>NC_137796.1:47268111-47868111 GCF_963383645.1 Muscardinus avellanarius
CAATGGCACTGTCCCTCTCACTTCTACATCTCTTCTGTTGAATTTGTTTCCTCCCAGTTATGAATTGTATTATTATTACATTCCTGCTGGATTTGATACACAATAGTGTACACTGTGTGTGAGTACGTGGTCACTGATCACACTGCTTAAGTAGGTTAGATTTTGCTCTGATGTACATACTTAAGTTAGAGAGTGGCTGAACTCATTCAAAGTGTGCCCTTGCCAGGCTGGGCCCAAACAGCCTTTCTCCTAGGGCTGGGCTAGCCCATTGTAGGCAGTAGTATTCTTCTGAGGATTCCGTCCAGTGTCCTGTGTATCATCAGGTTTCCCCGCTCTGACTGGTGGGCTCACTGGTGCTATTTCTTGTTCCAGCGGCGGTACCCTCAGTCTAGAAATATGAGTGGAGGGGTGTGCCGACTCGCGGGGGGTAGAGGTTTATAAAGGAAGAGAACCACAAGTGGATGATCCATCTATTCTGCTAAAATAAGCAAGCCAGTTTACAGAAGCAGAAACTTGCAGTTAGCTTATCTGGTGTACAAGTATTCAAGGCCATGTTGTTTTGTTACTCAGTATCATGGGGTTTGAGGTCAGGGGGAGTTGAAGATGGTTGCCAGGTTCTATTTTATTTCATTTTATTTTTTTATTTTATTGTGGTACTGGGGTTAGACCCAAGGGCTTTCTATCTCTGGGCTATACTCCCAGACCTATTTTATATCTTATTTGGAAACTAGGTCTCACTAGCTTGCTGAGAGTCTCACTACATAGCTGATGCTGGCTTTGAACCTGCAGGATCCTCCTGTCTCAGCCTCCCAAGTGCTGGGATTACAAGTGAGTGCCACCACACCTGGCAGTTGCCAGGTTTTAAAATGGACTTACCTTTGCTATTACATTTGGTTCAGGCACAAGAATTTGTGGAGTAATCCTAAACTTAGACAATTACAGAAAATGGGCGGCCCTTTCAGTTTCCAGGCTTTCTGCGCGAAGGAAAAACTGGCCATGAACCTGCAGTCCTCCTGTCTCAGCTTCCCAAGTACTAGGATTGCAAGCCTGTATCACCGAGCTTGTTAAGTTAGATTTCACCTAGAGATCTGAGTTCTGAATTGTGTGTGTGTGTGTGTGTGTGTGTGTGTGTGTGTGTGTGTGTGTGTAGTTTTGTTTTGTAAGGATTGAAACCAGGGACATTCTACATCTGAGCCACACCTTCAGCCCTTTCTCTATTTTTTGTTTGGAACAAGGTCTTGCTCTGAAGCTGAGAGTCTGGTCTCAGACCTAAATTCTCCTCTCTCAGCCTCCTAAGAACTGAATTACAGGTGTGAAACACCACGCCAGGCTGAGTTCTGTATTTTATATGTTACAATTGACAAACTACACTGAAAAATCATCCATTCTCCTGTACTTGGCTGGGTTGCCAAGTACAGAGCTCCTGTCTCAAGTTGTCCTCTATGCAGACTTCTTAACAACGGAACTAGTGGTCAACAAACAAGGGTTCCATTTGTTCTTTGTTTCTTTTATCATAAAAACATGTTCTTAGTTACATTACTAACATTATTCTTTTTCTATTTCTTTCTCTCTCTATCTTTCTTCTTTTTTTTTTTTTTTTTGGTTCTAGACAAGTACTCAACCACTGGTCTATGTCCCCAGCCCAATAGTTACAATATTATTAAAGGAAATTTGTTTTAGTATTAAGTTTATTTTCTGGCAGTTATAAGCATGTGAAAACATTGAGCTGTCTTAGATTTTTTTCCAATAGGGTATAAGTGAGTGTATGTACACAGACATAGGCAAAACTCTATGTAAACAAAGGGTTAGGTCATCAGTGTCCAAAAAGTGTTTGCCTGGCCACACCCCCTCTCCTTTCCTCCAGCAGCTTGAGCCAGGCTTCCTAGAGCATCGGATTGAGCGGTTTGTCCTCAGAGGTCTTGCAGACCACTGACCAGGGGCTGGGCTGGTGACCACGTCCTGGCAGTAATGGCCTTGTCCTAGCTTGTCTGCACCACACCCACACTGTTCTGTGTCTGTCCTTCAGCCAGCTGCAGGAGGCAGAGGAGAGAGCAAGTGCGAAGATGGAAGAACTGATTCAGGAGTTGACAGGCCTGCAAGGGCAGAAAGAGAGCCTGCTTCTGGAGAAGAACCATCTGACAGCCAGAAACCAAGCACTGGAGACAGAAATTGAAGAGGAAAGGAAAATAAAGAGGTATGTACCTTCCTAGTCCTATATTCCCCCACTTTTGATTGTGTTCTCTCCCCAATAGTTAAAAAAAAGGACAGCTGAAGAAGAATTTATTTCCTTTGTTTTATCTCTTTCTTTCGTATCAGTGGCTATAAACTGGAAAAGAGTAATGGAGATTACTGGACATCAGAATACAAGTACAGCAAAAGCCTTTGTAAAACCTTAAACATTTCTCAGATGTGCATTTCCATTACTGTTGGTGATCAGATGCCAACCATAAGACCTGAACGTTGTAGCAGCTCTTTCTTAACCACTTTCCCAGAGTCTACTTTGGAATTGCTGAATCCCTTCTTTTAAAAGTACCTTCCATAACATGAGCCAAAATGTTAATGGAATGATATTTAACTAGCCTACTCATTGATACATATTTTATGAGTTCTGGTAACCTGATTTGGAGTCAAAACTTCTGCTTTGTTTCAAACAAAACCCACTTACCTCATCTCACCCTGAAACTGAGTCAAAAATATAGGTTGTTGAATAATAGCATTTGATTTTTCATTTTTCATTTTTGAATGGTGCTGGGGATTGCACCCAAGGCCTCGCACATGCTAGGCAAGTGGTCTACCACTGAACTACATACACTCTAGTCCCAGGAATGGTATTAACATTCTGGCTGTTTTTATACTACAGCCATTCAGTGTGCCATAGTCATGCAAACTAATGAATTTTTTTATTTATGATTATTAGGGAACTTTCTAAGGACTTTCAAAATGAACTTAATATACTGAAGAAGTCACTGAAAAGTGCCATGAGGGGCGAAGAGTCTGCAACCTGGCACCTCGAAAACCTTATTTCCGTGACAGAAAATATGGCCCACGAACGAGATAGTCTTCTTATACGTCTGGTAAGTTTCCTGAAAGTTGTTTCTAGTAAACTGCAAGTTAATATGCAAATGTGAGTTTTTTTTGTTTTTTGTGTTTTTTTTTTTTTTTTGCAAATGTGACTTTAAGAGTATATTTAAAGCTGGGTGTGGTGACACATGTTTATAATTCCTGTACTTGGGAGGCTGAAACAGAAGGATCTAGGTTCGTGGCCAGGCTTAGGTACTTAGGCCCTCCACAACTTGGTGAGACCTTGTTTTAAAATAAAGAATAAAATATCGCGCTGGAGGTGTAGATTGGATTAAAAATCTCCGTGGGTTCAATCCCCAGTACCACAAAAAAAAGCTTATATTTAAGCTAGTCTATGAAAAGCTTCCTATTTTAAAATTTCAATAATAGCCAAAAATGTTTGTGTGGGGGGGGGCTAGGGATTGAACCCAGGTGTATTCTCCCTCTGCGGTGTACCTCCAGCCCCATTTTTTATGTATGTATTTATTGTTAGAAATAAATTTCCTTGGTGCCATAAGAAAAGACACATGTCTAAAAGTGGCTCAGCAAGGCAATTTTACTTTTTTATGGAACTAAGGATTGTACCTTAGGACATTGTACTTCAGAGCTATATCCCCAGCCTTATTTTTTCATTTTGAAACAGGGTCTCAGTAAATTGCAAAGGCCCCTACTGAGTAGCTGAGGCTGGCTGCAAACCTATGGTCCTCCTGTCTCGGTCTCCCAAGTGCTGGCGTGTACCACCACGCCCAGCTAGAATTTACTGTTTGCAAAACGCACTTGCCACCAGTAAAGTCGAGTGGGCAAGAACAAAATGGTGGAAACCTGCTGGGTCTTTTATGTCCAGCCTGAGGCTCCCGTGCTGCACTTCTTTTGGTGCGAGCATAGCCTTGCAATCTTTTTTTTTTTTTTTTTTTTAACTGTCCTGGGGATAGAACCTAGGGGTGTTCTACTTGCAAGCTACACCAACAGCCGTAATTTTTTTAAATTCTTTATTTGAAACAGGGTCTCACTTGTAATTCTTTATTGAAACAGTAAAAAGGGCCTCACTAGGTAGCTGAGGCTGTTCTCGAACCACGATCCTCCTGTCTCAGCCTCCCAAATGCTGAGATTACAAGCTGGCTTCACCACACCTGCCTAAAATCTTTGTCATTGACTGAAGGGGATGCCAGAAGAGGGGTTGGCACTTGTAATTTCCAGGAGTGCTGACTTTACAAAAAAATAAGTGCCCACAATATTACAGAATGATGGTTTTAAAAAATGGAGCTTAAGACGTTATTTCTTTTTAAAAACTTATTTATCTATTTTATAATTTGCTCTTTTGGGTGCATTATAGTCTCATATCAGAATGTAAATCATGTTGTCAGTGACATACATGTACACAGCACTTGGTGGGCTAGTTATTTCTTTGATAGAAAAGATCTGATTAGCCGGGCGTGGTGGCGCACACTTGCAATCTCAGTACTTGGTAGGCTGAGACAGGAGGATCGCACAGGTTCAAAGCCAGCCTCAGCTACTTAGTGAGGCTCTCAGCAACTTAGTGAGACCCTGTTTCCAAATAAAATAGAAAATAGGTCTGGGAATATAGCCCAAAGGCAGAAAGCATCTGGGTTCCATCCCCAGCACCATAAAAAAAGAAAAGGTCTAATTATGTTTCCACAGTATGTATATATGTATGTGCTATGTATGTATATATGTATATATGTGTCTTTGGAAGCAAGGTCTTATTCAGTTGCTGAGGCTGGTCTCAAATCTGTGATCCTCCTGTCTCAGCCTTCCAGGTAGTGGCATTATAGGCGTCTATCACCATGCTTGGCTAAACACTTTTTTGAAAGGCAAGTAACGCACACACTTAAATAATGGCAGTTGTTATTTTAGAAGGTAAAATAAGAGGATTTGTCCATTTAACTAAGTCGGAATGGTAGTCATCTTGTATTTAGTATGTCTGCGGATGCATCTTTGTTATCTTTTTAATGCTATCTAATATTTTCCTTGTTTGAATATGAAACATGGGAATCGTAGACAGGACTAGTGATTTAGCTCAGGGGCAGAACATAGGCTTAGCATGTTGTAAAGCTCTGCTTCCATCCCCAGTACCACACTAAAAACAAAAACAGCTGGGCGTGGTGGCACATGCTTGTAATCTCAGTACTTGGGAGGCTGAGACAGGAGGATCGCGGTTCAGCCCAGCTTCAGCTACTTAGTGAGGCCCTCCGCAACTTTGTAAGACCCTGTTTCAAAATAAAGAATTTTAAAAAGGAGAGCCGGGGGTATAGCTCAGAGGTAAAAATGCCCTTGGTTTCCATCCCCAGTACTGAAAAAAAAAGAAAATTAAGTAAATGAACAAACCAACCAACCATAGTTTAGAGGTCACCGTGTGGACATAGTTGAAAGGGCACAAAGAGGCAGCTGCAGTGAGTCCCAGGGAGGGACTTAGTCAGGTGTTGATGTCCTAGAGGATGGCACACTACACAGCCAGCAGTAGTGACATGTGGGCAGGATTCTAAACATGTCTGCATTGATGGAAAAGACATGAGCGGATTGTGTGTTGAAAGAAGACAGATGCTATGCCCAGCCATACGCACTGAAAAAGGTCTGATAGGAGTTACCCCAGTGAGTTATCGCCAAGGCATAGAATTCCAAGTGATTTTTCTTTAGAAAGTCTTCTCACTGATCTGCAGTTTATGTTTTTCTACATTGAACACTTCGTGCTTCTGTACATGTAAGCATGTTTGAATAAGGCAGGTTGCAATCTCTGCTAGTATAGGATTTGGAGTAATAACTGAATGAATCAGAAACCAGCAAGCCTGGAAGTACCTTCTTCTCCAGGGTTGAATGAGGTGTGGAAAGTGTCTAGACATGCCATAGGCCCATTCCTAATTGTTAGAAAGATATTAAGCTCCTCCTTGGGAAAATAGACATCCCCTTTGAGTCCTTGTTTATATAGCACTGAAGTATAAGCAGGCAGCTGTAGCTGGGCGTGGTGGTACACGCTCGTCATCCCAGGACTTGGAGGCTAAGACCTGAATATTGCAGATTCGCGTGGCTACCCCGGCTACTTAGTGAGGCCCTCTGCTACCTAGTGACACCTTGGTCCAAAATAAAAAAAATAAAAAATAGGACAGGGGGTGTAGCTCAGAGGTAGAATGTCCCTAAGTTCTATCTTTAGTAGTGCAAAAATAATAAATAAATAAATAAATAAATAAATAAATAAATAAATAAAAACAGGCAGCTCTTGGGAAATGTTGACTTTTATTTATTTACATTGTGTGTGTGTGTGTGTGCATGTGCGTGTGTGTGTTTTACTGAGGACTGAACTCAGATGCATTGTACCCGTGCATTAGATACCCAGCCTTTTTATTTTTGTTTTAAAACATGGTCTTGCTGGGTTGCTGAGAGTCTTGATAGCCTCAAAACTGTGATTTTCCTGTCTCAGCCTCCAAATTCTAGGATAAGAAGAGTGTTCTACCATGCCCAGCTGATGTTTAATTTTTTTTTTTTTTTTGCAGTACTGGGCATGGAACCCAGGAACATTATTCTACCTCCAAGATACACCCCAGACATTATACATTTTATATATATATATATATATATATATATATATATATATATATACACACACACACACACACACACACACACACACATACATACATACATATATATAATTTATGAGGGTCTGGGTATGGAACCCAAGGGCATTCAACCTCTGAAAAGCTACAACCCCTGACCCGTTTTTTATTCTTTATTTTGAAACAGGGTCTCACTGAGTTGCAAAGGGCCTCACTAAGTAGCTGAGGCTGTCTGCAAACTGCGATCCTCTAGTCTCTCCTCTAGTCTCAGCCTCCCAAATCCTGGGATTACCAACATGCACCACCACGCCCGGCTTTTAGTCTTTATTTTGAAAAAGGGTTTCACTAGTTTGCAAAGGGCCTCACTAAGTTGCAGAGGATGTCCACGAATTGTGAATCTCCTGTCTCAGCCCCCAAATGCTGGGATTATAAGTGTGCACCACAACTCCCAGCTGATCTTTCTTTTTAATAAAAAATACCACTAACTAGTCTTAAGAAACCACTCTGTACTAAATATTACAGAACACTTTTTAGAATTAGAATTGCTGGAGCCAGTGTGGTGGCACATGCCTGTCACCCCAGTATTTAGGAGGCTAAGTCAGGAGCATCTCAAGGGTAGTCTCAGCAACTCAGTGAGACCCTCTTTCAAAATACAAAACAAAAAGGGGTTAGGGATGTAACTTGGAGGTAAAATTCCCCTGGGTTTCATCTCCAGTACTTAACCACTGAAATAAAACAGTTATGTTGTAGGAGTGTGGTAAGTCTGGTCATATGTTATTGGTGATTTTTAAATTCTGAGAGAGAGAGAGAGAGAGAGAGAGAGAGAGAGAGAGAGAGAGAGAGAGAGAGAGGTGTGTTTGTGTGTTTGTGTGTGTGTGTGTGTGTGTGTGCGTGCGTGCGCGTGTGTGTGTGCGTGCGTGCGCGTATAGTGCTTGGGATGGAACTCAAGGGCTACACCCTTAGCCCTCTTTTTATTTTTTATTTTTAAACAGTCTTGCTAAGTTGCTGACAGCATCACAATACTTGCTGAGGCTGTCTTCAAACCCGCGATCCTCCTGTCTCAGCCTCACAAGTACTGCATTATAGGTGTGCACCACTGTGCCTGGCTTCCTGAGTCTTCTAAAAATCCATTGGTTTGACTTTGATGCAGCATTTCAGGAGCCATGAGAAGACTCAGATGTTCTGGCCCCAAAGCCCATTCTCCTAAAAAGTTGCCATCACACCCAAAGTGCCAAACTTGCGTTGGTGGTACAGTGGTTAGCATAGCTGCCTTCCAAAGTGCCAAACTCACAGGTGTTTTCTGGATTGGCACTTCGTGTTTGCTTTCTCTTCTGCTTTGCCACTGGGCTTACCCACTGGGATGGTAAGAGAGTAAAGCAAAAGCTTGTGGTAAGCACACCTATTCATACAGCAAACGTTCCTGAGGACCTTCCCACCACATCTCAGTGCCACCATAAATACATGCAAAGCCACCTTGTTTGTATGGCAGGACAGGAAGGCATCCAGGCCTTGTACTTCCCCCATGGGTCACGGAGCATCACAGGCTTCCATGATGAACTGAAGGTCCTCCTTTATCCCTCCTCTTTGTGGGCCAAGCATAAAAAAACAAAAGGAGGCCACAAGGCCAGGCATGGTAGCCCACACCTATAACTCTAGTACTTGAGAGGCTGAAACAGGAGGATTCCAATTTGGAGTCCAGCCTCTGCAAATTATGCAAGACCCAGTTTCAAAGTGAGAAAAGGCCAGGAGTGCAGGTCAGTGGTACAGAGCCCCTGTGTTCTACCCTCAGTACCACATGAAAAAAAAATATTTTCAGTTTTCTGTAAAACTGAGAGCCTATTTATTTTTGTTCTTTCTTTTCTCGCCAGGGTCAATGTAAAGAAAGTGAGAACCCGAGAGTTCGTCACAGAATCATAAGAGATGATACTCGCTTGGAAAGGTTAGAGGAAGAGTTGAAGGTAAGTCCTTTAGCCTCAGAGATCTCGTTTTCACAAGGGAAAGGGGAATTACAAATGTAGACTCCTACGCCGGACTGTAATCCGGCACACGCTTGTAATCTCAGTAGTTGGGAGGCTGAGACAGGAGGATTGCCCGTTCGTGGCCAGCCTCAGCTGCTTAGTGAGGCCCTCCGCAACTTACTGAGACCCTGTTTCAAAGTAAGAAATAAATCGGGCTTGGTAGCACTCACCTACAATCCCAGTATTTGGGAAGCTGAGACACAATAAATAAATACTAATGATACTAAATAAATAAACAATAACATGAAATAAATAAGTAAATAAATAATACTAAATAAATACTGATAATGAATACTAAATACTACAATTAATAAATAGTAGGGTGAATATCTATGTAGTAAATAACACAGCAGAAAATTTATACTATGTAGGAAATAAACAGAAGATTTATAAAGTATAAACTAAAGGAAATACAAAGAAAAGATGAATACTTAGTAATAATAAGAGTTTTTAATCTGTTTCTCTTGGTCTGGGACTGATGAAGAAGTTGAACAAGCTATGCCTCTTGGGAAGAGGGCTTTTAAAGGTTACTGAGGTTCCCATCTGCTCTTTTATGATTGGTCAGAATTGGATTTGGGGAAACCAGTGGCTTTTGTACAGTCTTTATCCTTAATTGGAATTGTTCTCTGGTGGGCTGGTGGGCACTGGTTTCCTGGGGCCCACCCATCTGTCATCTTCCTTTCACTTGCCCCCCACCTCACAACAGGTGATGCAGATGTCCTGCTGTATCCTTCCTCTTCGCAGGTCTTCTGCCCTGCCTCACTTGGGAGGCTGAGACTGGAGGATCACAGGTTCAAAGCCAGCCTCAGCAATTTTGCGAGGCCCTCCATAACTTAGTGAGACCTTGTTTCAAAATAAAAAATAAAATAGGACTTAGGGTGAGCTCAGAAGTAGAGTGACTCTTAGTTCAATTATCATACCGCAATAAAAAGAAAGAAAAGAAAAAGAGTGCCCTAGTAGTTTAATTTCACAAACATCCAGTTTTTTTCAATGATGCTACTATTTTAAGTTTACTATTATTTGCAGCATTAAAAAACAAAAAACTGGCATAGCCTGGTGTTAAGCCCAGTTCTTGGGAGATTGAGACAGGAGGAACACAGGTTGGAGGCCTGTGAGACCCTGCCTCAAAATGAAAAAGGGCTAGTGTTGGGTTATATGGGGACAAAGAAAACACAGTTTGATGGCAAGGAACAGGGTTTGTTCAGAACTAAAACCTGGGAGGAGGCAAGTGACCAGGAGAAGAGTCCATGAGCGACAGGGGCCCCCTGCTTACAGTCTTGGGCCTTTTGTAGGGTGTCAGGAGTCAGGGAGAGCAAAGCAGTCATGTATTTCTCCAGTTGGTGGGCTTGATGCCAGCCAGAGGAGGTGAGTTCATGAGACTAGGGGCAGGCGATGGTCAAGGTGTTTATGTTTGTGCCTTTCCTGGGTCCATTTGTTCTCGGTCCTCTGTGGTCAGACCTCACGCCTGAATCTTACCATCAAATCTCACAGTGTCCATAGCTAGGAGTAGCTACGAGTGGCTCGGTGGTCCACTCCACAGTATCACAAACAGACATATTACAAATGATATTTGGTCTTATTATACCTGAAACTTTTTTATCACTTATATATATGACTCTTAGGCTCCAGATTCACCTCCCAGATCTGCCTTATCTAGGGCTTCCTCAACTTAGTGGGCTGGCAGTGCACAGGGCAGTAGGGAATGCGCCCAGAGGGAGCAGCCCCTTTGCTCACTGAGTCACTCTTCGCAGAGCTCTAAGAGGCAGGCAGCACGGAAGCTGGACCGCATCTCTCACCGTATGGCAGAGCAGGAGATGGACTTTGCCGACCAGAAAGCCCAGTACCAGCTCGAGATAAGACACCTCAGGCGGATAATACAAGAGAAGCAGGAGGTCTTGGATAAGGTGCAGCGACAGAAACGGTACGGTCACCCAATCACAGCCACCAAACAGGAGGCCCTTTGTGTCAGTGCTTCATAGAATTTTCTGGTAAAAACCCCCTCGGCCTGAATAATATTCCATTGTATATATGTACATTGTGCATATTCCATTGTGCCACGTGTGTGTGTGTGTGTGTGTGTGTGTGTGTGTGTGTGAGAGAGAGAGAGAGAGAGAGAGAGAGAGAGAGAGAGAGAGAGATACAGAAGGCTGAACCAAGGAGCATTCTACTTCTGAGCTCTACCCCCAACCCTATTTAATTTTATTCTTCTTTATTTGGAAACAGGGTCTCACTAGGTTGATTAGAATCTCACTACTTCCTGAGTTTGGTCTTAGCCTGGGATCCTCCTGTCTCAGCCTCCCACGTACTGGAAGTACAGGTGTGCGCCACCATGCCTGGTTTGGGGATGTTTTTAACCAAGCTGTGCCTGGTGCTTGGCCAGTAGCATGGACCTCGAGGAAGCCATGGCTCACAGGAAAAGCGACTCTGGACAAGTTGGCACGTCACCACCTCCCTCAGCCTCCTGCCTTGCTATGAAAACAATAGTGCTTGTCCCGCACTTGCTAATCGAGTCTCTAGCATTTTCCAGAACCATCTGGTAGTGTCTGAGAAGAGGTGGCCTCTCGAGTCCTGTGCTGCTGGGCAAGGCTTTTCCTGCTCCCAGGCAGCGGCCAGCTGTTTCCTTCCCATGCGCTGCCTTGGAGCTCCTGCCCTGTGAGGTGGTGGCGCAGGCTGATGAGGGCATGAATGCCTTTGTCTGCCCTGTTGCCCATACCACACATGGTCACTCACCCAGAGCCCCTGTCTTGCCACATTTCTGTATCTTGCAAGCCTCGGCTCCCTCTGGCCACTGTCCCTCCTGCACAGGGTCCAGGCCAGCATCTGTGTCCTCAGGTATGTGTCCCACTCCTCTGGCTCCTCCCCTCACCCCCTGACTCCTCGTCATGTCTGAGCCCATCGGGTTCTCTAGGTGGATGCCTGTGAAAGGACCCCAGGTTGCAATGTGAGTATTGTATGTGGTAATGGGAACTGGACCCAGGGGCATTCAACCTCTGTGATACATCTCCAGCTCCATTTTATTTTTTAGTTTGAAAAGGGGTCTTGCTCAGTTTCTGAGGCTGGCTTTGAACCTATGATACTTCTGATTCAGCCTCCCAAGAACTGGAACTACAGGCATGTGCTACCACCCTCCCTAATTGTTGCTATTTTGAATGTTTATTTTATTTTCTTTCTCTCAGAATAATGGAAAATCAGCTTGAAGATTTTTGCAAGCCTACATCCACGGAGAACCAACGAATGCCAGAACTTGTCAAGGAAACTCCAGAGAAGCCAAGCACATGGGATGCCTCAAGAGCTTTCCAGGACCCCTGCCCTAACACCAGCTCCCAGAGAAACCTTTATTCTTGGACTTCCTCATATGGACATGATAATTAAGTGTTGAATTGTATGAAATCCTTTTATAAATTTAGATAATATTTAAATATTGTTTAATGTTATTGATGTAAAGGGTAATGTAAATAAAATCGTTCATGTTAAAAATGAGAAAAATAGTTAGCTTTACATGTTTGTTGATACAGATGCAACTTTTCTTGATAAGTGGAGATGTTGTCTTTCGACTTTATTAAAGGTGCTGAATGGCATTAAATTCATTATTGTCCTTTTCTGTTTTACTTGTGAAAATATAATGCACTAAGGGGGAATGGAACAACTGTATTCACCGGTTATACTGGGCAGAAGGTTTTTGTGTAAGTATGTGTTGCCGTTTGAATGGTGGGGGTTCTTTTTCTTATTCAACTAAAATTTGTTGAATAGAAAAATTAATACTAATAGGCATCTCAGTGCAGCTTTAACAAATCTTTATTATGAAATCAGTAGGAGATAGAGCAGTAGGAAATGGAGAAGGAAAAAGCAACATGCTGACCCGCATGCTGGAGAGCCCGAAAATGGAACTCTGGCCCCTTTTGGGGAAGCCCAGCCTTTAAATAGATCTTGTATTGGTATCTTTCTTGTCAGCATTACCAAGGCAATGGGCTAGTTACTTATTCCTTAGCCAGGTGGTGCCTCCTTTTCTCTGGACAGTGCACTTACTAAGTGCAAGGGTCAAGAATCTACCTGGCCCTTGTCTCTATTGTATTGGGCAGTATTAGTTGCTCATCAACTAGGGTGCTCTGAAGCCGCACACAGTTTACCTTTCCTTTGCCCAGGCCGGATCACAGAGGAGAGGAGGTAAACAGAGGCACAGGTTGGCTCTATTGTAGTTTTAGAACTAAAGGCTTCAGTTGACTGTAAAGTTTTACTATAGGTTAATCATTAGAATGAAGGGCAAAGACAGAGAGGAACTCTGCATTGTAATAGCTGCAGCCCCCTCCCTGCCTGAGTGCCTGCACAGCACTCAGGCCCTGACTATATTTTACATTTTGGATTATCAAAACAATTTTCAAATACCGACACATTAATACATTTTGATACCTCTTCCCAATACTGGTATAGTATGTATTGTATAATTGATGCATGTTTATTTTTAGCATTGTATTATTGACTCTGATGTTAATAAATGAACAAATGCCTATCTGAAGGAAGAGCTAAAAAATAAAAAGGCTACTGAGTTCTTCAGTTTTTCATATTAGGCAGGAGCCTGGCTATTTGCTTGATAATGCCTCTGGGCTAGAATCTAGAAGAGTACATTAGTCTTTTCCACAGGCTCCCTCTGAAGTGAACACAGTAGGTCCTGCAAGAAAAAGCATATAACTCTGGAGAAAAGAGAAACAATGCACATGACTGCCATTGTGCTTCTGCCTCCTGTTTACACTAGGCAAAACAAATCTCACAATCACGCCACCCTTCTGAAGAGTAAGTAAGAAAGTGCATAAAAGAACTTGCATATTCTGAACTCAGGGCTTCGACCTGGAGCATTACTACTGAGCCTCACCAGTGAGTAAAGAGGCCTGCTATCTTAGTGGTGAGGTGGAATAGAAGAAATGACATTTTAGGGAGAAAGGAGACACATCGGGAAGGAAAGGAATATATTGTTTTAAAATCTGAAATCTTCAGATTCAGAGTAATAACAGAGCTTGGTTATGCTTAAAAAAGCCAGGCCCACACTTTCAGAACATAATGGGCTGGCTCAGGAAGTTCCTGAGACGGTTAAACCTGAGAGAGCTTCACCTTTTGTCAGAGTTCTAGAAGATCCCCAGCAAAGTCATGAACCTTTTGTTAAAGAGCCCTGCACCTCAGCAGCCCCACCTTCCTGCCTCCTCCACTCTTGAGGAGTCCTGTCCCAAAAAAGAATTCCTACCTTTTGTGAACCGGAAAGCTTCAAAACGAAGAGGCAGCCTTCTAAAAAATAGGACTGGGGGTGTAGCTCGTAGGTAGAATGCCCCTGGGTTCCATCCCCTGTACTGAAAAAGAAAAAAAATGGTTAGTTCTCTTGCCTTCTTGCTGGTGAAGTCAGCATGCCTGAACTCTTTTGAAGTTCATACATGAAGGTCATGTATGTATTTCCATACATCAGACAAGCATCTGGAGGATATGGTATTTGCTCACACCTACGGCCCTTCCAGGGGAGGTCAGAGAAGTCCTTGTGATGGCTGGCTGCCCAGGGGATGGCAAGGCCTCCCCAGCAATCACAGTCTTGGAGATTCTTGCACAGCAGGAGTTAGGCATGGTCCAGCAACACTCTCCCTCTCTGCCAGCCTTGGCCTGATCCCAGTGATGTCTTCCTGGAGCCCTGTGCCTTCCAGGCACACAGCACAGCTGAGAAAACCCCAGGCATGCCAGGCAGCTGTGGGTTGAATGGCAGGCCTGGTCCCCATCAGGACTCTGCAGCCCTGAGCAGGAGGAAGGGCTGAGGGTGAAAAAATATGGGCCTGAGGAGGACTGTCTTTCCTGAGGGAGCACCATGCCCTGAGGCTGGGCTAAGGCTGCTCCCCAGAGACCCTACTTCAACCTAGGCACAGGCTCTGCCCAGACTAGCAGGCTCATGCATCACTGACATTGTGCTCTGGAAGTCAGGCCTGGGTAGCTTCTAAGGGCTGATGTTCTGACGAGGAGCTTGAATCAGGTTTCTCTCTCTCTTTCTCTCTCTTTAGTACTGGGGAATAGAACCCAGGGGCACTATATCTTCAACCTACACCCCCAGCCTTTTATATTTATTTATTTTTTGTTTTGTGTTTGTTTGCTTTTTGTACTAGGCACTGAACCCAGGGGCTTTCTACCTCTGAGCTACACTCCCAGTCCTATTTTATTTTATTTTAAACAGTCTAAGTTGCAGAGGGTCTCAATAAGTAGCTGAGGCTGGCCTTGATCCGGCAATCCCCTGTCTCAGCCTCCCAAGTACTGGTATTACAAGTCTGTGCCATCATGCCCAGCATTCATTCATATTGTGGGACTGGGGATTGAACCCAGGGACATTCTTCCTCCAAGCTACACCCCAGCCCTATTTTTTAAATTTTTATTTTGAAACAAGGTCTCACTAGATTGATGCAAGTCTCACTACTTGCTGAGGCCGTCTTGACCTGCGGTTCTCCTCTCTCAGCCTCCCAAGTGCTAGGATTATAGGTGTGTGCCATGGTGCCCAGCTGGCTTTTTTTCTCTTTAGAAAGTAGTTTTTAAGCCGGGAACGGTAGCAAAGCTTTGTAGTCCCAGTACTTGGCAGGCTGAGATAGGAGGATTAAAGGTTTGAGAACAGCCTCAGAAAGTAGTGAGACTCTCATCAACCTAGTGAGACACTGTCTCAAAATAAAAAAAAAAAAAAGGTCTGGGAATGTAGCTCAAAGGTAGAAAGCCTTAGTTCAATCTTTTTTTTTGGGGGGGGGCCTGGGGATAGGACCCAGGGGCATTCAAACTCCGAGCTACATCCCCAGCCCCATTTTTTATTCTTTATTTTGAAACAGGGTCCCACTAAGTTGTGGAGGGCCTAAGTAGCTGAGGCTGGCCATGAACCTGTGATCCTCCAGTCTCACGTGCTTGTAATCCCAGTACCTGGGAGGCTGAGACAGGAGGATCGCATAGGTTCAAAGCCAGCCTCAGCTACTGAGTGAGGCACTCAGCAACTTAGAGACCATGTTTCTAAATAAAATATAAAATAGGTCTGGGAATGTAGCTTAGAGGTAGAAAACCCTTGGGTTCCATCACCAGTACCACACACACAAATGGAACTGAATGTATAGTTCAGAGGTAGAATGCCCCTGGATTCCATCCCCCGTGCAACTAAATAAATGAATTAAATAAATAGAATAATAAAATAGGGCTGGTAGTGTAGACTCCCTTGAGTTAAATCACCAGACCACAAATTAAAAAAAAAAGTATTATCTAATTCCAGTACTTGAGGCTCAGTCAGAGGATGGCAAGTTCACCGCCAGTGCATGGTAACTTAGATCCTGTTTCAAATTAAAAATTAAAAGGGCTGCAAGTGCATTTCAGGGGTAGAATGCCCCTGGCTTGACTCTCCAGTATCACAAAAATTTATATAAAATAAAAATTATTTCTGCCCTCTATTGATATATAATACAGCAAACTGTCAGCTCACTCGTTCTCAGATAGATGAGTTGTGCTAAGTGTGCTACCTCCAGAGCCCTCTCTTGCTCCTTCCCAAGCAGGCTCCCCACCCTGAATCTTCATCACTGTGGACTGGTTTCGCTGTCCTGGAGGTCCGTGGGGAGCTCCTAGGAGCTGCTCCTAGAAAGACTCACCCTACTCAGTGGCATCACAGAAAGTTCTCTGTTCCTGAGTGCCTCTCTCCTGGAGGGGAGCCTGTGGCCAGGACTCCAAGTCCTGGCTTTAGCCACTTGGTGGGAGAACTCCTTCCCACTCTGCCCAGCCAGGAGGTGTCTCCCAAGGGTCTTGGCTGGTGGCACCTGTTTGCTAAATCAGCCTGTGCATAGAGAGCAGTAAGAGAGGGCTGCACCCTGAGCCAGGCCAGCCCCTTCCGGCTCCTAGTCCTGGTAGGAGTAGCTTTTCATTCCTCAGTTCTCTCCTCTGTGAAATGGGGTGGTGTGGTAGCCCCAACTTATGGGGCTGTTGTGAGGATTAATCAATTTTTTGTTGTTGTTGTTGCTGTACTGGGGATGGAAGTCAGGGGCATTCTGCTTCTGAGCTCCACTTCCAGCCCTAGTTTTTATTCTTTATTTTGAAACAGGGTCTCACAGAGTTGCAAAGGATCGCACTAAGTAGCTAAGGCTGGCCTTGAACCACATTCCTCCTGTCTCAGCCTCTTGAATGCTGGAATTACAAGCATGGGGCACCACGCCAGATTCCAGTTAATCAATTTAAAACAAGCAAAGCAGTCAAGTGGGCACATGCCTGTAATCCCAGTACTTGGGAGGCTAAGACAGAAGGATCACAGATTTGAAGCCAGCCTCAGCAACCTAGTGAGATTGTGTTTCAAAAAATTTTCAAAAGAGCTGGGGATATAGCTCAGAGATTGAGTGCCCTGTGTTCAACCCCCAGTATCAAACATAAAGATAAAGCAAGCTAAGCCCCAGGTCCAGTGTCCTGCTGTGACCATGGCAGCAGCTCAGGGTGGACGTGCTTGGGACGGGTTCTGTTTGGCTGCACTGGCCCTAGGTGGGAAAGGGCCACGTCTGGTCCCTCTGAGCTAGGGGGCTACAGTGACCCCTCTTCCTTCCTGCATGTCCCAGGTGGGCCTGCTGAATGGCATCTGCATCATCGTGGGCACCATCATTGGCTCTGGGATCTTCATTTCCCCCAAGTCTGTGCTCAGCAACACGGAATCCGTGGGGCCCTGTCTCATCTTATGGGCAGCCTGTGGGGTCCTGGCAACACTGGGTAACTAAGATGCTGCTCCCACTGCTGCTGGGTTCCCTAGGAGTGCACCTGTGGAGGATAAGGGTCAACTGGGCGGCCGCCCAGTTGCAGAGGCATGCCAGGTGAGCCTGGGAGGGTGGCAGTGCCAGGGCCAGGCAGGCCTCACCATGGGCTGGATCCTTCCTCTGTGTTCCAGGTGCTCTGTGTTTTGCAGAGCTTGGCACGATGATCACCAAATCGGGGGGCGAGTACCCCTACCTGATGGAGGCCTTTGGCCCCATCCCCGCCTACCTCTTCTCCTGGACCAGCCTCATGGTCATGAAGCCCACCTCCTTTGCCATCATCTGCCTCAGCTTCTCTGAGTATGCGTGTGCACCCTTCTACACAGGCTGTGAGCCTCCCCCAGTGGTCATTAAATGCCTGGCTGCTGCTGCCATCTGTGAGTACCCGGCCCTGAGTTCCCAGGCAGGGGTCAGGGAAGGCCTGGCAAGGGAGTTGAGGGGCCTCGGCAGCGCCACGCCCAACAAGAGGCCTAATGGGCCTGAGGGCTCTGAGGAGGCACAGGGGCTGGGTTGGTCATCCCTGATGCTGAGAAACCACAGGCTGCCCTGCAGGGGAGGATCCTTGGCTTGGAGCAGCCTGGCTTGATTGCCATGGCCATCCAGGTTCCCTGGTGCAGATCTTCCCTCTCTGCACTCAAGACACAGGTATGGTAGGGAAGATAGGTGTTAGAAGAGAGAGAGAAAAGAGAGGTTTTCACTAGGCTTGGCACTTCATGCCTACTCCGGAGGCTGAGACGGGAGGACCACAGGTTTGAGATCAGCCTTAGCAACTTAGAGATACCCTTAGTAACTTAGCAAGACCTTGTTTCAAAAAATAAAAAAATGAGCGGAGCATGGTGGTACACACTTGTAATCCCAGTAGTTGGGAGGCTGAGAGAGGAAGATTGCATATTTGAGGTCAGCCTTGGCAACTTAGTGAGACTCTGTTTCAAAAATAAAAAATAGCTGGGTTTGGTGGCGCACGCTTGTAATCCCAGCATTTGGGAGGCTGAGACAGGATGACTGTGGTTCGAGGCCAGCCTCAGCTACTTAGTGAAGTCCTTTGCAACTCAGTGAGACCTTCAAAATAAAGAATAAAAATTAGGGCTGGCAGTGTAACTCAGAAGTAGAATGCCCCTGGCATTCTCAGTACCAGAAACATAAATAAATAAATAAATAAATAAATAAATAATTTAAAAGGACTGGGGGGTATAGCTTGGAGGTAGAGCACACCTGGGTTCAAGCTCCAGTACCACTCACACACACCAAAAAAAATAAATAAATAAAATTAAAAGAGGAAGGAGGAGGAGGAGGGAGGGGAGGTGGGTACCAGGTAGGGCAGTCAGTCGATCATCCCACTCTGACCCTTCCCCAGTGTTAATCACATCCGTGAATGCGCTGAGTGTGCAGCTCGGGAGCTACGTCCAGAACATCTTCACTGCGGCCAAGCTGGTGATCGTGGCCATCATCATCATCAGCGGCCTTGTCCTCCTGGCCCAAGGTGAGCTTCAGCAGGATGCAGGAGGGGCCGCCCCAGCACATACCCCTTTCCTTCTGGAGCAGTCCTGCACACCAGCCTATGCCTGAGCGAGCCCGGTAGAAACGCACAAACAGAACCTTTAAGCTGCTTGGCTCCCAGCCAAGCTCTGCAGACACAGAGCACCAGGAGCACAGAGCGAACCGAAGGGCCCAGCCCGCCGTGAGGCCTGGCCTGGCCAAGGGAGCCTCTGTCCGCAGGGCTCACATGAGCTCCACGTGAGAGGAGAGCAAAGTCAAAACCTGGTCAGCTGGCACCACTATTCATTGTCTGACTTACTTGCAGGAAACACGAAGAATTTTGAAAATTCTTTTGAGGGAGCCAAAGTATCCGTGGGGGCCATCAGTCTGGCGTTTTACAATGGACTCTGGGCCTACGATGGATGGTAAGCTGCTCCTCAGATGGCCCAACTTGTTCCAAGTTTCTTTAGGTTAATTTGAGTTCACCTGTTGTGCAAAGCAGACTTTCCCCTTAATGGGGTTTGCTGTGACTCTAAAATCTATGATGTTTTCCTTCTATGAAATGCACAACTCCTGGGGCCTGTGCAGAAGCCTCAGCAGGCAAGTAAGCGCTTAGCTGAATTCCAGCCAGCCAGCCCTGCCCAGTGCTTGACAAAGCCATGGATATTCAACAGCGTTTCTATGTTAAACTTTGAAAATACTAACTTTAGCTGATGAGACTGCTTATGTCTTTTAAGGAAGAAGTATGACCATCTGCAATGCTAGATTTTCAAAGCACTTGTAGGTGTCATCTTTTCAGACAAACCATCTTCCATCTTTTCAAAGCACCCTAGAGACTCACTACTCCTGATTCTTGAAAATCCACGTGATTCCCAAGGATGGCAAGGTCCTCAACTATTGATGTGTAGGTGTTGTTAGCCCAAGGCCCCAGTGCCACCAGGGATTCCTAGAAGGAAATAACCGTGGCAATCCTGCAGGACAGCTTTCTCTACAGTGAAGAGTCTTTAATGAAGCCAACATTTATTACTGTTTCACATTCTTACCCAAGAAAATCAGGTGACAAGTTACATGTCACCCTTGTTACTTCTTTTTCCTCAGGAATCAACTCAATTATATCACAGAAGAACTTAGAAACCCTTTCAGGTAAGAAAGCTGGGTCCAGCGGGAGACAATGGGTCTGAAACTGCATTTCTGTTTACCCAGGCAAAAGGCAGACCTGCGTCCTTCCATTATCATACAGCTCCTTCTGCTCAGTGAATGGTTTGTTTTTGTGGTGCTGGGGATCAAATCCAGGGCCTCATGCATGCTAGGCAAGCACTCTATTACTGAGCTACACTCACAACCTAGAATCCTTTCTTTCCTTTCTTCTTTTGTTTGGAGGGGTGGGGAGGAAGATTGAACAGTACTGGGCATTAAACTCAGTTCAAAAGGACTCTACCACTGAGCTCCATCCCCAGAACTAACTCCTCCTCCTCCTCCTCCTCCTCCTCCTCCTCCTCCTCCTCCTCCTCCTCCTCCTCCTCTTCTTCTTCTTCTTCTTCCTTCTTCTTCTTCTTCTTCTTCTTCTTCTTTTATTATTTTATTTTATTTATTATTTATTTATTTATTTATTTATTTGTGGTACTGGGGTTCCTGGAAGCTCTTCTATGTCTGTGCTACACTCCCAGACCTATTTTTTTATATATATATTTTTTCATTCCTTTTTTTTTTATTGGTGCACTGTATTCATACATCATAGTAGGATACATACTTTTGTAGACATACATGCACACTTTTACCAGTCAGCCCCCACCCAATCCCCACCCCATTCTCTCCCTATCCCTCCCTCCCATGCTTGGCTTAGTAGTTGACATCTAGTATTATGGCAATTTATCTAAAATTAAAAATGATAATCTCACATAATAGTTTCATTTGTCTGATACCAAGCTTTTGATGACTTAAAGATAACATTTCAATATTTCTTTTTGCTTTCTTTCTTACCAGAGAATATTTTTTTCTATTTTTAGGTGAAACTATCATATATTTATATATTTATTTTTCAGAAAAAAATCTATCCTAATATGGAATATGGACTCTAGGTACCCAAAACGATCTTGAAAAAGAACAAAGCTAGAAGATATATATTTTCTGATTTCAAACCATATAAAGCTACAATAATTGAAACAGTGTAGTACTATTCTAAAGGTAGGTATATAAACCATTGGAGTTAAATAAAAGCCTAGAGCTAAATTCTTCCCTATATTGTCAAGTTATTTTTGACAAGGTTTCCACGAACATTTGGTGGTGGAAATATTAATCTTTTAACTAAATATTGTTAAAAATAATAATTACATGGAAAAGAATAAAATTGGACCCTTACCTAATCCCATATACAAATATTAACTCAAAGTAGATAATAGACCTAAATATAAATCTTAAGACTATAAACTTTTAGGAGAAAATCTGGGTCATTAAACCTCACAACATTGAAATTGGCAGTGATTTCTTGGTTATGATTTCAATGGCACAGGCAACAGAAGAGTATACAAACTCCCTAAAAAATAAAAAAAATTGTATATCCAAAGACAATGTAAACAGAGTTAACAGTTACTAATAGAATGGGATAAAATTTTTCCAATTGCTATATCTGAAGGTATATTAATATTCCAACTAGAAATCCTAAAAATTAACAACAATAAAGGCAAACAATACCCTTTAGAGATAGGTAAAAGACTAACATAAATAATGAATCTCCACAGATAACCAATCTTAGATGTCTGTTGGCTGGAAAATCTTGTTTCTCTAGTTCTAGAGTGTGTTACCTATTTCTTCTTTGTAGTTAATCTCTTTGAGTATTTTCTCTAGTGCTGGTTTTGAAGACATAAATTCCTTCAGATTCTGTTTGTCATGGAAGCTTCTTATTTTTCCATCTAATTTGATAGAAAGTTTTGCTGGGTAGGAAATTTTTGGCTGGAAGTTGTTTTCTTTCAGAGTTTGGAATATGTTACTCCAAGCCCTTCTGGCTCTCATGACTTGGTTTGGGAAGTCTGGAGTGATTCTAATTGGTTTGCCTCTGAATGTCACTTGGCCCTTTGTTTTTGTTGCCTTTAAGATTCTCTGCTTGGCTTCCACATTGGTCATTTTGACAATTATGTGGCGTGGGGATCCTCTTCTCCGATCCTGTCTAAAGGGAGTTCTATAAGTTTCCTGGACCTGTGTATCAACCTCTTGCTCTATGTTTGGAAAATTTTCTGTTATTACTTCCTTGAAGAGATTGTTGATCCTTTTGGTTTCACCTTCTTTTCCCTCCTCTATTCCAATTATTCTTAGGTTAGCTCTCTTAAAATGGGCCCATATTTCTTCAATATCAGATTCCTGCTGTCGGATATTTTTTTCTAGATTAGAAACTATGCGTTCATTTTTGGATTGCTCATCTTCTAAGAGCGAGATTCTGTTCTCCATGTGTTCTAATCAGTTGTTTGTGCTTTGAATTGAGGCCTTTACTTCATTAATTGCATCCTTTATCTCTTTTTGGCTCTCTCTGAGTTCTTTTCGAAGCACCTCTATTATTTCTACAGTTATTTTCCTGATTTGATCTTCTAGATATCTCTGATTTTCAGTTTTATCGGGTTCTGATGTTGTGGGGTTGTTGGCGGCATTCATTGCTCCAGTATTCTTCCTCTTTCCCATGATTTCGGATGTTTGTGCCTTCTCTGGGTTCTTCCCTTGGGTCACTATGACTTCACTTAAGGTGTTCTGGATCTCGAGTCAGTAGTATCTCAGACCCCACTACTCCTTTACTGGGTTTTATCACAGAGTCTCCGACCCAGAGAGTCGATAGAGGCTGCTTTAGACTGTGGGGGGTGCCAGGTTGCACGTTCTCCTATGGTGTGATATCTCTGCCACCGCCCCTCCCCCACTGGATCAAGTCCCAGGGAGTACAGTACTGGGATTTCTCCTCTGTGGCCCGCAATTTGACTCACTGTTCTTGAGTACGCAGATGTAGCTGTACTGGCCTCGCTGAATTCGCTGCTGCTGCCGCCGGTGGCAATATGGCGCCGCTGCTACGCCCTTGGCTGTGGGGCTGGCATTTTTCTTCTTGGTTTTGATTTCCACTCTGAATCCCTGCACCGTGTGCTGAGCTCGGCCACTGGGAGATTTAGATGCTCTCTGCGCGGAGAAATCACGCCTGGCTGTTCTGCAGTGGCTCACCTCGGCTTGCTGTAGCCGTCCCGTGAATTCGCCGGTGCCACAGGCAGTATGGCGCTGCTGCCGCGTCCTCGGGCTTGAGGCCGGTTATCTCCTCTGCGGCTCTGTTCTCAGTCCGCTTTCTCTCTGGAGCCTGGTGATTTTTTGTTTCACTGGTGATGGTGTTTTCTGGCTATGAAAGGCGCTGATTTTGTGGTAATGGAGATTTGTTGTTAGCGGGGCTCTTAAGCCCCGCTTTTCTCGGTTGCCATCTTCCCGGAAGTCCTCCTCCTCCTCCTCCTCCTCCTCCTCCTCCTCCTCCTCCTCCTCCTTCTTCTTCTTCTTCTTCTTCTTCTCCTTCTTTCTTCTTCTTTCTTCTTCTTCCTCTCTCTCTCTCCCTGTGTGTGTGTGTGTGTGTGTGTGTGTGTGTGTGTGTGTTAGTCACAGGGAATTGAACCCAAGAACATTCTACCTCTGAGTTACACCCTAGCCATTTTTTTAAACAGGATCACTAGACTGTTTAGATTCTTGCTATGTTGCTGAGGCTGGCCTTGAACCTGTGATCCTCCTATCTAAGCCTCCCAAGAACCAGGAATACAGGCATGTAATCTGTAATTAAATCTAACCCCCAGTCCTTTTGTGTGTGTAGGAGGGTACTGGAGATTGAACCCAGAGACATTCTACTTCTGAGCTACAACCCTATCTTTATTTATTTTTTGCTTTGTTTTTGAAACCGGGCCTTGCTAGGTTGATAAAAGTCTTACTCTTCCTGAGGCTGTTCTCTAACCTGTGATCTTCCTGTCTCAGCTTCCCAAGTACTAAGATTAGAGGCGTGCATCACCATGCCCAGCTACCCAGCTCTATTTTTTTAAGGACAGTCTCACTAAGTTGTTCAGGCTGGCCTTGAACTCATGATCCTCTGTTCTCAGCCTCCCCAGTTGCTGGGGTTATAGACATGTGCGACCACACCCAGCCAGAATGATTTCTTATAAATTCCTTCTAAGCCAGGTGTGGTGGCGCACGCTTGTAATCCCAGCATTTGGGAGGCTGAGACCTGGAGGATCACTGTTCATGGACAGCCTCAGCTACTTAGTGAGGCCCTCTGCAACCCAGTGAGACCCGTTTCAAAATAAAGAATAAAAAATAGGGCAGGGGGTGTAGCTAGGATGTCGAATGCCCCTGGGTTCCATCCCCAGACCCATAAATAAATAAATAAATAAATAAATAAATAAATAAATAATAAATTCTTTCTACATCCATGAAAGTTTAGCTTTGTTTGGGACAGAGGAATGATTGCTAAGGAGAAAGAAGAACCCTAACTTTCCCTGTCTCTGGCTTTTTGTTTTTGGTACTAGGGACTGAACCCAGGGACATCTACCTCTCAGCTACATTCCTAGCCCTTTAAATAAAGTATTTTTTTGTTTGTTTTGAAACAGGTTCTTGCTAAGTTGCTGAGCTTCAAACTTGTGATCCTCCTATTTTAGCCTCTCAATTACTAGCATCTCTGGCTGATTTTGCTCTTTTTATTTTCGTGGCACTAGAGATTGAGCCCAGATTTGTTTTACCTCTGAGCTACACTCCCAGCCTTCTATTATTTTAAAACCGGCTCTCACTAAGTTGCAGATGGCCTCAATAAGTTCCTGCGGCTGGCTTTGAACCTATAATCTTCCTTTATCTACCTCTCAAGTACTGGGATTACAGATGAGCACCATAAAACCCAGCTACTTTGCTTTAAATAATTCTACTCTCCTAGGGTCTCAGAGGGAACATTCTCATTTGATGTGTCCCTTGTCCTGTTGTGATGCTGCTGTACCGCATACCCCTGGGTGGGCCTCAGGAGGTGGTGGGGGGAGGCCTGGGTAGCAGTGACAACCTGACAAGTCTCCCAGGGATGCTCTGGCCTGATCCCGTGTTCCCTCATCACTGTCCCTCCCAGAAACCTGCCCCTGGCCATTGTCATCGGCATCCCTCTGGTGATGGTGTGCTACATCCTCATGAACATTTCCTACTTCACTGTGATGACCACGACGGAGCTCCTGCAGTCCCAGGCGGTGGCGGTGGTGAGTGCCGGGTACCGAGGTTGTGGGAAGATGGAATGCCATCTAGGAGGCTGGGGTTATGGACAGATTAGGAAACCCCTGAAGGGAGAGGCCTGGAATCAGGTGTCCCTGGCCCTCTATTGATGGATTGTGGGAGTTGAGCTGCATAACGAAGGCAGGGTGGAAATGTGAGAGAGGTCACCGAGCATGAAACTGCGTGGCTGAGGTGGGAGGGGGAGTCAAGGCCACGAGGGCCAGAGTGTCACAGGATGGTGAGATGACGAAGAACGAGGCAAGCAGCATCGTTAGAAATGGGATTTCTGCCTCCACCAGATGATCCTGAGAAGCCAGGTATGGTGGTACATGCTTTGTAGTCCTGAGACGACAGGACTGAGAGGTTCAAGGACAGCAACTCAGTGATGCCCTCCACAATTTAGTGAGACCCAGCTTCAAACCAAAAAATAAAACAGAGTTAGGGCTGTAGCTCAGAGGTAGAAAGCCCTGGACTCAGTCACCAGTACCACACATACACAGGGTGGGGGTCTGGAGGTGTAGCCTGGAGGCAGAATGCCCCTGGACTCAATCTCAGTACCCCTCTCTTCAAAATGTCCTGAGGTGGCCCGGAGAGGCTTCCCCTCTTTCCTCTCTAGCTGGAGGTCCCGGAGGCTGGGCCCAATGGGTCTTTTGGGGGAGCAGATAGCTTTTGGACTAATAGCTCTTGGAAGCTAGAAGACCATCAAGGATCCATTTTGCTTCTCTCACCAGACATTTGGTGACCGCGTTCTCTATCCAGCCTCGTGGGTCGTTCTACTCTTTGTGGCGTTTTCAACCATCGGTGCTGCTAATGGGACCTGTTTTACAGCTGGCAGGTAGGGGACCCCCAAGTACTCTCTTCCAGGGTGGCCAGGGGCAGCAAAGCCAGTATGACTCTTGAGGAAACCCCAAATTCTTGAGCTCTGTGAGGTTAAGGCCTTTATGGCGCAGACAGAAACCCTCTGGTCCAGACGTGGCAGACTGGCAAGGAAGGTGTGGGCACGCTTGCACACGGGAGCAGTACAAGGCTCCCTGTACTTGGCACTGCCGCCGCAGGCCAGGGGTTGCAGGCCTGGGGAAGCTGCTGCCAGTGTCGGCACCAGGTGAGGCGGTAGTGCTGGGGAATGAGGCGGGCTTTCCACTTTGCACTTCCCACACCCTCTTACTTCATCTAATGCTATTTCCTGAACATTTTCTCATGACAGTGTGTACACGACTTGGCAAACTTTTTCTTAAATGGCCAGGTATTAGTAGTTTAGACTTGCTGGCCACATAAGTCCATAACAATCCTCCATTCTGCTTTTATAGCTGTGTGTGGTGGTGCACGTCTGCAACCCTAGCACTTGGGAAGCTGAGACAGAAGTATCACAGGTGCTGCCGGGCATGGTAGCGCACGCTTGTAATCCCCGCACTTGGGAGGCTGACATAGGAGGACCGCACAGGTTCGAAGCCAGCCTCAGCTACTTAGTGAGACCCTGTTTCTAAATAAAGTATAAAATAGGTCTGGGAGTATAGATCGGAAGTAGAAAAGCCCCTGGGTTCCACCCCCAGTACCCAAGTGGTATAGACAATTAACTGCTGTGGTTTAGTCCCCTTTGTGATGAAGCATAATTTAACAAGTCCTCCACTCACAGCTGGGTGTGGGTTGTTTCCATAAATACTGATGCTGGAACATTCTGGGACCTGCCTTTGGCTAGTGTCTGGTGTTCTGAGCGACTCTGCCACACATTTATGCATTTAAAAATGAATTGCAGCTGGGTGTGGTGGTACACACTTGTAATCCCAGTACTTGGGAGGCTGAGACGGGAGGATCGCAGGTTTGAGGAAAGTCTCAGCAAGTAGTGAGACCTCAACCTAGTGAGACTCTGTTTTCCAAATAAAAATAAAGCAGGCCTAGGGGTGTAGCTTGGAGGTAGAATGGCCCTGGGTTCAATCTCCAGTGCCAAAATTAATTAATTCATTCATTCTCAGGGTGTAGCTTTGTGGTAAGCACTTGCCTAGCATGCATGAAGCCTTGGGTTCCATGACTCGCACGCGCGCGCGCGCGCACACACACACACACACACACACACACACACACACACGCACAATCTCCAAACTGCACATGGTGGCACATACCTGTAATCCCAGTACTTGGGAGTCTGAGACAGAAGGATTGTAGGTAGGAGGGCAAGCCTAAGGATTAGTGAGGTCCTCAGAAACTTAGTGAGACTTAGTATTTTAAGATAAAAATAAAATAGGCTGGGGGTAACTCAGAGGCAGAATGCCCCTAGGTTCAATCCTCAGTACACAAAAGGCAAATCTGGATTCTTTGCATTTCTGTATATCATTAAATTTTATTTGTATTTCTCATTGATAATAATGGCATTTATCAACAAAGTACATTATGTTTTGACAAATGTATGCATTGTGGAATCAGCAAGTTTGTTTAACATATGCATAATCTCACATACTTATCATTTCTTTGTGATAAGAACATTTGAAATCCACTCTTAGCAGTTTTTATATTATTAGTGACTACAGTTACCTTGCTCTGTGATAGCACTGGAGTTCATTGGTCCTCCTGGAAACTTTGTGCCTGTTAACACTTCCCCTCTCGCTGCACCTGCCACACCCCAGCCGCAGCTAATCACCACTCTAGTCTGTACTTCTATGAGTTTGAAGGTTTCAATTCCATCAAGTGAGATCATGATATCTGTCCTCTTATGATTGACTTATTTCACTTACCATAATGATTTCTAGAGTCGTCCATGTTGTTGCAAATAATAGACCTTTTAAGGCTAAATAGTATTCCACAAGCTGGACATGGTAACACATGCCTGAAATCCCAGTACTTGAGAGGTTGAGACAAAAAGATCATAGGTTTGAGCCAGCCTCAGAAACTTAGTGAGACCCTGTTTTAAAATAAAAACTGAAGCCAGATGTGGTGTCACAAGCTAATCCTGGTACCTGGGAGGCTGAGACAGGAGGATCTCAGGCTCAAGGATAGTCTCAGCAAGCAGTGAGACTCTCGTCAATCTTGTAAGACCGTTTCAAAATAACAATTTAAAAAATAGGGCTGGTGGGTGTAGTTTGGATCTAGAATGCCTCTGGGTTCAATCTCCAGTGCTAAAAAAAAAAAAAGAAAGAAATATTGCTCCACTGTATGTGCATCACATATCTGTATCCATTCATCTGTTGATGGTCACTTAGGCTGTATCTGTATCTTGGCTATTATGAATGTTGCAATGTACAATATCTGTGTGTGTGTGTGTGTGTTTGTGTGTGTGTGTGTGTGTTTGTGTGTGTGTGTGTGTTTCTGGGGATTGAATCCAGAGGCATTCTATCTTTGAGCTATACCCTCAACCCGTTTTTTAGTTTTTGTTTTGAAACAGGGTCTTGCTAGGTTGCTGAGAGTTCCATTAAGTTGCTGAGGGTGGTCTTGAACCTGTGACTCTCCTGTCTTAGCCTCCCAAGTACTGGGATTGCATCACCACACTTGTTTTACATGTATCGCTTTGACATACTGAGTGTGTGTGTGTGTGTGTGTGTGTGTGTGTGTGTGTGTGTGTGTGAACCCAGGGGCGTTCTACCTCTGAGCTGTACCCCAGCCTTATCTTGAAACGAGGTCTTGCTAGGTTGATGAGAATCTCACTAATTGCTGAGGCTGTCCTTGAACCTTCAATCCTCCTGTCTCAGTCTCTCAAGTACTAGATTACGAACATGCAACACCATGCCCAGCTAAGGGGCATTCTGCCTCTGAACTACATCCCAGACACTGCCTCTTCTTTTTTTTGTTTTTTGTTTTTTTAAACAGGAGTCTCTCCAGTTGCTGAGGGTTTTGCTAAATTGCTGAGGCTGGTCTCAAACCTACAATCCTCCTGTCTCAGTTTCCCAAGGTGGCATGCACCACCACACCCAGATGACACACTGATTCTAATTCCTTTGAATATATATTAAGAACTAGGATTGCTAGATCATTTGGTAATTCTATTTTTAGTTTGTTGAACCTTCCACTGTCTCCCAACATGGCTGTAGTAGATTTTCATTCCCACCAGCCATGTACAAAGGTGCTTTCTTCTCTGAATCCTTGCCAACATTCACCTTTCATTGGTTGGCTAACAGTCATTCTAACAGGTGTGAGACTGGAGATGGTATCTCATAGTTTTGATAGCACTGCTCTGATTAGTGATGTTGATCATTTTTTCATGTATCTGTTGGTCTTTTTTTTTTTTTTAATGGTGCTGGGGGTAGACCCCAGGGGCATTCTACCTCCAAAACTATACCCTCAGCCCTATTTGCTGAGGCTGGCTTTGAACCCACTTTTATTTTTATGTTAAGTTGCTAAAGATGGTCTCAAACCTGTGATTCTTCTGTTTCAGCCTTCAAAGTATTCAGATTACAGGTGTGTGTGCACTATGCCCAGTGTTACTGTTAAAGCACTGGTATGGTCGGCTGAGGGTATAATAAACTGATAAGCATGTGCTCAGGGTGCTCCCTGGGGTTCCTTATACACGCACCCCAGTATGGTGCATTTAATAATGTTTGGTTTCTTTTCTTAGTTGTTTACAAAATTAAGAGAGTCTCGCTAAGTTGCAGAAGGCCTCTCTAAGTGGCTAAGGCTGAGTGCAAACCAGTGATTTTCTTGTCTAGGCCTCCCAAGTACTGGGACTATAGGTTTTTTTTTTTTGGGGGGGGGTTGTATGTGTGTGTGGTACTGGGGATTAAACTCAGGGGCATTCTACCTCCGAGATACACCCCCAGCCCTATTTTTATTCTTTAGTTTGAAACAGGCCTAAGTTGCAGAGGGTCTCACCAAAGTAGCTGAGGCTGGCAGAGAACCTGTGATCCTCCTGTCTTAGCCTCCCAAGTACTGGGATTACAAGCATGCACCACCATGCCCAGCTTTCAAATATTTAATGAAGCAAATTAATAAAATAGAACAAAAAGATGTATTTTTGCTGTTACATAATTCATGCCTCCTCATAAATTGACTAACTTTTAAAGAAATGGCCAAAACTGTTTACTTGGTTATTCTATTTGAACTTCTACAAGCAATACAAGAGTCTTCCGGTTTCCCTTTATCTTCCTCAATACCTTTTCAGTGCTGGGGATTGAACCAGGGCCTCGTACATGCTAGACAAGTGCTTTCTCACTGAGCTATACCCCAGCTCTATCTTTTTATTATAGACATTCTAATGGGTATTGATATGTCATTGTGGGTGTTTCTTCTTGTTGTTTGTGTTGGGGAATGAATAAAGGGGAATTATACCTCTGAGCTATACCTGTAAATCTCAGAACTTGAGAGGTTAAGACAGGAAGATCACAGGTTCAGGCCCAGCTTCAGCAACTTGGCAAGACCCTCTTTGAAACATTAAGAAAAAAAATAGGGCTGGGCATGGTGGTGCAGGTTTGTAACCACAGTATTTGGGAGGCTGAAAGAGGAGGATTGCAGTTCGTAGACAGCCTCAGCTACTTAGTGAGGCCCTTTGCAACTCAGTAATGATACCGTTTCAATAAATAAAGAATAAAAAATAAGGCTGGGGTGTAGCTCATGGGGTGTAGCTCATAGGCAGAATGCCCCCTTGGTTCCCTTCCCCAGTGTCTTAAAATATCATAAAAAAAGGGCTGGGGGTAGAGCTCAGAGGTAGAATGTCCTTGGGTTCAGTTTTCAGCAGTAGCAACAACAAAAAATTATATTGTACAGTTAGCCCTTTATATCCATGGATTCCACCTCCATAAATTCAACCAGCCATAGATAATATTCAGAAAAAGCTAGGTATGGTGGTGCACACTTGTATCCCCATACTTGGAGGCTGAGACAAGTGGATCACAGGTTCATGACCAGCCTCAGCAATTTAGTGAGGCCCTTGGAAACTTAGACTCTGCTTTAAAACCAAAATAAGCCAGATGTGGTGGTACGTACTTGTAATCCCAGTAGTTGAGAGGCTAAGACAGAAGGATCAAAAGCTTGAAGACAGCCTCAGCAAGTAGTGAGACTTTTGTCAACCTAGTATGACCCTATTTTTTGTTGTATATATATAAATATAAATAAATAATAATAATAAAAAATATATATATATATATATAATTTGGTGGTATTGGGGATGGGGATAGAACCCAGGGGCATTCTATCTCTGGGCTACACTCCTAGCCATAGTTTTTATTCTTTATTTTTAAACAAGATCTAAATTGTGGAGGGCCTCACAAATTGCTGAGGCTGGCTGTGAACATGCAATTTTCCTGTCTCAGCCTCCCAAGTAATCAGAATACAAGAATGCCCCACCAAGCCCGACTCTGCAAGACCCTGTTTCAAAATAAAACTAAAATAGGGCTAGGGATGTAGTTAGGAGGTAGATGCCCCTGGGTTCAATCCCTAATACCGAAAAAGAAAAGAAAAGAAAAGGAAGAGAGAGAGAGAGAGAGAGAGAGAGAGAGAGAGAGAGAGAGAGAGAGAGAGAGAGAATATGGATGGATGGACATGGTGGTTCATGCTTGTAATCCCAGTTCTTGGGAGGCTGAGACAGGAGGATTGCAGATTTTCAACCAGCCTCAGCTACTTAGTGAGGTCCTCTGCGACTCAGTGAGACCCTGTTCAAAAGAAAGAATGAAGCCAGGCGTGGTGGCATACATTTGTTATCCCTGCACTTGGGAGGCTGAGACAGGAGGATCGCACAAGTTTGAAGCCAGCCTCAGCTACTTAGTGAGGCTTTCAGCAACTTAATGAGACCCTGTTTCCAAATTAAATATAAAAAATAGGTCTGGGAGTATAGCCCGGAGGTAGAAAGCCCCTGGGTTCCACCCCTAGTACCACACACACAAAAAAAAGAATAATAAATAGCTATGAGGGGTGTAGCTTGGAGGTAGAATGCCTCTGGATTCAATCCCCAGTACAACAAAAATCAAAAAAAAAAAAAAGAAAAAAATTGGGCTGGAGTATAGCTTAGAGGTAGACTGCCTCTAGGTTCAGTCCCCAGTAAAACACATATACACACACTGCATTTGTACTGAAGATGTACAGATCATTATTCCCTAAATATACTTATTTATATAGCATTTATACTGTATTAGACAATAGAGACGATTTAAAGTATGAGAGTATATATATATATATATATATATATATATATATATGTGTGTGTGTGTGTGTGTGTGTGTGTGTGTGTGTAGGTATATGCAAATAGCACACCATTTGATGTAAGGGTCTTGAGCATCAAATTGTTTTAGTATTTGCAAGGGTCCTGGGTCCAACCCCTCAAGAATCCAGAGGGATATGGAGATTATATATATGAGTGAGCATGTGCATGTGTATGTTTGTGTATCTCCAGAGGAACATATATAATAGTATATATAAAACCATATATATATTTTTTTTTCTAGAGGGATATATATAACTATTTTTTATATACAGGATCTTGCTATGCTCCCCAGGCTGGTCTCAAACCCCTAAAGGATCCTCCCACCAGCCTTCCTAGTAGCTGGGACTATAGGCATGTACTACCACACCTGGCTATACATAATTTTTGTGGAGTCAAATCTAAGATTTTCCAAAATGGTTTCTGAATTCTCTCTCACATAGGTAAATCTTCCTTCTGTTGAGATTATGTGTTCACCAGTGTTTTCTTCTAGCTTTCTACCTTATCAATTTTATCACTTGGAACATAGTTGGGAGGCATAAATATTACTTTCCCTTTTTTTGGCAATCATTTACCTGTTGACACACTGTGATTTATTCTTTTCTCTGGTGCTTAGTGATCCCTGTGTGCTCCTTGTTCACTTATTACCCAATTGGTCCTTTCTTGTGCAACTGTATTTATGGGAACATCTTCTAAACCAGGTGTGGTGGCACAAGTTTGTAATCACATGCTTGTAATACTTGGGTGGCTGAGATAGGAGGAGCACAGGTTCAAGGGCAACTTCAGCAGCTTGGTGAGACTCAACAACCTAGGAGACTCTGTTTCAAAAACAAAAAAATAAAAAGGGCTGGCATGCAGTTTGGAAGTAGAACCTCCCTGGGTTCAATCTCCAGTACCAAAACATGACCATTTCCTAGCTTCGGTAGTGTGAAACCCAGTAGGGCTGCCTGGTGTCCTCCCATGGCAGTTTAGCACTTGCAAGAATTCTTCCCAGTTGCATTCTGCATAGCATTTGTATATTAATTGTGTAAAACTGATAAAATTTAACATATGAGCTCAGCATCCTCTTGAGTCTAAGTTCCCTTCTGCTAACACTCATCTTTTTCGGGGAATCCATTTGGTATCATTTCAAAGTTCAAATATGCAGCTAGATAAATGGGTCTTTTGGCTTTTGTATTTCTATTTTTTTTTTTGCATGATAGACATTTTTGTAGTACTGGAGACTGAATCCAGGACATTTACCTCCAAGCTACACCCACAGCCCTTCATTTGTTTTGGAAACAGGGTGTTGCTAGGTTGCTGAAAGTCTATTTTGCTGGAGTTGACCTTGAACCTATTATCTTCCTGTCTCAAGTGTTGGGATTACAGGCATGTACCACCAAACCCTCCAGCCTCCCTCCCCCGCAACTTTGTGGTCTTTATGACATTGCTTCAGAAGTTTTAAAACTTGCCTTGTGGCTCACTGAAATTTGTTTGTTTCCTGTAGTCCTGAAAATAATTTGTTCCTATAATTGTCTCTAGATTTTTATCAAGTCTCTAACTTGTACTGTTCCAGTCTTTCATTCTAATAGTGAATTAGCCTTCTAGGTTTCAAAGGTACCTGGTTTTTATTTCATTGTTTTAAAGTTTGCTTGGTGGACTTTCTTTTTTCTATAGTATCTATGGTTAAAGCCTTAAACTATACTTGTCTGATATCCCGATATCAGCTTTGTGGGGCTATTTTGGGCAATGACCCAACCCTTTTACCTTCAACCTTTCAGTATTATTAGGTTTGGCTTTTTTTTTTTTTCTTTTGGTACTGGGGCTGGAACACAGGGTCTACCTCTGGCTTATGAACCTAGCCAGCTGGATGAATTCTGACATGCTGCTTTGTGTCTTCTTGGCTTTAAAATAACCTTATTCACCGGGCGTGGTGGCACACACTTGTAATCCCCATGCTTGGGAGGCGGAGACAGGAGGATCGCGCATGTTCGAAGCCAGCCGCCTGGCTTAAGAGACCCTGTTTCCAAATAAAAATATAAAATAGGTCTGGGAGTGTAGCCCGGATGTAGATGGGCTTCCAGGAACCCCAGCACCACCACCACCAAAAAAAACAAAAAACAAAAAAAAACTAAAAACCACCTTATAGCTCATGGTTTCAGAGGTCAGTACATGGTTAGCATCATGAAGGTAGAGAATGGTGGAGGAAAGATGCTCAACCCACGGAAGCCAAGAAACAGAGGGGAAAAGGGCTGGAGACAAGGGCAATCCTTGAAGCAGGCCACTGGGCTTCCTCCTCCAATTAGGCTCCACCTCACAGCAGTTTAGGTTAATTCACTCACTCAGGAGGTCAGAACCCCATGATCTAGTCACTGTCTAAAAGACCCACCTCTCAACCTTGCTGCATCAGTGACCATGTCTTCAACACAAGCTTTTGAGCTTTTTGGTAACATTCCAAATCCAAACACTCTGATTTTTTTTTTTCTTCTGATGTGAAACTTATATGTCTGACTGTTTTTTTTGTTTTGTTTTATTTTCCAGACCAGGGTTCAAACACAGGGCCATTCTACCTCTGAGCTACACCCCCAGCCCTATTTTTTAATTCTTTATTTTAATCAGGGTCTCGCTGAGTTGCAAAGGACCTCACTAAGTAGCTGCGGCTGCCTGAGAACTGTGATCCTCCTGTCTCAGCCTCTGAAGTGCTGGGATTACAAGTGTGCAGTGCCAACCACGTCTATTCTTTTAATGAACATAAATACCTGGGAGAGTACCAATATTTCTGTTCTTTTCTCTTTCAAAAGGGCACTCCCTTTTCATATTTAGTGTACCAGTTATATCTTGTTTATAAACCCACACCTCCAAATGTTTGTCATTATAAAACACCCTCCCAACACCCAGCCCAACAGTTTACATTACTTGTAAACTATATTACATTATGTCCATCTACATAACAACATGTTTTACTAGTCTTCCTTAAAAAGGTCACTGTTTCTTAAAACCAGTTCCCTTAATAGACTCAGTTTCCAGTGAGGCTGAAGAATGTTTCATGGATTATCTAAAACACTATTTGCCAGTTGTTTTGAATGTTAGTTTAGCTAAATAAATCTCAAATGTGAATATCAGTTCCCTACCATTACTTTGAAAATATTTCCCATAATATGCTTATTGCTTTTTTTTTTTTTTTGGAACTGGGGGTCAAACCCAGGAGTATTCTACCTCTGGGCTATATCTCCAGCCCTCTTTCTTTCTCTTTCTCTCTCTCTCTTCTCTCCCTCTCTTCTCTCTTCTCTCTTCTCTCTTCTCTCTTCTCTCTTCTCTCTTCTCTCTTCTCTCTCTCTCTCTCTCTCTCTCTCTCTCTCTCTCTCTCTCTCTCTCTTACAGTCTCAGTTGCTAAGTTGCTAAGGTTGGCCTCAAATCTTGTCATAGCTCTCTCTCTCTCTCTCTCTCTCTCTCTCTCTCTCTCTCTCTCTCTCTTACAGTCTCAGTCGCTAAGTTGCTAAGGTTGGCCTCAAATCTTGTCATAGCCTCCCAAGTAGAGGGATTACAGGTGTGGATCTCATGCCAAATTTCTACCCCTTGTTAATTTTTATTCTGAGTTAGGGTCTCACTAAATTGCCCAGGCTGGCCTCAAACTTGCGAACGTGTGATCCTCCTGCCTCAGCCTCCGAGTTGCTGGAAGACAGACAGGCACCACCACACCCAGCTGTTTTTCAATTTGCCCTTTGAATCTGCCTCTCTCTACTCATTCTCAGAGTTTGTGTCCCCTCTCAATTCCTCATCTGTATTTCTGTTCTTCATGCTCACTTCTAACACTCAACATTTTACTTATATGAAGTTAAATTTTTTAAAACTTAAAAAAAATCCTGTTCAGCTCTTTTTTCCTTTTCCTATAATGCTCTAAGCAGTCGTTTAATTACTGAACTACTGAAAGTTGGGAGGACTGTCACGAGTGCATCTGCTACTGCATTCTAAATTGCCTGTGTGTGGGAGGAGTGGTGGTGCTGGGGACTGAACCCGGGGCAGTCTACCTGAGTTACACCCTTTTTGCAGCCCTCTTGACCTTTTGAGATAGGGCCTAAGTTGCTGAGGGTTGTCTTGACCTTGAGATCTTCCTCTCTCAGCTTCCCAAGTACTGGGGTTACAGGTATGTGTCACACCTGGCTCCGCCTGACTATTTACAATGTAGGAATTCCATCAGCTTGGACTGTGCAAGCACAAGGCATTTCTGTGTTTGCTATGTCCTGCACCCCAGGCCTGGGATTCACTGGCCCTGGACTAGTTCTTACGATTTCTTACATAACTTCTAGGACTCAAAGCACGTATCTCCTCTTACAGGGGTCTCCCCAATCCCCCCTCACTCCCACCTTTTCCTTGCCTTGGTGATTCCACCATGCCAGGATGCAACCTACCTGGTGGGTACTTTTAACCACCTGACTTATTCCTCCAAGTTCATTCCCCTCAAGAGCAGACTCCTACCTCAAGACCAGTCACTACTGAGTTCCTTCCTCTTGGTCTCTTTAGTGAAACTCACGACGCTCTTTCTCAGTGACGCTCATGTGCTTGTACTTCCAGACTCATTTACGTTGCAGGCCGGGAAGGCCACATGCTCAAAGTGCTGTCCTTCATCAGTGTCAGGCGCCTCACTCCTGCCCCTGCCCTCATCTTTTATGTAAGTATGAATCCCACCACGACCACACCTGCCCTAAAGGTAAAGGGTCCCTTGACTGGGTGGTAAAGTATATTTATATTGCTAAACCCAGTGGTTTTTAAGCGAGCCAGGTTCCTGTATTCCTTGACATGAAACAGACATGAAAAAAAAAAACTGCTTAAAGGCATTTCAATTTATCTCATTTCTCTAAGTTCATCTGTGAAAGATACTCTTTCTCAATCAGTCCCCCTCCCAGGCTTTACCCCAAATAAAGTCTGTTCTACTCTGTTGAGCCATGTTTCCTTTGTCCACATATTCCCTGACAGAAATAGGGTACAAGTGTAGAAGATTCAAACAGTGTCTTTCACAGGGGTTGGGGGTACAGGAGTATGCCACTGGCTGGCAGGCTAGTGAGCAGGTCATCTCAGGGCAGGGTAATGGTGGGGGCATTTCTCTTTCTTTCATGCCTTTTTTGGGTCCCTTTATTCTTAAGTCTCCTTTGGCAAGGCCTCACAGAGCCCATATTCCAGAGGTTTTATAATATTCATACACTGGGAAGCAGGCAGCATATTCGTTCGAGCTACTTTCTGTCTGGCAATGGGGCAGAGGTGGATCTAGGGCTAGAGGCTGTGTTGCAGACACTGTGAGGATCTTGAAGATCCTGTGTGTTTGGGAGGAGAGAATGTATTGGCCTTTGTAAGAGGAGCTCATTGACAAAGTGACTAGTGATTTTTCTGAGTTTGTGACATAATCAGGTTGATTATGCATAGCCCCAAAAGTAGGACGAGGAGGAAAATGAGTAAAGGTGTTAATAAGGGCAGGAACCACGCTATCCAGGAGGAATCCTAAGGAATGGAGCTTAAATAGGATTTTTGTCTCTAGGTTTCTGAGCAGGAGTCAAATCCTTCAGGAGCTTATAGGAATAGGAATTTTCATTTTTTGTAGTGTCAGATGATCTTGGACTTATAAAATCTCAAGAATGTCAGGTTTAACTTTATGATGTCATATAAGGATTTAACTGGAGAGAGGTTTTGGGTATTGGTGCCATATCTTATTCTTCTATGAGTTTAAAGGTAGGAATACTATATAAAAGGCTTTAGTATAGCACATTCTTGTTGTCCCTGAAGTAGCATATTTACCTCTGGGTACACTGTTCTGCTGGGAATTCAAGACCAAGCAGGTAGCCCTATGTTGGGCAAACATGTTTCTCGGACAGTTTTTGCTGTTAAAGTCAGTCAGGATTCCTCAGGGTTATTTTTAGGGACTTGGTAGGGCTTTACTTCCACCACTTTTACCATCTGCCGGGATGGGCCAACAGTCTTGCTGACCAGTGGCTTCCTTGGAAGCATAGGGGACATTTACTGTCTAATAACACATACTCTTTTTTGCAGAGTATGTGCTGGTGGCTCCCAGTTCTGGGGCCTTCATGATCTCCCTGTTTGGGGAGGTCAGATGATTCACCAGAGTTGCAGGGGCCTTTAGCTAGGTCCTTCCCTGGATCCTATTTGACCTTACAGGACAAGGGCCAAATATTGGCTATTTCTCCTTAGTCCTTTGATATTCTGATTGTTGAGTCTCAATTGTTGAACACCCAGAAGGTCAGTTTTGTCACTCCTTTTAAACTGTCTTGCAAGTGGTGGATATTACTTCAAAACACTGTTTGGGTGTTATACATCTGTTAAACATTAAGAAACAACAGTTACATAGTTTTCTAGGAAAGACACAAAACAATTATCAGGAATAAGACAAATCCCATTTGTATCTTTGCATAAAGAACACAGTTATAATGCAACTAGGAAACCTAGAAGGCTGTCACTATTCTATTTTGTTTAGATACCATTAGCTTAGTAATCTCACATTTGGTATTTTAGAAGTCCTATAAATTTTGCTCCCAATAAGAACCCTTTACTTCTCATTGGTAAGTGACAGATGCTGTCTGTTTCCCCAGATGGTTGGGCCAGGAGCCCTCAATTCTGGTTCTTTACGCTGTAAATACAGACAGTATGAGTTATGCAGTCTTGCTGGGCTGGACTACACAGTAGTAAATTATCAATATGGTGAGGAACAGTGCTAGAATTAAGGTCAAGCTTTTCTAAGTATGATCAGAGGACTTGCCTAAGGAAGTGGGGACTGTTGTGAAAAACTTGAGGTAAGTTAAGACTGTCCAGGTAAGTTGTTGGACATGTCTAGTGTCAGGATCCGTCCAGGTAAAGGGCAAATAATTGTTATGCGGCTGGGTATGAATTAAAAGTTGGGCAGGTTGAAGGCGGGAATGTGGTAGTATTGGGAGGCGGGGGTACAGCAGGAGTGGTGGTGAGCAGCAAGGAAGGACACCTGGCAGCTGTAGACAAAAACAAAACAGGAGCTGGGACAGACAGGAAGGGAGAGCTAAGTAGCAGGGATGCTTATGGCCTATTGAGGGGCCAGAGCAGTGCTCCTGGGCTCGGAGCCCAGAGTGGGCAGGTAGCGCTGACATGCCTCTGTCTGGCAGTGGACAGCTTGGGTATGTGCAATATTCTGGGCTCCCAGACACTATCCGTATTCCCAGCTCAGGCTGGTATCATTTTTATGCACTGATCACCTAAAAATCTGGGTATAGTGGCGCATACTTGTAATCCTACCACTTGGGAGACTGAGACAGGTTTGCAGCCAGCTTGAGCTAGTGAGGCCCTCTGCAACTTAGTGAGACCCTGTTTCAAAATAAAGAATAAAAAATAGGACTAGGGGTGTAGTTTAAAAGTAGAATGCTCCTGGATTCAATTCCCAGTCCAAAAAAAACACCCTTCCCCCAAAAAAACTAATAATTCATTCTCTTTTCATCTTTTTTAGGGTATCATTGCAACCATTTATATCATCCCTGGTGACATAAACTCCTTAGTAAATTATTTCAGTTTTGCTGCATGGCTATTTTATGGGCTGACAATTCTAGGACTCATTGTAATGAGGTTTACTAGGAAAGACCTGGAAAGGCCTATTAAGGTAAGTCTAGTGCCCAAATGTCACAAGCAGCACTGGTTTCTTAAAATGAGTTACAGGCAATTATTTTCAACCTGACCTTTACTGTGTTCTTGGGTATCATATTTTATAGAGAAGTTCACTCCTCAGTTCATTTCATATGGTAGTTTATGATCCAATTAGCCACTTAAGTCATTCATTTTATTAAGCTATCAAGAATACCTGTAACCTGTCCCTCTAGCTAAAGCTTTAGAACTTTGTTTCAGAAATCTGTCTAGCTGGGTGTGGTGGTGCAGGCATTTATATGAGAGGCTGATACAGGAGGGTAACAGGCTCACACCCAGCCTCAGCAACTTAGGCCCTGTTTCAAAAACAAAAAATAGGGCAGGGACTAGATCTCAGAGGAGGAACGCCCCTGGATTCAATTCAGCGCGCGCGCGCGCGCATACACACACACACACACACACACACACACACACACACACACACGAAATCTAATTGTCTTCCTGGCACCGTCTCTTGACTGCCACCATGCCTTGCGATTCAGCTGACACATGGAGCATCCTTCCTGGAGCCTGGCAGCTCCATTTCAATAAGTTCATCTAGCAGGCAAGATTAGAGTGACAGAAGAGATATCTATTTTTATTTATTTATTTACTTACTTACTTGTTTATTTATTTATTTATTTTTGTGGTACTGGGGATAGAACCCAGGGGCATTCTACCACTGAGCTACCCATTCAGTCCTAACTTTTTATTCTTTTTTTTTTAAATGTGTCTGAGTTGCAAAAGGCCTCACTAAATAGCTGAGGCTATTTGAGAACTGTGATCCTCCTGTCTTAACCTCCCAAATCACTGGAATTGCAAGTGTGTACCACCATGGCCAGCCAGAATAGATTTTTTTTTGGGGGGGGGCGGGTCTGAAGTCTGACCTCTGAACTACCCCCCCTGCCTTTTTTTTATTCTTTATTTTGAAACAGGGTCTCACTAAGTTGTGGAGGGCCTCACTAAGTAGCTGAGTCTGTCCGAGAACCACAATCCTCTGTTCTCAGCCTCCTGAATGCTGGGATTCAAGCATGCACCAGAAGAGATTTTTAATCTGCACAAAAATCCTCATAAAAAGAGAGCTGGTGGAATAAGAATGAGTGACAGGTGTGGTGGAAAATACTGTAATTCCAGTACTTGGGAGGCTAAAACAGGAGGATCACAGGTTCGAGGATAACACAGGTGGTAATTTGGCAAGACCCTGTTTCAAAATAAGAAAATGAAATAAAATAGTATAGTTTAGTGGTAGAGTGCCCCTGGGTTCAATTTCCAATATCCTATATATGTGTGTAGGAACAGGGACACACACACACACACACACACACACACACACACACACACACAGCAATAGGAAATTCTTAGAGCTAACATCTTCAAAACTAATGAAGGAGCTGGGTGTGGTGGCACACACTTGTAATCCCAGCATTTGGGAGGCTAAGACCAGAGGATCACAGTCTGAGGACAGCCTCAGCTACTTAGTGAGGCCCTCTGCAACTTAGTGAGACCCTGTTTCAAAATAAAGAATAACAAAAATAGGGCAAGGGGTGTAACTCAGAGGTCAAATACCCCCTGGGTTTTATCCCCAGACCCGCAAAAAAGCCACAAGAAACAAAAAACACAAAAAGAGGTATGGACACAAACCCTAGACTCTGGGTGGAAGCACCACTAACCCAAGTGCCCTGTACCCCCAGAGGATCTGCTGCGTAGGACTCCCAGGCAGGAAGGTCTGGGGACCACCAATGGAAGTAGGAGAGCAGGGCTATGATAGCCCTAGCTCTCCAGGATCCTAGCAGTCCCCTCAAAAACCTTCCCAGTAGACTAAAGCATTCCCAGAACCACTGAAGACAACAGACACCACAATGACGATGGCAGGGGCCTGGGGCCCAGGAGGTGGAGCCTGGAAACACACATATCCCCCTGGGGAGGGGGCTACAACAGAGAGGCCATTTTATTAGTTCAAGTCTCAGCCTCCCAAGTATGGGAATTACAACATCATTTCAGGAAGCAAAGTCACTTCAGAAATAAAGAGTAAGCAGAAGGAAGAGAAGATACACAAGAGCATAAACAAACCAAACAACAACAAAGATGCCAGCCAATGCCAATCCCAAAATCATGTATGGGGAAGAGGGAGAGAGTAGGGAAGGCTCACCAAGTGTGTGAGCGTATGTTCCTACCACACTCTGACTACATTATGATGAGAGACTGCAAGGCACCAATAAAAGTAAACAAAAAAGATTAGACTAGTTAACAGGTTCACAAATGCCAGGAAACAAGAGGACATGAAGAATGGAGAAAAATAAGGAGAAAGAAAAAAAAGGAGGTTCTGATACATGTATAAATTAGAGTTTCTGAAGAAGGGAATTCTAAAAACTGTATTTCAAGAACTATTTCCTGGGGAGGGAAGAATGCCTGGAAGGTGGGCTCCACCATTCAAACCAACACAGCAAAAGGCATACAGTGAACTGGGAAATCTACGCTAAAACAGGCAACAACAACTGTGTTGGGACTCTATTCCCCCTTTCTTGTTCCCACTTCCACCTCCAAATTCATTTATAAAGGAAAAAATAATACCAGACTTTTCAACATAAGCCAAAGATTTTATATCTAACCAAAATGACCTCTGATATAGTTATCAGTATGAAAAGACTCTAGACATGTGTCACTACAGGAGCCCTTCTTGAGGAATCACCTGGAGAATTAGCTTCAGAAACCTTACGTATGAGGCCAATATGTTTATGTTTAAAGGCAAATGTATTTATGTTTATTTTGGTACTGGAATTAACCCAGAGACCTTCCAACTATAAGCTACGCCCAGAACAGAGTCTTGCTAAGTCACTGAGGGTCTTGCTGGGTTGCCCAGGTTGGCCTCAGTTTTGCTATCCTCCTGTCTCAGCTTCCTGAGTACTGGAATTACAGGCATGTGCCACCAAGCTCCACTAGGTGAATATACTTAAATACAGAACTAAGATCAAAGGATGGGAGATAATGATGATAAAACACCACGCCTGCTGGGTGTAATGGCACATGCTTGTAATCCCAGAATTTGGGAGACTGAGACAGGAGGATCACGGTTCGCGGCAACCTCAGCTACTTACTGAGGCCCTTTGCAACTCTGTGAGATCCTATTTTGAAAATAAAAAGACTAAAAAATACAGGGCTGGGGGTATATCTCAGAGGTACAATGCACCTGGGTTCCATCCATTACTGGTACTGCAAAAAAAAAGGATGATTAATAACTTGATATTATAGCATCATTTAAGGAATATACTAAAGAAAAAAGTGCAAACCTGTTTCTTTCATAATTTGTTATTATGTAAAAATAGTGGAAGATGAACATGTTTACTTTTTTTTTACAAACGTGTTGTTTAGTCACAAAAAATAAATAATAAAAATCAAGTAAAAATTATGTTAAAAAAAAAGTAAATGAAATCTGGGCATGGTGCCACACACTTGTAATCTCAGTACTTGGAAGGCTAAGTCAGGAGGATCACAGGTGTGTGGCCAGGCTACTTAATGAGGACTTCTACAAGTTAACAAGACCCTGTTTCAAAAAAGAATAAAATATAGGGCTGAGGGTACAGCTTGGAGGTAGAATGCCCCTGGATTCCAGCCCTAGTACTGAAAAAAAAAAGTAAATGTAAAGGGTAGAAAAAAGGAATTCCTAAAATTGAAAACAAATGGTGATAAACCTTACTGTATAACCACCAGACACACCTCTCATCCCAGTACTTTGGAGGCTGAACTAGGAAGATGACAGGTTCAAGACCAGTGCACAGTAATTTATCGAGATCCTGTTTCAAAATAAAAAAATAAAAATAGGACTAGGGGTAGCTCAGAGAGAGAACACTGCTGGGTCCAATACTCAGTAAAAGCAAAACCTGTAAATAAACAAAAACTACCACCACCAAAACAAAAAACAACTAGGTAGCATAACCACAGAGAGAAAATAATGATTAGAACTGATAACATGTAGTATTTTAAATGAATCTCCCTTGTGTATTATGTTCTGTGGTTAAAAAGGACCGAATCTCACAAATACATAACAACCTCTGAGTGTGCATCATTGCTGGAAGTCTCCAGGAGCCAATTCATTATTCTGAAAACTAAGAAATAAAAAGATCAAGCATATATGCTGCCTTTCCTGTGCAAACTGCAATAGAGAATCACCAGTGTATGATGTTCTTCACTGTAGAACTTCAGACTATTAAGTCTAGAGAGACAATCAGAAAAATTACCAGTTTGCAAACTCTTATGAAATCATGAATTAAAGCCTTGATCTTCAATGGAGTCTAACCCCCTCACAAGTCAGTGGGGAGTTACAATGGTGAAGTTGGACTGGTCTCCCTTTCCTCACCCACCCAGGGTCCTCTGCACTTCAAAAGTAGGACAATAAGACATTACATGCCTCGTGATGTACCACAAAAGATCGTTCACTGAGCCAGGTGTAGTGGCACATGCCTGTAATCCCAGTACTTGGGAAGCTGAGACAAGGTTCGAGGATAGCCTCAGCAAGTACTGAGACTCTCATCAACCTAATGAGATACTGTTTCAGAATAAAAATTAAAAATAGGGGTTCAGGGTGTAGCTCAGAGATACAATACCTCTGGGTTCAATCCCCAGTACCACTCACACACAAAAGAATGTTCATTGATCCAACTGTGAGGTATTCTTGCTTCTATATATACAATATATATACAATATGGAATACATAACATATATAGAGAATACTGTTTATATACTATAGAATACACACAATATATATTAATATACAGAAGAGAACATAGAATAGTGTATATACAATACAGAATATATACCCACAATACACACACACACACACACACACACACACACACACACACACACGGATATATGGGAGCCAAAGACTCCTGGAGGATGAAATCATACAGAGCTAGAATTAAGAGACTGCATGATAGAGCGTACAATTTCCCCAATAAATCCGTGAAAAGACAAAGGCGGGAGATATAGTTAGAAACACAAAGTCTAATCAATTATAGCTGTATACTATTTTTTTTTTGGTACTTGGGATTGAACCCAGAGGCATTCTACCTCCACACTAAGTTCCAAGCCTGATTTTATTTTGAAACAGGATCTCACTAGGTTTCTGAGAGTCTCATTATGTTGCTGAGGCTGGGTATGAACCTGAGATTCTTCTGTGTCAGCCTCCCAAGTACTGGGATTATAAGCGTGTGCCACCATGTGCGGCTTGATATACACTTTTTTTTTTAAGCACTTAAAATGACATGATGTTAAGGGAAAAGTCTAGAGAAACGAAAACTAAGGTGGAGTAGACAAATGATTGGCAAAACTACAACAATTCTTGAAACTAGAGGAAAGGTACATGGAGTTTATTATTTTCTTCTTTCTATATGTGTGGTTTTTAGTGAAAAATTTAAAAAGAAAACAAATGCAGAAGGCTACTTACACCTTGCTTGTTTTTTCTCCTAGGTGCCCATTTTCATCCCTGTCTTGGTGACTCTTGTATCCATATTTTTGGTTCTGGCCCCAATCATCAGTCAGCCTGCATGGGAGTATCTCTACTGTGTATTATTTATATTGAGTGGCCTTATATTTTACTTTCTTTTTGTATACCACAAGTTTGGATGGGCTCAGAAGATTTCCAGTAAGTATAAGCAGAAAGGCTGTTCTGCCATTAGTGAAGAGCAGACAGCAGCCCACCACACCTTTCCTGATGTGTGTGTGTGTGTGTGTGTGTGGTTGTGTGTGGTACTGGGGATGGAACCGAGGGACAGTCTACCTTTGAGCTACACCCCCAGTCCTATTTTTTTTTAAACAGGGCCTCATTAAGTAGCTGAAGCTATTCCCAAACTGTGATCCTCCTGTCTCAGCCTCCCAAATGCTGGGATTACAAGTGTGTGCCATCATGCCTAGCTCTCTCCTGATTTTGCCAAGCTTTACCACAGGATCTCACTTCCTCTTCAGAAGGACCCATGACCACCTCCCCTTGGTGTAAAGCTTCTGGGTCAGCCCTTGGGCTCCTTTGTTTATGTCAATTACTGCCACAAATAGGGAGGAAAAGTACGAAAGAAAAGCACCATTTCTCCTCCCTCCCTCCCTGTACTGGGGATTGACAAGCCCAGAGACCTCCTACCTCCCAGCTATACCCACAGCCCTTTTATTTTTTTTTAATTTGAAACAGCATTTCACTACATTGCTAAGAGTCCTGCTAAGTTTCTGAGGCTGGTCTTGAACCTGCGATCCTCCTGCCTTAGCCTCCCTACTACTAGGATTACAGGAGTGCACCACCCCAGCTGGCTACCATTTTTTTTTATCATAAAATACACATAACTTAAAATTTACCACTTAAACCACTGTTGGGTATAAACAGTTCTATAGGGTCAAGGATATTCACACCCTACAGCTCATCTTCAAAGCACTGTTTTCTTCTGTCAGATATGTGAGGACATTATCTAAGAGGCTCAGCAGCATCCCAAACATACCCCAAAAGTGATGGAGCTGGGACAGGGAATTGGGACAAGGGCTTGAGCCTTCTCATGCCAAGGCCACTGGTTTCATCTCTATTCTGCAATCCCGATTCTCATCTATTTTGGACAAATGTTTAAAAGTTCAAACAGGGAGCAGAGAACATGCCTGTAACCTCAACTACTTGAGAGGCTAAGGGAGGTTGATTGCAATCCCTGGGTAGCTGTCTCAAAAAAGGGGAGGGGATTCAGGTGTAGCTCAGTGGTAGAGTGATTCCCTAGCACGTACTAGGCCCTGGGTTCAATCCCTAGTATAGCAGAGGGAATAGAAAAGTTAAGCTACAGCAGGCTTTTTTGCTCCTAAGCTGCAAGCATTATATCAAAGTGCATGAAAAGATACTGAACTATAGCTATTAATTTTAAGTCTTTAGCTATGTCGTAGGAACACCAGATTCACTTAAAGGAGACCTTGATAAACCCTCAGTAGGCAGTAGGCTGGAATGTTCCCGCCCTATCCTGAGAGTTCCTGTAGAGAGGAACTGAGCTGTACACAGAGTAACTCTGGATCCAGCATGGTGTCTGGCATATAACAGCCAACAACCACTTGGTATTTATTGAACAAATGTGACTTAAAAAAAAAAAAAGCCTGCCTCTTAGGCTGGGCATAGTGGCACACGCTTGTAATCCCAGCATTCGGGAGGCAGAGACTGGAGAATTGCGGTTTGCTGACAGCCTCAGCTACTTAGTGAGGCCCTTCACAACTCAGTGAGACCTATTCCAAAAATAAAGACTAAAAATTAGGGCTGGGGATGTAGCTTGGAGGTATAATGCCCCTGGGAATGGAACCCCCAGTACCATAAAAACAAAACAAAACAACCCTGCCTCTTCCTTACTCCTGGTCAAACCATCTGAACACAAAGTAAGTCACCTCTTTAGGCCCTCCCATGTGGTTTTTATTTATATACCAGCAAATGAGGAAGGATATACACAGTATAAAAGAGCAAACCTGAACTAGAAGGTGGGGAGGTTGACCTGGGACTTCAGGAGCAGCCAACCAGGGCATGTCCATCTTCACCTTGGTGAAGTCAAATCTTCTTCAGTGTGGAGATTGAACCCAGGGGCATCCCACCTCTGAACTACACCCTCAGCCCTATTCTATTTATTTTGAAACAGGATCTCACTAAGTTGTGAAGGGCTGGCCTCAAACCTGTAATAAATCTTTGCACTTCCCATTTCCTCATCTGTGAAATCTGGTACCATCATTTACCTCCAGTGGTTCTAGAAACAATAGAGCTTGTCTTCTATTGATTCACAAAACAAAAGCAAAGTAAACTGTGGCTGTGTTATTTCCATCAAGGACTATTTTCTTTCCTGACACAGATTCTCTGTACCCCAAATTTTTCTCTCATCTCAACCCTAAGCTGAGAGAGAGGTTGCAGATACACACCAACAAAAAGAAAATTACTATTAAGAAACCATCCAGCTGGGTGTGGTGGCGCACGCTTGTAATCCCAGCATTTGAGAGGCCAAGACCGGAGGATCGCAGTTCGCAGACAGCCTCAGCTACTTAGTGAGGCCCTCCGCAACTTAGTGAGGCCATTTCAAATTAAAGAATAAAAACTAAGGCAGGGGGTGTAGTTTGGAGGTCAAATGTCCCCGGGTTCCATTCCGGGACCCTCAAAAAAAAAAAAAAAAAAAAAAGAAACCATCCATTTTCTTTGTGCGCCTAAAATGAACTTTAATTTGATCCTATTGACAGGTAACCGAACCAGGAGGACCTGAAATGTAATGGGTACATATTTGACTTTGCAGCTCTAGAATACACACAAACACACACACTCATACAGTGTGTATACATACATACATACACACTCATATATAAGTGTACTGGGAATTGAATCTAGGGGCACTCTTCCTCTGAGTTACATTTTATTTTGAAACAGGGTCTCACTAAGTTGCAGAGGTTGGTCACAAACCTGCGACAAACCTATCTCAGCCTCCCAAGTACTGGGAATACAAGAGTGTGCCATCATGCCTGGCCAGCTCTAGCATATATAACCAAGCTACTCCCTCTACAGCTGGTAAGAACTTGGCTTAAAAAGCAATGAAAAATGATTAGCTTATATTTTAAACAAAATGAAGTCTTAGTGACTTCAGACTAGTCAATGCTTGGTGGTAAATACATAGTAGTTAACAGTCACTCATATATTTTCCCTACAGTGTATGTTGTTTTACCTCTAATCACCAGCTGTTCCCCAAGGGCAGGATCTAAGAGTGGCCCATCACTAGAGAGTAAGAACAAGCTGCTCAACAGCAACCACAGCAAGGCCTTCCCTTTGTGCTTTTCTAACCACACTTCCTTTTTGATGTTTGTTTCAGGGCCAGTTACCATGTATCTTCAGATGCTGATGGAAGTTGTCCCACCAGAGAAAGAGCCTGAGTAACAAGTTCATCTCTTACAGCCCAGTAAAAGCTATGATGAATTTATTTTTGTAAGCAATATTTGTGGTTATTTCTTTCTGATGTTTTTCTTAGGAAAATGTATATGGATGTTTAAATAATAATAATAACAGTAATATTATATTGAGCCTGCTTAATTCTTTCCAATTAGGGGTTCAAGATAGGAGAAATAACAGGTGTTTTTAAGTTATCAGGTTGATGGCTAAAAAGGGGCCTAACCTTCAGCTTGAGCAAGTCTGAACCCCTCTTTACCTAACAAGCTTGTTGCCTAGATAAGAGCTGTATAAAAACCACCATCACTAGGGAGGCAACTATTTTATAAGGATCCATCACACTTATTTAAATAAAGGGTGCAGTTCTGGGTACAGCTCAGTAGAACAGGACTTGACTAGCATATGCCAGGCCCTGAGTTCTATCCCAGCACCACAAAATAAACAAAATAAAAATTAAAAGTTTTTTTTAAACCCAATGACCAATAAGGTCTATTCTTTTATATAAAGCTAGTGTTACTTTTCCTTTGATTGATACACTGATGACAATTTTTAAAAAAATAATTGTTTTTCTCCTATTATTTTTCACCCCAAAAGTACTGCTGCCCCTGTATTTGTGACGTACATGATAGTCTGGGCTATGTAACAAGCTGAATGTTGCAGCCTATGTGTTCACAAGGGAGCTCTTTCGGGATCAGCAATGCCTACTTCCTGAAAGCTCACCAGCATTCTCGGTACCAGAAAGTGTGGTGAATAAAGTTCTATTTTTCATTTGATGTTCATGGAAACTATTTTTTACAAAGAATAAAAAGTCACATTTTTGTGAGAACACTGAAGTTTTATTGGTGACACACCACAAAAGGCATTAAGTCACAACTGAATGTGTGGCCAATTACAGAAGCTCAGATAAAAGTACTTCTGCCTTGTATTTTAGAAACTTACACTAACCATGAAATCAGTACATTTTAATAGCACTACAGAAAAGCAATCACTATGCCCTACAGAGTATTGTTCAGAGCTTCATATATCAGGAAATTTGAACATGTGAAACAGAATTTGAAATTTAAACAAAGAGCCCTCCTTCCTCCCCCATTATTTCCACTGAACTCCTGCTATTGGTGAACGTCTCACCTCCTGTGGGATGGGCCGCACCCTGCACTGGGCAGCAGCTCCCTCCTCCTGCAGCTCTAGTGTCTGCTGCTGTTAGTCGTGAACGTCAACACAGCTGGCACCAAGGGCAGGCAGCAAGGGCTGGACCTGATGCTGATAAAGACTGGGTTCCAGACTGGAACTTGTCTGCAAAGATACCTCAAATTTCTGCTTCCTGCAGAGCTTACTCATTTCAGCCACCTAACTCTCATGGGCCAATCTGATACCTGCCAGTCAACCCAAAAGACATGCTCCTGGAAGATGTCCAGGCTGGACCACATTGACTGGAGGGCAGTGGTCTGGTCACCCTTTGTAGGGCCACTGAACAGATAAGACGGCTGCATGTTGTGGGCACTCGTATGGCGGGGAAGGCTGTGCAATGCTCAAGCCTTATTTTACAGATGAGGAAATTGACAGCCAGAGTGCAACCCAATCCTGCTCATGGAAGAGCTTGATGAGAGTTCACCTACAGTTCATTCAGTGCCTTATACCTGGGATGCACCTAAGGCTGGGCATCTATGCTTCTGAGGTAAACAAAAGAATAAAGGTCTCAACAGTCATGTTCTATTAATGTTCTTCCCCACTTCTGGGAGAAACTGACAAACTGATATTGAGGAAGTGCATAGGGTTTTAAACTTTCCAACAGCTCGCTTTTCCAACTTTCTCAATGAACAAAGAAACTCAAAGCATGAAGGGCCACCCTCTGGGCATTCCAACATTGAAGTATAGTGACTATAACTAGGTGTGGTGGTGCAAGCGTATACTCTCAGTACTTGGGAGGCTGAGATAGGAGTATAGCTAGTTCAAAACCAGCTTCAGCAATTTAGTGGGATTCTTTTTTTAATTTTTTTTTTTTTTGCAGGTCTGGGGATGGAACCCAGGGGCATTTGACCTCCGAGCTACACCCCCTGCCCTATTTTTTATTCTTTATTTTGAAACCGGGTCTCACTGAGTTGCAGACGGCCTCACTAAATAGCTGAGACTGTCCCCGAACCGCGATCCTCCGGTCTCAGCCTCCCAAATGCTGGGATTACAAGCATGCGCCACCATGCCCGGCTGTAGTGGGATTCTTGTAATCTAATGAATAGAGCCATAAAGGGCCCACCTATCCAGATGTTCTGAGGGTTACCCCAGGCACCTCACGTATCTTTTTTTTTTTTTTTTTTTGGTACTGGGGAAACCCTGTGTGGTGGTGCACTCCTGTAATCCCAGTACTTGGGAGGCTGAGACAGAAGGATCATAGGTTTGCAGCCAGCCTCAGCTACTTAGTGAGGCCCTCTGTAACTTGGAGAGATCCTGCTTAAAAATAAAGAATAAAAAATAGGACTAGAAGCCAGGCATGGTGATGCATGCTTGTAATCCCAGCATTTCAGAGGCTGAAACAGGAGGATCGTGGTTTGTGGACAGTCTTGGCTTAGTGAGGCCCTTTGCAACTCAGTGAGACCCTGTTTCAAAATAAAGAATAAAAAATAGGGCTGGAGGTGTAGCTTGGAAGTTCAATGCCCCTGGGTTCAATCTCCAGTTCGAGAAAAAAACAAAAGTCCAAAAAAGGAATCTTTGTGCCCTTTGCCCAAGACTGCAGGTCCATGAGGCTATTTAGAACTGGCAGCTTCTGCTCCAGAAAGCTGTGGGTGTGGCTGGTCTTGCTAAGTCAGCTTCTAATAGCTATCATGATCTCGAGAATACTGTAAGTATTAGTACTTGTATGCAGTTATGGTAAATCTAGACTCATTCATGCTTGGATATGAATTTGTAAGGCAGAAACCTCAGTTTCTGCATGATACCAGGTTCTGAGCAATGTACCAAACATAGGTCTAAATGGCAAAAGCAAGTGAACTAATTCCAAGTAGAATAACTTCTTACTCAAATGTCATGGTCCCTTAAACTTGAGTATGTCAGGAGGAGTAATAACGGCAATGAGGGGGACACACGTACAGCTGCCTTTGTGTTAGAAATACACTTTTTGCTACTCTGATTCCAGATCCTACTTCTACTCTCCTGTGACAATCTCATTATCATTAACCTATCTTTATTATAGTACCTGGGATCAAAAACAGGGCCTTGCACAAGTTAGGCAAATGCTGTACCACCACGCTATACCCCGCAGCTCTAAATCTTTAAATTGACTAAAAATTCTCACCATTACCAATCCCAGTGCCACAAGATAACACTTAGTAATACATATCCATCAGGTGAAAAGGTTTGGGTATGCTTGCTCTTAGCTCGCAGTCACTCAGCAGTTCCGGTTTCTGCTCAGTCTCCTGGCTGCTCCTCTGGACAGCATTCAGTCTCACTCACTCTCATTTCCATCCTCCTCTGAAGTGCTGTCACTGCTTTCAACCATCTCTGCCACTTTGCAGGACAGGCTTTTAGAATTTACAACTAGAAGAGTTAGATTTTATAGAAAAAAATGTTAAGTAAAACCAGGCGTGGTGGTGCACACTTGTAATCCCAGTACTTGGAAGGCTGAGACCGAAGGATCACAGGTTCGAAGCCAGCCTCAACTACTTAGTGAGGACCTCCACAACTTAGTGAGACTCTCCTTCAAAATAAAGAATAAAAAATAGCTTTGGGGGTGTGGCTCGGAGGTAGAATGCCCCTGGGTTCAATCTCCAGTACCGAAAAAAAAAAAAAAGTTAAGTATAGGCTTCTTGGCAAATCTCTCCCTCCCATTGGACAATGCAGACAGCATCCCTTGCTCCATCTAGCAATTTATTTGATACTTTCACTATTTTAGGCAAGAAATGATCAGGTAAGATTTTTCTGCTCATAAAAAATTGTTCTTTTAGAATGAATAGAATGGTTATAAGAAGCCTTGTTTAGCTGGGCATGGTGGCATACATCTGTAATCTCAGTACTTGGGAGGCTGAGACAGAAGGTCACAGGTTTGATGACAGCCTCAGCAAGCAGCAAGATCTTCAGCAACTGAGTGAGGCCCTATTTTACAATAAAATAGTAAAAAAAAAAAAAAAAAAAAGTTGAGGGCATAGCTTGAAGGTAGAATGGCCCTGGGTTCAATCCCTAGTACCACAGGCACATACAGAAGCCATGTTTATTACCAAGATTTGATAAGTCCTTATACCAAAATAGTTAGCAACAAGATCAACCACAAAGAGGAAGCTAACTTCTTTTTCTTTTTCTTTTTTTTTTTTTTTTTGGTACTGGGAGTGGAACCCAGGGCCTTTTTCTACCTCTAGGCTATCCTCCCAGATCTATTTTATACTTTATTTGGAAACAGGGTCTCACTATGTTGCTGACAGACTGACTTCAAATCTGTGTGATCCTCCTGCCTCAGCCTCCCAAGCGCTGGGATTATAAGCATGTGCCACCACACCCGGCCAGGAAGCTAACTTCTAAGGGCTTACTGATAGCCCATTTCTACAAGAACTGAATACCCCAGATCAGCAGACAAATGTCCACCCCCATTGCACTCAGGATCCTCCCTTTGCCCCTCCCCTTCAGAGAGCTGGAATTTTACATCTTACCCTTGGTGAAGGGGCTATCCTCTTCACATTCTTCCCAGTGATCAAAGTCAAAAGTCACATTAGGATTCTGTCAAATATAACAGTTTACATAGTGAAGGAATGTAACATACCCATGGTGTTCAACCAGCCAGCCATGGAATCCTTCAATTTACCTTCTGTTTGAGCAAGCGACACCAAGGTTCTCTTTTCTCTTTTGCAAGGGTGATTATAGGCTCTTCATTTTTAATTATGCATTTGCAGGCATCTTTTATTATGTTGGCCTGTAGCTCCATGTCAGCCAAGTAAAATTTGTCTCCCACCCAGGCACTATATATTAAGTAGAAAGAAAGTCAGCCTCCTCAAATGCTGGCAACTATTTCTATTTTACTTTATAAAATATCCATAAACCTACCTGAAAATGACTCTATCTCTAAAGTATTTGCACTTGTAATCATTTACATTCCTTATTCTTATCTTTAAGATGACAACATCATCTTTTTGGAACCACTTTATTTGTGGGTGAAAGCTAGAAAGAAAGAAAAAGACTTGCATGCTCATCAGTCAGTTAAGTAGCAAGCTTTCCCATCAGGCCAGAGTCACACTCATCAGTTTAGTCACTGGTTAAGGGTAGCAGGCATTTCAGAAACAGATGGACATACCTCTTTAGATGTGGCTGAGTAGTTTTGCTAACAGAAGCAGCTCCTGTGTTTTCAGATAAAGTTTCTGTACAAAATTAAAGTCAAATTTTCCTACAGGTTATTTATACAGAGGATACACACACATAAATACATACATACATACATACATACATACATACATATATAGATACAGATAACTATATAGATACAGACAACTTACACGTAAATACTTTTTTGTACCCCATGCAACTTTGAGAAGTTATATTAGAGTAACCCATGTATCCAGTTGCAAAGGGTAATTAGAAAAAATTTAAAATGAACATATAGTAAAACTAGCATAGTATTTTTTTAAAGTGTTTTTTTTTTTCAGTTCTAGGGATGGAATCCAGGGGCATTTTACCTCCAAGCTACACCCCCAGCCCTATTTTTTATTCTTTATTTTGAAACAGGGCCTCACTAAGTAGCTGAGGCTGTCTACAAACCCGATCCTCCTGTCTCAGCCCCCCCAAATGCTGACATTACAAGCGTGCGCCACCAAGCCCGGCTTTTGTTAAAAGTTTTAATGGCCAGGTGTAGTGGTGCATGTCTTGAAACCTTAGTATTTAGGAGACTGAGGCAGGAGGATTCTATGTTCAAGGCCATCCTCAGCAACTTAGTGAGATACTCAGCAACTCAGTGGGACACCCTTTTCAAAATAAAAAATAAAACAGGGCTGGAAGTGTAGCTTGAAGAACATCCCTGGGTTCAACTCCATCATCCCCAAAATGTTTTAACAAATACTAAATAATCAGGAAAGTAAAGTTGCTCTTTTGAAGAGAAACCACATTATAATTGCTGAGCACAGGATAAAATGTCCAGGCTTCTTCATCCTATCTTAACCTGCCAGGACGCTGCTAAAGATACTTCCAGAACATGGAACCAATGTTGAATATACACTATGACAACACTATAATAATGCAAGTTAAACTTTTCAATCTAAAACATTTAAAATTACCATGCAAAAACTTAACAAGAATGTTCATAGCAGCTTTAATAGATACCAAAGAAAACCCCAACATCTTCTTAAATTATGGTGCATTCATACTATAGAATATAGGAGATGGATAGACAGATCTACACACTTTTGTATACTTTATGCAACTTTTAGATGAGGAATGTATTACATAATAGAATAAATTTTATAGTAACCCAAGTATCCAGTTGCAAAACATAATCTTAAGAATTACTTCTGTTTGCAATAATGAATTTCACGGACATATTGCTGATCATACTTCAACAGCATGATCAGGGCATGGCTAAGGGACATGTGCATATGTACAAACTCCAATGAGCGGATCACATAGCGTCTGTGTGCTTCAGGGGACATACATAAAACAAAAATTGGTTGCAAAAAAAAACACCACTGAAGTTGCACTGTTAAAAGTTAGGCAATGTCTATTTGTGTCGTATGCTCTATATGTCATCAACCAATGGAACGCCTAAACATGAGACAATGTCTAAACATTAATGATTTAAAGTTAATCATCTTTTGAGTGTGGTGGAACACACCTGTAATCCTAGTACATGGAAGGCTGAGACTGAAGGATTATAGGTTCAAAGCCAGCCTAAACAACTTAGTAAGACCTCGTTTCAAAATAAAAAATAAAATAGGGCTGGGGGCATTAGCCTGGAGGAAGAAGGCCCCTAGGTTCCATCCCCAGCACCACACTAAATAATTATATAAGTAAATAAATAAAAAGAAGATAGCCATGTTTTATTTTTTTTATTTATTTTTTATTGGTGCACTGTATTCATACATCATAGTAGGATACAAACTTTTGTAGACATACATGCACACATTGCCCAGTCAGCCCTCACCCAATCCCCACCCCACTCCCTCCCCATCCCTCCTTCCCATGCTTGGCTTAGTGGTTGACATCTAGTATTATAGCAATTTATCCAAAATTAAAAATGATAATCTCACATAACAGTTTCATTTGTCTGATACCAAGCTTTTGATGACTTAAAGATAACATTTCAATATTTCTTTTTGCTTTCTTTCTTACCAGAGGATATTTTTTTCTGTTTTTTTAGGTGAAACTATCATGTATTTATATATTTATTTTTCAGAAAAAAATCTATCCTAATATGGAATATGGATTTTAGATACCCAAAATGATCTTGAAAAAGAACAAAGCTAGAAGATATATATTTTCTGATTTCAAACCATATAAAGCTACAATAATTGAAACAGTGTAGTACTGTTCTAAAGGCAAATATGTAAACCATTGGAGTTAAATACAAGCCTAGAGCTAAATTCTTCCCTATATTGTCAAGTTATTTTTGACAAGGTTTCCATGAACATTTGGTGGTGGAAATAATAATCTTTTAACTAAATATTGTTGAAAAATAATAATTACATGGAAAAGAATAAAATTGGACCCTTACCTAATCCCACATACAAGTATTAACTCAAAATAGATAAAAGACCTAAATATAAATCTTAAGACTATAAACTTTTAGAAGAAAATCTGGGTCATAAAACCTCACAACATTGAAATTGGCAGTGATTTCTTGGATATGATTTCAATGGCACAGGCAACAGAAGAATATACAAACTCCCTAAAAAATAAAAAAATATTGTATATCCAAAGACAATGTAAACAGAGTTAAAAGTTACTAATAGAATGGGATAAAATATTTCCAAATGCTGAAGGTATATTAATATTCCAACTAGAAATCCTAAAAATTAACAACAATAAAGGCAAACAATACCATTTAGAGATAGGTAAAAGACTAACATAAATAATGAATCTCCACAGATAACCAATCTTAGTTGTCTGTTGGATGGAAAATCTTGTTTCTCTGGTTCTGGTGTGTGTTACCTATTTCTTCTTTGTAGTTAATCTCTTTGAGTATTTTCTCTAGTGCTGGTTTTGAAGACATAAATTCCTTCAGATTCTGTTTGTCATGGAAGCTTCTTATTTCTCCATCTAATTTGATAGAAAGTTTTGCTGGGTAGGAAATTTTTGGCTGGAAGTTGTTTTCTTTCAGAGTTTGGAATATGTTACTCCAAGCCCTTCTGGCTCTCATGACTTGGTTTGGGAAGTCTGGAGTGATTCTAATTGGTTTGCCTCTGAATGTCACTTGGCCCTTTGTTTTTGTTGCCTTTAAGATTCTCTGCTTGGCTTCCACATTGGTCATTTTGACAATTATGTGGCGTGGGGATCCTCTTCTCCGATCCTGTCTAAAGGGAGTTCTATAAGTTTCCTGGATCTGTGTATCAACCTCTTGCTCTATGTTTGGAAAATTTTCTGCTATTACTTCCTTGAAGAGATTGTTGATCCCTTTGGTTTCACTTTCTTTTCCCTCCTCTATTCCAATTATTCTTAGGTTAGCTCTCTTAAGATGGGCCCATATTTCTTCAATGTCAGATTCTTGCTGTTGGATATTTTTTTCTAGATTAGAAACTATGCATTCATTTTCGGATTGCTCATCTTCTAAGAGCGAGATTCTGTTCTCCATGTGGTCTAATCGGTTGTTTGTGCTTTGAATTGAGGCCTTTACCTCATTAATTGCATCCTTTATCTCTTTTTGGCTCTCTCTGAGTTCTTTTCGAAGCACCTCTATTATTTCTACAGTTATTTTCCTGATTTGATCTTCTAGAAATCTCTGATTTTCAGTTTTATTGGGTTCTGATGTTGTGGGGTTGTGGGCATTCATTGCTCCAGTGTTATTCCTCTTTCCCATGATTTCAGAAGTTTGAATGACTTCACTTAAGGTGTTCTGGATCTCGAGTCTGTAGTATCTCAGACCCCACTACTCCTTTACTGGGTTGTATCACAGAGTCTCCGACCCAGGGAGTCGATAGAGGCTGCTTTAAACTATGGGGGGTGCCAGGTTGCACGTTCTCCTATGGTGTGATATCTCTACCACCACCATTCCCTCACTGGGTCAAGTCCCAGGGGGTACAGTACTGGGATTTCTCCTCTGTGGCCCGCAATTTGACTCACTGTTCTTGAGTACGCAGATGTAGCTGTACTGGACTCGTTGAATTCGCTGCTGCTGCCGCCGGTGGCAATATGGCACCACTGCCACGCCCTCGGCTGTGAGGCTGGCGTATTTTTTCTTCTCTGGTTTTGAGTTCCACTTTGAGTCCCTGCAGCGTGTGCTGAGCTCAGCCACTGGGAGCTTTAAATGCTCTCTGCGCCGAAAGATCCCACCTGGCTGTTCCGCAGCGGCTCACCTTGGCTTGCTATAGCCGTCCGGTGAGTTCGCCACTGCCGCCGGCAGTATGGCGCTGCTGCCGCATCCTCTGGCGCGTGTATCTCCTCTGAGGCTCTGAGCTCTGTTCTCAGTCCGCTTTCTCTCTGGAGCCTGGTGGTTTTTTTGTTTTTCTGGTGATGGTGTTTTCTGGCTACGAAAGGCGCTGATTTTGTGGTAATGGAGATTGGTTGTTAGCGGGGCTCTTAAGCCCCGCTTTTCTCGGTCGCCATCTTCCCGGAAGTCCCATGTTTTAAATAAATACCAACCAGGCTTTAGGTTTTCTGAGCTTGTCTTAGGGTCAGCCCCTCTTTCTGCACTCCTGTCCTCTTGCTGTGTGCTGTGCTCACAAGCAGCATCTTCCACTGGGGGAGGTATCCTGGACAGAAGAGGCAGAGGTTAGCGCTGGAACTTCAGCAGATATCAGGCAGAAGAGGAGGAGGCCAGGCACTCAACAACTGGAGGGCTCATCATCTGGAGCTGGACCCACATGGGGCTCACATATTAGTACAGGTGGCCTGGCAGGGATGGCCAGCTCCGCTCAGTGCTGTACTCCTTACATGAGTGCTTGGTGGATGACAGGTATTATCAAAGAAAGGCATTCATTCACTAAGTTTCCTTCTAAATTCAATGGACTTTTGAGAAAAGCAACATACACTATTACCTCATTCAAAATAGAATAAAAGAATAGAAAGTAAAAAAAAAAGGTTTTTCTTCCTTTCTTTCCCATCACTCAAACCATCTTTCCAGGGACCACCCCTATTACTAACTTCTAGAAATATTCTTTGTGTAAAAAAATAATGCCATTTATATCTGTCTAAAATACAGAGAGAGCTAGGCATGGTGGTGCATGCTTATAGTGCCCAGAACCTGTCCACCCTCCCAACATCCTTCTGACCCAGGTGAATGCTTCATCCAGTTGTTATACTAATTCCTCAAGTACCCAATTTATTAAGATAGAAAACAAAAACCTTTAGACTATAAATCATTTAATCTTTGCCAGGTTCTTTTATAATCCCCCTACTGACAGCTATAATTTAAGAACCTTTCAAAATTCCAAAGATCATGCCCCTAAACCCAGTGGTCAGTTTGATCCTCCTTCCATTTTGGCTGTGACAGTACCTGGCACAGTTCCTCTTACTCTGTTCTATGGGGCTCTTCCCTGCCCCGCCTGCTGCCCAGAACCTTCCTTTTCCAGGTTTCTTTCCAGTCTATGGCTGTGCCTTCTCAAGTTCTCCATCACTCAATACGAGGCCTCAGTCTTTCCCACTCACTCCTTGGGAACTCTTGGCCAGTCTCCTGGCTTTAAACACCCACTATCTTCAATGAGGTCCTGTGCAACCATACTCTATGAATCCAGTGTGCTTGGAAATCCCATCAGCTCCAGTTTCAAGACATTTATAAACTTGCTACTTAATGCCACATCCACAAAACTACCATCCAAGCCTCATCATCCTGTCTTAAAATTCTTGGCACAGCCTTTTTCTACCACACTGTTCTTCAGTTATACTCAGCACAACAACCAAGAGCTACCTTTGACCAAGTCATTCCTCTGCTCAAAACCCGGAAAGCTTGGAAATGGTTAATCTTGAAAATTACTTAAGCTCAGTGATGGGAACATGGAGACTCATGTAACTTAACCCTTGCGAATAATATTTCCATAAAACAGATCTTCCAAAAGGGAGACAGAAATGTACTTACAGGGGTTGACCTAGATGTTCTTCAAAAGTTGGCATTCCAGCTTCTTTGTACAATTTTTTCAGTTGTTCTACATGTTCTGAATTATCAATGCCCATTCCCATGGACAAAATTTCAGTTCAAACATTATAATCAATGATTGAAGTTTTCAAATTTGAAAGTTTTGTAACATGTACCTTGAATCAAAGAAAACATAGGGCATTGGCAGGAGTCACACTTTTGAGTTTCAGGTCCATCCTGAACACTCTCACATCTCCTCCCAACCTCTCTGAGCATCTGGTGCACTCCAGAACATGGCCTCTGTCACAAAGGCTTTTCCAGTGCAGCATCCCACTATTTCACAGCTGAGGTTGCATCAGGCTTTCCAAAGACCAGACCCACATGGCAAAAATATGATCTGGGGGAGACTGAATCCTGAAATAAAATCCCTAGTCCAGACCAATATGGAATACTGTGACCATATACAAAATTCTAATTCAACGGCTTTATTTCCATCAAAAAGGAGGCTCTAGCCAGGCATGATGGTGCACGCTTGTAATCCCAGCACATGGGAAGCTGAGACAGGAGGATTGCACAGGTTCAAGGGCAGCCTCAGCTACTTAGTGAGGCTGTCAGCAACTTAGTGAGACCCTGTTTCCAAATAAAGTATAAAATAGGTCTGGGAGTATAACCTGGAGGTAGAAAAGCCCCTGGGTTCCACCCTCAGTACAACAACAACAAAAAAAGGAGGCTCCTTAAGGCTTGCATCCTAATGCACTCCCAAAAGGAGTTTATGTCATTCTTTATTTTGAAGCAGGGCCTCACTAGGTAGTAGCTGAAGCTGTCCTCAATCCTATGTTCTGGACTGTCTCCTTCATTTGTCTTTTCTTCAACCAAAACATTCTCATTCATTCAATTTATACAAAATTAAGTGAACTATGAAAATCTGCAGAAGTCTCACTCTTGTGAAGGGGAAGTATGCACACAGGATTCAGTGTCCCTTCACTCAGTGGCGGGGCCATAGGGTACACCTTCAGCTGGGCACCTTCCAGAGTGAACTCTGAGTACATGTTCCAAACTGAGAATGCCGTGTTCACTCAAACTGGAGGTACAGTGGGGGTAAGTAAAGAAGTAAGCAAGTGTGGGGTCTGTTTCCCCTCCAGCTCCCAATGAACACTGGCCAGTGAACAAATTGCAGCTATGGAAACATATTTGCTAAGTGGGTTTTCTCTGCTTTTTTCTCTGGGTTACAGTTTTAGAAATCCCTACTTAATATAGGTTTCCATTTTTCTCTAACAAAGAATAACTACAATGCTGGCTATGACATAAATTAAGACCTCTACGTCTCTCTACTTAACTACACTGCTAATCTATATTTCTCCTCTTATCCTCCAATCTTATGCCCATATGTCCCTTGAAAGGTTTTCTAATCTTATAAAAATAACTTCAGCAAAACAGATTTTATGAACGGAATTTCTTTAAATCTTAAAAATAACCACTGTAATTTAGATTTATCTAATACAGCAAAACTTTTAATTAAAGAGTAGAGTTCCTAAGGTATGGACAGAGAGGGTATGATGCCAGTCTTACTCACTGCCCTCAACCCACACATCAGCTCCACGGGGCAGAGGTGGAATCCAAGAGCCCAGTACTAGTCTTACCACACTGATTCTAGTAGGTGCTCAATAAATAGTTGGTGAATGAGTGAGGTTGAAACTGTGAACATAGTAAAAACCTATCTTTGAATGCTCAAGGAATGGGATCCTCAGTATTACTGAACATGTCCCAGGACTTTGGGCTCATTTACAAACTAAAAAAGATGGACAATGTTGTGTCTGTCACTGACTCAAGGCATCTCAAATGAGAGTTAATGATTCACAATCAATACTTAAAGAGGTGAAATAGAACAGAATTGTACATTGAAAATGCCACATACAGTAAGGACAGTTTCATGAAACTGTGTGTTTGAGTTCATGTGTGAACCAGGTTACAAAGCAAAACCTAAACTCACATCCAAATTCATGATCCAAATAACAAGAAAAAAACATCAGTCATTCAAGCAACACATTAAACAATATGGGTAATTTTAAGAGATCATTCAAACTGAGATTTCTTTTTTAAAAAAAATTCATGCTTACCATTGGATCTATCCAAACTGTATTTCCCAAAGCCAATACCACTTTCGCATCATGTAATTTTCCGACAATTTTATGGTGAATGTACCTAGTAACCTGAAAAAAGCACTTAACATTAACTGAAACTTTAACAAAATACTATTTTCTATATATGCTGACTAGTTTGAACATTTAATTTTGGCCTCACAACCCTACGGGCTAGGAAGACATCAACCCCCTCTCCTCAGTGAGGGTAATAAAGAGTTTAACAAGCGCAAATGTACAGAAAAGTACAGGAACTTGTATGAGGCCTCATGATAGTAGTGAGTCACCCAAACAGAGGCAAAGGTCTTTGCCTATGGACTCTCAGCAACCTAGTGAGACCCCATTTCAACATAAAAAATAAAAAAGAGCTGGGGATGTAGCTCAGAGATAGAATGCCCGTGTTCAACACCCAGAACCATCACAAAAAGGGATGGAGGAAGGGAAGGAAGGAAATTAAAAGAGAAAAGAAAAAAAAAAAAACAAGAAAAAGAAACACTCATGACTGGCCATCTTTATAGACCAAAGTTTGTTGGGGACAAGAACCACGACCTTCTTGCTGATGGCTACATGCCCAAAACCCAGGAATATATATTACAACAAAGGAAGAAGACTATCATTGACAAAGGCTGTTTTACTAAACGCACAACAGTAAATTTGTGTATTTATCCTGGAGAAATTTCACCTATTTCCTGAGTACTGTTTAACCTTTTTTTTTTTTTTTTTTGGTGGCACTGGGGTTCCTGGAAACCCTTCTACCTCTGGTCTTCACTCCCAGACATATTTTTTTTTGTTATATTTTTATTTGGAAACAGGGTCTCTTAAGCCAGCAATGCTGGCTTCAAAACTGGCGCAATCCTCCTGTCTCTGCCTCCCAAGTGCAGGGATTACAAGCGTGTACCACCACGCCCGGCTAACCTTTTTTTTTAAAATAAAAACTGTTTCTTTTCTTTACTTTCTTTCTTTCTTTCTTTCTTTCTTTCTTTCTTTTTGTTGTTGCAGAACTCGGGATGGAACCCAGGGACATTCTACCTCTGAGCTACACCCACAGCCCTATTTTTTATTCTTTATTTTGAAACAGGGCCTTACTAAGTAGTAGCTAAAGCTGTCCTCAAACCACAATCCTCCTGTCTCAGCCTCCCAAATGCTGGGATTACAACGTGCGCCACCACACCTGGCTGTTTCTATTTTGCTAACTGCAATGGCCTATTTCATATTCCACTAATGTGATTCCATAAAGTTCAATATCCTCTTGAAGAGTCAGGAGCATCATTACGAGCTTGAGTCACTACTGAGTGTGCCTGCAGGGCACTTCTCTCTGTGCAGCACTGCTCTCGGAGCGCCACGTCTTGGCACAGGCAGTGTTCTCTGCCATCGGGGCTCTATTCATTCTAATTCCTTCGTGACAGCCTAGTGACCCCACAGGGCCCAGAGTAAACAGGCTAGGGAGACATCAGCCCCCTCTCCTCAAAGAGGGGGCTGATGTCCTGTGGAAGCTTTTCTGACCTCCATCTTTCTTTCCTATCCACCTCCCAATCCTACCAGAACTACCTGGCCTCTCCAAAGAGTATCCTTCATCTATATTTCCACTGACTGGGTCAACTGTTTTACTTTTGTGGTACTGGGGACTGAAATCAGGGGCATTGTATCTCCAAGCTATACCCTAGCCCAATTTTATTTTTATTCTAAAACAGAGTCTCAATAGGTTGATGAGAGCCTCACTACTTTGCTGAGGCTGATCGGGAACCTATCTTAGCCTCCCAAGTACTGGGATTACAAGCATGTGTCCCCACGCCCAGCTGGGACATGTTTTTGTAGGTGCTCACACTGCTTTTGTATGTGTGTTACTGGGCATTTACCCCAGGGTAATTCTACCTCTGAGCTACACCCCCAGCCCTATTATTTACTCTTTATTTTCAAACAGGGTCTAAGTTGCAGAGGGCTTCACTAAGTACCTGAGGCCGATCAGGAACCGGCGATCCTCTCAAGTACTTGGATTTCAAATGTGCACTACCACGCCCGGCTTACACTGCCTTTTCTCCATATATTGCTAGCCAGTTTATTTCACTACAACCTCTCCATTATACCAGTCCTAAGACTGTGAGCACTAGTGAGGGCTAGGTTCTGTGCAAATTGGCAATTAACAGCATATTGCAGCAACAGGGACTACACTTTGCAGTGAGGAACATGAAGCAAAGGCCCACACTTGATACTCTAAATTCAGAAAGCACTGGGCATGGTGGTGCACACTTGTAATCCTAGTACCTGGGAGTCTAAGATAGGAAGATCAATGGTTCACAGCTAGACTCAGCTATTTAGTGAGGCCTTTTGCAACTTGTTGAGAACCTGTTTCAAAATAAAGAATAAAAATAGGGCTAGAGGTATAGCTTGGAGGTAGAATGCCCCTGGGTTCAATCCCCAGTACTGAAAAAAAAAATTTAAAAATTAATTCAAAAGGCCTCAATTTTGTATATATTTTGGATTAAATATATTCTACAAGTCAACAAAACATAAAAAGACAAAATAATTAACCTTTGGATTCCATTCGATTTCACTATCAGCAGGTTTTACTCGACAAACAATAAATTCCACGGCCTGGGGGGGAAGGGTGTGGAAATTTTCTGGGAGATGCAACAGTTGGTTTCTTGTGACAAGTTCAGTCCTACCCTCATCTATGAACTTTACAAGGACATTATCCAGGACCCAAGCATCTTCTTTTTGGCTTATCTCCAACACCTGAACCCTGGAGAACAATAGTATCAGTTTAACACAGAGATTTCAAAAAGCAAATCAGCTTTCCCTCAACTTAACTATCAAATGGAAAACATACAAGTCTTCCTAAAATGCATAGTTTTATACTCTATACTAGAAATAAAGGTCTTTAAGAGCCTTTAGTGGCACATCATTTAATGTAAGCCTACATATAAAAACATTTAGCATTTTTTAATAGAATAAACCTTTTTAATCAGACAACATAACAAATATTAACATGGCATAATAAAGTTGTAAATTTTCTGACTCAAGGCTATCACCAATGATCCTGGTTATTGATTCAGAAAAAAGGATATCAATATATATGTGGGATGGATGAACCAGGCTAGAACAGAGACTACGCCACCCAGTGGCATAGTCTAACCTACCCAACCTAACATTCAACAGTTGAGTTAGCTTATCAGTAATGTGGGAATGATGCCTATTTTATAGGAAGTTGGTAAGAACTAAACAAGTTACAGATGCATGTGTATGTTGTACACAATGGCAGCTCCATCAGTGCCTAGGGTTGCACTGCTGTTGTGCTATGCTCAGGAGCTAGGGATAGAGTCTCATATGTACAACTCTATCAAATGTCTGGTGACACACTGCATTGGGGATACCTTCCTGAGAGGTAGCCAAGCTTTATATGTATAGTCAATAATGAAAATAGGTATTTATCACTTAAACTATCTAATGCCTCATGATTTTAAAGATTAAATAGTATTTTACCTGTAAAAAAGTGCTTTTTCTTCTAATCCATACAATCCAAATTTCTCTACCTTTTCCATAGTTGTTTTTTTACTGGAATCCTTAAAATGCTCTTTCATTTCAGCATTCAGAGTTGCATAAAGATCCACATGTTTATCAATTATACGACCAAAATAATTAGTTGCATTCGAAATATAGAAAGGTATTATCTGAAACATATACAATAAGCATATCCAGAAAACAATCTAAACCAAGATGTATACCTTTCCTGTATCTGTAGAAATTGGCACTTGATCTCAGAACCCAAAGCATGCAGAGAGGATTTAAAAATAAACTAGGGAGTAGGAAAAATTTTTTTAAAAGAAGCAAAATAAACACTGTACCAGGACTGGGTATGTAGCTCAGTGGCAGAATATTCGCCTAGCATGTGTGAAGCCCTGGGTTTCATTTCCAGTACCACAAAACACCACATCATATTCATAAATAATTATGGTCTATTTTAAATCTAATGAATGGGGGCAAATTTTATTATCTCAAAACTTATCATGTAGCCGGGTGTGGTGGCACACGCTTGTAATCCCCGCACTTGGGAGGTGGAGACAGGAGGATCGTACAGGTTCAAAGCCAGCCTCTCTGGCTTAAGAGACCCTGTTTCCAAATAAAATATAAAATAGATCTGGGAGTGTAGCCTGGAGGTAGAAGGGTTCCATCCCCAGTACCACACACACAAAAAAAACTTATCATGTTTCTTTATTTTAAAAAATTTTCTTTGTGGTGTCACACAAGCCAGGCAAGCACTCTGTTACTAAACTATGTTCCAGCCTCTTGATGACTTTTTCTGTGTGTGCATGGTACTAGGGATTGAACCCAGAGATATTCTACCTCTGAGCTATACCCCAGGCCTATTTTATCTTTTATTTTTAAACAAGGTTTCTACGCTGGCTTCCAACCGGCAAACTTTCTGTCTCAACCTCCCAAGTACAGTACAGGTATGCGTCACCACACCCAGCTCTTTCTAACTGCACTTTTTTCCCCTCCCACAGATAAAGACAAGTTTATTTAGGAAAGTGGAGGGGTATGTGTTCAAGGGAGAATGCAGGCCACCTCAAAAGTAAGGGAGGCCTTTGAGGTCTGTATAGTTTTTTTTTTTTTTATATGAGACCCCGATAAGGAGGTCCCAGGTTCCTGACATCTGATTGGTGGGTAGTGCCTGGGCTTGACCAAGTATCAAACATTCTTTTTGGGTCCTTTATCTATCAAACATCTTAGAATTAATTTCACTTCTTTTTCCTTTTTTTATTTTTTTATTGGTGGAATGTATTCATACATCATAATGGGATAAAAAAAAAAAACTTTTGTAGACATACATGCACACATCGCCCAGTTAGCCCCTATCCGATCCCCACACCGTTCCCTCCCCATCCCTCCTTCCCATGCTTGGCTTAGTGGTTGGCATCTAGTATTATAGCAATTTATCCAAAATTAACAATGGTAATCTCACATAACAGTTTCATTTGTCTGATACCAAGCTTTTGATGACTCAAACATTTCAGTATTTCTTTTTGCTTTCTTTCTTACAAGAGATTATTTTTTCATTTTTTAGGTGAAACTATCATACATTTACTTATTTATTTTTCAGAAAAAATCTATCCAAATATGGAATATGGACTCTAGATACCCAAAACGATCTCGAAAAAGAACAAAGCTAGAAGATGTATATTTTCTGATTTCAAACCATATAAAGCTACAATAATTGAAACAGTGTAGTACTGTTCTAAAGGCAGATATATAAACCATTGGAGTTAAATAAAAGCCTAGAGATAAATTCTTCCATATATTGTCAAGTTATTTTTGACAAGGTTTCCATGAACATTTGGTGGAGGAAATAATAATCATTTAACTAAATATTGTTGAAAAATAATAATTACATGAAAAATAATAAAATTGGACCCTTACCTAACACCATATACAAATATTAACTCAAAATAGATAAAAGACCTAAATATAAATCTTAAGACTATAAACTTTTAGAAGAAAATCTGGGTCATAAAACCTCACAACATTGAAATTGGCAGTGATTTCTTGGATATGATTTCAATGGCACAGGCAACAGAAGAGTATACAAACTCCCTAAAAAATAAAAAAATATTGTATTTCCAAAGACAATGTAAACAGTTAAAAGTTACTGACAGAATGGGATAAAATAATCCCAAATGCTATATCTGAAGGTATATTAACATTCCAAATAGAAATCCTAAAAATTAGCAACAATAAAAGCAAACAATACAATTTAGAGATAGGTAAAAGACTAACATAAATAATGAATCTCCACAGATATCCAATCTTAGTTGTCTGTTGGATGGAAAATCTTGTTTCTCTAGTTCTGGAGTGTGTTACCTATTTCTTCTTTGAAGTTAATCTCTTTGAGTATTTTCTCTAGCGCTGGATTTGAAGACATAAATTCCTTCAGTTGCTGTTTGTCATGGAAGCTTCTTATTTTTCCATCTAATTTGATAGAAAGTTTTTGGCTGGACGTTGTTTTCTTTCAGAGTTTGGAATATGTTACTCCAAGCCCTTCTGGCTCTCATAACTTGGTTTGGGAAGTCTGGAGTGATTCTAATTGGTTTGCCTCTGAATGTCACTTGGCCCTTTGTTCTTGCTGTCTTTAAGATTCTCTGCTTGGCTTCCACATTGGTCATTTTGACAATTATGTGGCGTGGGGATCTTCTCTGATCCTCTCTAAAGGGAGTTCTATAAGTTTCCTGGACCTGTGTATCGACCTCTTTCACTGTTTGGAAAATTTTCTGCTATTACTTCCTTGAAGAGATTGTTGATCCCTTTGGTTTCACCTTCTTTTCCCTCTTCTATTCCAATTATTCTTAGATTATCTCTCTTAAAATGGGCCCATATTTCTTCAATATCAGATTCCTGCTGTCGTATTTTTTTTTTCTAAATTAGAAACTATGCGTTCATTTTTGGATTGATCATCTTCTAAGAGCGAGATTCTATTCTCCATGTGGTCTAATCGGTTGTACTTTGAATTGAGGCCTTTATTTCATTGATTGCATCCTTTATCTCTTTTCGACTCTCTCTGAATTCTTTTAGAAAGTCCTCTATTATTTCTAACGTTATTTTCCTGATTTGATCTTCTAGAGATCTCTGAATTTCTGTGTTATCAGGTTCTGATGTTGAGGGGTTGGGGGCATTCATTTCTCCATTGTTATTCCTCTTTCCCATGATTTCGGAAGTTTGTGCCTTCTCTAGGTTCTTCCCTTGGGTCACTATGACTTCACTTAAGGTGCTCTGGATCTCGAGTCTGTGGTATCTCAGTCCCCACTACTCCTTTACTGGGTTGTATCGCAGAGTCTCAGACCCAGAGAGTCAATCGAGGCTGCTTTAGACCATGGGGGGGGCAGGTTGGGTGTTCTCCTATGGTGTGATATCTCTGCCACTGCCACTCCCCCACTGGGTCAAGTCCCTGGGAGTACAGTACTGGGATTTCTCCTCCAGGGGGCTGCAATTTGACTCACTGTTGTTGAGTGCGCCAATGGAGCTGTAGTGGACTCGGTGAATTTGCTGCTGCTGCCACCGGTGGCAATATGGTGCCGCTGTCACGCCCTTAGCTGTGAGGCTGGCGTATTTCTTCTCTGGTTTTGAGCTCTGCTCTGGGTCCCCACAGGGTGTGCTGAGTCCAGCCACTGGGAGCTTTAGATGCTCCCTGTGCTGAAAAATCTGCCGACTTCTGCCCGGCTGTTCCGCAGCGGCTCACCTTGGCTCACTGTCCACCGCTCTTCTCTAGAGCCTGGTGGGCTGTTGAGTGTGTTGGTCTGGTGCCGTCCAGTGAACTCGCCACTGCCGCCGGCAATAAGGTACTGCTGATGTGTCTTCGGCCGTGAGGCCGGCATATCTCCTCTCTGGCTCTGAGCTCCGTTCGGAGTCCCCCTCCTCTCTGGGGCCTGGTGCTGCAGGAGAAGATGGCGCCCGCACCACTCCGCACCGCGGCTCTGGCCGCGGCACTGCGGTCTGGTTTCTTTCTGGTGTCTTGTTTTTCCAGCCCTCTTTTTCTCTGTCCCTTGTAATTACACTTTTTGTTTCTCTGCTGATGGTGCTTTCTGGCTATGAAAGGCACTGATTTTGTGGTAATAGAGACTGGTTGTTACAAGCCCCGCTTTTCTCGGTCGCAATCTTCCCGGAAGTCCTTAATTTCACTTTTATAAAAATTTTGAAACAGTGGCCTCGTATCTGAAGCCCACTTCTCTTCTCATCACATAACAAATACATTTTACTAAAACCCAATATATACTAGGCCCAGGGAAATAGAGATGAAGCCACACCTATGACATGCAGCGCCTCAGGAGTGGGCAGATATTCAAGAAGACACATTTTGCAGGTTAAGTATACAGAAGGTTACTTGTATAGGAGAGCACGGAAGCCATTTGCATTAAGGCAGGGACTCAGCAGGTGGTGAGGAGGGGGTTTTCTTGGTGGGTTGGAGAGGCAAGGCAGGCAGGAATGAGGTCACAGGTTTGACAGCATGTGGTCCTCTCTAACTTCACTGCCTGTTATTCTCCCACTTCCGCTGCCAATGAACCTTCTCCAGCACACAGACATAGGACATTAACTCCCATTTCCAGGCCCTTTGCCCTTGCTTATGCCTCTGCCAGAAATATTCATCATGTCTAGATCCTTTTTTATCATTTGGTCATGGTAAATATTTATCACTATACAGTTTTCAAAATCCACAGAAATGTACAACATTGAGAGTGAATCTTATATGAATTATGAACTGTCATAAATATACCACACTAATACAAGATACAATGTTAAAAATAGAAAAAACTGTGGGGGATTTGGTTAAGGAGGTTTATGGGAGTTCTACTTTCTATAAATCTAAAACTGCTCTAAAAATTAAAAGCTGTTCTTTTTTTTTTTTTTTTGGCACCGGGTATTGAACCCAGGAGTATTCTACCTCCAACCTATACTCCTGGCCCTTTTAATTTTTTTTTAAATTCTGAAACAGGGGTGGGGGCCGCAGAGGCGCCGACGAACGGCAGGGTGAGCAGGGCGCATGCGCAACAGGGCTTGACGGCCCGTGGAGGGAAAATCCGCGAGAAAGCGGTGGGAGAAGATGGCGGTGCTGGGGCAGAGTTTGCAATCTTTCTGATTAGGCTAGTCAAGTAACTATTCGGGTCATGGCGTCAAACTCAACTAAGTCCTTCCTGGCAGATGCCGGCTATGGCAAACAGGAATTGGATGCTAACTCTGCTCTTATGGAATTGGACAAAGGTCTGAGATCTGGCAAACTTGGTGAACAGTGTGAAGCAGTTGTTCGATTTCCCAGGCTCTTTCAGAAATATCCATTTCCTATTCTCATCAATTCTGCATTCCTAAAGTTAGCTGATGTTTTCAGAGTTGGAAATAATTTTCTGAGGCTGTGTGTTCTTAAAGTTACCCAACAAAGTGAGAAGCATTTGGAGAAGATTCTAAATGTGGATGAATTTGTGAAGAGAATTTTTTCTGTGATTCAAAGTAATGATCCTGTGGCAAGAGCCATCACGCTCCGGATGTTGGGAAGTGTGGCATCAATAATTCCTGAGAGGAAGAACGCTCATCACAGACTTCGTCAGAGTTTGGATTCACATGATAATGTAGAAGTTGAAGCTGCCGTTTTTGCTGCTGCTAACTTTTCTGCACAGTCAAAGGATTTTGCAGTAGGAATCTGTAACAAAATCAGTGAAATGATTCAAGGTTTAGCTACGCCAGTAGACTTGAAGCTGAAGTTGATCCCCATCCTACAGCACATGCACCATGATGCTATCCTGGCTTCCAGTGCTCATCAGCTTTTACAACAGCTGGTCACATCCTATCCTTCCACCAAAATGGTGATTGTTTCGTTGCATACTTTTACTCTGCTTGCAGCTTCATCTTTGGTCGATACGCCTAAGCAGATCCAGCTTCTGTTGCAATATTTGAAGAATGATCCCAGGAAAGCAGTAAAGAAACTTGCTATTCAAGATCTGAAATTGCTTGCCAGTAAAACACCACATACATGGAGTAGGGAAAATATCCAGGTACTCTGTGAATGTGCCCTCCAGACTCCTTATGATACCTTAAAATTAGGGATGTTGTCTGTCCTTTCCACACTATCAGGGACCATTGCCATCAAACAGTACTTCAGTATAGCTCCAGGAAATATAGGTTCTTCCCCAGATCCTCTGATTTAGTCAAATTAGCCCAGGAATGTTGTTATCATAATAACAGGGGCATTGCTGCTCATGGAGTGAGAGTCCTAACTAATATAACAGTCTCCTGTCAAGAAAAGGATCTTTTGGCACTGGAGCAAGATGCTGTCTTTGGCCTGGAATCCCTTTTGGTGCTTTGTACTCAAGATGATAGCCCAGGTGCTCAAGCCACTTTAAAGATAGCTCTAAATTGTATGGTGAAGTTGGCCAAGGGCAGGCCCCATCTTAGCCAGTCGGTGGTTGAGACCTTGCTGACGCAGTTGCACAGTGCTCAAGATGCTGCCCGGATCCTGATGTGCCATTGCTTGGCAGCCATTGCCATGCAGCTGCTGGTGCTGGGCGATGGGATGCTTGGTGACCTCATGGAGCTCTACAAGGTGATTGGACGATCAGCAACAGACCAGCAACAGGAGCTTCTGGTGAGTTTGGCTACTGTGATTTTTTTTAGGCAGCCAGAAAGCCTTATCTGCTGAAGTAAAGGCAATCATTAAACAGCAGCTTGAAAGTGTCTCCAATGGATGGACTGTGTACCATATCACCAGACAGGCTTCTAGAATGGGTAATCATGACATGGCCAGAGAGCTGTATCAGAGTTTGCTGACTCAGGTTGCCTCAACACTTCTACTTCTGGCTGAATAGTTTGAAGGAGTTCTCACATGCAGAACAGTGTCTCACTGGGTTGCAGGAGGAGAATTACAGTTCAGCACCTTCTTGCATTGCTGAGTCTTTAAAATTCTACCACAAAAGGATTGCTTCCTTAACAAAATTACACCAAAGGTTGAATGCTACCATCGCACATGCTTAGGAAGACTGGACAACATTCAGAGTGGAAAAAGAGCTTGGGAAAGATCTGAAATGGTGGAGGCAGTGGCAATGGCAGTGGCCAGTACTCAGGGGAGGCAGAGATCTGATACATTACACCTGGAACTTTTGAAGTAATGACCCCAGAGGCAGAATGCTACCACCACTACGCACCCTCGAGAACGTGCGACAAATAGTTGCACAAATAGTTGGGCAAAGAGGGTGCTCGGATTAGAGCCTGCCGAGGGGTGAGGCCAGCGACGGACACAGCAAAGCTGGTATCGGAGTCTGCCGTGTGGCAAGGCCAGTACTGGGGCCTCTAAGGCTGGGATCGGAGCCTGCCGAGGGGTTAGGCTGGTGCCGGGGCCAACAGCCGGCATCGAAGCCTTCTGTGAGGCAAGGCCGCTATTGAGGCCTCTGAGGCCGGGATAGGAGCCTGCCAAGGGGTTAGGCCGGTGCTGGGGCCAGCGAGGCCGGGATTGGAGCCTGCCACGAGGCAAGGTCGATGATGGGGCCTCCCAGGCCAGGATCAGAGCCTGCTGAGGGGTTAGGCCGGTGCTGGGGCCACTGGCCGGCATCGGAGCCTTCCGTGAGGCAAGGCCACTACTGAGACCTCTGAGGCCTGGATTGGAGCCTGCCGAGGGGTTAGGCCGATGCCGGGGCCATCGGCTAATATCGGAGCCTGCCGTGAGGAAGGCCGGTGCTGGGACCTCCGAGGCCGGGATCAGAGCCTGTCGAGGGGTTAGGCCGGTGCTGGGACCAGCGAGGCCGGAATCAGAGCCTGCCACAAGGCAAGGCCAATGCTGGGGCCTCCGAGGCTGGGATCAGAGCCTGCCGAGGGGTTACACCGGTGCTGGGGCCCCTGACCAGCATCGGAGCCTTCCGTGAGGCAAAGCCACTATTGAGGCCTCTGAGGCCGGGATCGGAGCCCGCCGAGGGGTTAGGCCGGTGCTGGGGCCAGCGAGGCTGGGATCAGAGCCTGCCACGAGGCAAGGCCAGTGCTGGGGCCTCTGAGGCCGGGATTGGAGCCTGCCAAGGGGTTACGCCGGTGCTGGGGCCACTGACCAGCATCGGAGCCTTCCGTGAGGCAAAGCCACTATTGAGGCCTCTGAGGCCGGGATCGGAGCCTGCCGCGAGGCAAGGCCGATGCTGGGGCCTCCGAGGCCTGGATCAGAGCCTGCTGAGGGGTTAGGCTGGTGCCCGGACCACTGGCCGGCATCGGAGCCTTCCGTGAGGCAAGGCCCTCCGAGGTCTGGATCGGAGCCTGCCGAGGGGTTAGGCCGATGCCGGGGCCATCGGCTAACATTGGAGCCTGCCGTGAGGAAAGCCGGTGCTGGGGCCTCCGAGGCCGGGATCAGAGCCTGTCGAGGGGTTAGGCCGGTGCTGGGACCAGCGAGGCCGGAATCAGAGCCTGCCACAAGGCAAGGCCAATGCTGGGGCCTCCGAGGCTGGGATCAGAGCCTGCCGAGGGGTTACACCGGTGCTGGGGCCCCTGACCAGCATCGGAGCCTTCCGTGAGGCAAAGCCACTATTGAGGCCTCTGAGGCCGGGATCGGAGCCCGCCGAGGGGTTAGGCCGGTGCTGGGGCCAGCGAGGCTGGGATCAGAGCCTGCCACGAGGCAAGGCCAGTGCTGGGGCCTCTGAGGCCGGGATTGGAGCCTGCCAAGGGGTTACGCCGGTGCTGGGGCCACTGACTAGCATCGGAGCCTTCCGTGAGGCAAAGCCACTATTGAGGCCTCTGAGGCCGGGATCGGAGCCTGCCGCGAGGCAAGGCCGATGCTGGGGCCTCCGAGGCCTGGATCAGAGCCTGCTGAGGGGTTAGGCTGGTGCCGGGACCACTGGCCGGCATCGGAGCCTTCCGTGAGGCAAGGCCCTCCGAGGTCTGGATCGGAGCCTGCCGAGGGGTTAGGCCGATGCCGGGGCCATCGGCTAACATCGGAGCCTGCCGTGAGGAAAGCCGGTGCTGGGGCCTCCGAGGCTGGGATTGGAGCCAATTGAGGGGTTAGGCCAGTGTCGGGGCCAGCAAAGCCAGAACCAGGGCCTTCCATGACGCAAGGCCGCTGCTTGAGCCAGCGAAGTCTGGATCAGTCCACCGGGTAGCCAGGCCACAACTGGGGCCGTCAAGAGTGGGATCGGTATTTGCAACGTGGCATGCACAGAGAAATATCGCAGAAAATTAAAACCAGATGCTTCCCTTAATCAGCAATAACTAGGTGGAAACAGGCAACAGGAAGTGGTCGAGCTATAGAAAGGGCCCTATAGTGAAGCAATTAAGGTGACCAATCAGAGGGTATGGAATAGGGGAGGATGGAGACTCTTTAAAAAGCAGGAGGTATATAAACACATGTATCAAAGTTAATCACCAAACAAGCATGGGATTGAGGGAGGGGAGGGAATGGGATGGGGACTGGATAAGGGCTAATTGGATGATGTGTGCTTGTATATCATGTCAAGTCATATTCCAATGTGATGTATGATTACAATGCACCAATAAAAATAAATTTAAAAAAAGCATTATTTGTATTGCAAAAAAGTATCATTTATATTAAAATAAATAAACAAATAAAAAATAAATTCTGAAACAGAGTCTCACTAAGTTGTTGAGGGCCTTGCTAAGTTGATAAGGCTGTTTTGAACCTGTGATCTTCTTTCTCAGCATCCCAAGTAATGAGATAAGGGGCATGTGCCATCATGCCTGGCCAAAAGCTATTAATTTTTTTAAAGAAACAAGCACAACCTCCCATGTCTACAGGAGCTTCAAAGTACCTGCCTCCATGCTGCAAGCAGCAGTGGGAAGCAATGGAGGATCCTGTGGACCAGAGAACAAAGACTATGTGTGTTTACACAAACATGCGGACCCATGAAGGCTCTCACCTGCTCTAGCAGCCAGAAAAGTTGCAGCCCCTATGACATACCCACACTGTCCTTCCAGGTAAAAGAATGATGAAGGAAGAAAAGGGCCAGATAAAAGTAGGGAGGAACACAAAACTGAGATATCTTGAAAATCTCAGACATTGTTTCACTATATTTCTTTCCTTTTGTACAACATGTAAACAACAGAAAGAGAAACTTTGTGAAGTTAGAAACTGATGTACACCTCCTTCTAAAACTTAAGGAAAACGAATTTTATCTAAAAATGAACAATAGTAAACTATCGTGGTAAAATTTCATTTCAATTCATAATAAAAAATATACAGTACATAAAAATATAATTTAAAAGAGCTGGGCGTGGTGGCGCAGGCTTGTAATCCCTGCACTTGGGAGGCAGAGACAGGAAGATCGCGCAGGTTCAAAGCCAGCCACGCTGGCTTAAGAGACCCTGTTTCCAAATAAAAATACAAAATAGGTCTGGGAGTGTAGCCCAGAGAAGGGTTTCCAGGAACCCCAGTGAGGAGATAGAAAGGAAATAGGCAGACAGAGAAAAGGCCTTGGTAGAAAAAAGTTAATTTCCTGAGTTTCCTGAGGGGCGACAAATACCTGAAATTCCAAAGGCTCAGAGATAAGAAGGACCAGAGCTTCACAAAAGCCATCTGTTTACTAATCAACAAACCCACTGAACAAGTCTGGCACTGCTGAAAGGAGATTCTTCAAGGACTTGCAAATACCCTATGCAAATCCTGAGAGCTGCTTCTCAGAATTCCCAAAAAGTCACCCTAACCAAAAGAGGTCAGGCCTTTGCCCTAGTCGGATGGCAAATTGGGGCTTTTCCCTCTCGGGACCCCCTCCCCTTTTGGGGAGCTGTTCTCTCTCTCGCAGGTGTTGGCCCTGAGAAGGCAGAGTGAATCTGAGGGCACATGGCTTGGGCTACTCTCGAGTAGTGACCTGAAGGCCTCTGCTGGACATCAAGGCTGACCAGGGCCTCTAGGGGTGACCTGCACCTCTTTTCTGGCAGATCACACGGACTCTGGGAGAAAGTAGTTTGTAATTGATGGCACTTGGCTCGGGCGACACTTGGGTAGTGACCTGGACAACAGAGACCCGACAGCCCCTTTGGGGTGTTCAGCCACTTTTCTCTATTCCCTTCTGGCAGATTGCGCAGACTCTGGAAGAAAGCAGCCTGCACCTGAAGGCAATTCTGCTTGGGCTACTCTCAAGTATTGCCCTGAAGGCAGCTGCTGGACCCAGAGTTCCAGCCCCTTTGGGGTGTTCAGCCACCCTCCCCCCATTTCCTGCTGCTTCCAATAAACCTTTTACTCCCCTTCCTGAGGTCTGCGGGTGTCATTCTTCACTCACCGTAGACAAGAACCCTGTAAGGAAATGCCGAGTTTCTTCTCAAGAAACTCCGTTTCATCTATGATAAAACTCCAGGTTTCTTCTCAGGAAACCCCTGTTTCATCTGGGGGGGCTCAGAAGAAACCCCCGTTTTACCAGTACCACCAAAAATAAAAAATTAAATAAAATAAAAAGCAGAATGACAGCTACCCTCCAATCTCTATTTTATTATTTATTTACTTATTGCAGTACTGAGGATTAAATCCAGGGGCATTCTATCTCCAAGCTACATCCCCAGCTCTATTTTTTATTCTTTATCTTTTGAAATGGGGTCTTACTAAATTGTGGAGGGCCTCACTAATTTGATGAGGCTGGTCTCTCACCTGCAATTTTCCTTTCATAGCCTCCCATGTATTGGGATTACAGGTGTGTGCCACAATGCCCGGTTTGAAGACAACTTAACTTTCAGCAAATTTCTACTTTCATTTAAAATTTTTTCCTCACAGGAATCATCATGGGTATTTGAAAAAGGACTCTCGTGTAATCATTACAATTATTTTAATAGCCTCCACATGAAAACTTCTGAAAATATAACTAAAATAATTCCTCAACTGTCATCCATTTAACCAATTTGATTTTGGTTTAATATATAAACCAGAGCTCTAAAACAAGGTACCTTTTAAGAACCCATTCTTATTATCAGATTAATGGGAGAATATTATTCTTTTTTTTTTTTGTTTTGCAGTACTAAGGATAGAACCCAGGGACATTTTACCTACGACCTACACCCCAAGCCCTATTTTTTATTCTTTATTTTGAAATAGGGTCTCACTGAGTTGCAAAGGGCCTCACTAAGTAGCCGAGGCTGTCCACAAACCACGATCCTCCTGTCTTAGCCTCCCAAATACTGAGATTAAAGTGTGTGCCACCACACCCGGCTTGGGAGAATATTATTCTAAATTACAATTACAAGATTTTGCTGCATAAAAATATATTCATTAAGATGATCATTAATCAATAGTCAAAAGGATCTTAATAAAACTTACTTTAATGTATCCAACTGTTGGTAGACTTTGGTTGGATAATTTCCTTGGCATGTCCATTTCTGGATTAATATGGTGTCGGTCAGGACAAATCCTTTTATCCCTGAAAAGAAAATGACTACTGTTTTTGTGGTCGTGGCAGCTGTAGGTGGAACCCAGGGCCTTGTACAGGCTAGTCAAATGTTCAACCACTGAGTTTACAGTCCCCAGCCTGTGGAATGATTAGATTTTTTTGGTGCTGGGGATTGAACACAGGGTCATTCTAACACTGAGTTGTAGCCTCAACATTTAAAAAAAATTAATCAGCCAGGCATGGTGGCGCACACTTGTAATCCCCGCACTTGGGAGGCTGAGACAGGAGGACCGCACAGGTTCGAAGCCAGCCTCAGCTACTTAGTGAGGCTCTCAGCAACATAGTGAGACCCTGTTTCCAAATAAAATATAAAATAGGTATGGTAGTATAGCCCAAAGTAGAAAGCCCCTGCGTTAAACCCAGTATCACCAAAAAAAAAAAAGTTAATTTATATATTTGTTTATTTTTATTTTTTGTGGCACCTATGGAATTGAACCCAGGGGATTCTACCTCCACGCTATATCCCCATCTCTTTTTACTTTATTTTGAAACAGGATGTTATTAGGTTGCTGAGAACCTCACTGAGTTGCTGCAATCCTCCTGACTCAAACCTGCAATCCTCTTGACTCAGCCTTTTAAGTGTAAGAATTACAGGCATGTACTACCATGCCTGGCTATAAAGTCATAATAAACTCAGTAACAGTTAACATGAAATTTAAAATAAGAAAATTAATCTATAACTAAAACTAGAGAATTTTTATTTCAAATACAAGTAAAGTAAACATATTAAATACTTCAAATGAAGCTGGGCATGGTAGTGAATGCTTGTATTCCCAGTACTTGAGAGGCTGAGACCAGAGGATCCCAGATCCCAGGTTTGTGGCCAGCCCCAGCTACTTAGTGAGTCTCTCTGAAACTTAGTGAGAACCTGTTTCAAAATAAAAAAATAAAAAAAAAACAGGGCCCAAGCTGGGCATGGTGGCGTATGCTTGTAACCCCCGTGTTTGGGAGGCTGAGACAGGAAGATCACACAGGTTCGAAGCCAGCCTCAGCTGGCTTAAGAGACCCTGTTTTCAAATAAAATATAAAATATGTCTGGGAATATAGCCCAGAGGTAGAAGGCCCCTGGGTTCCATCCCCAGTACCACCAAAAAATAAAAAAAAAAAAAACAGGGCTGAGGGTGTAGCTCAAAAGTAGAATGTCCCTGGGATCAATCTCCACTATTGGAAAAAAAAAAAAAAAACACAACTTCTGATGACACTAATATATAAATAAGTAGAGGCCGGGTATGGTGGTGCATGGTTGTAATCCCAGCATTTGGGAGGCTGAAACAGGAGAATCGCAGTTCATAGACAGCCTCAGCTACTTAGTGAGGCCCTTTGCAACTCAGCAAGACCCTGTTTCAAAATAAAGAATAAAAATAGGGCTAGGGGTGTAACTTGGAGGTAGAACGCCCCTGGGTTTCACCATCACTACCACAAACAAGTAGAAGCGTTCTAAAATTTAATTAACACTGAATAAATGTAAAGAAACAAGTTATTTCTTTTTTTTTTTTTGCTGTTGTGACAGTGGAGATTAAAGTCAGGTACATTCTACCTCTGAGCTACACCCCCAAAACATCTTTTATTTTAAAATAGGGTCAGTCAGAAATGGTGGTGCACACTTATAATCCTAGTGCTTGGGAGGCTGAGACAGGAGGATCACAGGTTCGAAGCCAGCCTCAGCTACTTAGTGAGGCTCTCAGCAACTTAGTAATACCCTGTTTCCAAATAAAGTATAAAACAGGTCTGGGAGTATAGCCCGGAGACAGAAAAGCCCCTGGGTTCCACCCCCAGTACTACAAAAGTAAATAAATAAACAAACAAACAAACAAATAAAAAAACAGGGTCTTTCTCTAGGTTGCTAAGAGTTTTGCTGAATTGCTGAGGCTGGTTTCAAACCTACGATCCTCCTTTCTCAGCCTCTCAAGTACTGGGATTACAGGGATGTGTCACCACACCTGGCTCCTGGTTATTCTTAAATGCATTACATAAATGGAAAAGTTTTAATTCAAAAACTCAGAAATATCACCATAATTCACAAGAAAAGCCAATTAACCTCTAACCATTCCTTAACTATAACGTTACCTCCAAACTGAGAAATAGTTGACGTTTCAGGAGTTTGTTTTAATTTTTGTTTTTGTACTGGGGACTGCACACAGGGGTGTTCTACCTCTGAATTATATTTCCAGTCCTTTTTATTTTTTACTTTGAAATAGCATCTCATTAAGTTCCTGAAGCTGGCCCCAAACCTACCATCCTCCTGTCTCAGCCTCTCAAATACTGGGATTTTAAGGCAGCTATTGCCATGCCTGGATTAAGTTTTAGTTTTAAAAGTCAACATCCACGCCAGGTATGGTGGCGCACGCTTGTAATCCCTGCACTTGGGAGGCTGAGACAGGAGAATCACACAGGTTCAAACCAGCCTCAGCTACTTGGTGAGGCTCTCAGCAACTTAGTGAGACCCTGTTTCCAAATGAAATATAAAACAAGTCTGGGATTATAGCCCAGAGGTAGAAAGTGCCTGGGTTCCACCCCCAGTACCACCAAAAAAATAAAAATAAAGAGTCAATATCCTATTTAAAGACATTTTGAATGAGAATTGTTAATAAGCTGTTTAATATGCCATAATTTAAGCACATTAAAGGCAATAGTTATCTTAAGATTCTATACAATCCAGTGAATACATCATCAGACACCTGTGCCCAGTACCCCTTACCCAATACTGGCATCATGTCCAGAGGTCCCCCATGACTGCTAAGCTGCATACCCTCCCTATAGAATCAGGTAGTCCCTATAAAAATTCCAGTAGGATGTTGGAGAAATTGATAGGCTTATTCTATAATGTATAAGGAGATGCAACAGATTTGAAATAGCTGAAGCAACCTTGAATAGGATCAATGTTGGAGCACTTATATGCCAGATCCCAAGATTCATTATAGAGCTATAGCATTTAAAGCACAGTGTTTGAGACAAATGAACCAATGTAACAGAGTAGAGTCCAAACACAGACAATATATACCATCACCTGGTTTATGTCAAAGGACTATTCAGTGAGACTAGAACCATGTTTTCGATAACAATGCTGGAAGAGGTGATGTCCATATGGAAAAAGACAAATATGCTCCATACCTCACACCTTGCATGCAAATATAACACATATTTGAGAGACGGTCAGCACTAAAAAAATTTCAGATTTCAGGACTATAGATGCTCAATTCATATCGGAAAATGCACTTATATTTAGAATATATAAACATCACTCCCACAAACCAGTAAGAAAAAGCCAAATGCTCCATTTTTTAATGGGAAAAAGACATGAATAGGTACTTCAAAAAACAAATAGGGTTAAATGTCCCACATATGAAAAAATGTTCAACATCATTAATCCTTATTAGAAAACAAACTAAAATCACAAGGGCTCAATCACTACATCCCTCCAATGAATACTAAGCATTGGTGAGGATGTGGATCAACTCAGATTTCTCTCATCACTACTGACAAGATCATAAAATTGGCAACCACTTTGGAAGGGTTAAAATATGCACATCCCTTGATTTAGCAATCCTTAAGAAAAGTGGATGCATTTTCTCACAAAAAGCTACATATACGTGCATTCAGAGCAGCTTTGTACATAATAGCCTCCCAAAAGAAACAGCCCACAGACCTGCCAATAAGAGAAGGGAGAGCCGAGCATGGTGGTGCAGGATTATAATCCCAGCATTCGGGAGGCAGAGACCAGAGGATAATGGCTTGTGGACAGCCTCAGCTACTTACTGAGGCCCTTCACAACTCTGCGAGACCCTGTTTCAAAAAATAAAAAGAATAAAAAACAGGACTGGGGGTGTAGCTCCAAGGTAGAAAGACTCTGGGTTCCATCCCCAGTACTGAAAAAAAAAAAAAAGAAAGAAAAAGAAAAAGAAAAAAAAGGAGAGAGAAAGAGAGAAGAGAGAACATAAGCTGTATAGTGGAATGATGAGCCACAAAATAAAGACTGGATACACACAGCAATAAAGATGAATGTATGGAAATAACACATTTAACCCTGTTAATACCTAAATTAATATGTGATAATGATTGAAGCCAGGGGCATTCTACCTCTGAGATATTCTCTAGCCCTATTTTATTTTTTATTTTAAAACAGGATCTCTAGGCTGGCCTTAAACCTTCAATCCTTCTGTCTCAGCCTCCCAAGTACTGAAATTACAAGTCTACACCACCATGCCCAACTTACTTTTGTGTGTGTGTGTGGTACTAAGGGTGGAACCCTGGGGCTTTTCTACCTCAGGGCTATACTCCCAGACCTATTTTATACCTTATTTGGAAACAGGGTCTCACTAAGTTGCTGAGAGCCTCACTAAGTAGCTGAGGCTGGCTTCAAACCTGTGCAATCCTCCTGTCTTGGCCTTTCGAAGCGCTGGGATTACAAGCATGTGCCACCATGCCCAGCCAACTTACTTTTTTTTTTAAAAAAAGAGCAAAATCTTGTCAATGTTGACAGCTACAGAAGGGTGGCTACTTCTGCAGGAGGGCACATCAGGAGGAGCATGAGCTCTCTCAGAGCCAGGGGTAGTTTAAATGGGTGCACAGATACATGACCATGCATCAAGATCAAGCGTAGACTTACCATGTGTCTCATGTGTCTAGTTAACTGTATGTTATTCTTCAATTAAAAAAAAAAAAAACACCAGCTTACTTGCAAAACCCAAAAGCCTTAAGGCATGAACAAAGAGGTCTTCTGGCTTTCTTTTCTTCTTTGGCTTCCAGAACCCCGGCTGTAAACTCATACAGCTCCGACGGGATTTTGGCATCTGCTCGCTCCAAGTAGCGCAGGACACCAGCTGCATGGCTTGCGTTTTTCTCCGTCAGCAATAAGACAGATTTGGTTTTCCTATCTCCCTGCTCTGCAGGAGAACCCTTAAAATTGGAACAAGGGAAGATCATTCACACCAGTCTCAATAAAACTTTGTGGGCTCTGAATTTCTCATTACACATGACAGTGGAACATTGAAGACAATAAAAATTTATCAAACCTGTTCAAATAAGCTCTGAAAGTGGTCAGACAGGCAGTACAGACGTCCACCAAATATTTTTGGCGAGGAAGGGAAGCTGAAGTGAATCACACATGTGGCATCAGTAATGGCCAAGAGAGGTATGCAGTCATCGGTTAAGGCTGGGGAGAAGGATTCCAATGATTCCCCATCAGCTGGAGCTATGCACTTATTTTAATAGGTAGTCTCAGTAACCATCCTGCAGTGCATTTCTGCACTGCACTGTACTTTGTTTTTTGCTGTGCTAGCTCAGGGCCTCAATGCTATGTAAACACTCTACCATTAAGCTATACCCCCAACCCTGTATTTTACTTTTTAGGTGCAAAGAAACATCTTTCCCATTTCCCCCCCCCCCCCAAAATGCCACAACCCAGTGATTAAATTCCAGAGAAAAGTGTCCTCCTTTTCAACTTGAAAAGTGCATTTTTTATTACAAACCCACTTATTTTACAATTTATCCTTATTATACATTTGATACACACACACACACACACACACACACACACACACACACACACACACATATATATTATATATTGGTACTAGGGATTGAATCCAAGGACATTCTACCTCTGAGCTATACCCCCAGTCCTTTTTACTATTTACAAACAGAATATCACTAAGTTTCTGAGTCTCACTTAGGCTGGCCTTAAACTTGCCATCCTCCTGTCTCAGCCTCCAAGTACTGGAATCACAGATATGCACCATCATGCCCGGCTGCCTTTTATATTTCTAATATTAACCATAGCTATTTGTGACTATGTTTCATTTTAGGCACAAATGAATATGTATAACTAGATATAGATTTTATACATGAGGCAGTGATCCTCTAGCAGAACTCTAAGGAAAGTATTCAGACTAAGGGTTGTTGTCTACTGACCCTTAGGTCAGTTCCAGGACACCCAGATTCAACTTGACAGAATACTCTTTTTGTGTGTGTGTGTGGTACTGAGGATGGAACCCAGGGGCATTCTACGTCTGAGCTACACCCTCCGGCCCTATTTTTAATTCTTTATTTTGAAACAGGGTCTCACTAAGTTGCAGAGGGCCCCATTATGTAGCTGAGGCTGACCATGAACTTGCAATCCTATCTCAGTCTCCTAAGTACTGGGATTACAAGCGTGCACCACCACACCCAGCTTTTTTTTTTTTCTAAGTACTTGGGATCAAACCAGGGATGCTCTACCATTGAGCTACAACTCAATTCCATTTCACTTTTTTTAAAAGCTTTGAGATAGGGTCTTACTAAGTTGCCCTCAAACATTCAATCCACCTGCCTCAGCTTCCTAAGTCACTGGAATTACAGGTGTGAGCTACCATGCCCAGCCAAAAGAACATCATATAGGTTAATCTTCATTCTGAAATTAATATTACTAATAAACTGAGTAAATCTGGGAAATGAGAAATCTATAGTTAAAATATATAAATTAAGATTTCTGTAATCTCAGCCTTATCTAAATATAAGTAGAAATGAACACTTACCTAATACAATGTGAGAGCCAGAACTTATCATCTTCTTCCAATGTTCTAACACATTTTTTAAGTTAAAAACCATTTCTTTATGCATTTTCAAGCAAAATAATGAATTGCTTTCTACGACCTAAAAGTAAAACCAAAGAGGTTAGTTTCAGAGCTTGAAGCCAACTGTCCCATTAATAACAATGCAAAGGAGCGTGTGTGTGTGTGAGTGTGTGTGTGTGTGTGTGTGTGTGTGTGTGTGTGTGTTCGTTCCTGGAAGTTGGATTTGGAGACATTCTACCTCCAAGCTATACCTCAGCCCTTTTGTGTGTATGTGTGGTACTGAAGATTGAACCCAGGGGCATTCTACCTCCAAGCTATATACCCCCAGCCCTATTTTAATTCTTACTTGGAAAAAGTGTTTCTAGGCTGATAAAAGTCTCACTACTTGCTGAGGCTGTCCTCAAACCTGTGATCCTGCTGTCTCAGCCTTCCAAGTGCTGGGATTTATAGGCATGGGCCACAACGTCTGGCTTTCCTGAACCCTTTTTTTGCCTTTTTTTTTTTTTTTTTTTGGCAGTACTGGAGTTGGAACCTTGGGGGCATTCTACCTTCAAGTTATATACCCAGCCCTATTTTTTATTCTTTATTTTGAAACAGGGTCTCACTAAGTTGCAGAAAGCCTCACTAGCTAGCTGAAGCTGTCCCTGAGCCAAGATCCTCCTGTCTCAGCCTCCCAAGTACTGGGATAACAAGGATCAACACCACCAGAATCAGCCTATTTTTTGCTTTTTGAAATAGGGTTTTGCTAGGCTCCTGAGAATCTCACTAGGCTGCTGAGGCTGGCCTTTAATCTGTGATACTCCTGTCTTAGCCTCCCAAATACTGGAATTACAGATGTGTGCCACCATGCCTGGCTTGTAAATGACTTTACCCAGGAGGGCATTACATCAAGGGCCCAATATTCTTGGGAATGAGATAATTATAAATGTTAATGTATCTCAAGCAAAACAGACATCATTTTGCAAACTGTTTCCCTTCCTTTTTAATATATATATATATATACACATACATATGTACATATATGTATATATCAATATGCCATACTCTTGTCAACAAGGTTTTTTTTTTTTTCCTTTGCCATGCTAGGGACTGAAACCAAAGCCTTGTACATATTAGACAAGGGATCTACTACTGGGCAAAATCCCCAGCCCAAAAAGGACTTTTTAAAAATTTTTTTGTGGAACTGAGGATTGAACCCAGGGGTATTCTACCTCCATTCCAAGCACTCTACCTCTGAGCAACACCCCCCAATCCTATTTTTTATTCTTTATTTTGAAACAGGGTCTCACTGAGTTGCAAAGGGCCTAAGTAGTAGCTGAGGCTGGCCGCGAACCCGGATCCTCCTGTCTCAGCCTCCCAAATGCTGGGATTACAAGCATACACCACCACGTCCGGCTCAACAAGGACTTTTAAATTGTACTTTCTAGATTATTATTACAGAAAGATTACTACTAATTTACTTTGTATTTGGATTTGCATATACATTTTAGGATTTATGTATACACAATTAGATTAAATTGAATAAATCTTTAGCATAAATCTTTAGTATCTATCACTGCTATCTTCTCAAATACAGAGTAGAGATATGAACATTTCTTCATGCTCCCCCAGGAAAAGCCACCCAGCACTTGCTCCCTAGAGCACCAGCTTACTTGGGAAGGCAGGGCCCACCTGCTGGGCACATCTCCCAGGCCTGGTCTCCTGCTATTAGTTCTTCCCAGCACAGCCACTTCTTCTGACTGATGTTAAACTTGTGAAATTGTATCTCCTTGGCTCATCAACTACCCAGTCGTTTTCCAATCACTCACGATTTAGCCAGTTTAAACCAACAGTGGAAATGTTGTAGTATGTGGACAGGCTCACCTTATACACTATTTCTGTTTCGGCTACAGAGCTGGTAAAGATCAAAGTCTTCTGTGCCTGACTTGGAGTGAAATCAAGAACTTGGAGTAAAGTAGAGGTTTTTTCACATTCTAAACAAAGATGCACTACCTGGTAATGAAATACAGAAACAAGGTAATTGTGTGTGTGTGTGTGTGTGTGTGTGTGTGTGTGTGTGTGTGTGTTACTAGGAACTGGACCTAGGGGTGTTTTACCTGTGCTACACCCACAGACTCTTTTTTAATTTTTGAAACAGGGTCTCACTAAGCTGCTGAGAGTCTCACTACCTAGCTGAGACTGGTCTCAAAACTGGGAGCCTCCCAAGTTCTGGTATCACAGGAATGCACAACCACACTCAGCCAAAGTATTTTATTTATTTTGCGGAACTGTGGATTGAACTCAAGGGCATTCTACCTCTGAGCTACACACCCAGCCTTATTTTTTATTCTTTATTTTGAAACAGGGTCTAAGTTGTGGAGGACCTCACTAAGTAGCTGAGGCTGGCTACGAACCTGAGATCCTCCTGTCTCAGCCTCCCAAGTACTGGCCATGTTTGGCTCCAAGGTAATTTTCTAAATGTTCAAAGTGCTCTAGTTTCAGTTTTCATAGCTGTTATAATTTTATTTTTTATTTTTTGTGCTACTGGGGATTAAACCCAGGGGTATTCTACCTCCATTCCAAGCTATACCCCCAGATCTATTTTATTTTTTATTTTGAAACAGGGTCTTGCTAGGTTACTAAAAGTTTCACTAAGTTGCTGAGACTGTCTTCTAACCTGTGATTGTCGAGTCTCAGCCTTCCAAGTACTAGGATTAAAGGCATGGGCCACTGTACCCAGCTAGCTGTTATAATTTTAATAGAAAATAGTGTATAGAAAATCAATCTAAATTTAACTTACATGCTTTTATATGGAATCAGGCTATAGTTATTTGACATTAAGCCATGTCATAGAGGTTACTTGCTTGTGCTCATCACCCTTCCCCTCACACTCATCACCTGCTGGACATTGCCATAGAGTGCAGCCTCCTCCGGCGCTGTGATCACAACGTAGGGATCACTCATGAACTCTCTGATGAGATGTTCTGTATGCCTGCTCCAATGAATGCCAACTGCAATGATCTGACGTGGTGCAGATTCCCTTTCTTCAGGTTTGACATTTTTTTTAAAGTTATCTAATATAGCAAACATCTAAAAAATTGGTAAAATTTCAAAAGACTAAAAATTAGAGTAAAGGAAAAAGCTATAAAGGAGAAAATGTTTAAAGTCAATAAATATAATACCCACCATAAATAACTGAAACACAAACATCTTGGTAAATATGGATAATACATTGAACAACGAACAAGGGACTAAAAGGCTCACACCAAAAAGTTCAACAATTGATTAGAAAAAGATGATTTCACAAATAAAAGACAAGAACATGAACAAGAAACTCAGAAAAAGCCGAGCATGCTGGCGCATGCTTGTAATCCCAGTACTTGGGAGGCTGAGTCAGGAGGATTGCATAGGTTCGAAGCCAGCCTCGGCTATTTAGTGAGGCCCTCTGCAACTCAGTGAGACCCTGTTTCCAAATAAAGAATAAAAAATAGGGCTGGGGGTGTAGGTTGGAGGTAGAATGCCCTGGGTTCCATCCCCAGTCCTGCAAAAAAAAAAAAAAAGAAAGAAAGAAAGAAAGAAAGAAAGAAAGAAAGAAAGAAAGAAAGAAAGAAACTCAAAAAACTGAACACAACAATCAATTCAAGTTAATGGCCAAGTTAAGTAATCAAAAAAACACAAACTATAGGGTTGGAAGTATAACTCAGAGATAGAGTGCTGGCCTACCATGAGAGAGGCTCTAGACTCAATCTCAGCTTCAAGCCAGGTGTGGTGGCACACACCTATAATCCCAGGTTGGAAGGCTGAGACAGGAGGATCACAGGCTTGAGGCTAGCCCCAGCAACTTAATAAGGCCCTACTTCAAAACAAAAAAGAGCTGGGGGTGTATTTGGAGGTAAAATGCCTGAATTTAATCCTCAGTACCCACCCCTCCTCAGCTGTGAGAGGTGGGGGAAAGAAATACAAACTACCCTAACCAGATCCCACTACTAACAGATCCCACTTTTGGGGGAGGGGTCTGGGGATGGAACCCAGGGGCATTCGACCTCCGAGCTACACCTCCTGCCCTATTTTTTATTCTTTATTTTGAAACCGGGTCTCACTGAGTTGCAGAGGGCCTCACTAAGTAGTTGAAGCTCTCCGCGAACCACGATCCTCAGATCTCAGCCTCTCAAATGCTGGGATTACAACCATGCGCCACCACGCCCGGCTACAGATCCCACTTTTTACCAATTAGCCTGAAACAGAAAGCTATGCCAAGGCTTCCTACTTTCAGGAATAAAAAAAAATGAGGTTCTTTAGCCACATGCACAAAAATTATGTTAAATGCCACCAAATAAGGCAGGTTTAAAACAAATTGTTATGCCTATATTATTCAATATCATATAGCAAATAATAGTTATGCTGTAGAATAGTAAGTAATGAAACCATGCTGTTAATTGTAACACAAGGCCAGATTGTGGATTGTGGTAGTATACAGTAATCCCAGTACTTTGGGAGTCTGAAACAGGAGTTACAGATTCAAGCACAGCTTAGATTTTACTAGCAACCTAGTAAAATCCTGCTTCAAACCAAAACATTTTATCTGGACTTGGTACTTTGGAGGCTAAGACAGGAGAATCATAGTTGGAGTCCAGTCTCACAATGTATCAAGACCCTCTGCAGCTTAGTGAGACCCTGTTTCAAACTTTGAGAAAAAAAAAGATCTGGGGTGTAGTTTAGAAGTAGAATACCGCTAGGTTCAATTTCCAATACAGCTTCCCCACACAAGACAGAAAAAATATTATTATAAGTTAATGAATCTCACTATTTTTTTGTGTTTTGTTTTGTTTTTAGTGGTACTGGGGGTGGAACTCAGAGGCTTTCTACCTCTGGGCTATACTCCCAGACCTATTGTATATATATTTTGGAAACAGGGTCTCACTAAGTTGCTGAGAGCCTAAGTAGCTGAGGCTGGCTTCGAACCTGTGTGATCCTCCTATCTCAGCCTCCCAAGCGCAGGCATTACAAGCATGTGCCACTATGCCCAGCTGAGTCTCACTACTTGATAAAGCTGTCCTTCAATCTGCAATCCTCCTGTCTTATTCCAAGTACTGAGATTACAAGTATATGCCACCACGCCAGGTTTAGAAAAATATTAAATGTTTCAGAAAGTATCCTGGGAAAAGATTTTTTTTTGTTGTTCTTCAAAGAGTTTTAAATGGGCACTGTGGCACATGCCTATAATCAGTAGAAGGCTAGGAGAGGAGGACTGCAGGTGTGTGGCCAGCCTCAGCAATTTAGTGAGCCCTTCCACAATGTGACCCTGTTTCAAAAGTTGGCGTACACTTGTAATCCAAGTACTTGGGAGACTGTTTCAAAATAAAGAATAAAAAATATAGGGCTGGGGGTGGTACTCAGAGGTAGAATATCCTTGAGTTCCATCCCCAGTGCCACAATAAATAAATAAGTAAATAAATAAATAAATAAATAAATAAGGGATGAGTGTGTAGGTCAGAGTTAGAATGTCCCTGAGTTTCATCCCCAGGGAAGGGAAGGGAGGCAGGCACTGAGAATAAAATTTCAAATAAACATTCTCATCTAAATTATAGAAGTTTTGCCGGGCGTGGTGGCGCACTCTTGTAATCCCCGCGCTTGGGAGGCTGAGACAGGAGGATCACACAGGTTCGAAGCCAGCCTCAGCTACTTAATGAGGCTCTCAGCAACTTAGTGAAACCCTGTTTCCAAATAAAATATAAAATAGGTCTGGGAGTATAGCCCAGAGGTATAGAAAGCCTCTGGGTTCCACCCCCAGTACCACCATAAATAAGTAAATAAATAAATAAAATAATAGAAATATAAAAAATTTTTTTTGTGTGTTTCTGGCACTGGGGATTGAACCCAAGGGCATTCTACCTCTGAGCTATATCCCCAGCCCTATTATTTTTTATTTTGAAACAAGGTCTCACTAAGTTGCTGAGGCTGTTCTTGAACCTGTTAACCTCCTGTCTCAGTCTCCCAAGTACTAGGGATTATAGACATGGACCACCATGCCTGGCTAAGAAATCTACTTAATTTATTCCCCAATTAGACACTTCTTGATCACCTAAAGCAGCTAAAACTCTAATTGTATTATTTCAGAAATATACTGTATATAATTCAGAAATACATACATGCATTTGAAACAGTAACAACATCTAAGCCAATACCACACTTACCTGCTCATTAGCTTCACAGAATAACAAGTCAACCTCATCCAAAACCAGGTGACAGTGTCTACAAAATAACAAGCTTTGGTACATGAGCAGTCTCAGGAGGCTATGTGGTGTTGTGACAATCACATCACCTACATTTTAAAAGAAAAAAAATGCACATTTTAGATTTTCCTCAGGTTTCCCCAACATTTTATTTCTGTGATTCTGCATACTTTTCTCAGTATTGGGGATTGAACTCAGGGGCATTCAACTTCCAAGCTCCATACCCAGCCGTAATTTTTCTTTATTTTGAAACAAGGTCTCACTAGGTTGCAGAGGGTCTAAGTAGCTGAGGTTATCCGCAAACCCGCAATCCTGTCTTAGCCTAAGTACTGGGATTACAAGCGTGTGCCACCATGCCCAGCTGCATACTTTTTAAGAAGTTGTTTCTCTACTCAGTGCCCACCCAGCTAAGCTCTGTCAGTATCTGACTAAATATCCCAGCTCCCCAGCTCTGCACTCCTGAGAGACAGGAAGGTGTGGTCAACACTGTTCAGCATCTAACAAGTCAGCTGACAAGTGATTGAAATCAACTAAGTTTTCTCAGTGAAACAGATGTAGGTCAAAACTGAACCTCCATTGTTGACATCTATCAGTGACAGACAGATGAGGGCTATACTAATGACCACAGCAGCAGCATGGCATGAAACATGCCTGGGAAGAACCCACTGTCTTCTGTGGAAAAAACAAACAGCTTGAAAAGGATACTTACACCCCCTTGGAAGCTTCATGTTTTGGGCTTCATCTTTGTTAAGTCCAATTGTTAACAACAATGGATGAAGAGGCCTGGAAAACATGCTGTAGTTACCCAATAATTCAAAAATAAGCTGGGCTTTTTTCCACCCCGGGCACACGATTACTACAAGAGGCTGCAAAGACAAACAAATTCAGAGTTTTGCAAAGTAGTTAGTAATCAAACAGTACATGAGAAACATCTAGATTATCTCCTTGCATAGAATAAGCACTAAAGGGTTTTAGTGTGTGTGTGTGTGTGTGTGTGTGTGTGTGTGTGTGTGTGTGTGTTACTGAGGATTGAACCCAGGAGTATTCTACCTCTGAGCTACATCCCCCACCCTATTTTAATTTTGCACTACTAGGGATGGAACCCAGGGGCATTCTACCCCCAAGCCACACCCCAGACCTTTTTTTTTTTCTGTACTGGGGATGGAACTCAAGGGCATTGTACCTCCAAGCTATATCCCCATCTCTCTATTTTTTTTTCTTTATTTTGAAACAGGGTCTTACTGAGTTGCCAAGATTCAGCAGTAGTAATAGTCATCATCGTCGTCGTCGTAGTAGTAGTAGTAGTGGTGGTGGTGGTGGTGGCAGCAGCTGAGGCTGTCCCCGAACCACTATCCTCCTGTCTCAGCCTCCCAAATGTTGGGATTACAAGCATAGGCCACCATGCCCGGCTCAGTCTCACTACTTGCTGAGGCTGGCCTCAAACCAGATCGCCTCCTGTCTCAGCCTCCCAAGTACTAGGATTGTAGGCGTGTACCACTGTGTCCAACTAATACTTAAGTTTTTGACATTATCATTGTCATACAGATCAGGAGAGTTTAACAGAGTTTCATTAAAACATTCAGAAGCCAGGTATGGTGGCACATTCCTGTAATTCTAGTAGGCTGAGAGGATTGCAGGCTTGAGGACAGCCTCAGCAACTTAATGAGATTTGTTTCAACATAAAATATAAAGAAGGCTGGGGATGTGGCTTGGAGGTATAATGCCCCTGGGGTTCAATCCCCTGGATTTTCCTAGGTCTTAAACTAAACATCACACATACTTAATTCACCTAGTATTCATTTACTTAAAATACTCTTACGAAGTAGGGCCTATTACTACTTCATCTCAAGAGATGAGGAGTCTGAGGCACAAAAAGGTAAAATAAATTGCTCCAGGCTACACAGCTAATTCAAGGTGGCAACAGGATTTAAGCCTAGAAAATCTTGCTCTAGATTTCTGCTCTATAAGCAGAGTGAGGAATAAATACCTCCTAAGAGAGGCCTTAAAAAGGCTAACACTTCTTTAGGAAATGACCCTCTGAGCCCCACCCTCCACTACCCATAGATGCTCTGGAAGGTGTGCTGCCTGCACTGCCACATGCCTTTCTGGACATGTGTCATCCATACTTGAAGCTTCTCCCTCTTAGGCACATCTAGATGAGCACCCACTGAGAGGCCCAGGCCAGAGGCAGGTGGTGCAGAGGTATGGAAACGAAAGGCCACACCAGGGGTAGGGGCAGGGCATGCACAACCCTTACTGCCTCGGCCATGGTTCTGCCTCAACACAGGCTAGGTCTCATCAGCAGGCTTAACTGCTCACTAAATGGGAATATACATGTTCATATTTAACTTGATTAAATCAAGACATAACCAGTGCAAATTCTAAAGGGAAATTGCCTGACATATTTAGAAAAATAAACTGGTATTTGTTCTAACTGCAACTTTGAGAATATTTCTTATGGTTGTGTTCACCTTAAATGTATGGTGGAAGCATCTGGAGCACATCCTTTGTGCCAGGACCTGGCATGGAGGTTTTACACCCATTAGTTCTCCTGGCGGCCCAAACCCAGCAGAACAGACATCGTTAAGCACCACTGCTGACCTCACACCACTTTCCTCCTTTCTACCACCTTTCTCAGACTTTCAGAATCTTACACATGGAAAAAGTAGGATTATAAAACCAAGTGGGGTGCTACGGAATAATTTAAAGAATGTGGAAGAAAACAACACGAACTTAGCCCACCCTCTACCCCTGTTAGGTGTTAAGAATTCATCCAGGAACGTCTCAAGAGCTGGATCTTCTCATGTATATGATGGTAAGAATAATACATGCCCTAGCCATCTCATGTGGCTGCTGTAACAATGAAATAACAGTGAGATAATTTTACAAACTCTACATTCATATCTAAGAGCCAGGACTCTCCTGTCCAGCCAATGGTCCACAACTGGGCTCAGTATAGGAGAATTGTTACCCTGGAAGAGAAACAGGCTACTTTCGCATAGGGAAACCAAGTTGAGTCACCTAACCTGAACTTTACAAACAGTTAGGTGTACAATTTTTTAAAGTAAATATTTAAATCCATTTTGGGGCAAAACAAAACTGTCTTCAACTTACTCCGTTTCTACTTAGCAATGACTTGTAGTTGGCCCCAATTTGCAAAATTGTAAGCAACGGTGGGAGGTACAACAAAGGGTCATTTCCACACTGAGAAATGACTACCACATCACAGCCACGACTTACAGGAGGCCAAGAGTAAGACTGAGTGTGGCTGGGTCCAGAAAACTTATTTTTTTGAAGAGCCTACAAAAAAGAGAAAAAGTCAACAATGAAAAACCACAAGAGAGAAAATGAACAAAAACTACATCTCACTCTTCCCTTTTTTTTTTTTTTTTTGGTGGTACTAGGGTTCCTGGAAGCCCTTCTACCTCCAGCTACACTCCCACGGGCTACACTCCCAGACCTATTTTTATATTTTTTTATTTCGAAACAGGGTCTGTGAAGCCAGCCTCAGCTGGCTGCATGATCCTCCTGTCTCCGCCTCCCAAGCGCGGGGATTACAAGCATGCGCCACCATGCCCGGCTATATCTCACTGTTCACTTTAACTGTCAGTGAGTATAAATGGCTTAATATGGTAATTTCTAAGACCGATCCTGATTAAGTCCCCTGGATTTTTTTCTCAGTTATCACTCTTGCTTTTCTGGGCCCCAAACTGAAAGGATCCAATAGGTGATCTAAGAAAGCTCCCTGAAATGAGGATGTGGTTTTTCTCCTTGTCTTAATAAACTGCCAGACATTTCAGTAGCTTCCTGACAAAAGGTATGGGAGAGTATTTTTTTTTTTTTTTGTCTTTGCATGTCTGAAAATATCTTCATTCTACCTTTCCACCTCCCTCCTAGTGTAAATATGGACCTACATGTCAGCAGAAATAACTTCACCAGAATGTTTAAGTCCATGCTCCTTTGGCTTTGCTGTGGATAACTCTGAGGCTACCCTGGTTCCTGGTCCTGTTAGAGGAGGGGAGAAAATATCTCTTATCCTCTAAATTGTAATCTCTGAATCTCTGAGCTTAGTTAGCTCTATGTGTTTGATGTCTTGATTCAACAGTTATGCTGTGGTGGTAGACAGACTCAATGTGGAGATTCATGTCCATTAGGTTCAGAAAAGGCTCATGCATTACTCCTTAGAATTTTTCTGCCTTTCTTCTAGAAATCTCATTTTTAGATAATGGACTTCAAAGTGAGCCTCAGATTTTCCTCCTATTTATATGTACTCTTTGCTTTTTTTTTTTTTTTTTTTGGTACTGGGAATGGAACCCAAGGTGTTCTACCTCTAAGCTACATCCTCATTCTTACACTTTGAAACAGGATCTCAAAGCGAACCTGTAATCCTCCTGTCTCAGCCTCCCAAGTACTGGGATTACAAGCATGTGCCACTCACACCCAGCTTGTTCCACTTTAAATTAGGTTTTGTTTTATACCCTAAATCTACTAGTTATTTTCAAAAATATTTTTGTATTCTGAATTTCTGAGAATCCCTTGGAAAAATTGTATTCTTTTTTTTTTTTTTTTTTTTTTTTTGTGTGTGTGTGTGTGTGGTATTAGGGATGGAACCCAGGGGCAATCTACCTCCAAGCTACACTCTCAGACCTAGTTTTTTATTCTTTACTTTGAAACAAGGCTAAGTTGCAGAAAGCCTAAGTAGCTGAAGCTGTTTGTGGACCCTCGATCTTCCTGTCTCAGTCTCCCAAGTACTAGGATTACGTGCATGTATCACCATGCCCAGCTCCCTTTCCCTTTCTTAAACAGCACTTCGATCACTTTGATTTTTGTTTTTGCAATACTGGAGATTTAACCCAGGGGTATTCTACCTCCTAACTATACCCCTAGTCCCACTTTTTATTCTTTATTTTGAAGCAAGGTCTCAATAAGTTGCTGAGGGCCTAAGTAGCTGAGGCTGGCCTCAAACCTAGGAACCTGCCATCTCAGCCTCCCACGTATTGGGATTACAAGTATGGGCCACCATACACCACCACGCACTGTAGCATGTTGTTACTAAGTAGATGTAATATATTCTCCTACCTCTGAGGATTGGGGTGGGGGTCGGGAGTACTGGGGATTGAACCCAGGGCCATTCTACCTCTCAGCTACACCCCTAGATCTATTTTATTTCTGAAACAGGGTCTCATTAGGTTGATGAGAGTGTTACTACTTGCTGATGCTGTCCTCATACCTGTGATTCTTCTGTCTCAAAGTACTGGGATTACAGGCATGTGCCATCATGCCCAGCTGGATATTTTTTAAAAACATGGAGTCTTGCTATGTTGCTCAGGTTGTTCTGGAACTTCTGGGCTAAGTAATGATCCCCCTACCTCAGCCTCCTGAGAACACAGATGCTCACTGCTGTACCTGACAACCTTTATTTTCTAACATTTTTTTCTACTCCTTGCATCGTTTCCTTCAGAATTTGGTCCTTTTTTTTAAGGTGAAGGCTTTCTTAAAATATATATGATCCTTGATGACTAGAAGCTCTGGGGTAGAGCAAATCTTCTAACCACTTTAGTATCACATCACTTCAGCAAGAGAGAGCAGCGAACATGTTACTTTTACTGGGGGAATTCCAAGTACCATCATCAAATGTCACTTCTCTAGTTTCTCCAGTCTCCAATCTTCTTTCTTAAAATTATACAAACCCTAAGACCCCCAAAGCTCAAGAAATTAAAACAAGAATAAATGGGGTAGATTTCGTTTCTGTTCCTCAAAGCAAACCATAAAGAGTCTTAAGAGAGAACCTACAGAATGGGAGATCTTTGATAGCTACTACTCTGATAGAGGGCTAATATGCAGAATATACAAGGAACTTAAAAGGACTTAACACTTAAAAAAATAATTCAATCAAAAAATGGGCAGTTAACCTACATAAGACACTCACAAAAGAAGAAATACAAATGTCCAATCAATTTGTGAAAAAATGTTCAACATCACTAGTAATCAGAGAGATGCAAGTCAAAACTATACTGAGAGTCCATCTAACCCCAATCAGAATGGCAATAGTCAAGAATACAAACAATAATAATAATAAATCCTGGCCCGGCATGGTGGCGCATGCTTGTAATCCCCGTGCTTGGGAGGCAGAGACAGGAGGATCGAACAGGTTCAAAGCCAGTCTCGCTGGCTTAAGAGACCCTGTTTCCAAATAAAAATATAAAAATAGGTGTCTGAGAGTGTAGCCCGGAGGTAGAAGGGTTTCCAGGAACCCCAGTACCACCAAATAATAATAATAATAATAATAATAATAATAATAATAATAATAATATTAATAAAAAAATGCTGGCGAGGATATGAGAAAATAGAAACTCTTCTACACTGTTGGTGAGATTGCAAATTAATGTAGCCACTATGGAAATCAGTGTGGAGATGCCTTGGAAAACTGGGAATGGATACATCATATGATCCAGTGATACAACTCTTCCTAATGGACTGATATCAGATTATAGTAATATATGCATATCCATGTTTATAGCAGCACAATTCACAATAGCCAAATTATGGAACCAACCTAGGTACCCATCAACAGATGAACAGGTTACAAAATTATGGGATATGAACACAATCAAATTCTTTTCAACATTAAAGAAAAACAAAATTATGTCATTTGCAAGAAAATGGATGGAACTGGAGAACATTATGTTAAGTTAGACTAGCCAGTCACAGAAAGTGAAGGGTCATATGTTTTCTTCTCATATGCAGAAGCTAGGGAGACTATAGATAATGGGTACAAGAGGGACCAGGGAAGCCAGACGTGGTGGCGCATGCTTGTAATCCCAGCACTTGAGAGGCTGAGACAGGAGGATCACTCAAGTTTGAAGCCAGCCTCAGCTACTAAGTGAGCCTCTCAGCAACTTAGTGAGACCCTGTTTCCAAATAAAGTACAAAATAGGTCTAGGAGCATAGCCCAGAGGTAGAAAAGCCCCTGGGTTCCACCCCCAGTACCACCAAAAAAAAAAAAAAAAAAAAAGAACAAAAATAGGGCTGGGTATGTAGCTCAGAGGTAGATGCCTCTGGGTTCCACCCCCAGTATAGCAAAAAAAAAAAAAAAAAAAAAAAGCGAAAGAAAGAAAAAAGAAAAAAAGGGTCCAGGGAAAGGAAGGCAACACTTCCATGGACACTATGTATATACATGAAATACCAATGTTAATCTCATGTATGAGGAAGGGGGTAGTGTAGAGGAATCCAAAGAGAAACTCATAACTGTTAGGTGCATGTATGTCATTATCACTATTTATTACATTATGATGCAAGACTATAATACACCAATAAAAGTATTTTTTAAAGCCATTGTTCCCTTTGCTATAGTAACCAAGCCATATCCCCAACAGTAGCTGCCCATTATTATGTCTAGGAGGGAGGGTCAGCATGATGGAAAGTTGTGGTCAATATGCTGAGTACATAACAAGAGTGAGAAATAACCATCATCATCATTACTACTGTTGTTGTTTTGTTTTGAAACAGGGTCTTGCTTGTTTTCCCAGAGTCTTGCTAAGTTCCTGAGGCTGTCCTTGAACCTGTGTTCCTCTTATTTTAGCCTCCCAAGTATTGTGTTCCTTTCCCCGTTAAGTCACACATACTCTGTCACCTGTTTTTCCAATTTCTAAAGCTTATGGGAATCTCTTGCCCACTCAAGATTTCTCACATTCTGCTCATTCTTGTAGTTTCATCTGTCTTTTGTGTGTGTGCATGTGTGTGTGGTGCTGGGGACTGAACCCAGGAACCAAGCATTCTACCTGTGAACTACACCTCCCAGCCCTATTTTATTATTTTTATTTTGAAACAGATCTCACTAGATTTCAAAGGCCCTTGATAAGTTCCTGAAGCTGGCTAGGAACTGGTGATCCTCCTATCTCTGCCTCCCAAGTACTAGAATTACAGGCATGTGCCACCATGCTTGGCTTCTTTATATCTTTTTAAAAATAGTCCCAACCTCTTATAAACAAGGAAGAAAACAAATATGTATGTATAAACAATTTACCAAGTGAGAACACAGATCTATAAAGCAACTTTGGAAAGATTGACAAAAAATATATTACAAGCTGGATGTGGTGGCGCTCACTTGTAATCCCAGCATTTGGGAGGCTGACCAGAGGATCACGGTTCGCGGACAGCCTCAGCTACTTAGTGAGGCTCTTAGCAATTCAGTGAGACCCTATTTCAAAATAAAGAATAAAAAATAGGGCAGGGGGTGTAGCTCGGAGGTAGAATGCATCTGGTTTCTATCCCCAGTACCACAAAAATAGAAAAAATAGTATATTACAACTGCTTTTGCGCTTATTGCTCCTTCTAAGCCCCATTTTGAAGTCACATTTGAAAATATATTTCAGAAGGTATTTACAGTCATACAATTGCTTCTCTACAAAAGAATGATTAGTTTACAGAAACTTAACTTGGAATAAATTAAAGCTAATAACAAAAGCTTCTTTAAAAAGAGAATTTCAAGCCGGGAGTGGTGGCACATGCTTGTAATCCCTGCGCTTGGGAGGCAGAGACAGGAGGATCACAGGTTCGAAGCCAGCCTTGCTGGCTTAAGAGACCGTGTTTCCAAATAATAATATAAAAAATAGGTGTCTGGGAGTGTAGACCAGAGATAAAAGGGTTTCCAGGAACCCCAGTACCATAAAAAAAAGAGAGAGAATTTCAAAAGCAAAGAAATTATACAATTTCAGAACTGTTTATTTAAAATCCTTCTATGGGGCTGGGGAAGGAGGGGTATTTCAGTTGTAGAGTGCTTGTCTAGCATGCTTGAGACCCTGGATTTCATTCCCAGCACTGGAGAAAATAAAATCCTTCTAGATGTGAAAAGGTTAGGTTTTCTCATGAGCTGGGTTTTAAGAGCACTTTCACCTTTTTCACGTCTGCAGACAGTGGTGACTTGTCAAAGGTCAGGCAGGGTTCAATCCTGTTTCGGAGCACAACAGGCTGCTGCATGCCTAACTTCAACCTCTGCAACTGAGTAGTACAGACATTAAACAACCAGCATCTGCCCTGAGCTATCAGCACAGAGTCCAAGAACTTCACAGAGAAGAAAATAGAAGGCTCCAATGGAAACACCTGGGTATACATGCTTACCTGAAACACCAAAACTACCCAAATGAAAAGATTGTTTACTGCCCCCCCCCCGTAAATTCTCTGAATTAGTAATCACTAGATAATTTCTAAAAGCATGTCTTTGGGCAAAGTTCCCCATTCAAGGAGTTTCTCTTTTAATCTCAAGTATGGAAGGAGGAAGGAGAAAGATTTTAAGAGTAAATAGTTTTCCCTCCTATTTTTTTAAAGGGCTTATTATACCTGCTGCAGATCAGAAGTTCCATCAGCTCTCAAAGGATCAGGATTTAAAAATTGTAATAATCTGTAAAATGGTTTAAAAAACATTTAAAGAAATAAATATCTGTTTCCTCAACTGAGCAGTTATTTTAATTCAATTTTAATTCAATTTGGATCCAATGTATTCCAAAGCACAGCTATAAAAGCATGTGTGTTCTATTTTGTTTTGTTCAATTAAGAAATGAGGGCCAAGCAGAGCCCTCATATCTGGCGCATGCTTGTAATCCCAACGCTTGGGAGGCTGAGACAGGAGGATCGCGCAGGTTCGAATTCAGCCTCAGCTACTTAGTGAGGCTCTCAGCAACTTAGTGAGACCCTGTTTCCAAATAAAGTATAAAATAGGTCTGGGAGTATACCCCGGAGGTAGAAAAGCCCCTGGGTCCCACCCCACACACAAACAAAAAATAAAAAATAAATTAAAAAGATATGTGGGTCATAATTGAATGATTGAAGAGCGTGGTGTGTCCCCCAGTAGCATGGAAACACGCGGAGATGCATAGTAAATATATTATGGATATCTTTATTCGTGGAAGATCGGCCTCCAGCCCCCCGCGTGGGGGGCTAGTGGCGGGGGAGAGAGTGCGTCCCTCCCTCTCGGGCTCCTCTCTGAACTCTGCTCTTCAGGGCCAGGAGGCCTGGTCCCCGGAATCGCAGGGCTCCACCTCCTAGCTTCCGGCCCTGCCCCAACCTTACAATAATGACCATGTCAGTTTCAGAAAGAACTTGTCCACTGCCATGTCTGCTAACTCAGTGGAAAACAAATTTAAAATTGCTTTCCACAAGACCCGAGCCGAACTCCAATATGGGTAAGAACTAGTAACAGGAGCAGAGAATTCACATGTCATTTTCAGTGGTGAGGACTTTGTCAGAAAGATGGATAGATTAGCCAGGCATGGTAGCTCATGCTTGGGAGGCTGAGATAGGAGGATCACAGGTTCAAAGCTAGCCTCAGCAAATTAGTGAGGCCCTCTGCAATCTAGTGAGGCTGTTTCAAAATAAAGCATAAAAATAGGGCTAGGTTGTAGCTCAGAGGTAGACTGCCCTGGGGCTCAATCCCCAGAAATCCCCCCCCAAACCAAAAAATAGATGTTTTTTATACATCAAACTGCACTCTTTCCTGGCCTTCCTTTTTTTTCCTTTTTTTTTTTTTCTTTATCCTCCTTCTTAAGAGTATTAGGAGATTGCCCTGCTAGCTTTAAGATTAGACCTGGCCTTGGGACAGGGCCAGGAGAAAGGCAGAGGGGAAAAAAAAAAGAAAAACAATGGAATTCCTCACACTCTGGCTTAAAGGGCTCCTCCTCTTAGTCCTTTGGCTTAGAAAGGGAGCCTCCAATATGCAAACTTAACATCAGATAACTAGGATCAAGCAAACACCAAGCCACAAAAAAAAAAGCCACAAAAGATCAACTATACCCAATTCATTCTGTGAAATTGTTCACTTCACTAAAAGAATGAGGGAGGGAGGAAGAAAATGACTACTTACACTGGAAGGGAGATTTAAACAGAAAACCATACCCCAGTGAACTGAATAGAAAAAAAACCTTAAAGTCTGTGTACTAGTATTGGGAAGAGGGTTTAAAATGTAGTTATGTGTCAGTATTGGGAAAGATTTCCAATTTTATAATATATCTTCTTTACTAAGAAAGCCAGGGCTAGCTAGCAAGAAAGAAAGGCTAGAGCCAGGAAAAATGTGTTTCCTTGCAACAATTTCACACATTTTGGGGGAGAAGAGGAAAGGTAAAAGCCTGTGTCTGGAAACAGAGATGCCTCCCCCCCTCAGGCCATAAATCTGAGCCTGTGTTTGGAGACAGATGCCTCCCCCTTTAAGCCATAAAATCAATAGGCTGGAGAGAGAACAGAAGCAGAGCCAGGGCTGGAGATAAGGGGTAACATAATCTCCAGAAATCAGAGGGACCTGCTGGACTTAGGATAAAAACTCAGTAAACTGGAGTTCTTTGGCATTTTCATTCGAATTGCCCCCCTGTGCCCCTCTGTGGCACAGGGCTATAACTATCTCTATATTTCTATCTTTTTAATAAACTTCTTTAAATCTTCAGCAGCTGTCCAAGCGATGAATACTTATTCTTAGCTTAGGACAAGAATCCACGGTTTTTCTGTTTGTCTGTCTGTGTGATGGTGGTGGGGGATTACTTCTCCTCACACACACACACACCACGCACATTTCCACCCGCAACCTATCCCGCAACAGTCTGTAAGAGACTGGGGGGAAACATTTTTATGCAAATGTGGGTTTGTAAATAAAACATGTAAATTCTTCCTGCTTATAATTTTTATTACAATTTAATTCAATAAACAATTCAGACAAAAAAATCCTTACTTCACACAGACATTCTTATCATATTCTCTCTTCTCAGTCAGTCTTAGTGGCTTCTCATTTGGCCTCTGATTGGAACGACTAAAAATAAAATATACATGCACATATATATTAACATTTGTGAACCCACTTACCCCAACCCTAAGAATATCTTTATTTTCTGGGGAAATTTTTTAAAACTTACCATTGAAGAATTAGTTGATCTGTGAGAACTGAGGTTAAGCTGGGTAAGTATGCAAATCATATTTATGAACTAATTGTACTAGTATTGGGAAGAGGTTTTAAAATGTATTAATATATCAGTATTGGGAAAGATTTCCAATTTTAAAAACACATCTCCTGTATACTAAAGAAAGCCAGGGCTAGCAAAAAAGGAGGGACTTTTAATTTATATTTCTAAAGAAGAGGAAGAAAGTTGGAGCCAGAGATGGGAGGAAATCCCAGATCCTGGAGAAAGTTTACACATCTTGGGGGATGGACAAAAGGTGGTCGGAGATGGGGCTGTCCCCCCCCCTTCCAGGGCAAATCCACCTGGAGACAGCAGAGCCAAGGCTAGAGATAAGGTAGCATATCTATAGATCAAAGGACCTGCTGTGGACTTGGTCCGGATAAAACACTTAAACTGGAGTTCTCTGGTATTTTCATTCGAATTGCCCCCCAGTGCCTGCCTGCCTGCCCCTCCCTCCCTCTCCCTCCTCTCTCTCTCTCTCTCTCTCTCTCTCTCTCTCTGGCACTGGGCTGTAACTATATCCTGTATTTCTATCTTTTTAATAAACTTCTTTAAATCTTCAGCAACTGTCCAAGCTATGCATATTTATTCTTAGCTTAGGACAAGAATCCACGGTTTTTCTGTTTTTGTTTGTGTGGTTGTGGTGGAGGAATTACTTCTCCCCTCACACACGAAACACATTTCATCCACAACACTAATGCTTCTGGTGCCTGTCACATACCACTAATTACAACTAGAAACTCTGAGTAAGGAAACAAAGTATTGGTATAGTGAAGAAAAACCATTTGAAATTAGTCAAAATCCTGGAGAGTTTCTTGAGGTTCTTCTTTATTGGATGTAAACACCAAAAATTCTGAGAGGGGCTAGCAATGTAACTCAGTGGAAGAGCACTTGCTTCGAATTTACAGGGATACTGGGTTCAATCCCCAGTACCACACACACACACACACACACACACACACACACACACACAAAGTTATGAAAGAGGCTCCCTTTCTAAGCCAAAGGACTAAGAGGAAGGGCCCTTTAAGCCAGTGTGAGGAATTCCATTGTTTTTCTTTTTTTTTTCCTCTGCCTCTCTCCTGGCCCTGTCCCAAGGCCAGCTCTAATCTTAAAGCTAGCAAGGCAATCTCCTAAGACTCTTAAAAAAAAAAAAAAAAACAAAATCTCTATCGCTGCAGCCAGAGGAACTGGGAAATGGAAACTTTATGGTTCAAACAATGCAAGGAAAAATCTCCATAGCCCTTCTTCCCTTAATCCTACTGCTATTTTGCTCCAAAGTGGCCCAAGCAAAGACTGTACCACAGTTTCTCCAAGAGAAACTGTCTATGTGGCCAGAGGAATAGGGAGAAGAAATTAGAGAGTGTGAGGGAAATCCTAGAAACAAAGAGAGAAAGCTGGGAAGGGCCCCCTACTGCTGACTGTGACCCAACAAGAGTCTCAGCTCAGGCTAGGCATGGTGGTGTATGCTTTTAATCCCAGTACTTGGAAGGCTGAAACAGGAGGATCGCAGATTCAAGGCCCGCCTCAGCTACTTAGTGAGGCTCTCCGCAATTTAATGAGACCTTGTTTCAAAATAAAGAAAAAAAATAGGGCTGGGGGTGTAGCTTGGAGGTAGAATGCCCCTGGGTTCCATCCCACTACCACAAAAAACAAACAAACAAAAGCAACTGGGCACAGTGGTGCAAGCCAGTAACCCCAGTACTTGGGAGGCTGAGTCCAGCAGATTGCAGGCTTGAGGACAGCCTTGATAAGTCATGAGACTCTCAGCAACCTCGTAAGACCCTGCTTCAAAATAAAAACGAGTAGGGGTTGGTGGCACACACTTGTAATCCCAGTACTTGGAAAGCTGAGACTGAAAGATCACAGATTCAGGGCCAGCCTTAGCAACTTAGCAAGATCTTCAAAATAAAATAAAATAAAAGTGAAATAAGGGTGTAGCTCAAAATTAGAATGCCCCTGGGTTTGAGACAGGAGCCCAGGATGGCACTACTTAGTCCCAGTCATGTGGGGCCCAAAACGGTATCAACCAGTCCCAACCACGTGGAGCCTAAGATGGTGCTGCTCAGTCTTGGCCACATGGAAGCTAATACAGGAAATCCAGCTCAGGAAGCAGAAATGAAATCCCATTTTGGTACCCTGCCTGTTCTTGATTCAATCAAATTCTGACTAGGCCTATATAATCTGTATTATATAGCCATTCAGGGTTCACACTAGGAGCTTTGCTCTCTAAGTGTCACCAGTGAATAAAGAGAACTACTATAGCCGTATCCAGCCTGTCTCTTGTTCTCTATGAACCAAAGCCTCCTGCGACATTTGGCGAGGCAGCCAAGAGGTACTTTTGGGGCAGTCTGGTCCCAGAGACAGGACCCAGGATGTTTTGCCTCCTCCAGTCTGTGACTTGGGAATTAGGTGTGGGAGACCTTGCCCAGAGATGGTTGGCTCTAGGACTGAGGACTGAGGAAGAAGGGGCTGATCACTTCCTTAGGAATTCCCCAAGTAGTGTTAGTAGTGTCAAGGGACACAAAACTGGAATTGAGTTCAGGATTCAGGTTGGGTTAGGTTTAGGTTGGGTGTCTGTGAATGGTAAGTCCAAGTATTTAACTGAGATGGACACCAAAGCCAGACTCCAGGTTGTACCTTACCGGGCCAAAACGAGTGTTGAGCCTACTGCCTGGATCCAGGGCCACCCTGTAATGGCTAACTGGCAATCCATCAAGGACCTAAAAAGTCCTTGGTCTAAACAAGGTGTGATGGTGCACACTTATAATCCTGGTACTTGGGAGGCTGAGACTTGGAGGACTGCAAGTTCAATGACTGTCTCAACAATTTAGCAACCTAGTGAGATCCTGTTTCCAAATAAGAAATAAAATTGAAGGCAGGCGTGGTGGTACATGCTTGAAATCCCAGTACTTGGGAGGCTGAGACAGAAGAATCGTATGTTCACAGACAGCCTCAGCTACTTAGTGAAACCCTCTGCAACTAGTGAGAACTTGTTTCAAAATATAGAATAAGCCAAAAATGGTGGCACACGCTTGTAATCCCAGTACTTGGGAGGCTGAGACAGGAGGATCGTGCAGGTTCGAAGCCAGCCTCAGCTACTTAAGTGAGGCTCACAGCAACTTAGTGAGACCCTGTTTCCAAATAAAACATAAAATTGGTCTGGGAGTGTAGCCCAGAGGTGAAAAGCCCCTGGGTTCCATGCCCAGTACAGAAAGAAAGAGAATAAAAGATAGGGCTGGAAGGTAAAGAATAAAATAAAAAGTACAGCTCAGAGGTAGAATACCTGTGGGTTCCGCTGCCAGTACTGCAAAAAAGAAAAAAAAGTTGGTCTGAAAATATAGCTCGGAGACAGAAAGCCTCTGGGTTCAATTCCCAGTAACTAACACACACAAAGGTGCGCGCGCGCGCACACACACACACACACGTCTTTGGGGTGACCAGATTGGAGGTTGATACTGCTCTGCCTATGCCAAAGAATGGCTGATGGCTGGGTACCACAAAGTGAGTGCTGTCTGTTTTCTGTTTTAGGTGTTCCTGCTCTAGTCTAGACTCTTTAGGTGGGAATGGGGTGGGGGAGCAAGCCTGCTCCCCTGGACCTCATGATCAGGAAATTTGGAGTGGCTTATACAGGTGGTTATAGATTCAAGCTAACCCCAGGAAAGTTACGTACTTTGCTGAGGTGGAATGGCCAGCCCTCAGAGAGCTCATTAGACCTGGCCACCACCTGATGAACTTGGGATCAAGTCACAGGCAGTCCAGCACATCTGCACCAGTTTCCCTACATAGACACCTGGCTCAAGTAGTTCAGACTCCTCCTTCATGGTTAAAAGGTCCAGTCTCTCAGATCTTGTCAAGGAAAAGGGAGCTATTGGCCAGGCAGGAAAGCAAAGGCAACACCCAGATGAAACCCAGATACTACTCATTTTGGAAAGTCCCCTGGAGAAGCCACACCTGCTGTTATATATTCCACAGCTTGTGTGGCACCTACAGGCTACACTGGCACCTTCAACACCTCCTCCAGGCCCCTCGGACCAGCCCTCAAGTCCAGAGGCAGAAACCCCAACTCCGCCATCTTCCTGTGTCATTCCCACAACAACATCTGTGCCACAGACAAGTCTTCCCCCTTATCCAGCACCTTCAATATACCCACCACTGCAGATAACAACTGGCCATTCCTAGAATTTGAGATCCCATGACCAACTCAGTGAAGGTCCTGTTCATGAAACACCACTGCCATCTGGTAGCCAGTTTTCCCTCAGGCAGCTCAGCCCTTCCCTCCAAAATGAATAAATATGGACAGCCACAGCCGAGTCAGCCAACATTTGTGTACCAGCCCTTTACTACAACTGACCTTCTCAATTGGAAAATCATACTCTTATACTGAAAAGCTGAAGGCCGTGGCCAACCTCCTCCAAACCATCTTCCAAATGCACAAACCTAAATGGTCAGCTCCTTCTGACTCTTTTCAATACTGAAGAAAAGAACCATGTTTTGCAATCAGCAGCCACTTGGCCAAAGAATATGACCCCAAACAATGCCCTAAACCCCCAGGCCTATGTTCAACAATGCCTCCCGACAATAGACACCCACTGGCACCCAAATAACCCTGAAGACATCGCATACTGGAGTGCCGAGATTCCTCGGCATCTGCGTGAAGATTTCCCACGCAGTTAATTGGCTGGACCTCAAAGTGAGTGAAAGCCCCGAGGGGAGGTGTTGTCTCTGGCCAAAGTACTCCCCCACTCTTAGATATTCTTTCATAACTATTATTCTTTTGGTAATGATTCTTTTAACTTTCCACACGAATTGCTCCGGTTATGTAAGATCAGGACTGTGAGAGAAACTGAGTCTGTGGAAAATAAACTTTCTGGTAATTTGTCTAAGCCTCTAAACGTCCTCGGCTTTGCTCAAATGGTAATAAAATCTAGTCAGAATTCAGATGCTGTGGAAAACATTCCAGTAACAGCAATTACAAAACGCATATTTCCCCTCTATCTCTGACCTTCATTCTAATCATTAACTTACAATAAAAGCCCTAAAAGGAAGGCAACCCGGTGCCTCTGTTTACCCCTCTCCTTGTGATCCTGCCTAGATACAGAGAAGATAAACTTTGTGTATGATTTCAAAGCAGCCTAGTTGATGAGCAGCTAATACTGCCCAATACAATAGAGCTGAAGGCTAGGAAGATTCTTGACCTTTACACCCAGTATGAGCGCTGCCCGAGACAGGGAGGCGCCACGTGGCTAAGAAATGGACATGTCAGAACAAAGGACAGATATAATAAATGTGTAAGTGTGAAAGAAAGGAAATAATGGTGAGAGTAAGAAAGGATTTTTATATGAAGAAGAGCTTATCCTAAGATTGTCCCAAATGGGAAAAAGAGAATCAGGGTAATCAGAAAAGAAAAGGATATTGCAAAGGATCTGTGATAGGAATAAGGATTATTTATAAGATGAATAGGCTTCTAATAAGCCTATCGTTTGAGGAAAAGTGCTCTGCAGCTAGGGAAGTACATTTGACAACTAAATCTAAAAACTTCATGTTATTTTTTGGTGGTTATCTGCCAAACTGTGATGTGAGCTTGCTTAAGCTTTCAGACTTTAGAAGGCAATGCGGACGACACCTGGGAGACTTCCATCGCATCCCCCTGGATCACCATATCTCTAGAGATGGAAAGTTCCAAAAAAGTTAAAGAAGATTCCATGAGAGGCCTATTCTCCAAGCCCTGGGCATGCCTGTGTCTTCTGGAATTTGCCCTTTGGAGCTGCCTGCCTGCAAGGGCAGCTAGATCTGCCGCAAGATCCGGAGAAGATCCGGAGCTAATCTCTTGAATGCCGGACTAGTTTTTTTTACTTTGTTTACATGTCATTCACTATTGTTTTGCAGTGATTGCACTCCTTTCTTTTTTCTACTATTAATCTCACTGGTGAAGGATATAAATTTTCTGGGTTCTTGTAATAAAGTGTCAATCGCTCAAGAAGCTTTTGTCCATGTCAGATTCTTTCCCGAAGTGCCATGAATAGGAACTTAAAGGAATTTATTTCATAGAAGGGAAAGAATCGCTGCAGATAAGTGACTGCAGAACTGCACCCGTATCCTTGCCCATCTTTCTGAAATAAATCTCGAGCGGACTCACCGGCCATTCCGACTGAGCCAGTCTGCCACACTGGAGGTGTACAAAGAGGCTCTCCCCAGGGACTTCAAAAGGGGGCTTTCCAGGTCACCAATGCTGCCAAGGTCAGAGAGATTCTTCAAACATCCAACAAGAGAGCCCTGTGCTTTGAGACTTATCACACATTTACTCCTTTTGACCCCAAGGCATCCAAAAACCAGCAAATGGTTAACATCACCTCTGTTAGAGAGCTAGTGACATCCTTTGCAAGCTGCAGAAACTGAAGTATGCAAGAATGGATGCTTTCTAATTCCATTTAGGTAGCAAAGAAGGTCTTAACTAACCAAGACATCAAAGAAAAACAGAAGCCAGATTGGAAAATGGGATGAAAAGCTCACCTATCTCAGAAGCATGGAGTTCACTGCTCCATGGTGAGCCTAACCAAGAACCAATTAGATAGGGGTGCCTTCGGTTCTGACACCCAGGGCCACCCAAGGAAAAGAGAGCTCCTCTCCAACATGACCAATGTACATTCTGTAAAGAACTTGGGCACTGGAAAAACTAATGCCCTAAAAAAGATCAAGGGCCCCAAAAGGAGCCATCAAGCTCCTTTCCTGGCATTCAGCCAGACTAGTCGGTTTGATAACTAAAGGGAACTGGGCCCTGAAGCCCCGAAGTGGCCCATGATCCAAATGAGAGTGGGAGGGGACAGAGATACACACCTCCAACTCCTCATTGATACTAGAGCTGAGCACTCGGTGGTCACCAGTCCAATAACCTCCTCACCAACCAACATGTCAACATAACTGGCCCAAGAAAGTCTGTCAGCAAACATTCCTTCTCCAACCCCTGTCAATGAAGCCTAGGAGGAAGGGAAGTCACTTGCTAATTTCTACATAAGCCAGACTATTTGGTTCTGCTTCTGGGTAGAGATCTCCTTGGCAAACTCAGAGCAACCATCACTTTCTCTAAGAAAGATAAACTGAAGTTCTCAGTGCCAACCTCTCAGCTGATTTGCTTTTTCCAAATGACCCAAAAGGAAAGTGGAGATTGAGGGGCAGAAAAGGGAGGTCCATCAGTCCAGAGGTAGCAGCCTGGTGGCCCACAGTCTGGTTCAAGGACAGTCACCTGGAATGGCCAGATTCCAAGCACCAGTGGACACTGAACTTCATCATGACACCTGACCAGTGCAGTTATGGTAGTACCCAATTTCCTGACTGGCCCTAGAGGGAATTCAGGCCTACCTAGAGAGGCTCCAACAACATGGCATCATCACACCATGTCAATCCCAGTGGAACTCTTGCCAGCCTAAAAGCCAGAAACCCAGGACTACCAAGTGGTGCAGGACTTACAAGCCTTCAACCTAGCCACCATCACCCTACATCCTACTATGCCTAACCTATACACACTTCTCAGTGTGCTCCCAGCCACCACTGTACCAATATTGGGAATGGCCTACAAAGATTTGAGAAAGCTATGATTATTAATATATTTCAAAAATTGGGTGAGGGACAAATCTGTGCAAGGACTTGGTTTCTGCCTAAAAGCAGACAACTACTCCAATGTAAATTAACCTAGCTAAAAGCAATTAATCAGTCAATAGGAGAGGAGAACTAGGCCTGTCTCTATCTAAAGACAGATCTTAGTTGAGGAGAACTAGGCCTTTATCTAAAGACAGATCCACATGATTGGATAAGCTAGATAAGATGGTAGGAGGGGTCGACCTTCATGAAAGTAGACACCTCGCCACATCTATTTGGGGGAGGTACCTTACAGTGTAAGAGGAGGTACCTTACAGGGACGTTCACTATGACAGAATATGTAAACAAGATGGAGGTCATGGGTATAAAAGTCCGGTCCACGTGCGATCCCTTTGGTGTATTCATTTCGAGTCACCCCGCCCCCATGCCATTTTGACATGGGGCTGTATTTCTATCTCCTGTATTTCTATCTTTTCCTCTTTTTCTGTTTTTCTGTTTTTTTGTTTCTTTGGGGAGTTTTTGGGAAATTATTCCCAGGGGCCTAACAAAGATCCCTGGGGACAGTTTCCCAAACCATAACAACCATGACCTGGTTCATGTGCCTAGACCTGAAAGACACCTTCTTCAGTATCTCTCTAGCTTCCCCGAGCCAAGAACTGTTTGCTTTTGGGTGGGAAGATCCAAAATATGAAACCAAAAGCCAGTTCCCCTAGACTCAATTGCCCCAAGGATTTAAAATTCCCCTATAAGCCGGGCGTGGTGGCGCACGCTTGTAATCCCCGCGCTTGGGAGGCAGAGACAGGAGGATCGCGCAGGTTCGAAGCTAGCTGCGCGTGCTGGCTTAGGAGACCCTGTTTCCAAATAAAAATGTAAAAATAGGTCTGGGAGTGTAGCCCGGAGGTAGAAGGGCTTCCAGGAACCCCAGTACCACCAAAAAATAAAAAATAAATAAATAAATAAATAAAAATAAATAAATAAAATTCCCCTATAACTTTCAGAGAAGCCCTGGCCTGTGACCTCAAGTCCTTTCCATCCCACTCCTTGGGTTTCACCCTCCTCCAATATGTTGACATGAGACTTTTGAAAGCTGTGCTTAAGGAAAAGGCTAGCTGCTCACCCTCCTAGAGCACTGTGGTTAAAAAGTCTCTAAAAAGAAAGCCCAGGCCTGTCAACAAAAGTAAAATATCTGAGGTTCACCATGTAGAGAGGGGAAAAACTATTATTGAAAGGACAAAAAGAGGCAGTCCAAGCTACTCCAGTGCCCACTAACTAGAGAACCCTCCAGAAATTCCTGGCAGCAGTAGGATTCTGTTGCATCTGGATTCCAAACTTGCTGCCACAGCAAAACCATTCTACACATCTACAAAGTAGGGAGATAAAGACCCCTTTGTATGGGAAAAAGAGCAGACAGGCCTTTGAGCAATTCAAAAGGCAACTATTAACTGCCCCGCCCTAGAGCTCCTGGACCTAGAAAAGCCTTTCACCTTATTTGCATCAGAAAGAAGGAAAACAGCAACCAGGGTTCTGGCCCAGGGGGGTCTTAGTATCAACTAGTCGCTTACCTCTCAGAACAACTGGACCACTGATGCTGGATGGCCACCTTGCTTGTGGGCCCTTGTAACAATGGCCCTTCTTGTCCAAGAAGCTGACAAGTTACCCCTGGGACAAAACTTTCAAGTCAAAATTCCCCATTCTGTACTCTAGAGGACACCACTGGCTAATCAATGCCTGGCTTACCAAATACCAGGTTGCTTTGTGAAAATCCTGGAATAAAGTTGGGGACAGTACACACACTAAATCCAAACATTCTGCTACCACTTAGTGATCATTGTGCCGATATTGGGAAATGTCTTTGGTACTAATTTCAGAAACGTCTTTGGTACTAATTTCAACATGTATTAACTTCAAATGCTTTGGCATTAATTTTAAAATATAGAAAGTAGTTAGAGCTTGGGTGTTGTGCAGGCACTCAGGCAGAAAAGAAACCCTGAAGAGTTCCCCAGAATAGAGGTAGCTGAGGGCCTTTGCATTCTAAAGACAAGTTTTACATAATAATAACTTCTAGGACAAGCTAAAAGTCTGCAAGGATGTGGGAGGATGCCACAAGCCTTCAAGAGATCCCCGACTTCAATAATCAAAACATTTTGAGGTTTAACAAAAGGCTTAGGTCTTTACCAGAGACAGGGCGGGCCTACAGGAAGAAATTATCCCATCAAAAGACTTGCCCCATGGATTGACATCTATGTCGGGTCAGAAAGATAACTGGTTAAGCAAAGATGCAAGATAACATTCTTTATAAAAACTGTTCTGTATCCAAAAACTTCAGTAACTTATTTTCAAGTTACTCTACTACATCCCTCATGTAGTGCTTTAATTTCTGTTCTATCTTTCTGCCTTTATAATAATATAATTGCTTAAGCTTACAGCAGAGGAGTTTGGGTTATTCTTTTTCTAAAACAGCTTAGAACAAGAACCCGCAGCTACATCTCACACAGGTACAGTTTTGCTGTCCTACTGTAACAGTTTTGGGTGCATAACAATAATCAGCCGATCTATGACTTTGAGAAAGTGCTGGCACAAACCTATTCCAGGAGGTCAGACTTAAAAGACCATCCCTACTCTGACCAGATTTAGAAATGTTCACAGATGGGAGTAGCTCCATAAATTAATAGGGAAAACAGCAAGCCAGGTATGGAAAAATCTTAGAGGCATATCCCTTCCTGGGCAGTTTGTCCACCCAAAAGGCTGAGTAAACTGTCCTAGCCTGGGTACTAGAGTTGGAGGGCAGATCAAATAGTTAACATATACATCGACTCTAAGTATGCTTCTTTTTAACTCTACAAGTTCATAGAGCTCTTTGTAAGGAAAAGGGGCTGTTAAACTTTGGAGAAAGGACCACACCCTCAAGAGATCCTAAAACTGCTTGAAGCTATTTAGAAATCAACAAAGGTGACCAACATGCACTTGTAGATAGCATCAAAGAGAGACAAGTCACAGGTTCTTGAACACTCAGAAGCCCCTCGTAATGCTGAACCATCTGCTAGTGCCCCTACTCCTACCCTAGGTACCTAACCATGTCCCCTCCCACGAGCCCCAAGAGTGGAGCAGTTAAGAAGAGAAAAGGCAACTGAAACCCCAGGGAAATGGATGTCATTGCCTAATAGCTGCAAAGTCATTCCTTACAAGCTTGGGCCAATTATTGTGCAGGAGGTACATGAATCTACTCATATCAGGCCAAAAAAAAAAAAAAACTGAAAAGCTGCTTGGCTAGTATTACTACAAACATCATCTAGCAACCCTAGTAAAAGGGGTTGTGCAGCAGTGTATGACCTGTAGCAAACAAAAACAATCCTGATCAAGGACCTAAACTCCCTCCAGGAATACAGGATATAGGAGTGGCCTCCTTTAAAAGTGTATAAATTGACTTTTCTAAACTGCCAAAATATAATGGATATTGATACCTTCTAGTTATAGTATGTGCTCAGAATAGATGAATAGATGAGTAGAAGTATACCCCTGCCAGACAGAAAAGGTCAGGGAAGTAACTTGAACCTTACTCAGAAAAATCATTCCTAGATATGAACTGCCCTTAAACACAGGGTCAGAAAATGCACCAGCCTCCGTCACAGATTATGGCAGCATGAGTATCATCTGGAAGTTGCATCCTGTATACATTCAGGCAATGTAGAAAGGATGAAGAGAGCCATCAAAACTGAATTAGAAATGATTTGTCAGAAAACCAAGCTAACTTGGGTCCAAGCCTTCCCCTTAGTCCTGTTTAAGATTAAATGTATTCCCATTAAGAGAATAGGATATTCTCCCTATGAGATGAAGTCTGCTCAACTCCCTCCTATCCTCCAAGGTCTTCCAGGAAGGCTATGTGAAATAGAAGTTCATAGGCTTATGAGAAAACTGGGAGAGGTCACCCATTACCTACATAAATGGGTGCTAGATAGAACATCAGTTAGTTTTTAACTACCTCAGTCCATTACTATGAGCCTGGAGATTGGAATCAAGCTCCTCTCAAGGCAAAGTGGAGAGGACCCTTTACTATTATCTTAACTACCCCCTCAGCTTCAAGAGTAGACAGTACAGCTGCCTGGATCCATCACAACCACCTCAAAAGGGCCACCCCAGAACCACGATGGGAAGCTGTAATGAGCCCCAACATCACTTCCACCTGCGCCTCTGAAAGACATCATGCCTTTTTCCAATCACACCCAGGAAGCTGACAGGTCCACATGTGGCTGAACAATGAGGACTCTTCTCATTGCCTCTCCTTACTTAAAATCTCCTTTGTCTCAGGGACCCCATGTACTCAGTTATCAACCCTTCTGAGTAGGCAGAATACTTCAGACCTTCACTTCCTATATCCGTGTCAATCGGGCCTGCAAACAGTTAAATTTCAGCAAAGACATTTATACAGAGGGGAGACATTTATACTACAGGAAAATGATGTTTGTGTTGAGGCAAGAGCCAACTATGTCCTTGAAGAAGACTCTTGGCTAAAAGCTTAAGGACAAGATAGAAGACCAAAGCTTTCTTTGCAGGCCCCTCTCTGAGATGAACAAAGCAGGGTCTCTCCTGGCAGCTAAGACCACCAGATAAGGCAGCTAAGTCCATCAAGACATCGCTACCCAGTCCCAACCACGTGGAGTCTAAGATGGTACCACCTAGTCCCAGCCATGTGGAGGCTAATACAGAAAATCTAGCTCACAAAGCAAAATAAAACCTGAAGCAAGCCTCCTCACCACCCCATACTGGTACTCCTGCCTGTTACTGATCCACTAAAAACCTATCCCACATGGGGCTATATAATTTGTATGACAATGCCATTTGGGGCTGAGACTTGAAACTTTGCTCTCTGAGCCTCAATAGGGAATAAAAAGAACTCTTATATCCTCCTCCAGCCTCTGTCTCTTGTTCTTCATGGACCAAAGCTTCTTGCAATAGGTTCAATCCTCAGTACTACAATTACTAAATAAATAAAATAGAGCTGGGGGTACAGCTCAGAGGTAGAACACCCCTGGGTTGAATTCACAGTGTTTGTCTCTCACTCTACACACACACACACACACACACACACACACACACACACACACACACACAAGTTGAACATCTGCAGAACAACAAAAAGCAGCACACCAAAGGCTTATAAACTGAGCAAACACTACAACTATTCACAGAAAGGGAGACCAAATCCAAGGTCTGAACCTACTAACAAAGCTGCTGCCTCCTGCTAACATAAACAACTAGCCTTCTCTAGAGAGCTTTAACAGAAACCAGAATTTCACAACATATGGTTCAAAATATCCAGAATACAATCCAAGGTTGTTCAAAAGACAAAGAACCAGAAAAATCAGATCAACTACAACCAAACCAAGATGGCTCTTAAGTGAAACTTACCAAAAACTTTAACACAATTACAACTATGCTCTATTAGAAAAGCTTACCACTTTTGAATGAAAAAAGAAATAAAAGTTCTCAGCAAAGAAATGTAAACTATAAAAATAATCACATAAAAAGATGGGTTCAATAGCAAAATGGAATGACAGAAGAGATAGATTAGTAGAATTATTCATCTGAAAAATGGCAAGAAAGAAAGGTTTAAAATAAGAATAGCCACCAGGACCCTGGGGACAATTATCAAAATGTCTGAAGTTTTATCAGAGTCTCAAAAAGGAAAGAGAACCCAGCACTTGGGAGGCTGAGTAAGAAGGATCGCAGGTTCAAGGCTGATCTCAGGAACTTAGAGGACCTCATTAACCTAGTGACACCCTTCTTCAAAATAAAAAATAAACCAAGGCATGGTGGCACACGCTTGTAATCCCAGTACTTGAGAGGCTGAGACAGAAGGATCCCGTATTCACAGATAGCCTCAGCTACTGAGGCCCTCTGCAACTTAGTGAGATCTTGTTTCAAAATAAAAGAATAAAAAATAGAACTGGAGGTGTAGCTTGAAGGTAGAATACCCCTAGGTTCAATCCCCAGTACTACAATAAATAAATAACAAATAAATAAAAAAGATTAGGGGTATAGCTCAGAGGCAGAATGCCTTTGTATTCAATCTCTAGTACAAAAAAAAAAAAAGAAGAAGAAAAAAAGGGGAAGAGACTGGTTTTAAAATTTTTCCAGTAATAGCAGTGTTCCTGCTATAGTTTGAATATTTTTGTTTACTCCTGATTTCATGTTGGAACTTAGTCCCTAACACAACAGCACTGAAAGTTGGAGGACTCCTGGGAGGTGTTCAGACCACCAGGAGCAATATGCCCTCAACGGAGCTTGTGGGAGTAATTCCTCTCTCTTGCTTTCCCACCATGCAAGAAACAGCATTCCTCCCCTGTAGAAGACAGAGTATGCAAGGTACCATCTTATAAGCTGAGACCAGGGGTTTAACAGGAACCAAAACTACCAGCGCCTTGATCTTTAACTTCTCCACCTCCAAAACTGTGGAAAATAAATGTCTTTATAAATTACCCAGTCTAGCTGGGCGTGGTGGTGGATACTTGTAATCCCAGTACTTGGGAGGCTGAAACAGGAGAACAGTTCTCAGCCAGCCTAAGCTACATAGGCCCTCCACAACTTAGTGATACCGTTTCAAAATAAAGAATAAAAAACGGGCTAAGGGTGTAGCTTAAGGGTAGAATGCCCCGGGTTCAATCCCCAGTGCTGCAAATAAATAAACAAATAAATAAATACATAGCCCAATCTGTGGCATTTTTTTTACAGTAGTACAAAATAGACTAAGACTCTTCCTTAAATTGAAGACAGAAAGCTACAAAGAACCTTAATAACCCAAGCCTAAGAAACATGAGAAAAACCTAACTAAGACATATAAAAACTAAATTACTCAAACTGATAATACAAAGAAAATATTAAAAGCAGTCAAGGGAAAAGGTATGTTGTAAAGAGAAAGAGATGACAGTAGATTTTGCATGAGGAATAATACAAGCAGGAAGATAGTGGAGCTATTAATAAGGTACCCTGTAAGGTAGTTACAGAAAAGTACTGCCAACCTACAATAGTATATCTAGCAACATTTTTTTAAACAGGACACTAAACATTTCAGACATACAAAATTGAAAGAGTTCATCATCAAGAGACCTGCAATAAAAAATGTTTTAAAAAGCCCGTTAAGTCAGGCATGATAGCATACATCTGTAATCCCAGTATTTGAGAGGCTGAGATAGGAGGATCATAGGTTCAAGACAAGCTTCAGTAACTTAGCAAGCCTCTCAGAATCACATACACACAAAAAGCCCTTTTGGGTAGAAGAAAAGACTACCAGATGGAAACAAGGATCTATACCAACAAGTGAACAGCACCAATGTAACTACAGAGGTAAATATCCCAAAAGTAATTTTTAAATAAAAATGTTAAGCAGATTCCAGCATTTGTAGCACCTACAAAAATAAAATATATGACAACCATAGTATAAAGTCCAAGAGTAGAAAAAAATCAATGTTAAGTTCTTATATATCAAGTGGGCTATGACATCATTCTGTGATTTGCATTAATATCACTGATGAAGATAGGGTTACAGTTAAAAACCTGTAAGAAGATAGAAAACAATTCTCTGCTTTCCACCAACTTGTAGCTCACCAAATGGTACTGCCATCTGGCCCACATTTACCCATCTTTCATGCCAACCTTATGTCAACTTTCAGTAAACTGCACCTACCTTACAGAAACTTTGTTCAAAAGGTAACAAGGGGAATACTGTAGGGCCACTACCAGTTCTTGGTGCACCGTGCTGCTTATCCAGTTGTCATAACATTATTCCTTTATACCAATAGATTATGTTCAATCAAGATTTCCTGGACTACCCTTTTTGGAAATGGAACTTTTCTTTCATCAACCTTTCCTATCATCAACACTATACAGTCCACATTTGTATATTCAATCAACAAGAGACTGAAAATATTTAGAAAAAATAAACTGAGTCTGTACAAAACATGTATAGGCTTTTTTCTTGTCATTATTATCTATACATTTTAACTACTTATATAGCTATATAGAGAGTGATGACTATGCAAATCTACATATTACAATAAGACTAGTTAATTACAGTGAATTTCCAAATCATACCTTGCTAGTGGTATATCTGGATCAGCATATATGGTTATACCTCTATTTGATGGCCAGCAAGCTGAAGAGTCAATATACTGTAAGATAAATTTTAAAAAGAATATGTATGCCAGTACCCCCAAAAAATATGTATGCTTAGCAAGACACACATTCTGTTGAAACAAAGGTACAATGAAAATTATCACAAACAACCACTTCAAACAATTTTCATGCATACACAGATAAGGAGAGATAAAGAAGTGGAAATGTTAATTAATTTGCCATCACTATAATCAATAGATTAAAATGTCCAATAGCAGGCAGCTGCATTTCAGATAATCAGTTTTTAAAATGTCCTGAAGTTATTTTCATCTGTCTTGGTGAAAGGACTGGAAGGCAGATTAGAAGTGAAATTAACTTTTAGTGTCCCAGAATCCCAGATTTTCACAACCTTGTTAAAATAAAAACAAAATCCCAATTTTAGAGCAGTCACTAGTCACCAAAGACAAGAGCTTGACAAAAGAGGGGAGTTGGAGTTCCCTTCTTTCAAAATAAGCAAACCTACAACTACATTTTTTTCACACAAAAAAATGTATCACAGCCAAGAATTTCTGAGTAAAAAACAAACTCTGGTTCCTAATAGACTATTACTAGCATTATATAAGTTTTATATTTAATATGCATTTTAAGAATACAACCTTATTCGTATCTTTTAAAGAAATGCATGCTTCCCTTTTTTCAGATGTTTTAGGTGAATCTCCCAAAGAATCCATATTATATTTTATAGCTTTATCTGAAAATAAAAGTAGCAATAAAACGTTACCATAAGAAATGTCATTAGAAAACAGAACAAAAAAAGAATATAGAAAAAACAAATGCTATTAGAAAAATCTTAATACATTAAATAATGGAATAGGGGGCCGTGGATGGGGGTCGCGCGGGGCACACCGGAATAATGGAATAGGGGGCCGTGGGTGGGGGTCGCGCGGGGCACACCGGACCCCCTCGGGTCACAATCCCCTGGGCCCCGGGCGGGGGTCTCGCCAGAAGAACCGGGGCCCGGGCCACAGGACCCTGGGCCCTGGGTGAGGGTCATGCGGGGCATGCCAGACCCCCAGAAGAACCGGAGCCCGGGTTGCAAGGCCCTGGGCCCTAAGCAGGGGTCGCACGAGGCACGCCAGATCCCCAGAAGAACCAGGGTCCGGGCCGCAGTGCTACCAAGTGCCTGATCCCACAATCTCCTCAAACCACACATACTGTCTTCTCTTATTTAAAAAAAAAAAAGCCGGGCGTAGTGGCGCATGCTTGTAATGCCCACGCTTGGGAGGCGGAGACAGGAGGATAGTGCAGATTTAAAGCCAGCCGCGCTGGCTTAAGAGACCCTGTTTCCAAATAAAAGAATAAAATAGGTCTGGGAGCATAGCCCGGAGGAAGAAGGGTTTCCAGGAACCCCAGTACCACACCAAAATAAATAAATAAATAAATAACAAATAAACAAATAAAAATTTAAAAAAAGGAAAAAGAAAAGAAAAGTATTGGAGAGAGTTCAAGATGGCTGCGACAGCTGCCAGGATACTGTAGATGCGGACAAAACTTATCCAACTGAACTGTAACTTTTAGAACATTTCCCCACGAAGGAGGACTGCTTCTTCTCTACATTCTTAAGAATCCTGGACATCACATGTAAGGAGAGAATTTAGCAGAGACCTAGGAGGAAGGCAGTGTTGGAAGCAGTGGCCGCAATGGCAGTGGAGACTTGTATTTGGGGGAGGCAGAAATCTGATCCTACCAACCTTATCTTCTGGAGAAATTACCCCAAATGTCGAATGCTGCCGTCACACATGCTTAGGAACACTGGACAATATGCAGAGTGGGAAAAAAGCTTGGGAAAGATTTGAAATGGTGGAGGCAGGGGCGATGGCAGTGGCCAGTACTCAGAGGAGGCAGAAATCTGATGCATTACACCTGGAACTTTTGAAGAAATAACCCCAGAGGCAGAATGCTACCACCACGCACCCTGGGAAACATGGGACAACCTCCTGGGTGAAGAGGGTGCTCGGATTAGAGCCTACCCAGGGTTGAGATCGGTGACGGGGACAGCAAAGCTGGGATTGGAGCTTGCCGTGAGTCAGGGCTGGTGCTGGGGCCTCTGAGGCCAGGATGGGAGCCTACCGAGGGGTTAGGCTGCTGCTGGGGCCAGTGAGGCCAGGATTGGAGCCTGCCGTGAGGCAAAGCCACTACTGAGGCATCCGAGGCTGGGATCGGAGCCTGCCGAGGGGTTAGGCCGGTGCGGGGGCCAACAAGGCTGGGATTGGAGCCTGCCATGAGGCAAGGCCAGTGCTGCTGCCTCCGAGGCCGGGATTGGAGCCTGCCAAGGGGTTAGGCTGGTGCCAGGTCAGTGAGGCTGGGATCGGAGCCTGCCGTGAGGCAAGGCCACTACTGAGGCCTTCGAGGCGGGAATCGGAGCCTGCCGAGGGGTTAGGCCGGTGCTGGGGCCAGCGAGTCCGGGATCGGAGCCTGCCGTGAGGCAAGGCCGGTGCTGAGGCCTCCGAGGCCGGGATTGGAACCTGCCGAGGGGTTAGGCCAGTGCCGGGGCCAGCGAGGCCGGGATCGGAGCCTGCCATGAGGCAGGGCTGGTGGTGGGGCCTCCGAGGCCAGTATAGGAGCCTGCTGACGGGTTAGGCCGGTGCTGGGGCCAGCGAGTCCGGGATCGGAGCCTGCCGTGAGGCAAGGCCGGTGCTGAGGCCTCCGAGGCAGGAATCGGAGCCTGCCGAGGGGTTAGGCCGGTGCTGGGGCCAGCGAGTCCGGGATCGGAGCCTGCCGTGAGGCAAGGCCGGTGCTGAGGCCTCCGAGGCCGGGATTGGAACCTGCCGAGGGGTTAGGCCAGTGCCGGGGCCAGCGAGACCGGGATCGGAGCCTGCCATGAGGCAGGGCTGGTGGTGGGGCCTCCGAGGCCAGTATAGGAGCCTGCTGAGGGGTTAGGCCGGTGCTGGGGCCAGCGAGTCTGGGATCGGAGCCTGCCGTGAGGCAAGGCCGGTGCTGAGGCCTCCGAGGCGGGAATCGGAGCCTGCCGAGGGGTTAGGCCGGTGCTGGGGCCAGCGAGTCCGGGATCGGAGCCTGCTGTGAGGCAAGGCCGGTGCTGAGGCCTCCGAGGCTGGGATTGGAACCTGCCATGAGGCAGGGCTGGTGGTGGGGCCTCCGAGGCCAGTATAGGAGCCTGCTGAGGGGTTAGGCCGGTGCTGGGGCCAGCGAGTCCGGGATCGGAGCCTGCCGTGAGGCAAGGCCGGTGCTGAGGCCTCCGAGGCCGGGATTGGAACCTGCCGAGGTATTAGGCTGGTGCCGGGGCCAATAAGGGCGGGATTGGAGCCTGCCGTGAGGCAGGGCCAGTGCTGGGGCCTCCGAGGCTGGGATCGGGGCTGCTGAGAAATTAGGCTGGTGCCAGGGTCAGCAAGGCCAGGATCAGAGCCTGCCATGAGGCAAGGCCGCTACTGGGGCCTCCGAGGTCGGGATCGGAGCCTACCGATAGTTAGCCGGTGCTGGGGCCAGCGAGGCCAGGATAGGAGCCTGCCTTGAAGCAAGGCCGGTGCTGGGGCCTCCGAGGCCTGGGTTGGAGCCCACCAAGGGGTAAGGCCGGTGCCGGGGCCAGCGAGGCTGGGATCGGAGCCTGCCATGAGGCAGGGCTGGTGGTGGGGCCTCCGAGGCCAGTATAGGAGCCTGCTGAGGGGTTAGGCCAGTGCCGGAGTCAGCGAGGATGGGATCAGAGCCTGCCTTGAGGCAAGGCCGGTGCTGGGGACTTTGAGGCCGGGATCGGAGCCAGATGAGGGGTTAGGCCAGTGCAGGGGCCAGCGCGGCCAGGATCGGGGCCTCCCATGAGGCAAGGCCGGTGCTGGAGCCAGCGAGGTCGGGATCAGAGTCCTCTGGGTGGCCAGGCCACTACTGGGGCAGTCAAGAGAGGGATCGAAACTTGTAATGCGGCATGCACAGAAAAATATCACAGAAATTAAAAACCAAATGCTCCGGCCCCTGGGCCCCTGAACCTGGGCAGGTGGGCAGGCACTGGTGGGGCGCCTGAGGCGACCCCCCTCTCCTCCACCCGGAAGGACCCCATGGTCTGGGCCCCTGGGCCCCCAACCTTGGGCGGGTGGGCAGGCGCTGACGGGGCGCCCCTAGGCGACACCCCTCTCCTCCACCCAGTAGGACCCCGTGGTCCGGGCCCCTGGGCCCCCGACCCTGGGCGGGTGGGCAGGCGCTGGCGGGGCGCCCCTAGTCAAACCCCTCTCCACCCGGAAGGACCCTGTAAGAAAGGAAAAGAAAAAAAAAAGGAAAATATCAGAGAAGGGTCAAGGAGGTGGCGGGTGCCAGGATACTGGAGATGCAGACAAAACTTATCCAAATGAACTGGAATTATTGGAAAAATTCCCCGCTAAGGAGGACTGCTTCTTCTCTACATTGTTAAGAATCTTGGACCTCACCTGTAAGGAGAGAGACTTTAGCGGAGACCAAGGAGAAAGGTGGTGCTGAAAGCGGTCTCCGCGTTGGCGGTGGAGAATTGTATTCAGGAGAAGCAGAAATCGGAGCCTACCAACCTTATTTATTTATTTATTTTTTTTAGAAATTACACCAAAAGTTGAATGCTACCGTCGCACATGCTTAGGAAGACTGGACAACATTCAGAGTGGAAAAAGAGCTTGGGAAAGATTTGAAATGGTGGAGGCAGTGGCAATGGCAGTGGCCAGTACTCAGGGGAGGCAGAGATCTGATACATTACACCTGGAACTCTTGAAGTAATGACCCCAGAGGCAGAATGCTACTACCACCATGCACCCTCGAGAACGTACGACAAATAGCTGGGCAAAGAGGGTGCTCGGATTAGAGCCTGCCGAGGGGTGAGGTCGGCGACGGGCACGGCAAAGCTGAGATCGGAGCCTGCCATGAGGCAAGGCTGGTGCTGTGGCCTCCGAGGCCGGGATCAGAACCTGCCGAGGGGTTAGGCTGGTGCCGGGGCCAACGGCCAGCATCGGAGCCTTCCATGAGGCAAGGCCGTTATTGAGGCCTCCAAGGCCGGGATCGGAGCCTGCTGAGGGGTTAGGCCGGTGCTGGGGCCAGCGAGGCCGGGATCGGAGCCTGCTGCGAGGCAAGGCCGATGCTGGGGCCTCCGAGGCCGGGATCAGAGCCTGCTGAGGGGTTAGGCTGGTGCCGGGGCCACTGGCCGGCATCGGAGCCTTCCGTGAGGCAAGGCCGCTACTGAAGCCTCCGAGGCCTGGATCGGAGCCTGCCGAGGGGTTAGGCCGATGCCGGGGCCATCGGCTAACATCAGAGCCTGCCATGAGAAAGGCCAGTGCTGGGGCCTCCGAGGCCGGGATCGGAGCCTGCCGAGGGGTTAGGCCGGTGCTGGGGCCAGCGAGGCCAGGATCGGAGCCTGCCGCGAGTCAAGGCCGATGCTGGGACCTCCGAGGCCGGGATCAGAGCCTGCTGATGGGTTAGGCTGGTGCTGGGGCCACTGGCCGGCATCGGAGCCTTCTGTGAGGCAAGGCCACTACTGAGGCCTCCGAGGCCTGGATCGGAGCCTGCTGAGGGGTTAGGCCAATGCTAGGGCCATCGGCTAACATCGGAGCCTGCCATGAGAAAGGCCAGTGCTGGGGCCTCCGAGGCCGGGATCGGAGCCTGCCGAGGGGTTAGGCCGGTGCTGGGGCCAACGGCCGGCACCGGAGCCTTCTGTGAGGAAAGGCCATTATTGAGGCCTCTGAGGCCGGGATCGGAGCCTGCCGAGGGGTTAGGCCGGTGCCGGGGCCACTGGCCGGCATCAAAGCCTTCTGTGAGGCAAAGCCGCTATTGAGGCCTCTGAGGCTGGGATTGGAGCCTGCCTAGGGGTTAGGCCGGTGCTGGGCCAGCGAGGCCAGGATCGGAGCCTGCCATGAGGCAAGGCCGGTGCTGGGGCCTCCGAGGCCAGGATCGGAGCCTGTTGTGAGGCAAGGCCAGTGCTGGGGCCTCCGAGGCTGGGATCGGAGCCTGCCAAGGGGTTAGGCCGGTGCAGGGGCCACTGACCGGCATCAGAGCCTTTCGTGAGGCAAAGCCGCTATTGAGGCCTCTGAGGCCGGGATTAGAGCCTGCCGAGGGGTTAGGCCGGTGCTGGGGCCAGCAAGGCCGGGATCGGAGCCTGCCGTGAGGCAAGGCCGGTGCTGGGGCCTCCGAGGCCAGGATCGGAGCCTGTTGTGAGGCAAGGCCAGTGCTGGGGCCTCCGAGGCTGGGATCGGAGCCTGCCAAGGGGTTAGGCCGGTGCAGGGGCCACTGACCGGCATCAGAGCCTTTCGTGAGGCAAAGTCGCTATTGAGGCCTCTGAGGCCGGGATTAGAGCCTGCCGAGGGGTTAGGCCGGTGCTGGGGCCAGCAAGGCCGGGATCGGAGCCTGCCGTGAGGCAAGGCTGGTGCTGGGGCCTCCGAGGCCAGGATTGGAGCCTACCGTGAGGCAAGGCCGGTGCTGGGGCCTCTGAGGCTGGGATTGGAGCCTGCCGAGGGGTTAGGACGGTGCTGAAGCCAATGGCTGGCATCAGAGCCTTCCGTGAGGCAAGGCCGTTATTGAGGCCTCCAAGGCTGGGATAGGAGCCTGCCAAGGGGTTAGGCCGGTGCTGGGGCAAGCGAGGCCGGGATCGAAGCCTGCCGCGAGGCAAGGCCGGTGCTGGGGCCTCCGAGGCTGGGATCAGAGCCTGCTGAGGGGTTAGGCCAGTGCCGGGGCCACTGGCCGGCATCGGAGCCTTCCGTGAGGCAAGGCCGCTATTGAGGCCTCTGAGGCCGGGATTGGAGCCTGCCAAGGGGTTAGGCCGGTGCCAACAAGGCCAGGATCGGAGCCCGCGGTGAGGCAAGGCCAGTGCTGGGGCCTCCGAGTCCAGGATTGGAGTCTGCCGAGGGGTCAGGCCGGTGCCAGGGACAGCGTGGCTGGGATCGGAGCCTGCCATGAGGCAAGGCCGGTGCTGGGGCCTCCGAGGCCGGGATCGGAGCCTGCCGAGGGGTCAGGCCGGTGCCAGGGTCAGCGTGGCCGGGATCTGAGCCTGCTGTGAGGCATGGCCGGTGCTGGGGCCTCCGAGGCCGGGATCGGAGCCTGCCGAGGGGTTAGGCCGGTGCTGGGGCCAGTGAGGCAGGGATCGGAGCCTGCCACGAACAAGGCTGGTGCTGGATCCTCCGAGGCCAGGATCAGAGCCTGCTGAGGGGTTAGGCCGGTGCCAGGGCCACTGGCAGGCATCGGAGCCTTCCGTGAGGCAAGGCCGCTACTGAGGCCTCCGAGGCCTGGATCGGAGCCTGCCGAGGGGTTAGGCCGATGCCGGGGCCATCAGCTAACATCGGAGTCTGCCGTGAGGAAGGCCGGTGCTGGGGCCTCCGAGGCTGGGATCGGAGCCAGTAAGGGGTTAGGCCAGTGTCGGGGCTAGCAAGGCCAGAACCAGGGCCTTCCGTGAGGCAAGGCTGCTGCTTGAGCCAGCAAGGTCTGGATCAGTCCACCGGGTAGCCAGGCCACTACTGGGGCCATCAAGAGTGGGATCAGTATTTGCAACGCGGCATGCACAGAGAAATATCGCAGAAAATAAAAACCAGATGCTTCCCCTAATCAGCAATAACTAGGAGGAAACAGGCAACAGAAAGAGGTCGAGCTATAGAAAAGGCCCTATAGTGAAGCAATTAAGGTGACCAATCAGAGGGTATGGAATGGGGGAGAATGGAGCCTCTTTAAAAAGCAGGAGGTACATAAACACATGTATCAAAGTTAATCACCAAACAAGCATGGGATCGAGGGAGGGGGAGGGAATGGGATGGGGACTGGATGAGAGCTAATTGGATGATGTGTGCTTGTATATCCTCTCAAGTCTTATATTCCAATGTGATGTATGATTACAATGCACCAATAAAAATAAATTTAAAAAACAACCACATGCTTTCCCTAAGTAACAGGAGGAGTTTGAGTTATAGAAAGGGCCCTATAGGGAAGCAATTAAGGTGACCAATCAGACAGGATAGGATGGGGGAGGATGGAACCTCTTTAAAACTCAGGAGGTACATAAAGAAATGTATCAAAGATAATCACCAATCAAGCATGGGATCAAGGGAGGGGGAAGGAATGGGATGCGGATTGGATGAGGGCTAATTGGATGATGAGTGCTTGTATATCCTCTTAAGTCTTGTATTCCAATGTGATGTATGATTACAATGTACCAAAAAAAATTAAAAAAATAATGGATTAGGGTTTAGTAATTAAACTTTGCCTGAGAAAATTATATTTTAAAATCTTGTTTCAATTTTATTATTTAAAAAGTTCCAAAAATTCCCATATCAGTTCGCTTAAACATAATTTGTTTTCTCAACCTGGCTACCTAATTTTTCAAAGAAGGCCACAACTATGCCTCCCAGCACACAAGCTCTACTTACAATGTAACTGTGACTTCCACTGAGAAATGAGATCTATATCCCTTTCCCAGGAGCCTGGTGGGCTTGCAAACAATATGGAAGTTATATGATGTAACTCTAAAACTAGATCAGAAAAATACCATGCACTTATGACTTGTTTTCTTGGATGCTCACTTTTGAAACCCAGCAACCATGTTGTTAGGAAGCCCAACCAACTACATAGGAAGGCACTAAGTATTGGAGAAAATAACTCCAGTTGGAGTCCAGGCAAAAGCCAGTATCAACTACAAGAAATGTGACAACATGTCTTCAGATGGTTCCAAATATTTTGTTACCATAGGCCTTCAAGTCTTCCAGGTTGAGGTCCCTGGAATAGAGACAAACTCCCATGCTGTACCCATTCTGAATTCCTAATCACAGACTCCATTACATTACGAGATGGTTACTGATTTACACAACTAAGTTTCAGAAGAACACCAATTATAATCAGTTTCAGCTGTGGATCAGCATCACACCTGCCCATCTCATGTCTTAACTACACAGCAGATACAGAAGGTATTAGAAAATGGGCTAAATTTGAACAACCCACGTGTTACCAAAATTCTAAAGCAAAACAAAAGAAAGAGAAAATTTAAATCATTAATATCAAATAGGAAAATAAATTTAAAAATTTAAAATTCTACAGCAAACTTTTCAAGTATCTTTTTTTTTTTTTTTTCGTTTTTCTTTTTGTGGTACTAGGGATGGAACCCAGGGGCATTCTACCTCTGAGCTATATCCCAAGCCCTAACTTTTTATTCTTTATTTTGAAACAGGATCTCACTGAGTTGCAAAGGGCCTCACAAAGTAGCTGAGGCTGTCCAAGAACCTGGATCCTCTTGCCTCTGAATCCCAAATGCTAGGATTACAAGCGTGCACCACCACACTCAGCTCTTTTTCAAGTATCTTAATCCTGTATTTCTGAACATGACAAAAATATTGACAATCAAACCGGGTGTGGTGGCGCACGCTTGTAATCCCAGCATTCCGGAGGCTGAGACAGGAGGATTGTAGTTTGCAGACAGCCTCAGGTACTTAGTGAGGCCCTCTGCAACTCAGTGAGACCCAGTTTCAAAATAAAGAATAAAAAATAGGGCAGAGGGTGTAGCTTGGAGGTCAAATGCCCCTGTGTTCCATCCCCAGACCTGCAAAAAAAAAAAAAAAAAAAAAAAAAAAAAAAATATATATATATATATATATATATATATATATATATATATATAGACAAGCAAATAGGGTAATTACACTGGCATAAAAAATGAGGTATGATTTCAAAGAAAACAAATACTAAGGAAACTCAACTCAGTAATTGTTTGTTAAGGATATATCAAAGCAAATCTAGAAAAATATTCACTCTAATTATTAGTAAGACAAACACACAAACTGCAATGATGGGTTAAATCTTTTACCCATTAAACAACACAAAGCACTGAAATAATAGTTAACACAAGATATGTGAAGATGGTGTTGTAAATTTGCTTAATTCTTTCTTAAAGTACTTTGGAGACCAAACCTGCGTGTCATGTAGTACTGAGGTCTACAATTACATTATCTCTTCAGGGAACAGGCTTTCAGCCAAAAATATTAACTTTGATATGGAGCCAAAAATGAAGGTGGTAGATTTAATTCACTGATAAAATGGCCATACACGATTAGCTCTAAAACAAAAACCTTAAAATCCACAATACAGTTGGTTATGATTTTTTAAAAAGTGGCAGGAGGAAATGGAAGGAAGGAAGCAGTACAAATCAGTCCTGCTGACAATCTCCATCTCCATGAAAACAGCATCTCAACAAAAGAAACTAGCATAAATTTGAACAGAGAACTGAGAATAAAGCGAGAAGGTAGATCAGAGAGCGGAAAAGTATCCCACCTGGTTCAAATAGCTGTGGCCACGAGCACTGGGACTGCCAGCACTGCAGCCTTTAAAAAGCCCCAGCTAAAAAGCCAGTGGCTTGAAACAAAGTAAGCAGCTGCAGCTCACTGACTCCTCCTGCCTGGACTGAGGCAACAACTTTCAGCACTGACAGCCAAACACCACATTCTCCCAAGATCCAGAGTGACCCTCAACAACACTGTAAGTGAACCAGCTGTCCCCACAGGAGACCACCCAGTGTGGTTACAATGACTTGCGCAGTAAGCAATGTATTCACAGGGCCTGAGAATTTGCAGTTCATCCTGATAAAGGTTGGGTAGAGTCTGCTGTCAGGCACAGCAGAGGCTCAGATTAGCAGATAGCTGCTAGGGCCAATCAGGCAAAGAGGCCAACAGTTCCCAGTGCTCAGAGCCCTAGTAGGATCTCCAGAGGTGACCAGGGAAAAGTCAGACCAACCCAGCCCTAGCTGTGGAGAACACGAACTCCCATATATTCACTGGATCTGATCCCAGTGAAACCTGCCGCCTATGCAGGCAAAAGAGAGACTCGGGCACACTATCAGTGGAAAAGCATGAAGACCTGCACTTAACACTAGATCCAGCCCCAGTGATACCAGCCACTGGTGTAGACTGAGTCTCAGAGATAGGTCTTTTTTGAGAGCTCAGAGACCCAGGCTTGCAGCAGGAAATATGTCAATGGCATTTGGTGACTGCACAGGAAGAGACACCAAGCCAGGGTCCCAATCACTGAAGGAGACCAAAAGGTGGGGCTGTAAACAGACATCATTACTATAGGTTACAGAGCAAATGAGAGTGCTTGGGATGTGCCCAAGAACCTATTATAGAATATGAACCTTAAAAGGCTGAAAGAATCCACGTAGACCAAGGAGGACCTCCGAAGCCAAGTCTGCTCATATGCATATTTATGTAGGGTTGTATTATTTTGTTATTCTGTTTTGCTTTTTGTTATTTTGTGTTATGTGTGTGCTTGTTTGCTCTCTTCACCACCCCTTTCACAAGCTTCTTCCCTCATACATAGCTACTCTCTTCTCTCCATCCCTTTCCCTTTTTTTCTTTGTCTTGTATTAAATCTACTTCATAGCACTATACTAAATACGCTATATTGGTTACTACAACCTCCTATATATTCACTATTTCTACTATCTACTATACACTACCTTAGCAAACTCAAACTCTCATTCCATTCGACTTTACCCTATTATTGCACTTCACCACTCAACCTTTACCATTGAATACAACACAACTTACCCTTGTATATACCAGCTGACACTTCCAGACTGAGAAAGCTATCCAAAGCAACAAAGATACAAACTTAAGAAACCTGAAATCATGAGAAGAATAACAAGGAAGCAATGAGCTCCTATAATTTCACAATAAAAGAACCCAACAACACAGAATTGCAGAGATTGCCAGAAAAACAAATAAGAAAATTAACAGCAAAAATGATACAAGATTTCCAAAAAGGAATTACAGAGAGCCTGAAAGAAATAAAGGAATAAAGAAACTGACATCCTAAATAGGAATCAGAGAGAAGCTCTGAAGGATACAATCATTAAAGTGAAGGCATCAAAACAAACTATAAACAATAGATTAGAACACATGTAAAACAGGATCTTGCTCTTAGAAGATGATCACTCCAAAAATGAACACACATTATATAATTTTTCTAAATTATATAATTTAGAAAAAACAATTTGACAGCATGAATAAGATATTGAAGAGATATGGGCCCATCTTAAAACAACTAACCTGAGTATAAAAGGCATAGAAGATGGTGAAACCAAAGGGATCATAAATCATTTCAAAGATTAGAAAATTTTCAGAACATAGGAAAAGAGGTTGATACACAGGTTTAGGAAGCTTATAGGACCCCCTTTTGACAAGATCAGAGAAAAAGTTCACCATGTCACATAATAAATAGACTGACTAATGTAGAAGCCAAGGAGAGAATCTTAAAGCCAACAAAAGCAAAAGACCAAGTGACATTCAGAGGCAAACCAATTAAAATCACTCCAGACTTCCCAAATCATGTCATGAAAGCCAGAAGGACCTGAAGCAACATATTCCAAACTCTGAAAGAAAACAACTTGAAGCCAAAACTTTCCTACCCAGAAAAACTACCTCTCAAATTCAACAGGGAAATAAATCTTCCACAACAAACAGAAACTGAAAGAATTTATGTCTTCCAAACCAGCAGTAGAGAAGATACGCAAAAAGATTAACTGCAAAAAATAAATAAGTAATAAATGCCAGAACCAGAGAAATAATAATTTCCATCAAACAACTAAGAACAAACAGAAATACTACCTCAAACAGAAGCTAAAACTCAAAATATTAGAAATAAAAATCATCTTTCAATAATCATAAATGGCTCAATGTACATAAATGTACATAAATGGCTTCAATTCTGTAATAAGGTGGAAAAATGGATTAAAAACCAGAATTCACCGGGCGTGGTGGTGCACACTTGTAATCCCCGCATTTGGGAGGCGAAACAGGAGGATCACGCTGGTTTGAAGTCAGCCTCGTTGGCTTAAGAGACTGTTTCCAAAAATAAAAAAGTACAAAATAGGTCTGGGAATGTAGGCCAGAGGTAGAAGGGTTTCCAGGAACCCCAGTACCACCAAAAAAAAAAAAAAAAAAAAAAACCAGAATTCACCTATATGCTCCCTGTAACAAATGCACCTCACAAGTAAAGATAGTCATAAAGTAAAAGTGAAGGGCTAGAGTGAAGTAATCCACGCTAGCGAAATTCTAAGATAAGCAAGAGTAGCAACTATGATATCAGACAAATTAGACTTCAAGCCCAAGCTTATGAGAAGAGACAAAGCAGGTCATTTTTACTAGTAAAACAAACAATCTAGAAAGAGGAAATAATGATAGTCAACATTTATGCCCCAAACATAGGTGCAGCCACTTTCATAAAACAAAATCTTCGTGATAATCATACATAGATCCCAATACAATAATACTGGGAGACTTCAACACTCCTCTCACAATACTAGACTGATCTTCTAGACAAAAAGTCAGTAAAGAGGCCTTAGACCTAAAGAGCACTATAAGCCAAATGGACCTATTAGATACATAGACAATATTCCACCCAACTATAGCAGAGTTCACATTTTTCTCAGCTGCTCATGGAACTTTCTCCACAGCCTGGGCCACAAAAGCAAGCACTAGCAAATTCAAAAAGTGTTACATAGCTAGGCATGGTGGCACATGCTTGTAATCCCAGCATTTGGGAGATGGAGACCAAAAGGATCATGGTTCGCAGACAGCCTTGGCTACTTGACAAGGCCCTTCGCAACTCAGTGAGACCCTGTTTCAAAAATAAAAAGACTAGAGCTGGGCATGGTGGCACATGCTTGCAATCCAAGCATTCAGGAGATGGAGACCGGAGGATTGGGTTTGCGGCTCGTGAACAGCCTCAGCTACTTAGCAAGGCCATTTGCAAACTCAGTAAGACCCTGTTAAAAAAAAAAAAAACAACTAAAAAAAATAGGGATGGGGTGTAGCTCAGAAGTACAATGCCCCTGGGTTCCATCCCTAGTACTTCAAAATAAATAAATAAAAATAAAAAGACTAGCCAGATGCTTGCTTGCAATCCCAGCATTTGGAAGGTGAAGACTGGAGGATCGCAGTTTACGGACAGCCTCCGCTACTTAGCAAGGCCCTTCACAACTCAGTGAGACCTTATTTCAGAAAAAAGAATAAAAAATGGGGCCGGGGGTATAGCTCAGAGGTTGAATGCCCTGGGTTCCATCCCCAGTACTGCAATAAATAAATAAATAAATAAATAAATAAATAAATAGACTAAAAACTAAGACTGGGGGTGTAGATCATAAGGTACAGTGCCCCTGGGTTCCATCCCTGGTACCAAAAAAAAAAAAAAAAAAAAATGTGACATACTCCCCTACATATTCTCAGACCACAATGGAATTAAACTAGAAATCAAACTAGAAGATCCAGAGTAACCACATAAACATGTGGAGACCGAACGCCACACTGCTGAACCAGGAATGGGTCATAGAAGTAGTAAGGGGTAAAATTAAGAAATTCAAGCCGGGCTTGGTGGTGCACACTTGTAATCCCAGCATTTGGGAGGCTGAGACCGGAGGATTGTGGTTCACAGCTAGCCTCAGCTACTTAGTGAGGTCCTTTGTAACTCAGTGAGACTCTGTTTCAAAATAAAGAATAAAAAAATTGGGCAGAGGGTGTAGCTCAGAGGTCAAATGCCTCTGGGCTCCATCCCTAGACCCGCATTAAAAAAAAAAAGAAATTCATAGAAACAAATGAAAATGTTTTTTGACACAACATGTCAAAATCTCTGGTACACCTTGAAGGCAGTATTAAGAGGAAAACTCATAGCACTGAGTGCCTACATAAGAACAAAAAAAAAATATCACCAAATAAATAACCTAATGACATACCACAAAGCCTTTGAAAAACAGGAAGAGTCTAATCCCAAAGCCAATATAAGACAGGAAATTATTAATGGATTACATAACTATAGGATATGTAAACAATGGGATTTTACTCAGCCATAAAGAAGAACAAAATTATGTTATCTGTAGGGAAATGAGTGGAGATGGAGAATAGTATGCTAAATGATATTAAGTCAGTCACACAAAGTAAAAAATCGGATGTTCTCCCTAATATGTGGAAGCTAGGGAGAAAAAAGGTCATAGAAGGAACTCTAGATGAAGATGAAGATACTATAGATAAACAAATAAGGCGATCTAACTGAGGAGATTGGGGGGATATTCTCTAATGCACATGATGTACATTAACAAGCATATCAAAGTCAATCTCTAAGCCAAACATGAGAAGAAGTGAGGGGGGAATAGGGAAGAAATTGAGAAAGGGCTAAATGAGTGATATTTCCATTTATGCCTCTATCATCTTGTAGTCCATTAAGATGTATGACTTCAATGCACCAATAAAAATTTTTTAAAAAGGTGAGCGGGGGATTTTAAAAAGTAGCCTAAAAAGACCTTTAAAATAAACCTACTCAAATATCCACAAGAATTGAGGCTGGTGGCACATGCTTATAATTCCAGGACTTGAGAAGCAGAGACAGGAGGACCTCAAGTTTGTAGCCAGCCTCAGCAACAAAGCCCTACAAAACTTAGGGAGATCCTGTTTCAAAATAAAAAGTAAAATAGGACCAGGGGCTCAGAGGTAGGATATCCCTAGGATCAATTCCTAGTAATACACACACACACACACACACACACACACACACACACACCCCTAAGAGATAAAACAAGGAATACCATTTATGAAACAAAACAGATATAAAAAGACAGGTAAAAAAAACAAATTAGAACTCAAAACAATAAGAATAATTATAAATTGATCCAGGTACAGTGATGCATGCCTGTAATCCCAATGCTTGGAGGCTGAAACTGGAGGACAGCACTGAGATAGGAGAAGTGCAGGTTCAAGGACAATCTCAGCAATGTAGTGAGGCTTTCAGCAACTTAGTGAGACTGTTTCCAAACTAAAAATAAAAAGGGCTATGGATAAACCTCAGAGGTAGAGTGCTCCTGGGTTCGCTCCCCAGTACTCCCTAAAACATAAACACTTACCAAGTTGAAAACTGAAAAGATAGAGTAAATACTAGGCTAGAACAAAGAGAAAAATGATAATTTTTTTAAAAATCAGCTGGGCAAGGTTGCACATGTCTGTGATGCCAGCGACTCAGAAGGCTGAAGGAGAAGGATCACACATTTGAGGCCAGCCTGATCAACATAGTAAGGAGTCTCAGAACAAAAAACTCCAAACCTCTCAAAAATCAGGAGAGACAGAGAAACACTGACCTTTGTCTAACAGAGTCCAAGAGAGTAAAAGTAGAAGGGAAAAAATCTTTAACATTGTTGACATTTAATATGTCCCCAAATACAAATTATATATCAATTTTGTAATTGTCAAATATATTTTGAACTATCCATTGCTAGATCGATTGTAAACAAAATTGTAGAGGGTTTTCTCTTAAAAATACAAAAAGAAAACCAATAGAACCACTAGTTACTTATAAAGAAAGCTCAACAGATTTTTAAAATTTTTATTTTATTAGTGCATTATAATTATACATGATAGTTAGGTTCAATGTGACAACACATGCAAACAACTCTTGGTGTATTTCCCTTCACATCCCACTCCTCCCTCCCCCATGTTAATGAAATTGGTAGTGACAATACCTTCACGAGTTGCTGCAGTATTATTTGAACTATTTGTTCTTCACTCCTCCCTCTTCGCTCTTCCTAACTCCCTCCAAGCCCCTCCCATTATTCTATAGGTCCCTTGTCAAATGATTTAAAGTCCCTTATATTTCCTATTTTCTCTCTGGTTTCCACATATGGAAGAAAACATACAATCCCTGACCTTCTCAGACTAACTGATCTTGCTTAGCATAATATTCTCTAGTTTCATCCATTTTGCTACAAGTGACATAATTTGCTCTTATTTATGGCTGAATAAATTCCACTGTGTTATCTATGCCACGCTTTCTTTACCTATTCATCTGTTGTTTGACAGCTGGTTGGTTCCGTAATTTGGCCTCTATGAATTGTGCTGCTATAAACATGGATATACATGTATCACTATAATATTCTGACTTTAATTCTTTTCAGAAGATACTACAGAGACGTATAGGTGGGTTATATGATGGTTCCATTCCTACCTGACAAAGCTTCAAACTGATCTTGATAGTGGTTGTACTAATTTACAATTCCATCAACAGTGTGAGAGAGTTCCTATTTCCCCACATCCTCACCAGTATTTGTTACTGTTTGTATTCTTGAAGACTGCCATTCTAACTGGAATTAGATGGAATCTCAGTGTAGCTTTGATTTGCATTTTCCCAACTGCTAGTGATGTCAGACATTTTTTCATATATTATTGGTCAACAGAACTAACAGAAGAACATTAAGTTTTGTCTTAAATGTTAATGGAAAATAATCAAGAACCTAAGATACTAAATGCAGCTTATCCATTACCACACTTGAACGCATACTACCCAGAATCCTCTGCTAAAATATCTACATTATTTAAGAATAAAAATAAACCAGTAGTGCAGTTAACAATAGTAATAATAATAGCCAACATTTACTTGTGCTGAGTGTTAAACGAATACTTATATTTAGTATTATATGAATTTTTTTCTGTGTATGTGGTAGTGGAATTAAACTGACTGACAGTTCAAATTTATGAAAGATCTTTGAGATGTGGAATTAAAGATTGAGTCTATCTCCCACATGCACTGATTATCCTTAATTTTTGCACTCTACTGCTTAAAACAAAAGTCAATCATAAATGTAAATTAAATACCTAATTCATTCTTTTGTTTTACAAGACAGGGTCTTGTTGTGCTGATGAGGCTGGCCTCAAACTCTTAGGTTTAAGTACCCATCCTTCTTTAGCCTCCCAAGTTAGTTGGGACTACAGCTCACAAATGCCTGTTATATGTCTTTACATTATAGTAAACTCACCAAGTTTGAACTGCAGAACAAATTATCACTTTCAGCCTCTGTATAAAAAACTGTTCCATTAAATTAAGAAGAAAGGTAAGAGAATTACCACAGCCCTTCTAAACAACCTTTATAATTCTCAGCTAGTTAAGGGGTAGGAGTATAGCTCAGTGGTAGAACATGTATGAGGCCCCAAAGCTGTATGTAAGCTGGGTTTCATTCTCAGCACCCCTCAAAAAAGATACTATTTTATGCTATCTATGAAATATACCCAATTAGTAGAACTCACCAAGTACTGTAGCAGTTGGCTCTAGGTCACCGACAACACCCTTGTACCTTGTAATCTGGGGAGATTGTGCCAAAAAATTGAAACCATGGGAATCTGAAAGGATAAATTTCAAAATTAAAGCATGAAATAAAATGCTAAAAAAAATGTGAATTTAGTGACATACTACTTTTGCTCTTGGTTTCCCTGTAAGGTTACTAGAGCATAACATAAGCAGTATGTGAGGAGACTAAAACCTAAAAGCAAAGAGAAACACGTTAAATTGCTTCCACAGTCTATCATTAACTCTTCTCATACTTTTATGCAAAGGGTCACTGGCAATAAATAGTCCTTTAAAAATGCCTAAAACTTGCCAGGTGTGGTGGTGCACACTTGTAATCACAGCATTCAGGAGGCTGAGACCAAGGATTGCGGTTCACAGACAGCCTCAGCTACTTAGAAAGGCTCCTTGCAACTGTTTCAAAGATCCTGTTTCAAAAAAATAAATAAAAGCTGGGCGTGGTAGCGCATGCTTGTAATCCCCGCACTTTTTTGGAGGCAGAGACAGGAGGATTGCGCAGGTTCGAAGCCAGCAGCGCGCTCTGGCTTAGGAGACCCTGTTTCCAAATAAAAATGTAAAAAATAGGTCTGGGAGTGTAGCCCGGAGGTAGAAGGGCTTCCAGGAACCAGAGTACCACCAAATAAATACATACATACATACATACATACATACATACATACATACATGCATACACTAAAAAAAATAAGGCTGGGGATGTAACTCAGAGGTACAATGGTCCTGGGTTCCACCCCCAGTAATGCAAAAAAAAAAATGCCTTAAACTCTAAATATCCAAAACCTTACTTTGCTAAAATCTTTAATTACAAACATCTGGACTTCTTTAAATAAAATAAGCTGGGTGTGCTGTCCCATGCTTATAATCCCAGTACTTGGGAGGATGAGATGAGAGGATCGCAGATTCAAGGACAGCCTCAGCAAGTAGTGAGATTCTTATCAACATAGTGAGACCCTGTTTCAAAATAAAAATAAAATAGGTAGGGGGGATATAGCTCGGAGGTAGAATGCCCCTGGGTTCAAACCCTAAGTATACACACACACACACACACACACACACACACACACACACACACACACACACACACACTTAAATAAGAAATTAAGAGTTTTTTCCATGCTTTCACAAAAACAAATAAATTTTAGGGCCACAGAATCTATCATAGGCTTCTCAGAATAAAACTTTAGTTCTTCAAGTCCAAGTCCAAGTCCAGAGTCACCATTCAGGTAAAAGCTGGTACAACAACTCATATCAACACATGAAGATTATTTTTTTTTTTTTTTGTGTGTGTGTGTGTGTGTGTGTGTGTGTGTTGCTGGGGATGGAACCCAGAGGCTTTTTACCTTTGGGTTACACTCCCAGACCTATTTTCTATTTTATTTGGAAACAGGGTCTCACTAAGGTGCTGAGAGCCTCGCTAAGTAGCTGAGGCTGGCTTCGAACCTGTGCGATCCTCCTGTCTCAGCCTCCCAAGAGCTGGGATTACAAGCATGCGCAACCACGCCCAGCTCCACATGAAGATTATAAATAAGGTAATTTAAAGGAAACACACTATTAATAAAGATCCACTCACTTTTCATTCCTTGGAAATCTTTTCTTTGCAAAATCTCTGGCCAAAGACTAAGTGCTGGATTGAGTTTCCTAGACAAGGAAGCTGACTTTATACTGAATCTTGGCTTCTCTAAAGAATCAAAATTTTTATTCTCTTTGGGTGATACATAGCATGCGAAGTTCTTTGCAACTAGATCATCATTAATACAAACCTGTAAAATTTTAAAATATTTAATGGATAATGAAACACATGTAGTCAATTGACTATAAAGAAAATATTCTCAAACTTAACCCCAAATGTCAATTTTCAATAAAACTTTCATAGAACATAATTTGATCAATTCCTTTACTTCTGCTCTGATAAATGAATTAAATACTTCTCATGAACTCTAATGAGAAAACAATAAAGATCTGTATGAAATACAAGAAGCATAGCATGCACATGTATGGGGGGTGTCTGTATGTGTGCCTGTCTGAGGATTAAACCCAGGCGCATTCTACCTCCATGCTACAACCCTAACTCCTTTTTGTTTATGTATTTAGTGGTACTAGAGTTGGAATCCAGGAACATTCTACCTCCAAGTTACACCTGCAATCCTATTTTATATTTATTTTGAAACAAGGTCTTGCTGAAGCTGTCCCTCTATCTCACCCTCCCAAGCACTAGGATTAAAGTACTAGGATTAAAGAGATGCACCACCATACTGGGCTTACTTTTTGTTTTGAAGCAGGGTCTCACTAGGTTGTTGAAAAATCTCACTATATTGAAAAGGTTGGCCTCAAACCTTTCATCCTCCTGTCTCAGCCTCCCATGTACAGGGATTACAGGTATGTGCCAACATGCCTGGTAAAAGAACGTGTGTGTGTGTGTGTGTGTGTGTGTGTGTGTGTGTGTGTAGGGGTGTGTGTACTGGAGATTGAACTCAGAGGCATTCTACCTTCCATTTCTACTCCCAGCCCAACAGAATGGGAGATGATTTTTTGCCAACTACTCCTCCAATACAGGACTAATATCTAGAATATACAGAGAACTCAAGAAAATCAGCACTAAGAAAACAAATCCCCAATCAAAAAATGGGCAACTAAATAGACATTTCACAAAGAAAGAAATACAAATGGCCAATAAATGCATGAAAAAATGCTAAATATTATTAGCAATCAGAAAGATGCAAATTAAAACTACCCTGAAATTTCACCTAACTCCATCTAGAATAGCAACCACTCAAAACACAAACAACAACAAATGCTGGCAAGGATGTGGAGAAGTGGAAACTTTAATACACTGTTGGTGGGACTGCAAATTAGTACAATCACTTAGGAAAACAGTATGGAGGATACTCAGAAGAATGGGAAGGACTTACCATATAATCCAGCAATACCACTTCTGGATATCTACCCAAAAGAACGGAAACCAAACTACCAAACTAATGCATGTATATCTATGTTCATAACTGCACAATTCACAAATTGCCAAACTATGGGACCAGCCAAGATGTCCATCAATAGATGAATGGATACAAAACTATGGGATATGTATACAACAGAATTTTACTCGGCCAAGAAAATTGTGTAAAGAAAAACACAATTACATCATTTACAGGGAAATGGATGGAACTGGAGATTACGCTAAGTGAAACTTGTTAGTCACACACACACAAAAAGAAACCGGATGCTTTCCCTAATATGTGGAAGCTAGGGAGAAAATTGGTCATAGGAGGAACTGTAGACTAAGGAGATACTATAGATGAGCAAAAAAGGAGATGGGAGGGGGGAAGAGAGAAATTCTCTAATGCACATGATGTATTTTAACAAACATATCAATGTCAATCACTATGCCATATATGAGAAGGAGGGAGGGGTGGGAATTGGGTAAGGGCTAATTGGGTGATGTGTGCATGTATGTCTCCACCATCTTGTATCCCATTAAGATATATGACTACAATATACCAATAAAAAATTTTAAAGAATGAATCTCATTATTAAAAAATAACAGAGTCACTTTGAAAACAGTAGTTTGGTTGTAATGATATAAAGAATAGAGATAAGTATCTTTTCCATAGAGATGTGGGTTAGCAATTCTGAAATTACTTTATGTAAATATTATTGATCAAATAAGTACACGGTAGCAAATAAGAGTGGATTTCTTATACTAAAGAAAATGTTAAGAAAAGGGCAGGCTAGAATGAACCCTATGATTTTTAGACTGAAATTAGAGGAATCGCAGCTCCTAATTCATGTACAGATGGATAGATGAGATAAAAATAAATTAGGTGTCTGCATGAGTTAGTGAAGTGCCTACATTTCCTCTTTCTGCTGAGAATATGCACAATTGGTGAAACCACAGGAGCAGTAAACACACCTTATGCCCTCATTTTTATACCTCACTAGCACTCTTTAATAAAAGGAACCAACACCTTTTGGTAAATGGTTGATTATAGAGCTCGGGCTAGAAAATGACAAAATGATCCTGGAGCATTCTGTGATACTAGGAAGGTAAGTGTTCAAACAATGACAAGGTACACTAGAAAGACAGTATTCCCTGTTTGAAGAAATCAGGTTTGATTAGATTGTTCAGGCAATCTAAGCAAGACAATAATGACAGCAATGAATTATACCCCTCCCAAAATAAAACAACTCAAAATCTATATTAGTCTAAACTGGTAAACCCGGAGTGGTGCCGGTGTAATCCCAGTACTTGGGAGGTTGACATAGGAGGATCATAGACTCACAGCCTGCCTCAGCTACTTAGCCCGGCATGGTGGCACACACTTGTAATCCCAGCATTTTGGAGGCTGAGACAGGAGGCTCGCAGTTTGCGGACAGCCTCAGCTACTTAGTGAGGCCCTTTGCAACTCAGTGAGACCCTGTTTCAAAATAAAGAATAAAATATAGGGCTGGGGGTGTAGCTCAGAGGTAGAATGCCCCTGGGTTCCATCTCCAGTACCGAAAAAAAATTAAAAAATAAAATAAGAATATGAAGAATAAATAAAAATAGGGCCAGGGGTGTAGCTAAGAGGTAGGATGACCCTGGGTTCTATACACAGTGCTACACATACATACATACATATATACATAAATATATAAATACATACATATATAGGTGAATAACCTAATATATGGGGAGAAGAAAGATTGTCACAGTAGAATTCCAATAAAAAATGTAGGATCTGGACTCATGCCTGTAATTCTAGTACTTGGGAGGCTGAGACAGGTTGGTGGCAGGTTTGAGGGCAGTGTGTAGTAATTTAGCAAGACTTTCAAAATAATAAATAAGGCTGGGGTGGCAGCCTATTTATGAGGTAGAGCACCTCTGGGTTCAATCGCCAGTATCACACATATATACAGAAGAAATAATGGAAATAGGTCAATAGTATAGCAGTAACTTTTACAGGCAAGAAATAATAATGAGTCATATGTGGTGGCACACACCTATAATCCCAGTACTTGGGGATTAGGCCCTTAGTGAGACCCTGTTTCAAAATTAAATTGAAATGCCGGGCGTGGTGGCGCACGCTTGTAATCCCCGCGCTTGGGAGGCAGAGACAGGAGGATCGCGCAGGTTCGAAGCCAGCCGCACGTGCTGGCTTAGGAGACCCTGTTTCCAAAAATGAAAATGTAAAAAATAGGTCTGGGAGTGTAGCCCGGAGGTAGAAGGGCTTCCAGGAACCCCAGTACCACCAAAAAAAAAAAAAAAAAAAAAAAATTAAATTGAAAAAGCTGGGAGTGTACGCCAGAGGTAGAATGCTCCTGGGCTCAACCCCAGTACCCCCTCTACACACACACACAATGAATGAATGAATGAATGAATGAATGAATGAATGAATGATGGTAATAATAAGAATAATCAGCAGCAGCATTAGCTGCCTACCGCGGCTGCCACCACCACCACCACCTCCACACACACTAGGTGTGGCGGCCCATACCTATAGTATCAGTACTTGGGAGGCTGAGACAGAAGGATCACAGGTTTGTGGCCAGTCTCAGCAACTTAGGCCCTCCACAATTTTGTGAAACCATTTCAAAATAAAAACATAAGATGGGCCTGGTGGCACATGCCTGTAATCCTAGTACTTGGGAGGCTGAGACAGGAGGGTTGTCAACTACTTAGTAAGACTCTCATCAACCTAGCAAGACCTTGTTTCAAAATAAAACAAAATATGCCTGAGGGTGTAGCTCAGAGGTAGAATGCCCCTGGGTTCAATCCCTAGCAACAAATAAAAAAAATAATAATATTACTGGTCATGGTGGTACATGTCTGTAATCCCAATATTTGGGAGGATCACAGGTTGCACAGTAATTTAGGGAGAACCCCTGCAACATAGTGATGGCCTGTTTCAGAATAAAATTTAAATTAAAACAGGGCTGAGAGTATAATTTGGAGGTAGAATGCTCCTGGATTCAATCTCCATTAACACACACACACAAACACACACATACGCACACACACGCACAGAGTAATTATCATGTGATTTAAAATTTGTAGGTGGAAGCCGGGTGTGGTGGTGCGCGCTTGTAATCCCAGAACTTGGGAGGCTGAGACAGGAGGATTGCACAGGTTTGAAGCCAGCTTCAGCTACTGAGTGAGGCTCTCAGCAACTTAGTGAGACCCTATTTCCAAATAAAGTATAAAATAGGTCTGGAGTATAGTCCAGAGGTAGAAAAGCCTCTGGGTTCCACCCCCCAGTACCACAAAAAAATAAATCCCTAGGTGGGGGTTAGGGCATAGCTCAATGTTACAGTGTGTTTATGTATGTGCATGCATTACACACACTTAGCATGTGTGGGGTTCTGAGTTCAATCTCCAAAACAGCAACAACAAATTCCCTGGGCTAGTGGCTCTCTGTGGGTTCTGGGAAGCCCTAGATCTATGTCCTGTATCCACTTCCCAAAAGGCAAAAATGCACCTTGTAGCAGATCTTGGAAAAGGCCACCAGTCAAACTATAGCAGCAAATAACCTGGGCAGAGAGGGTCATGTTCTCACACATCATGTCTACTTTCTTTCTACACTCATGGTATCTGAATTCTTAACACTGGGCCCACATGACTTACAATGACGAAATCTGTGACACTAAATGTGAAACATTTAGATAGCTTCTAAGCTGTGTGAATTAGTTTTCCGTAGTGTTTATTTGTCATTGATAAAAGTCAAAATTTAAATAATGATAAAATATTTAGAAAGTACAAATCTTTTACTTACTTTTTCATTTTTTATTGTTACATAAAGGTAAACCTCAAAAGTATCTCCTTCCACAGCACATAATTCCGCTTCCACCTGAGTAGTTGCTAAATGACAAAAACCAAAGAACAAATGAGCTGTTAGCAATCATGACCATGTCCCACCTATTAGTCTCTGCTAAGCTCCTAAGAGTACCCAGAGCCACAGAGCTAGTGGCTTCCTCAAGTAGGACGGGCTCCTAGAGTAGAAGGCAGGTGGGGCAAGTGAGCAGGCCATGGAAAAGGCTCCTGACTGGAGTGAGCCACAAATCCTCTGTCCCCATCAACGGAAACCCCTGCTACCTCATACCTCCTCAGATATGCAGTCCAAATTTCCAGTCCCAATCTTTCATCTGAGCACCCCTTCTCTGTTCCAGATGTCCCTGGATTAGACTTATTGGCTCTGTATTGGAGACTAAATAACCCAAACAGCAGGCCCATTTACGGATATTGGTCTTTTTGTTTTGTTTTTTTTTTTTCGTGTGTGTGTGTGTGTGTGTGTGTGTGTGTGTGTGTGTGTGTGTGTTGCTGGGGAGTGACCTCAGGGACATTCTACCTCTAAGCTATGCCCTCAACCCATTTTTAGAATTTTTTTTGTGTGTGTCTGTGTGTCTGTGTGGTACTGAGGATGGAACCCAGGAGCCTTCTATCTCTGAGCTATACCTGTGGCCATTTTTTATTCTTTATTTTGAAACAGGTAGGGTCTCACTGAGTTGCAAAGGGCCTAAGTGGCTGAGGCTGTCCTCTAACTAGGACACTCCTGTCTCAGCTTCTCGAATGCTGAGATTACAAGCCTGCACCACCACACCCAGCTAAAATATTTTGTTTTGAAACAGGATCTTGTTAGGTTGCTGAGTCTTACTACATTGCCAAGGCAAGCCTTGAACCTATGATCCTCCTGTTTCAGCCTCCCAAGTATTGGAATTTCAGGTGCACAATACCATTATCTTTACACATCTGATTTCATTTCATTTCTATCAGAACCTTTTGAGATAAGTACTGTTTTTATTTTATGGGTGAGAAGACCAAGCTCAGAGATAGTTAAGTAACTTGCCCACAGCTGCATACACAGAAGGTGGTAGGCACAATTCAGCCCTGGGAGTTTGCTTCCTCCAAACCCATATTCTCATCCCCCCGCATGTTCAATGGCCTCTCAAAGGCCCGAATTCCAAACCAAGAGACTCCCCAACCTCCTACTTCTCCCAGGTTCAAAGTTATCTGGCTTCTCCTTTACCCCGATGATGGGACAGCAAAGGAAAGGCCAGCACGCAACTAGTACCAGATGGCACCCTGGGCATCTGCACTTAACAGCAGCCAGCTCCTAGCAGTCAGCTGTCAGGATAACTGCCACAACAGTGTGTGTCTGTGACACAGAGGAAGCACACTAATAGGTAAAAACATCTCATACATCTTAAATTAACAATGATGATTGTTACACATCAAATATTCCTTGTTCACTAAAAAAGGTAGGCTTTTCATCAAATGTTAGTCTGATAAAATGCACATCAATTTGTTCTGCTGCACTGTACTCTTTAAGTAAGCCTCTTAAGAGGCAGGGGTTATTACTGAGTAGAGCTGTATCTACATAAACAGTCCCTTTCTACTTCCAGCTGTTCATTATTAGCATCCACATTCACCCTCAAAGTTTCAGGGGTACAGTCATTTGTGACGCTGATGAGGAGGAAGCTCCAGGTAACTTACAGAAAGCACATGAGGAAGGAGGGCCAAAGAGCTTAAAAGGCACATCTCAAACCCCCTGCTGACACGAGAGTAAACTACCATGAGTACTGGTGGAAAGCAAGCTGCACTGAATATGATGCAGTAGGCCTTACCCTTTACAATGTCCTGAAAGTACTGGACTGCCGCACTATCCCACTTTTTGGCAGGTCTGTAAGAGTAAACAGATGCAACTTCATTAAATAGAAACCTAAAGATAGTACACTAACACTGTTCAGTAAACCATTTAACACTGAATAATATGCCTAAGATACAGGTAACCGGGAGTGGGTATTCTACTCTCAGCCCTTTTAGAGACAGTGTCTCTCCAAGTTGCTGATGCTGGCCTTGAATTTGTGATCTTCTGCCTTGCTCTCCTGAGTAGCCAAAATTACAGGTGTGTTACATTGTGCCTAGCTGATTTGATTTTTAAGAAACTTACTAATTTGTGTGTGTGTGTGTACAGCAGAACTTTAGAACCAATGTCTTTATTTTACTGCCTGTGAAAGGGGGGTTACTGGGAAATGAATCCAGGGGCATTCTACCTTCAAGCTACACCGCCAGCCCTATTTTATTTTCTGTATTGAAAAAGGTCTCACTAGGTTGCTAAGAGTCTCACTAAATCACTGAAGCAATCCTCAAGCCTGCAATCCTCCCATCTCCACCTCCCAAGTACTGGGATTACAGGCATGTGCCACCACACTCATTTTTAAGAAATGCTTTGAAATTCTTTTTTTGTGGTGCTGGAGATTGAACCCAGGGATATTGTACCTCTGAGCTACATCCCTAGGTTCTCCCATTTTTTGTCATTTAAAAGCAGGATCTAAGTTGCTGAGGTTACCTTTGAACCTGTGATCCTCCTATCTGAGCCTCCCAAGTATTGGGGCTTACAGACATGTACCATCATGCCCAGCTGAAATTCTTGAACTAATGTGTTCAAATTCTTAGTTAAAAAACGATTTTTTGAATACTATGTCCAGGTACTGGGCCATGTATTTTATGCACATCATTTTATCTCTTTTTCAAAAGAACTCTTGAAGGATTGTGGTAGCACCTCTGATAAATAAAACTAACAGAAGCATAACAATACATTTTAACCTTATGCTTTTACTTTTGTTCCTGGCTCCCAAAAGCTGTTTTCTCCTCCTTTTTTTGCTACTTTTCCTATGATTCCCCCCCCCCCTAAGCACAGGAAAAATGTAGACAGAACAAACCTATATTGATCAAATGGGAAAGGGTACAAGGGTGCTAGAGTCAGCAGAGAGAAGTAGCTGGCTTTCTTCGACTACCTCTCAGAGTACTGGTTTGGCCAGCCTGTACCACAGGCTGTACCACAGCTTCCCAAATGCTGAGATCACAAGCGTGTACCACCACGCACAGGTGCCAACCTGTGCTGGACACCACTCAGGATCTCTGACTCAGGGAGCCTGTGTTCTGGCTGGAAGATAAGATTTGTCACAGGAAATCTGGGCTAATGGTGTTGGTCAGAAGATGCCAAGGCACTGGGTACAGTCATCTCCACAGGGGTCTGTCACGAGTCTGCACTGGCACAGGTGGTAGCAACACTGCAGAATGCAGGTCTTCACTTCCAGAGCTTACACTTGTAAAACAAACAAAAATAGGGGGTGCTCTCTTCACCTATGTATTTTACATGGATATGCCAAATGGCTTGGGAAAAATATAGCTAGCTATCAGGATGGAAATGGCTGCCAGGAGTGGTGGTGCACGCTTGTAGTCCGAGCATTCTCCCTACTGAAAAAATATATATATGGAAATGGTTGGTGGCGCACACTTGTAATCCCAGTATTTGGGAGGCTGAGATAGGAGGATCCAGGTTCACGGCCAGCCTCAGCTACTTAGTGTCTCATTATACTGGCCAGGCTGGCCTTGAATTCCTGGGCTCAAGAGCTCTTCCTGCCTCAGTATCTCAAGCACCTGGGATCACAAGTATGGGCCACAGAACTCAGCTAATAAACTTTTCTTTTAATGGTCCATGATCCCATGTTTTATGATTTTCTTTACACATAACTTACTATTAAAAGTGTTTAAAAGACAAAAAGCATAGAGATCAAGTCCTCTTCCAACCCCTGCTCTGAATAGGGAGCTGCCCAAGGCTTCTGTTGTACAGCCAGGTGTGAAAGACACTTCAGAGCTGCTTCCTGCAGAACAAAGGCCTGTGCAATTGCTCAGCACTCCAGCAAACGAATGACTTTAAATAAACATCCTGCACTCGACTTTAAGTCTTCTCCATGATTTAACCTACTGGAGGAGTTATACTTATGCAATCTCAGCCTTGTCTTCACAGAAGTCAATGTGTAAAGTAACAGGTTTTATGCAATGCAGTTTGAATTTTTTGGCTCTATAAGGAAGCTGCATAAAGGACTCTACTGCAACTCGAATGCTTCAAAGCAAAACAGAGACAGTTCCATTATAAACAAAAATTGTACATAACATTCTTTCAAAGTATGCCTACACAATTTATATACTTAATGTAAAAGAAATACCCTAATGTACATAATGTACATTCACAAACATGAGAAGGAGGGGGAGGCAATGGACTGGAAATTGGGGATTAAATGAGCAATGTGTATATGTATGCCTTTCTACAATCTTGTATTCCATTAACATGTATGACTACAGCCAGGTGTGGTGGCGCATGCTTGTCATCCCAGCATTCAAGAGGCTGAGACTGGAGGATCATGGTTCACAGACAGCTTCAGTTACTTAGTGAGGCCCTCTACAACTTAGTGAGACCTTGTTCAAAATAAAGAATAAAAAAATAAGGCAAGGAGTGTATCTCAGAGATCAAATACCCCTGGGTTCCACCCTCAGACCCCCCCCAAAATAAAATTTGTATGACTACAATGCACCAATAAAAAAGCAAAATTTATAAAATGCTAAAACTGAGCAAGAGTTTATGTAACAGAATTATGTAATCATCCTTTAATAACTCACTGTAATATATAACTCAAATTAAAAAATGAGTGTTTCTTTATGAAAAAGGTAAAAAAAAAAAAACCTCTTATTTTTAAAAGATATATAAGCCAGGCGTGGTGGTGCACGCTTATAATCCCTGCACTTGGGAGGCAGAGACAGGAGGATTGTGCAGGCTTGAAGCCAGCCGCGCTGGCTTAAGAGACCCTGTTTCCAAATAAAAAGTATAAAATAGGTCTGGGAGTGCAGCCCGGAGGTAGAAGGGTTTCCAGGAACCCCAGTACCACCAAAAAAAAAAAAAAAAAAAAAAAAAGCTGGACGTGGTGGTACACCCTCGTAATCCCAGCATTCGGGAGGCTGAGACCTGAGGATCCTGGTTCGTGGACATCCTCAGCTACTTAGTGAGGCCCTCTGCAACTCAGTGAGACCCGGTTTCAAAATAAATAATAAAAAATAGGGCAGGGGGTGTAGCTCGGAGGTTGAATGCCCCTGGGTTCCATCCCCAGACCCACCAAAAAAAAAAAGATATATAAAACATAAAATTAAACATATGAATAAAGTACCCAGTTCTGTTTAAATAGATGTATACATTGTATAATATTTAAGTTATGCGTATTTATCTCCTTAGTTATTTCATTATGGTGAATACTGTCATAATCTTTTTACAGACCACTTTTCCTAAATATCTTAGTTATTATATTTTCTCATAATCACTTTCAGAAAATAATGGCAATCTTTATAATTGCTGTGCCTCTAATGTTTTTCTGGTTCTCAATATGTTGAATAGAATACCCAGAACAATGTTCAGTTATAGTAGTGACATATTCTTGACTTCTTTTTTCTTTTTCAGTACTGGGGGCATTCTACCTCCGAGCTACACCCCCAGCCCTATTTTTTATTCTTTAATTTGAAACAGGGTCTCACTAAGTTGCAGAGGGCTTCACTAAGTAGCTGAAGCTGGTCACGAACCCTGATCCTCCTGTCTCAGCCTCCCAAATGCAGGGATTACAAGCGTGCACCACCACGCCCAGTGTGACTTCTGATTTTCAAGCTAACGCTTTCTGGAATTGCAACCATGAAAATTTTGCTGATGCATACATTTGACATATTATAGACTACTACGAAAAAAATTGACTTTCTCGTTTTTTTTTTCTTTTTGTGGTACTGTGAGTGGAACCCAAGGGCCTTTCTTCCTCTGAGCTATACTCCCAGACCTATTTTATACTTTATTTGAAAACAGGGTCTCCCTAAGTTGCTGAGAGCCTCACTAAGTAGCAGAGGCTGGTTTTGAACCTGTGCAATCCTCATGTCTCAGCCTCCCAAGTGCTGGGATTACAAGTGTGTGCCACCATGCCCGGCGACTTTCTCCTTTAAAACTGACATTTCTCTCCTTAAAAAGAGTATTAATGCAAAATCAATGTATACATACTTTTTAGATTTTACTGGAATGTACTTGGCAAAATCCACAAGGAAACACTGTGCCAGGTAGTGGTCTGCTGAAGATACAATTGACTTAATAATAGCCCTGCACCAGCACTTCAACTCCTGACAATAAACCACACAGACCTACAAAATAAAAAGGAAGGGTTTAGTTTTTTTTGTGTGTGTGAGGGGAGGGAGTATGGTACTTGAGATTGAACTCAGAGGCATTCTACCCCCTGATCAACACCCTCAGCTCTATTTTATTTATTTTGAAACAGTGTCTCACTAAGTTGTGGAGGGCATTGCTATGTTGCTGAGGCTGGCTGCAAACCTGAGATCCTCCTGTCTCCGCCTCCAAAGTACTGGGATTATAAGCATGCATCATCTCACCTGGATGAGTCTTATAATGAGAATTAAAAGGTCTTCTCAAAACCATCTCAGCTCATCTTTTGCCTTACAGAAGATGGCTGGGATTCTAGACCTAACAGAGCTAAACACTGCCTGCCAGAAGAGAAACTGAGGGAAGAACACAGGTAACTGAGTCTTGCCCTGTTGCTAAGGCTGGCCTTGAACCTATGAGCCTCCTGTCTCCGCCTCCCAAGTACTGAGATTGCAGCCATGTGACACCTGGCTTCACTGTTTTTCTTACTACAGTAGTCCCCCTTATCCAGTTTTAGTTACCCACAGTTAACTTCAGTCTAAAAATATTAGTGAAAATTTTCACAAACTTTTCACAAGTTTTCAATTGTGTCCTGTTCTGAACAGTGTGACAAAATCTCACACCACCTTGGTCCATCCAACGTAGAACCTGTTGGACATGGTGGTGTGTGCCTACGATCCCTCTGGGATCACAAGCTCAAGGCCAGCCCTGGCAGCTTAGCAAGACCATATCACAAAAAAAAATAAAAAGAGCAAAGAATGTATCTCAAAAGTAGAGTGACCCTGGGCTCAATCCTCAGTACTGCAAAGAAAAACAGATTATGAATTATCCCTTTGTCTAGCATATTCATACTGCACACTCTACCTGCCATTTAGTCACTCAGCGACCGTGTCAGTTATCAAATGAGATGTCACAGTACTGTGGGTGCTTGTGTTTAAGTAACTCTTACTTATTTCACTTAACAATGACCCCAAGGTGCAAACTTTTATTCAAATATAGTTATAATTTTTCTACTTTATTGTTACTCTCACACCATGTCTAATCTATAAATTAAACTTTAGAGTAAGTATAAACTTAAATGAAAAATTATAGCATATATAGAGTTCAGGCCACTGAGAATCTTATAGCATGTCCTCTACAGGTAAGGGGACTACTATGAAATCATTCGGACTCTGTATCTAAGGAAAACTTGAAAAAAAAAAAAAAGAAAAGTTTTTTGGTACTGGGGACTGAACCCAGAAGCATTCTACCATTCAAGTTATACCACCAAGCCCTTTAAAAAAAAATACTATCCTAAAGTTGGGGTGGCACACACCTATAATTCCAGTACTTGGGAGGCTAAAATAGGAGTATCATAGATTCAAAGCCAGCCTCAGCTACTCAGCAAGACCGTTTCCAAATAAAAAATAAAATAGGAATATGTGTGTAATTCAGAGGTAGAATGTCCAAGGTTCAATCTCTAGCACAACAACAACAACAAAAATATTTTGAAACAGGGTCTCCCTAAATTGCTGAGGGCCTCACTGAATTGCTGAGGCTGTCCTCGAACTTATAATCTTCCTGTTTCAGCCTTCCAAGGGCAGGAATCACAGGAGTGCACCACCACACCTGGATTAAAAGCAGTTTCAATTTGCATTTTTCTGATGTTTAAAAATGTTGAACATTTTTAGCCAGGCATGGTGGCACACGCTTGTAATCCCCGTGCTTGGGAGGCGGAGACGGGAGGATCGCACTGGTTCGAAGCCAGCCTCGCTGGCTTAAGAGACCCTGTTTCCAAAAATTAAAAAGTATAAAATAGGTCTGGGAGTGTAGCTGGAGGTAGAAGGGCTTCCAGGAACCCAAGTACTACCAATAAATAAATAAATAAATAAATAAATAAATAAATAAATAAATAAATAAATATTGAACATTTAAAAATAAACATTTGAATTATTGGCCACTCAAACTATATATATACACAATAGAATATTATTCAGCCATAAAAAAGAACAAACTCATGTCATTTGTAGGAAAACAGATGAAACTGACAAATCAACAAATCAGACTCAAGGTAGGTATGGTGGTACATGTTTGTTAGCCCAGTACTTGGGAGGCTGAGACAAAAGAATCTCCAGTTTGCAGCCAGCTTCAGCAACTTAGTGAGGCCCTACACAACTTAGTGAGACCCTATTTCAAAATAAAAAATAAAACAGAACTGGAGGTGTAGGTCAGAGAGAGAATGCCCCTGGGTTCAATCCCCAGTAACAACACACACACACCCCTAAGAATCACATTTCCACTATTTGGAATCTAGGCGGAAAAGACAACATGAAAGTAACAGGGAGCCAAGCACAGCAGTGCACACCTGTAATCCCTCCCAGTACTTGGGAGTTGAGACAGGAGGATCATAGGTTCAAAGTCAGCCTCAGAACTCAGTGACACTGTTTCAAAATAAAAAATAAAATGGGGCTGGGGGTGTAGCTCAGAAGTAGAATGTCCCTGAGTTCCATCCCCAGTATCATATATACACACAAAAAAGGTAAAACTATGTAATTTGTGAATACAAATATGCTAAAATGAAACCTGTAATTAAAATATTAAAATGTACTAAAAGAAAGAGAAGAGGAGGGAGGAGGAAGGAGGCTAGGGATCTAGTTCAGCTGTAGAATTCTTGCCTAACCTGTACCCTCTAAGACCCTGGGTTCCATCCCTAGCATGAAAACAAAAAGTCTGAAATCTATTCTCTATTGGTAAAGAGAAAAAAAGGAGAAGAAAAGGTAGCAGTGATTCAAAATGAGGAAGAAGGGAAACAGAGATGGTCCTGAGAAATCTGCCCTATTCCCAAGTCTCCCTGCCCTTAAAAAAAAAAAAAAAAAAAAAAGAAAAGAAAAGAAAGAAAGAAAAAGAAAAAGAAAACCACCACTGTCTGCAGCCACTGTAATCCCAGTGGCTTGGGAGGCTGAGACAGGAGGATCACAGGTTCAAGACCAATCTCAGCACCTTAGCAAAACCCTATTTCAAAATAAAAAATTAGCCGGGCATAGTGGTGCATGCTTGTAATTCAGTACTTGGGATGCTGAGACAGGAAGATCACAGGTGCATGGCCAGCCTCAGCTACTTAGGGAGGCCCTTTACAACTTAATGAGACCCTGTTTCAAAATAAAGAATAAAAAATAGGGCTGGAGGTGTAGTTCAGAGGTAGAATGCCCAGGGTTCAATTTCCAGTGCCACCAAAAATATTTAAAGAAAGAAAAAATAATAATAAATAAAATAGGACCGGGATGTACTTCAATTCTGATCCTTAATTTGAATGGTTATCTTGTGGGTCGGTGGCACTGATTCCCTGGGGCCCACTAGTCTCTCACCTTCTGTTCACATCTCCCACCCTCCTCATACGAGGCGCGAGGCGATGCAGATGGCCTTCTGTACCCTTCCTGTTCCCAGGTCCTCTGCCCTGCCTCACTAGGACTACTGTTAGCCAAAAGTAGAAATAGCTAGGCACAAGTCCTTATGCTAAAAACTGATAAGGGGAAAAAATCAAGCAATTTTTTATGACATGAACCATATTATATTTTGGGGTAATGAACTAGTCTTACTAAAAAAGGAAAGTTCTACACACAATTTGAGCTCATGAGTGCAGAAGAAAGAAATCACTGTGTCTGAACATGAATGAAAGCTAATTCACAGTGGTCACTATTGAATGGTGAAACCATTATGTAGAATACTGACAGGTGAGGCCAGAGGGAGGGATCAGGTCATCACCACCTGACTCTTAGCACCACACAAACGCTATTATCTCCCAATCAAAGAACATTAAGTTCTTGGAAAAAAAATTTTTAATGACCCCAATCTAGCCATATCTGTATATTTAGCAGTGCTTAACTATCAATCCACAGAAAATACAGAAGGAATATAAAAAATATATAGGGAAAAGTTAGACCATCACCAACCAGGAGAAAGGCAACAGGCGACTCAAAATGCAAAATATTTTAGAGGAAATAGTATATTTCTTCAATGAACCAAGGGTATGAAAAAAATTTTTAAATTATGTTACTGATGAATTGGGGGAGAAAAGAATTCAAATATTTTCTAGTTTTTTTATCACAAAGAGCTTAAAAATATTTTCCCATCATATGACTGCAAAAATTTTAACTCCTGAAAAATGCTGACTTGTCAAAAGAATCAGACAATGGACAACGGGAGATGGACTGCGATGTGGAATAGGAAAAATAAAGAAGCATGTGTTGGCTGAAGTCATGAGAAACCAAAAAGGAGGAGTTAGCCCTAGACTGCAAACTCCCTATGCTCTGCTGCAATCTCTCCATCTGCCCTGGATCTAGAATATTCTCCTGGTTCCCAGCCCCAAGAGTACACCTGGATTTAGAAGACATGTCATTTTCCTACTGCCTCACACAAAAATTACACAACAACCATCCCTGTTCCATGACTAGCCTGAATTTTGTGCAGCCTAAAAATCCTAATACTAGGCAATAATTACAAGCAATTTAGATGTTACAAAAGATTCCATCACCTCTGCTGCCCAAATATTTTACATTTCAATTAGTGTTTTAAAAAAGTGATTAAAACACATTTAGATACATGCCTGCCCTTCTTCCAATATTGATGGTTTTATTTCAATATCTTGACACATACTGTTATAGAAGTCATTCATGTCACTATATAGTTTTTGATAGTCAACTTCATGATCTAAAAAGGGACTGCATCCTTTTATAATAACCCAGAAGCAACCTGGAGCTTCTATCTGTAAAAATTTAAAAGATAAAAAATATGCATGGTTTAAAAGTAGAACAATAAAATAATAAACCTTAGAATCATGATTTCTATTTAAGTGACCCAACAAATTCTTGACAAGTGCTTGTGTCTTAAATGGTGAGATCAAAGAAAAAATTCTAAATATGTCATAAATAACATGTAATTCTCAATTATTGACTGTAACTCAAAGAGCAAAGGAGTCCTCAATCTCATGTGTTTTGAAAATACCCACAAGATAGGTTTGTAGCCAGACTCAGCTACTTAGTGAGGCCATTTGCAACTTAGTCAAACCCTATTTCAAAATCAAGAATAAAAAAATAGAGCTAGGGGTGTAGCTTGGAGGTAAAATGCCCCTGGGTTCAATCCCCAGCAACACACACACACACACACACACACACACACACACACACACACACAGAAATACCCAAAATATGCACAAGCAAGGATCAGAAAAATATTTTAATACTATGGTTTTTATAAGGAAAAAATAAGGATTTATGCCTCAGCAACTCAGACACTTTTAGAAATTAAAAATTAAAATAAAGCCAGAAACCAGGCGTGGTGGTGCATGCCTCTAATCCTAGTTTTTGGAAGACTAAGACAGGAAGGAGATCTGCAGGTTCAAAGCCAGCCTCAGCAACTTAGCAAAACTTTTGGCAACTTAGTGAGATTCTGTTTCCAAGTAAGAAATAAGAGCCAGGCATGGTGGTGCACACTTGTAAACCCAGTACCTAGGAGATTGAGACAGGAGGATTAAAGATTTAAGACCAGCCTCAGCAACTCAGTGAGACCTTGTTTCAAAGTAAAGGATAAAAAAACAGGGCTGGGGTGAAGCTCAGAGGTAGAATGCCCCAGAGTTCTATCTCCAATAACACACACTCATAACACAGGCACCAGACATGGTGGCACACATTTGTAATCCCAGTACTTAGGAGGCTGAGACAGGAGGAACACAGGTTTGCATCCAGCGTTAGCTACTTAGTGAGGCCCTCTGCAACTTAGTGAGACCCTGTTTCAAAATAAAGAATAAAAAACCAGACTGGGGGTATAGTTAAAACGTAGAATGCCCCTGGGTTCAATCCCCGTACCACAAAGTGGAAAAAAAAAAAAAAAAAGGGGCTGAGGGTATGGAGGATGTAACTCAGAGATAAAGCACCTCTAGGTTCAATAACAAGTACCACAAAAAAGAAAAAAATATATATGTGTATGTATCTGCTCACATTAAAAAAATGACAGATAAAACAAATATAAACTATTAATATGAGGGAAAGGAAAAATTGAAAGAATTAAAGTGAAACAGACCTCTCTGTATCTTGTTATATATTATTATTAGAAACCATGATTATCCATGTTAGAGATAAGACAAAAATATAAAGTTCATTATATAGAGGGTACTGGGAATTGATGTAGCTCTGAGGGAGAATGTCCCTGGGTTCAATCCTCAGAACAAAAAAAAAAAAAAAAAAAGGCCTAAGAGCAATGACATCCTAAGTTTGTGGGTCCAAGGACAGGCATTTTCTTTCTACTTTTCTTAGTGTTAAAACATTTTATATTAAATAATTGGAAAAATGACAGTGGTCATTGGTCATTCTGATTCTGGTAATGGCAACTGCATGGTTCATATGCCACCTGCAGGTAACAAGTATAAACCCATGAAAAAATTACATTTTTTTGATACTGGGATTGAACCCAGGAACTTTCTAGCTCTGAGCTACACCTCCAGCCCTTTTGTTTTTGAAACAGGGTCTCACAGTGGCTGAAGTCTTGCTAAGTTGCTGAGAATGACTTTGAACTTGTGAGCCTCCTGTCTCAGCATCCCAAGTACTGGAATTACAGGCCTGTGCCACCATACCCAGCCCCAAAGTTAACTTTGTGTGTGTGTGGGGGGGGGGGTGGGTGTGAGGGTACTGGGAACTGAATCCAGGGGAATTCTACCTCTGAGCTACATCCCTGGCCCTTCTTTTTTTTTTTTTTTTTTTTTTTTTTGTGTGTGTGTGTGTGTGTGTGTGTGTGTGTGTGTGTGTGGTACTGAGGATAGAACCCAGGGGCATTCTACCTTCAAGCTACACCTCCAGCCCTATTTTTAATTCTTTATTTTGAAACAGGGTCTCACTGAGTTGCAAAGGGCCTAAGTAGCTGAGGTTGTCTGCAAACCATGATCCTCCTGTCTCAGCTCCTAAATGCTGGGATTACAAGCATGTACCACCACACCCGGCCTATTTTAATTTTTGAAACAGTGTCTCACTAGGTTGATGAGAGTCTTACTATTTGCTGAGGCTGTCCTTAAATCTGTGATCTCCTGCCTTAGCCTCCCAACAAGTATCAGGATTACAAGTATGCATCACACACCTGGTTCAAAGTAATTACTTTTAAAGGCACTGAAGAGCTGCACAAACCAGGCAGAACCTGGAGGAGATCCAATCTCTAAAAGAAGAAAATTTCAGAGTGAGATCCAGGTTTCCACAGCTTTTTCCCTAAGTAATCCCCCATCTCCTACCTCCATCTCCCCAGCTCATATGGAATGGAGCTGTTATCCCTTGAGCAGAAATCCACAGTATCTGTGGCTTAAAAAACCAGAAGACAGAGTTTTAGAATTGCCAGAGCAGCTAAAAACTAAGGGGAGAAAATCAGAGAGGGAGTATCAAAGATGGGGAGCTTCAAAGTCTGTAATATGAAGCCCTCTCACATCTTCCACATGCCCTGGACACCAAGGTGTCCTGAGAAGACTCACAACTGGAAAGCTGGAAGACAGTGTTAGCTGAGACCCACGAGAAACACAGAATCCTGGGCACATAACAATGCCATCAAATCTTTGCATCAAAGACAACCGAATTCTACCAAGACTTATGGGATACAAAATAATATCCCCAGGATGACTGTGGTTTCCCATCAAAATGCTGCCTGAGAAAGTTCAGTGTTGCTAGGAGTACTCAGTATGTGTCCTAGCCAGCCCCTCACCTTCCTTTTTCAGAGCACTTACTGAAAAGGACTTCGTATTATGAACACATATCTACGACACGTGTGTGTGTGTGTGTGTGTGTGTGTGTGTGTTACTGAGGATGGAATCCAGGGACATTCTACTTCTGAGCTATACCCCCAGCCCTATTTTTATTCTTTATTTTGAAACAGGGTCGCATTGAGTTGCAAAGGGCCTAAGTAGCTGAGGCTGTCCGTGAACTGCTATCCTCCAGTCTCAGCCTCCCAAATGCTAGAATTACAAGCATGTGCCACTATGCCTAGCTCTACAACTCTTGAGAGTATCTTTCTCAATAACCTGAAAGTCAAGCCAGGCGTGGTGGCACACACTTGTTATCCCAGCATTCGGGAGGCAAGACCGGAGGATTGCGGTTTGCAGACAGCCTCAGCTACTTAGTGAGGCCTTCCACAATTTAGTGAGACCCTTTTTCAAAGTAAAAAATAAAAAAAGGGCAGGGAGTGTAGCTTGGAGGTTGAATGTCCCTGGGTTCCATCCCCAGACCCGCAAAGAAAAAACAAATAATCTGAAAGTCATTCCTCAGAAATGTTATCACCAGGAAAAACAGGGCTTCCACCTCCAAGTCTCTATGGGAAGACAGAAACCTAAGTTCTTTAAATTCATTTAGCAGATATAGCTGGCCTAACACTGACCAAACCTTCATGATTTTTCACTTAAGCCCAGCATCCATTCTCTAAAACCTACTCACTTCTACACAAATGGCAATGGAGCTTAGTTCTTTCCCCTACTATTTAAAGGTTGGTGAGTAAAAATCTACATTCACCACTCGTGTCAGGGTTTATCTTTGTCATCCATCGCAAGAAAGTGCAGTTTGGAGTAAGAGTAATGCCAAGTTATAGAGGCTTAGCACCTCCTGCTCTCTACAGAAGCTCTGAAGTCTGATGCTTCAAAAGACCAGCCAGGCATGGTGGTGCATGCTTGTAAAGCCAGTACATGGGAGGCTAAGACAGGAAGATTGAAGGTTTAAGGAAAGCCTCAGCAAGTAGTGAGATTCATCAACCTAGATCTTGTTTTCAAATAAAAATAAAATAGGTCTGGAGGGTGTAGGTCAGAGGTAGAATGCCCCTGGGTTCAATCTCCAGTGCCACACCCACAAAAAGTAGTAGTAGTAGTAAAGATCATGTTATAGTACAAAGAAAAATGTGCTCTACCAGTAAGGACAGGTGTACACAAAGTGTGAACCAAGCTTCTTGACATGTAGACTGACCCAAACATAGTCAAACTGCAAGCCTGCACAGTTCATCAGAATCACAACATCTAAGCCTGGCATGGTGGTATACACCTGTAATCTTAGTACTTGGGAAGGTGAGACAGGAGAATAATAGGTTTGTGGCCAGCCTCAGCAAATTAACAAAGCCCTCTGCTACTCAGTAAGACCCCCCCCCTTTTTTTTTGGTGTGTGTGTGGTGCTGGAGATTGAACCAAGGGGCAGTCTACCTCTAAGCTACACCCCCCAGGCCAATTTTTTATTATTATGAATCAGGGTCTCAATAAGTTGTGGATGGCCTCAGTAAGTAGCTGAAGCTGGCTGCAAACCTGGATCCTCCGGTCTCAGCCTCTCAAGTACTGGGATTACAAGTGTGTGTCACCATACCCAGGGCTGGGGGCGTAACTCGGTGGTAGAAGGCCCCTTGGTTCAATCCCCAATACCATGCCCCAACACACACACACACACACACACACACACACACACACACACACACACAGAAATGAGAACCCAAGATAAGATGTCCAGATATTGTAATTCACAGGTGAGGATTTAAAAGCAGCTGTCAACACTGGATGTGGTGACTCAGGTTTGTAATCCCACACTTGGAAGGCTAATATAGGAGGATCACAGGTTCACAGTCAACCTCAGCAATTTAATTAGACCTTATTTCAAAATTAAAAAATAAAATAGTGCTGGGCATATAACTCAGAGGTAAAATGCCCCTAAGTTCAATCCCTAGCACCAAAAAAAAAAAAAGGAACAAAAAAAGCAGCTATCATAGATATGTTCAAGAATTTGAGTAGCCAGGCATGGTGGCGCATGCTTGTAATCCCCACTCTCTGGGAGGATGAGACAGGAGGATCGCACAGGTTCGAAACCAGCCTCAGCTACTTAGTGAGGCCTTCAGCAACTCAGTGAGACCCTGTTTCAAAATAAAGAATAAAAAATAGGGATGGGGTGTATCTTGGAGATAGAATGCCCCTGGGTTCAATCTCCAACACCACACACACAGATAAAAAAAGAGATGAGGATGCCCATGCCTGTAATCCCTGTAGTTGGAGGCTGAGAAAAGAGGATCATAGGTTGAGAACAGGAACATAATGAAACTTTCAGGAACTCAGTAAGGCCTTGTTTCAAAACCAAAAATATAAAGGGCAGGGGTAATGTTCTATCCCCAATACCAAAATATATATAAATAAATAAATATAAAAAGAGCTAGACGTGGTGGCACATACCTGTAATCTCAGTATTTGGGAGGCTAAAACAAGGATTGAAGGTTCAAGCACAGACTCAGCAAGTAGCTGAAACTTGTCATTAAATGAAAAATCAATGACAAAAAACATACCATATGATTCTACCAATGTAAGGTTAAGTGGTTAAAGTCAGAGACACAAAAGGTGGGAAAGTAGTTGCCAGGGACTTGGGAGACAGGGTTTTAAGTTATTGTTTATGGGGTACAAAGCTTCAGATTTACGAGATGAAAAGAGTTCTGGAGATGGACGGTGGTGATGGTTGCTCAAAATTCTGAATGTATTTAATATCATGCAATCATTAGCTTAACAATAGCTCTGATAAAAAAGTTACAATAATTTTGTTTTGGTGGTGGTGGTATTGGGGATGAAATTTAGAGGCATTCTACCCCCAGCCTTATTTTATTATTTTGAAACAGGGTATCACTAAGTTGTAGATGGCCTCACTAAGTTGCTGAGGCTGGCCATGAATCTGCAATCCTCCAGTCTTCACTTCCTGAATACGAGGATTTCAAGTGTGTGCCGCCATACCTGGCTATAAATTCAATTTTACTACTATATTCCGGCAGTGAATGTTGCCTATTTAAATTTAAAAACATTAACATTTGCCACAGCACCAAAAACCAGGAACTTTTAGATATAAATCTATGAGTATGTAACTTTCTTAAACATATTTGACATAACAGTTGGGTGTGGTGGTGCATGACTGTAATCCTAGTACTTGGGAGGCTGAGACAGGAGGATCATGGGCTGAAGGCCAGCCTCAGCAACTTAGCAGGATTCTGTTTTAAAATAATAAAATAGGGCTGGGAATATATATACAGCTTCAAGGTAGACTGCCCCAGGTTCAATCCCTAGCATCACACACACACACACAAAAAAAAAACTACAACTCTATCCACTAAACAGTAAACCCAATATGCTTTTTCAGTAAACTTGACTAGTCTTAAGAATCTCCTATGCAGGGCGTGGTAGCACAGGCTTGTAATCCCAGTGCTTGGGAGGCTGAGACAGGAGAATTGCACAAGTTCGAAGCCAGCCTCAGCTACTTAGTGAGACCCTGTTTCCAAATAAAGTATAAAATAGGTCTGGGATTATAGCCCAGAGGTAGAAAGCCCCTGGGTTCCACCCTCAGTTCCACAAAAAAAAAAAAAAAAAAAAAAAATCTCATACAAATGGAATCATTCAGTATTTGTTTCACTGTGACTGACTTAACATCATGTCCTTAGGGTTCACTCATGTTGAAGCATTTGTCAGAATCTCTTTAAGGTTAAGTAATATTTACATTTCATAGTACCTATACATACCACATTTTGTTTATCCAGTTACTTACTGACACACTTGGGGTAAAGAAAAAAAAATTTTTTTTTTTTTTTGGTGGTACTGGGGGATGGAACCCTTCTACCTCCGGGCTACACTCCCAGACCTATTTTATATTTTTATTTGGAAACAAGGTCTCTTAAGCCAGCAGGGCTGGCTTCGAACCTGCGGGATCCTCCTGTCTCCGCCTCCCAAGCGTGGGGATTACAGGCCTGAGCCACCACGCCCGGCAGAAAATATTTTACCTGTGTAAAAACAGTATTAATCTGGCCAAGTGATATCTATGTGGACAGAATATTTGCTCAGAGGGTGAGCTGATTAAAAGCCAGAAGTGGAGGCATATCAGAGTTGAGGGGATAAACATAAAGGCCCATGAGAGTTGAGGGGATAAACATAAAGGCCCAGGCCCAAATGAAAAGAGAGGTTCCTAAGCAGGAAGCAGTGAGTCCAGCTCCTCCTGCCAACATTCTGCTATAAGTGGTAGGATTCCTAGACAGCAAAGAGTCCTGTAGTTAGAGAAATCTGACCACCATATTTAGGATAGAAGACATCTGATTTGTGGAGAGAAGCTTGCCAGATAAATCTAAAACACCTGATGTCTCAGCGCAAATGCTCTGTAAGGGCGGCTTCAAATGTCCGTGAATCTTTACTCAGATGAATTATCTTAAAGCTAAAAGCAGGCACTGGGCGTGGTGGTGCTCACCTGTAATGCCAGTACTTGGGAGGCTGAGACTGGAGGATCCCAGGTTTGTGACCAGACTCAGCCATCTAGCAACTCTAGCCTCTTGCAACGCTGTGAGGCAGAATCAAAATAAAATAGGGCTGGAAATATAGCTGAGAGGTATGTCCCTGAGCTCCATCGCAGTAACACACCCAACAAAGCAGGAAAGCTGATGGCTTTAAAAATCCCATCATTCGCTATGTCCCTCTCCTCTACCCACTACTCTTTATTTATTTGGTTTATTTATTTATTTATTTATTTATTTATTTAGTGGCACTGGGGATGGAACCCAGGGGCCTTCTACCTCCGGGCTACACTCCCAGACTTATTTTATATTTTGTTTGGAAACAGGGTCTCTTAAGCCAGTGCGGCTGGCTTCGAACCTGCGCGATACTCCTGTCTCAGCCTCCCAAGCGCGGGGATTACAAGCGTGAGCCACCACGCCCGGTTTAAAGTACGACTTTTAAAGTGACCTGTATTCTGTCCACTAATCCAAGCCCACTGCTGCGCTCTGGTAAATTCCTCCCTCCAGTTTCCAATCTCTGGTGTCAGGAGCAGCATCCATGGACCCACAAAGGGGAGCGGTCCAGGGGCGGCCCAGGTGGCCGAGCCCGCCGGGAGCGAGCAGGGGTCCTGGCCACCGCTCCCGCGCACCGAGCGCCGGAGCCCGCGGGGAGGGAGGCGGGTCCTCCGGGCAGCGCGGACCGGAGCTGCCCGGCCCAAGAACCCGTCCGAAGGCGCGCACGGGGCACCTCCCTCCCTGAACTGCGGAGACCCCGCAGTGACTTGAGTTTCTTAGTCCAGAGCAGCCCGCGAGCGCAGCGGGCACGCTGAGGCTGCCCGTGAGCGGCTGCTCGGACCCACGCGGACGGCCTTTCAGCGAGCTCACCTTCAGCACCAGGACCTCGGACATCCCGCCGCGCGGGCTCGGAGCCGGCGGGCTCGCTCCTCCAGCCCCGCGCCCCGACGACCGGGCTCCCCCGTCCAGCCTCCCGCCCGGCCGGGCCGCCCACCTCGCGCGCCGCCGTCCAGCCCCGCGCCGGCCGCCGGGACCGCGCTCACACCCCCGCGCGCGCCGCCCCGCGCAGGCCTGCAGCGGGCCGGGCCGGGCGTCCATCGCAGGCGCGCGGGGTCCCGTCTACACACGGCCGGCGCCCCCCACCGCGCAGGCGCGGGCCCGCCTACTATGGGCCGGCGCCCCCCACGGGCGCGCGGGGTCCGTCTACACACGGTCGCCGCCCCCCACGGGCGCGCGGGGTCCCGTCTACACACCGCCGGCGCCCCCCACAGGCGCGCGTGGGGCCCTTGATCGGCCAACGTCCTGAAGATAAGTGGTTGGTTGACTCCTATAGCAGCATGGTTATTTACTGATAGCCTTGGTAATTGGTGCCTGTGGGTGATTGGGAGCATAATTCTTACAGTGAGTTTGTCTCTGATTGCCTGTCTTTTGGGAAGAAGTGTCTAACATTGGTTGGTGAGTAGATGGCCTTGGCCATTGAATGATTTAATCAGTTTAAAACTGGCTTGGGTACCTCCTAAGTATTCATTACCATGGCTACAGGTCAAGTAAAATTGCCCAAATTGCAGGCAATTTTAACAAAATGTTTTCTGGATAAATTTGATTTTTAGCCACTGTTGGAAAATGATTTCATATTCCAGAATTGTAGATCTATTTTGAATTGTCTTAGGAGGAATTTTCAATAGTTGCTATTATCTTAGTGAGTATTATCAGTCTCACTGTAAATTTCTATATATGTATGATAGTAATATCATGTGTCTGTTCCTTGTGTTTATTCCATTAAAAGTAATAATATTTTCCTAGTAATTGTAAATTATTACATCTTAACTCATTGATTAATTTATAAATCATTTAATTTCCAAACAAATTAATAACCAATAAGAATACTGCTATTTTTAAGTTATATATGACAAAAGAATATGCTAAGAGTAAAATATTGTACCAAGATTTTTGCTTTTTTTTTGCTTTTTTTTTATTGGTGCACTGTATTCATACATCATAGTGGGATAAAAAAAAAAAAACTTTTGTAGACATACATGCACACTTTTCCCAGTCAGCCCTCACCCAATCCCCACCCCACTCCCTCCCCATCCCTCCTTCCCATGCTTGGCTTAGTGGTTGACATCTAGTATTATAGCAATTTATCCAAAATTAAAAATGATAATCTCACATAACAGTTTCATTTGTCTGATACCAAGCTTTTGATGACTTAAAGATAACATTTCAATATTTCTTTTTGCTTTCTTTCTTACCAGAGAATATTTTTTTTCTATTTTTTAGGTGAAACCATCATATATTTATATATTTATTTTTCAGAAAAAAATCTATCCTAATTTGGAATATGGAGTCTAGGTACCCAAAACGATCTTGAAAAAGAACAAAGCTAGAAGATATATATTTTCTGATTTCAAACCATATAAAGCTACAATAATTGAAACAGTGTAGTACTATTGTAAAGGCAGATATATAAACCATTGGAGTTAAATAATAGCCTAGAGCTAAATTCTTCCCTATATTTTCAAGTTATTTTTGACAAGGTTTCCACGAACATTTGGTGGTGGAAATGATAATCTTTTAACTAAATATTGTTGAAAAATAATAATTACATGGAAAAGAATAAAATTGGACCCTTACCTAATCCCATATACAAATATTAACTCAAAATAGATAATAGACCTAAATATAAATCTTAAGACTGTAAAATTTTAGGAGAAAATCTGGGTCATTAAACCTCACAACATTGAAATTGGCAGTGATTTCTTGGTTATGATTTCAATGGCACAGGCAACAGAGGAGTATACAGACTCCCTAAAAAATAAAAAAAATTGTATATCCAAAGACAATGTAAACAGAGTTAACAGTTACTAATAGAATGGGATAAAATATTTCCAATTGCTATATCTGAAGGTATATTAATATTCCAACTAGAAATCCTAAAAATTAACAACAATAAAGGCAAACAATACCCTTTAGAGATAGGTAAAAGACTAACATAAATAATGAATCTCCACAGATAACCAATCTTAGTTGTCTGTTGGATGGAAAATCTTGTTTCTCTGGTTCTGGTGTGTGTTACCTATTTCTTCTTTGGAGTTAATCTCTTTGATTATTTTCTCTAGTGCTGGTTTTGAAGACATAAATTCCTTCAGTTTCTGTTTGTCATGGAAGCTTCTTATTTTTCCATCTAATTTGATAGAAAGTTTTGCTGGGTAGGAAATTTTTGGCTGGAAGTTGTTTTCTTTCAGAGTTTGGAATATGTTACTCCAAGCCCTTCTGGCTCTCATAACTTGGTTTGGGAAGTCTGGAGTGATTCTAATTGGTTTGCCTCTGAATGTCACTTGGCCCTTTGCTTTTGTTGCCTTTAAGATTCTCTGCTTGGCTTCCACATTGGTCATTTTGACAATTATGTGGCGCGGGGATCCTCTTCTCCGATCCTGTCTAAAGGGAGTTCTATAAGTTTCCTGGACCTTTGTATCAACCTTTTGCTCTATGTTTGGAAAATTTTCTGCTATTACTTCCTTGAAGAGATTGTTGATCCCTTTGGTATCACTTTCTTTTCCCTCCTCTATTCCAATTATTCTTAGGTTAGCTCTCTTAAGATGGGCCCATATTTCTTCAATGTCAGATTCTTGCTGTTGGATATTTTTTTCTAGATTAGAAACTATGCGTTCATTTTCGGATTGCTCATCTTCTAAGAGCGAGATTCTGTTCTCCATGTGGTCTAATCGGTTGTTTGTGCTTTGAATTGAGGCCTTTACTTCATTAATTGCATCCTTTATCTCTTTTTGGCTCTCTCTGAGTTCTTTTCGAAGCACCTCTATTATTTCTACAGTTATTTTCCTGATTTGATCTTCTAGAAATCTCTGATTTTCTGTTTTATCGGGTTCTGAAGTTGTGGGGTTGTGGGCATTAATTGCTCCAGTATTATTCCTCTTTCCCATGATTTCTGATGTTTGTGCCTTCTCTGGGTTCTTCCCTTGGGTCACTATGACTTCCCTTAAGGTGTTCTGGATCTCGAGTCAGTAGTATCTCGGACCCTACTACTCCTTTACTGGGTTTTATCACAGAGTCTCCGACCCAGAGAGTCGATAGAGGCTGCTTTAGACTATGGGGGGGTGCCAGGTTGCACGTTCTCCTATGGTGTGATATCTCTGCCACCGCCCCTCCCCCACTGGGTCAAGTCCCAGGGAGTACAGTACTGGGATTTCTCCTCTGTGGCCCGCAATTTGACTCACTTTTCTTGAGTACGCAGATGTAGCTGTACTGGCCTCGCTGAATTCGCTGCTGCTGCCGCTGGTGGCAATATGGCGCCGCGGCTACGCCCTCGGCTATGGGGCTGGCGTTTTTCTTCTTGATTTTGATTTCTACTCTGAATCCCTGCAGCATGTGCTGAGCTCGGCCACTGGGAGCTTTAGATGCTCTCTGCGCGGTGAAATCCCGCCTGGCTGTTCCGCAGTGGCTCACCTCGGCTTGCTGTAGCCGTCCCGTGAATTCGCCGGTGCCGCCGGCAGTATGGCGCTGCTGCTGCGTCTGCCGCGTCCTCGGGCGCAAGGCCGGTGTATCTCCTCTGTGGCTCTGTTCTCAGTCCGCTTTCTCTCTGGAGCCTGGTGAATTTTTGTTTCACTGGTGATGGTGTTTTCTGGCTATGAAAGGCGCTGATTTTGTGGTAATGGAGATTTGTTGTTAGCGGGGCTCTTAAGCCCCACTTTTCTCGGTCGCCATCTTCCCGGAAGTTCTTTCAGGTCCTTTAGATTCATCTCAGCCAGGAGAGGAGCAGCCCCAGGGTAAGAAGAGGAGGGGAAGAAAGGGGGAGGAGGAGCTTGGAAGTCAGTAGCCTAACTGGGGAATCTTCTGGTCAGCTTGCTAGGTGTGCGCTTCACCCCAGCTCTATGTGTACCACAACTCTCCTTGTTCATTTTCCTCCTCTTCCCATTCTTTTCCAAGCCATCAGGTGGAGGAGAAACAGGGAACAGCTTTGGCACAGGGTTTAAGCCCCAGTGCCATCCCTGAACAGGTTCAGGATAAAGTGAATCACATCTCATTTCAGAGGTGAAGACAAGTCTCGAGACCAGTGTCCAGTCTCCAATGTGTCTCCCCTTTGGAGGAGGGGGGTGATTATGGGGTTGGGGGATTCTCAGCTTCCATCCTCCTTCCCAGAGTCTACTGTGCATGCTGAGCCCCAAATAGGTGCATAGCCCCAGGGAGCTGTCACACCGGTTTCCATTCAGGTGTCCTCCCAGGGGACAGAGAAGTACAAGCTTACCCATTAATATACCACCCTAGCCTATCACCAAACTATTAATGTATGAATCCATTAATTAAAAATGCTTACCCATTAATATACCTGTCTAGCCTATCGCCAGCCTATTAATGTATCAATCCATTAATTAATCACTTGTCACTCGTGATTTTTTTCTCTCCATTTTTTGTGGCATGATACTGGGGATTGAACCCAAGGGCACTCTACCTCCAGGCTACATACCCAGCCCTATTCTTTAAATCTTTATTTTGAAATACAGTCTCAACTAAATTCCAGCAGGACATATCAAGTAGCTGAGGCTGTCTGCAAACCTGCGATTCTTCTGGATCAGCCTCTTAAGTTCTGGGATTGCAAGCATGCCCCAGCAGGGGTGGCTCACTGCCTTCTCTTCTACTCAGTGTCCTGTCTCCAATGTGTCTCCCCTTTTGGGGGTGATTATGGGGTTGGGGGATTCTCAGCTTCCATACTCCTTTCCAGAGTCTACTGTGCACCCCACCAGAGGTCTCTTGGGTAATAAAGTGGTCCCCTCATACCCTGCTGGATGCCCAGCTCAGTGAACAGAACCCAAAGCCCTATCTGTGCACATGACCTTGAACTAGTGAGGGAAAGAAGAGACAGCTAAAGTCTGACTCTCCTGAGGCTTCCTGAACATTTCTTAGGCTCCTTAGAAATCAGGAGGAAACTCAAAGACAGGCTCCTTCCATTACTTATTCACTGCCTGAGATGGAAACACCAGGACCTGGGAACCTGGATCTTGCCTTGGGAAACAGTCTTCATGCCAGCCCTCCTGTCCCTGGGCTGCTGTCTCCTGCCACAGCCTCCCTCTGAGCCCTAGGCATCTAGCTCCTCACTCAGCACCCTGTGAACACTTGCTGACAGTATGCTACGTATGCTGACAGTCCATACGTAGGTCTGGTCTTTCAAAGGACTTCTCTGTGCTACTGCTCTAACAAGGAGAAAATATCACTGTAGAAAGACCAAACTGGATCTGGGTGCGCTATCTAGTGACTGTAACTGCAGTCCTTGGGAGACTGACACAGGAAAATTGCAGGTTTAAGGCCACTCTAGGCACTTAATGAGCCCTCAGCAACTTAGGGAGACCCTGTTTCAATAAATAAAAATAAAAAGGGCTGGGAGTGCAGCTCAGAGGAAGAATACCCTGAGTTCAATCACCAGTACCAAAAATAAATTAAAAAATGAATATCCTGTGCCTATCAGTTTTTCATCTCAGGTATTAGTGTCATAGTGGCAGAATGCTAACTAACCAAGCCCTCTAAGATGGCATTCTTTAGGTCTGCTGGTCAATGGCTGCTGGGAATCCACCCCCAGCCCTGAGACTCACTGGCAGGAAAGGTGACAGGTCAGAAACCTGGAAGAACAAGAGCAGAGTTTAAGCTGGACGTGGTGATACACATCTGTAATGATAGTATTTGCAGGCTTATATAAGAGGATCACAGATTCGAGGCCATTCTCAGTCAATCAGAGAGGCCCTCAAAAAATTAGTAAGATGCTGTTTAAAATGATTCAAAATGGCGACTGCAGGACACAGCACATCTCCTTAGCTGAAACAAATAAAGTCCAACTACCAAGAAGGCAGTGTCTTGACAAAAAAAAAAATACACAAAGCAGTGCTTCCACACATGAACCAAACAAATACTTATGAACCAAAACAACATGGGATCCACGACAGAAAGAATCTGGTTCTCTGAACACCAGATCCACTGCAAAAAGCCTGAGAACATGACTGACCTGGTGCAGCCGCCTGTGCCATCTTGGGCCGCTGTTCCAAACTGTGAGTGCCAACTCCAGCTCTGCAGCCCCAAGAAATTTTGAAAAGTAATCCAAGAACTAAGTGCAGAAAGTGGTGGCAGAGCTCCAACATTTTTGTTTTGCAAGTCTGGGAATAGAACCCAGAGGCATTTGACCTCTGAACTACACCCCCTACCCTTTTTTTAAATTCTTCTTCTTCTTCTTCTTCTTCTTCTTCTTCTTCTTCTTCTTCTTCTTCTTCTTCTTCTTCTTCTTTTTTTTTTTGGTGGTTCTGGTGATGGAACCCTTCTACCTCTAAGATACACTCCCAGACCTATTTTATATTTCATTTGGATAACAGGGTCTCTACTTGCACGATCCTCCTGTCTCTGCCTCCCAAGCTCAGGGATTACAAGCGTGCACCACCACACCGGGCTTATTCTTTATTTTGAAACAGGTTTTCACTAAGTTGCGGGGAGCCTCACTAAGTAGCTGAGGCTGTCCTCAAACCACAATCCTCCCATCTCAGTCTCCAGAATGCTGGGATTACAAGTGTGCGCCACCACATGCGATTTGAGCTCCAACATCTTAAGTGACCAGGTCCATGCTTCGGGGATACAGAAAAAGATCCCAAAGCCCATGTGCTCACCAGAGGCATCACTTGCAGTGGCGCGCCATGCCCTCCAGAGACCTGGCCCACAGGATGGCCAGGGAACTGCACTGAGTAATCTTTACTCAGCAGAAGACCACCAGAGCAGCAGCGGGACCCCAGAGGGATAAGACTGGGTGGCCCAGCATGGAGGTATACAGTTAGAACCTACAGAAACACAGAAAAAGCCCATAGGGTTCAAAATGCAGTAACTGCACAGGGTCACAGGATGTCACTGTGAGACTACACTGGGCGGCCTCTGCAGATGCAGGTAGGGAGGCACAGCCCAGGGCAGGAAAGGAGAGAGCAGAGGGCCTAAGCCCAGGGCAGAGAGCTCAGAGCCAGGGCCGAAGAGTGCTGAGCCCAGGGCCGGGGGGCATGCAGAGCAAAGGGCGGGGAAGTGCAGAACCCTGAACTTACATGGAACTCATTACCAGTGTCACTTGAAACCCTGCTACCTAAACACAAATCTGTCAGAGGTGAGAGAGGAGCGCAAACACTCATAAAGTGGGTCCAAAACCTGACAATGGGTTATGGAGCAAATGAGAGACATTGGAATATACTCCAGCAGGGATGTCCCCCCAGTTCTTCAAATCAGAACTCCAGAAATCAATTACTCCATGTAACTTATCTCATGGACAAACTCTCCTACAATGGGCCCTGTGGTAGGGAGTGGCCGGAGTGGGAGGAACATTAAAGGTTGCAATGGGGGCAGCCTCTTTTCTGCAATGGTATCATTCACTCTTCCCTCCTCTTTCTCACCAGGGCTGCTTTTCTGCCCACAGGCCACTCAGCCGTGTCACTTTGGAGGCGCTGTGAGCTGTTGGAAAACCTGCTCATGTGTAGAATGTCACTTTTCCTTCAGAGTTTACAAACTCCATGGCTACCAGCTGCTCTGGCTGAGCCATGCCCCACCCTGACTCTGTGCAAGGAAAATGCAAAACAAAGAGATAAATATCTGTGCTCATCTTTCATGAGCATCGACTTTATTATAAGATTCTCAGAAACACAAATTCATTAAGAACCATGCCAGGACAGGGGGCACTCCCCAGGAAAAGTCTCAAGGTTTTGCTTGCAGGTAGGAAAGTGGCCTTGTGGCTCAGCCTGAAGTCTGTGACTTTGATGATCCCTTCCTGGGCTTCTACCTCCCAAAGGCCAGTGAGCGGCCTACCTGTGGGTAAAGCTCGTGTGCAGAGGGCACCAGCTCCATGTTCTACCTGCTGATGAACATGTGTGCAGAAGGCACAGTTCACTAACCTACCTGCTAATAGACACCGGTGCAGAGGGCACTGCCTCAAGGACATACCTGCTGATGGAGAATGCATGTGGAGGGCACTGGAACATGGTCTACATCTGTGCAGAGGGCACCCGCTCATGGACCTGCCTGCTAATGAGCTCCAGTGTGGAGGGCAGTGGCACACAGCCCTACCTGCTGATGAGCATGTGTGCAGAGAACACCGCCTCATCGGCTGACTGTTAATGGAGCACATGTGTATAGGCATCGGCTCACGGGCCAACCTGCTAGTGAGCTCATGTGTGTGAGACATTGACTCATGGACCAGCCTGCTGATGAGCATGTGTGTGGAGGGCACCGTCTCACGTGCCTACCTCATGATGAAGCCTATGTATGTAGGGCACAGGGTTACTGACCTCCCTGCTGAAGAGCATATGTGCAGAGGGCACTGACTCACGGGCCAACTGCTGATGGAGCCCATGTGTGGAGGGCATTGGCTCATAGGCCAACCTGCTAATGAGCACATATATGGAGGTCCTCAGAATCACAGGCCAACCTGCTAATGGAGCATGTATGTGGAGGGAATGGCACCTGGGCCTACCTGCTGATCCAATGTCAGCATTAAATATCTTTGTCATACAATAATAATAATAATACTTTTTAGTTTCAGGATGGAGATTTATTTATTTATTTATTTATTTATTTATTTATTTATTGCAGTACTGGGGTTTGAACCCAGGGGCATTTTACCTCCAAGCTACACCCCAGCCCCATTTTTTCTTCTTTACTTTAAAAAAGTGTCTCACAAAGTTCCAGAAGGCTTCACTAAGTAGGTGAGGCGGGCTGTGTACCTGTGATCCTCCTGTTCTAGCCCCCCCCCCACGCCTGGCACCATATTTATTATGAAAGTCTAGTAAAAGACTCACAGGTTTCTGACCATATGGTGCTTTAGTAAGCATAGACGGTTTAATATAATTTATATTTATCATGTAATTACTAGCAAAGTGTTCACAATACAGATTTTAGGGGTACATATAAAATAATATCAATTTGATCTTTTTATGGTACTGGAGGTTGAACCCAGGGGCATTCTACCTCTGAGCTACACCCTCAGCTCCTATTTTATTTTCTGTTTTGAAATAGGATCTTTCTAAATTAAGTTATGCTGGCTTTGAAGTTGAGATCTTCTTGTCACAGACTCCCACCTAGAAGGAAATTATAGGTGTGTGCCACTGTGCCCCGCTTAGTATTTATTTTTACTTTATGTTACTTATTATTTTGGGGGTGGGCACAGAAGATTAAGCCTAGGGGTATTCTACCTCTGAACTAACTTTTCAGCTGGTTTTATTTTTTAATTTTTATTTATTTGTTTGTTTATTGTGGTACTGGGGATGGAACCCAGGGACATTCAACCTCTGAGCTACACCCCCAGCCCTGTTTTTAATTCTTTATTTTTAAACAAGGTCTCACTAAGTAGTTGAGAGCCTCACTAAGTAGCTGAGGCTGTCCTCGAACCACAATTCGCCTGTCTCAGCCTCCTGAATGCTGGGATTACAAGCGTGCGTTACCATGCCCCACTTTATTTATTTATTTATTTATTTATTTATTTATTTATTTAGGAGTATTGGGGACTGAACCAAGAGGCAGTCTACCACCAAGATTCCCCCCAGCCCTATTTTATTTTTTATTTTGATACAGTCTCACTAAGTTTCAGAGGGCTCAGAAGGTTGCTAAGGCTGGCCTCAAACCTGCAATTTTCCTGTCTGTCTCCCAAGTACCAATATGACAAGCATATGCCACCACTGGTTTATTTTTTGTTTTGAAAAAGTGTCTCATTCAGTGTCTGAGGGTCTCACTAAGTTGCTGAGGCTGGCTTCCAACTTGCAATCCTCCTGTCTCAGCCTTCCAGGTATTGAGATTACTAGTATGTGCCACCATTCTCAGCTTGGTGTTTATTTTATTTTCTTTGTTTATTTTGTGGTACTGAGATTGAAACAAGGGACATTCTAACTCTAAGCTACACCCCCATCCCTACTTTATTTTTTTTAATTTTGAAACAGGTTTTTTCTACGTTGCTGAGGGCCTTGCTAAATTGCTGAGGCTAGCTTTAAAACTGCAATCCTCGTCTCAGTTTTCCAGGTATTGAGATTACAGGTGTGTACCACCACACCATTTAGTGTCCTTATTTATTTATTTACTTATTTATTTGTTTCTTTGTTTTCAGTCCTGGGGATTCTACTTCTGAGCTACACGCCCAGCTTTTATTTTATTCTCTTTTTTTCAGTACTACAGATGGAATCCAGGGGCATTCTACATCCAAGCTCCATTTTTAGCCCTATTTTTTATTCTTTTATTTTGAAACAAGACTCAATAAGTTGCAGAGACCCTAAGTAGCTGAGGCTATCCATGAACCTGTGATCTTTTTGTCTCAGCCTCCCAAATACTGGGATCTATTTTGTATTGTTTATATTGAAACAGTGTCTCACTAAGTTGTGGAGAGCCTCACTAAATAGCTGTGGCCAGCAAAAAAAAACCTTCAATCCTTCTGTCTCAGCCACCCAAGTACTGGGATTATAAACAGTGCACCATCATATCCAGCTAGTCTTTAATTTTAAAGACAAGTTTATAGTTTCTGGTCTAATTTCTAAGTCTTTGATCCATCTCGAGTTGATTCCTGTGCATGGTGAGAGGTAAGGATTTAATTCCATCTTTCTACATACGAATAGCCAGTTTTCCCAGCACCATTTGCTGAAAAGCTGTCTTTTCTCCAGCGTATGAATTTGGCCCCTCTGTCAAAGATTAATTGGCTATAGGTGTGTGCATTTGTTTCTGTATCTTCTATTCTGTTCCACTGTTATTGTGCCAGTACCATGCTGTTTTTACTACTATTGATCTATAGTATAATATGAAGTCTGGGATTGTGATGCCTCCTGTGTGATTCTTATTGCTGAGGATTGCTTTGGCTATTCTGGGTCTTTTCATTCTCCATATAAAGTTCATGATTGATTTTTCTTGGTCTGTGAAGAATGTCATTGGTATTCTAATGGGAATTGCATTGAATCTATTAATCACTTTTGGCAGAATGTCCATTTTGATGATATTTATTCTGCCTATCCATGAGTACGGGAGGTCTTTCCATCTTCCAAGGTCTTCTTCAATTTTTTTCTTTAATGTTTTATAGTTTTTGTTGTAGAGGGTTTTTTTACATCTTTGGTTAGGTTATTCCTAGGTATTTTATTGGTTTTGAGGTTATAGTGAATGGAATTGATTGCTTTATTTCTTTCCTTGTGGATTCACTGTTGATGTAAAGAAAAGCCACTCATTTCCTTAGGTTGATTTTGTATCCTGAAACTTTGCTGAATTTGTTAATCAGCTCCAGAAGTCTTTTGGTTGAGTTCTTAGAGTCTTCAAGATAAAGGATCATGTCATTTGCAAATATGGATAATTTTGATTCCTCGCTTTCTATTTGAATTCCTTTGATTTCCTTCTCTTGTCCTATTGCTGAGGCAAGAGTCTCAAGGACTATATTGAAAAGGAGTGGTGATAGTGGGTATCCTTGTCTTGTTCCTGATTTTAGGGAAAATTCTTGCAATTTTTCCCCATTAAATAGAATGTTGGCCTTGGATTTACAGCATATTGCCTTAATGATGTTGAAGTATGTTCTTCGGTTCCAATTTTCTGCAGTGTTTTTGACATAAGTGGGTGTTGGATTTTGTCAAATGCTTTTTCAGCATCTATTGCTATGATGATGTGTTTTTTGTTCTTGATTCTATTTATGTGGTGAATGACATGTATTGAGTTGCGTATGTTGAACCAGCCTTGTTTTTCTGGGATGAAACCAACTTGGTTGTGGTGTATTATTCTCTTGATATGGTTTGAATGCATGTGGCTAGTACTTTGTTTAGAATTTTTGCATCTACGTTCATTAAGGTCTGTAGTTTTCCTTTCTTGAGGTATCTTTATTTGGTTTGGGGATTAATGTGATCCTGGCCTCGTAGAAGCACTTTGGGAGAGTTCCATCTCTTTCAATTTCCTGGAACAAGTTATGAAGTATTGGTATTATTTCTTACTGAAGGTTTTGTAGAATTCAGCTGGAAACCCATCTGGGCCTGGGCTTTTCTTTGATGGAAGGATTTTTAACGCTATTTCTATTTCTTTGTTTGCTATTGGTTGGTTTAGGCTTGCTATGTCCTTTGGTTCAGTTTAGGTAGGTTAACTGTGCTTAGGAATCTATCAATTCTTCCATGTTTTATTGTCTATTGGAGTATAAATTTTTAAAATAGTTCCTGATAATTCTTTGAATTTCTTCACTATTTGTGATGATGTCTCCTTTTTCATTTCTGATTTTACTAATGTGATTTGATTCTCTTTTTCTTTTGGTTAGGTTTGCCAGGGGTTTATCAATTCTATTAATCTTTTTAAAGAACCAGCTTTTTGTCTTATTGATTCTTTGAATTGTTTTTTGTTCTATATTTCATTTATTTTTGCTCGAATTTTAATAATTTCCTGCCTTCTGCTGGCTTTGGGATTAGACTGTTGCTGTCCTTCTAGGTCCTTGAGTTGTGTCAATAGGATCTGTACTTGATGATTCTCTGTCCTTCTTATGTGGACACTCAATGCTATAAACTTTCCTCTTAATACTGCCTTCATAGTGTTCCATAGATTTTGGTAAGTTGTGTCTCTGTTTTCATTTATTTCCATAAATTTCTTTATTTATTGTTGTCCTGTAAGGACCATCTTAGAAATCATATGGAATCCAGTTCTCAGCTCAAGATTGCAAGAATTCAATGCAGTAATTAGAAACAAGCCCATAAAGCATGCATGTCTTTTTTAAAAGAAGAAATAGTATCAAAGCCAAACCCTCTCCAATTAGTTTGCTGCAGCAGATCAAGATTAAAAGTGACAGGAAACACGAAAGCTAGTCCCAAGATTTAAAATACATTAGTTTTGGCAGAGCTGGATCCACTCTTTGTTCAAAAAATTGTATGATTGTTTTTTTTATTTTTTTGCCACAGGGGCCAAAGGGGGAGGGAGCGTTGGCACCAGGGAACTCGTTCCAACTTCTTTTCCTGGGCTTTTTGAGGCAAATGTGATCTCCTTCTGATTTTTTAGCATGACCTAGATTTTCCTCTGACAATTTATATACATGAAGCAATTTTTCAGTTGCACTTTCCTATATAAAAAACCGTGCCGTCAATTTGTTGAATGATAATTCTAATTAAAGACTAAATGACCCACCACTAGGGGGAGGTGTTTCTCCTCTTGCCAACAGGCTTTCGTAATATATATGTATATTTTTTCGAATTCTGTCACATATCTCTTTGTCTAGAGTCCCTTCCTCGGGAAGCCAAAGAATGCATTCTATTGCTAATTTATAGCAACTTTGCAATTCTTCTGGTGACATCTTTATCTTATATTGCCTTAAAGGATGATGTACTAATTTTGTAAAAGGATTCTTACTCACTGCATTTCCCATACTGCTTCCTGGTGCTTTCTTAGCACTACTATTATTAGCTTTCTTATGATTATCTTCGCAATCTTTACTCACGTGTCCTAATTGGCCACATGGGAAATGTACCTCTTTTCCAACCAGAGGTGTTCTTTTTTGAATCTGCTTTATATATGAATTAAATGTTTGTCCTTTCATGACTACAGCGTACATCATTCCCTGAATGACTGCTGATGAGGCATTTAATGAGTGCCTCATGGCTACCTGTTATCCTCTCACCTTCTTAAAACTGATGAGTTTAGCAATGAGCCTGCAGCGCTCTGGCGAGGACCTATCCTTTGCCTAAAATTAAAGAAATAAAGAAAAAAGAGATAGCTTACCTTCCAAGACTCAGTCTGAGAAGACCATTGGGGTCTCGGGCCACCTGGTTGGGCGCCACCTGTGATGGACCAGCTCAGTTGGGCACTGAATCCGTTCGGGACTTAATTCCTGAAAGGTGGGCAAAGAGACTCGGCTGTGTTCTGCAGAGGCCTCTCTGCAGCGATTTCCCTCTCTGGCCAAGTAAAACTCCTTCAAATCCTTGTTCGGCGCTAAACGTGGGGATTTTTTCCAGGACTTGGGAGAGAGAGATCTGAAAATGACTGGACACGGACAACTGCCTCTCGTCCAATTGACGGAGTTTTATTTTTCATAACCAATATTTATACCCTTATCCCCAGTGGCAAAGTGTAAATACCAAAGAACAATAGTGAGGCATTAAGTGTAAACAAGATAAACAGGATAAAAGGAGGACCTGTGTCGTCACAGTTTAAGATTTGTCTGGAACCTTGTGATTAAAGTCAGCCCCCTTGGCTTTGTGATTGAGATCAGATTTCTGCCCTCACAGGTGAGCCCTAGGGGGGAGAGTCTGGAGTCCAGAAAGGCAGGAGTCACACCCAAAGTCTTTTTGGAGAAATTCAGCCTTTAGGATCCCCTTTAACCCTTTTGGAGTCTTCCATTCCTAGGGCTTAGTCCATGCCCTCCTCTGTCTAGCAAGGTCCGAGTCGTGTGCGTTTATGATGATCCAAAGGGCTGCGGTGGAAATCTGTCCGGTCCTGTCTGCTCCGCCATCTCCTATGAGGCAATACTTATAGTATAGTTAGTAGACAGGGCCAAAAACATTATGACACAGGCGATTTGATTTCTATATTTGTTCTTTAATAAATAACCTTGAAGCCAGTTTTTTATTGCAGACTTTGGGATTTTACAATTTGTTAGAAGTACTTTTATAGCTCCTACTCTCCTGCTGCTGAGTCACAAACGGTAGACTTTGGTTAAGCCAAGGCCAGGAAAAGGCTTATTTGCATCTCTAAAAGAGAAGCAAATGGCCCAGATTTCAGAGAAAACAATTTCACACCTCTTGGGGGATGAAGCAAAAGGTAGGAGCCCCTGTTTGGAGGCAGGGCAAATTTGCAGCCTCCCCTTCTGGCAGAGATGGTGCTGAGATACAGGAGCTAATCTGTAGATCAAAAGACCTGCCTGTGGAAAGGCCCAAAGGAACTTTGCAGCCCCTCTCCAGCCCCTGAACTCTGACTATGTTTTATTAGCAAGGCAAAGGACATTTAAAGGCTTTTAAAGGCCCAGACATATTACTAGAAAATTTATCTTCCACGGACTCAACTTCTCCCACAGTTCTAATTTTGGGGATCCCATTTTACATCATTGGAGCTATTAGTATAGAATAAGAGCAAGGAGTACTCTGGGCAGAGACAACGCTCCCTCCTCGGGTCTTTGCTTTCGTTAAGCATTAGCCAGTCATGCGCGCAGGCTCACGCGCACAGATGCCGAGGAAGAGGATGTGGTGGCAAGGGCCAGGGGTCTTCACAGACATAGAAAGACCAGAGCCTCTGCCCTGGGTAACTTCTTGGTGATCCCAAAGGGGGAAGAATCAAGACTATATTATATGACCTTGGGCTTCCCCCAGGTCAGCAGATCCTGGGAATGGTATGGTCACTGACCATGGTGCTGAAAGCCGGGCAAAGTGCTTGGCACTCCAGTGCCTCTGTATTTTGTTTTTGGTACTGGCTATAGAACCCCAGGGACCTACCTCTGAGAAACATTCCCAGCCCTTGTTTTATTTTAACTTTTGAAACAGGGTCTCTCAAAATTGGTAAGGTTGTTCTCAAACCTGTGGTCCTCCTGTCTCATCCTCCCAAGTACTGCGATTACGGCCATGCAGCACTGCTCCCAGTTCATAGATATCCCCATTTGCTGAGGAGAAAGGAGAGCCCAGAGAAGGGAAGGAATTCACTGACAGCCAGATGGTGACCTTCAGAATGAGAATGGAAGCAGATTCCTGACACTTGCTCAGACCATACTCACATATTAGAAGGCTCCTTTGGTGACATCCCAAAATGGAAACAACCCTGGTTCTGAAACTCCAGACAGAAATTCCCTGGGTAAATTGGAGTCCACAGAAGCAGAGAAAAACCCCCAGACAGGGTGTGTGTGCCACAGCCTGGGGGCCAAATCAAATCTACCACTTCTTTCTGCAGGGCCATCCAGCTACCTGGCCATCCAGTTTTTACACTGAAAAAGATAAAGAATAATTTTAAAAAACAACTGGTGGACAATTTAATTCCAGCACTTGAGAGGCTAAAAGAGTAGGATCGTAGGTTCAAGACCAGCCTCAGCAACTCAGTGAACATCTCAGTAGCTTACTCTGACCCACCCCATAAGGACTGAATTTTCAGGTTAAACATTATGAAATGGCCATTTTATATAAGTTTTAAAAGACCTGGGTGCAGGAAGGGAATGTATGTGTCTGGTTTTCTTGTTATAACCATAAGACAATAATCACTGATATCTGTTTTACCTCCTCTATGTCACATGTATATGTGAGATTGGTGGTGCACGTTTGTAATCCCAGCATTCGGGAGGCAGATACTGGAGGATCGCACTTTGCAGACAGACTCAGCTACTTAGTGAGGCACTTTGCAACTCAGACCCTGTTTCAAAAAATAAAGACTAAAATAGGGCTGGGGGTGTATCTTGAAGGTATATTGCCCCTGGGTTCCATCCCCAGTACCACAAAAACAAACACACACACACACACACACACACACACACACACACACACACCTCAAGATTCTTGTGAAACAGGTTCTGGTCTTGGCATCTCATTTTGCAAGTAGGCACAATGAACTATGGTGAGGTCAAGTAACACATTAAAAAAATACAAGATTGACTAGTGTATAGGAAATAGACAGTGTGTGCGTGTGTGTGTGTGTGTGGTGCCACGATCAAAGTCAGGCTGAGTGAGTCCAGGCCCTGCACACTTAACTACCAGGTGCACTTCCAGGCAGAAACCTAACCATGCCAAGTGACCGCGTGGCCAACTTACCCTGCTGTGTTTTCTGGCCTATGCATTTATTATTTTTTTATATTGGGGACTGAGCCCAGATGCAATATACTTCTGAGCTATATCTGTAGCACTCTTGTTTTTATTTATATTGCTATATTGATGAGAGTCTCACTACTCAATGAGGCTGTCCTTGAACCTGCGATACTTCTGTCTGAGCCTCCCAAGTACTGGGATTACAGATATGTGCTACCATGCTTGGCTTGGCCTGTGCATTTTAAATGCTGCATCCTCTTAACAGTGAATTGGTAACTGGCACATCTATGTACACATCTGGATTATTTCTGAGTGAACAGCTAAATGTGACTCAATTATTACTGAACCAAGGTCTTCTGACTTGGGTTATCTGTATCTTACAAGCATGTATCTCTTTCCTCATATATTCAGGCTTTCATACCAGGGCTCAGACTCACATTGGTGGTAGGACAGACAGCCAACAATGACTGCACGTGTACCAGGTGGTTGACACTGGGCTACACAAGGGGCAGTGGTGGAGAGGTTCTTCTAGGCAGAGATAGCAGCATGAGCAAATGCCCAGTGACACAGATGAGCAGCACCCATCCAGGTATACACAGACAAGGCCTCCTGCATGGAGTGACCTCCAGTCACTGAGAACCAGCATATTCATGGACCTCTCACTGAGTCCCCACAGCAACCTTGTGTTAAAGTACTGCTACCAAGCTACAGTACCAACAGCAACTACAATATAGTTAGTGTGTTCAACCTAACTGGCCTGCAAGACCCAACGAGTGTCCTAGGTGACCATGATCCAGATGACCCACATGTCAGAAGTGTTATCTACAGCAAAGCTAGTGAAAGACTAATAATGAATCTCCCAGCAGTGAGACCTCCACAATTAGTGTTTGTTAAGTCAACTAAGAGCAAGTGCCGCTGGAGGCTTTATTTAGGTTTCCCCTGTTAACAGAAGCAGATGTGAGGGTTTCTGGAGTTCTGATACAAGCAGTACAGAATTTCCATACAATCATAAATATGTAGAAAAAAGTCTGGGCTAGGAGTGCATCTCCTTGATAGATCACTGGCCTATCACGGGTGAGACACTGGGTTCCAACCGCAGCACTACAAAAGCAAACAAGCCTGAATGAGAGTAACAATTGGTGAACCTAGTGCTCAGAATTTCAAAAAAATACAAGATTGGCTATTGTATAGGAAATAGACAGTGTGTGTGTGTGTGTGTGTGTGTGTGTGTGTGTGTGTGTTAGTGGGGATAGAACTCAAGAGCATTCTACCTTTGAGCTGCCCCTCTCCCAATTTCATTTTGAAACAGGGCTCATTGAGTGGCTGAGGGCCTAAATTCCTGAGGCTGGCTGCAAAACTGCAATTCTCCTGTCTCAGTTCCCCAAGTACTGAGATTACAGGCATGCACCTCTACACCTAGCTGTTTTACATTATTAAATAGATTTATAAAGTAAAATAAAACAATTTGATTCAGCAAAATTATTTAACAAAAATGTTGCTTGATTTGTTAGTGCACACACGTAACACCAGCAGTCTAGGAGGCTAAGGCATAAGGATCGCAGTTCAAGGCCAGCGTGGGCTACCTCATGATACCCACCCTATCTCAAAATAAAAAGATTTGTGTATATTGCTCAGTAGGTAGAGCACACCTGGATCCAATACCCAAAATAGTTTCAGTGTCTGAAAACCATTGGTTTCCCAGTGAAGTGCTGAGACTTACTGATAGACATAGGAAGTTGTTAAAATTAAATTTAAAAATCTCCCCTTAGATGGTCACCGTGGCACATGCCTATAATTCCAGTACTTGGGGGGGGCTGAGACAAGAGGATCATGGGTTAGAGGCTAGCCTCAGTAACTTAGTGAGACGCTGTTTCAAAATAAAAATAAAGTAGGGCTGGGGGTGTAGCTCATAGGTTTTATGTCCCTAGATTCTAACCCTAGTATGACAAAATAAATAGATGAATAGTTAAATAAATTAATTGATGAAAAATAAGGGCTGGAGTGTGGAATGACATTTAAGAACACTAACTCTGAATCAGACATACATGTTTTCAGATGTCAACCTTGATTTTTTTTTTTTAAGTTTTTGGTATTGAACCTCTGGGTGCTCAACCACTGAGCTGTAACCGCATCCCATTTTACTTATTTTTAATTTGGAGACAGAGCTGGTGATGATCCTGTAACCCCAGTACTTTGGAGGCTGATAAAAGAGGGTCACAGGTTCAAGGCCAGCCTCAGCAGTTTGGTGAGGCCTTCAGCAATTTATTGAGGCCTTCAGCAATTTAGTGAGAGGCTATTTTAAAAAAAAAGTAAAATAGAGTTCAAGATGTAACTCAGAGTTAAAATACTCCTGTGTTCAATCCCCAGTGTTCCTCCAAATTGATAGAGGGTCTTACTATGTTGCTGAAGTCAGCCTTCATAGCTCTGGCTTTCTTGGGGGGGGGTACTAGGTAGTGAACCCAGGTGCATTCTACCTCTGAGCTACATCCAAGCCCTATTTTACTTTAGTATTATCCTTATTACACTCTCCCAGTGGGGTTTTAGGAGCTTGGCTGTCTCAGGCCTTGCCCAAGGGGAGCAGCAGCAGTAGAGACCCAGGTGTGGGGGAAGCCAGGCTGCTCTCACAGGCCTCTTCTTTGCAGGCAGATCTTGGCACTTTTGGAAGGAGGAGACCCTGCTGGGGCTGCAGTTGATTCTGGAGCAGCATACAAGCTGACCACCATGGAGACAGTGGGCAGAGAAGCACCGAGGGCTACAGAGGATGCTGCACTCCTGGGCTTCCAAATCCTACAATGATGAGCCTGTAGCCTTCAGGGCTGGGGGCAGAGAGCTGACTGCATGGTCTATCGCTGGAGGAAAAGTGCTCAGCAGCTAGAGAAGTACATCTGAGAATTAAATCTAAAACTTCATGTTACGTTTTGGTGTTTATCCGCTAAACTGTGTTGTGAGTTTGTTTAAGCTTTCAGACTTCAGATGGCATTGCAGACAAAACCCGGCAGACCTCCATCGCAGCCCCTTGGAGGCTCATGCCAAATATATGGACTAAGCCCTAAGAAAGAAAAGTTCCAAAAGAGTTAAAGGAGATTCCATGAGAGGCCGAATTCTCCAAGCCCTGGGCGTGCCTGTGCCTTTTGCAATGTTCCCTTTGGAGCCGCCTGTCTCCAAGGGCAGGGGGCTGGATTTGGTCACAGGATCTGGAGCTAATCTTGAATGCCAGACTAGTGTCCTTTTATTTGTTTATATGTCCTTCACTATTGTTTTGCGGTGTTTACAATTCTTTTTTACTATTAATCTCACTGGTGAAAGAATATAAATTTTCCTGGGTTCTTGTAATAAAGGGTCAATTGCACAAGGGGCATTTGTCCATGTCAGTCATTTCAGATTTTTCCCGGAGAGGAATCGCCACTTTTAGTGCCATGAACAGGAACTTAAAGGAGTTTATTTCATAAAAAGGGAAAAATCACTGCAGATAAGCGGCTGCAGAACTACAACCGAAGCCTTTGCCCACCTTTCGAGAAACCAGTCCCAAAGGGTCCCGACACCCTGGCAAAGTCCTTAGTGTCCAGCTGAGCTGGTCAGTAGCACCGCATGGCCTGGCTTCTTCTCCTCCCTAGAGCTGAGAGCAAGGACCAGCTACTGGAGGACTGACAGGGTAGGTCCTTCCCCAGATCACTGAGGCCAGAAGCTGGACCTGGCTGTGGCCCTGCAGCCCAACTTCACCTGCCTGGGGAAGTCCCTGCTGGTGGCCCTGAGACACCTGGCCCGCTCACCATCCACCAAAGGGACCACCTCTTCGGGCTCTGTCACCAGCTTCCTGAAGGACATTCTGCCCTCCCCACCTTGCCTTGGCCCCTCACCTCAGGGACCACCTGCCCCTCCCCACTCCCGGCCACACAGAGGCCAGAGCAGGAGCTCCTGGGCCAAGGGGATTGGGTGACTTGCATTCATTCAGGAGGGCTGCTGGCCCAGGCTCACTGCCCATCACTTTGCAGGCTGCAGAGATTGAAGTTTTCTGATTGGCCTCAGTAAGGCAGGCGATGACAGAGTTAATAGACACGTGGTACTCCAGGGGACCTGGGCACCCATGAGCTCAGCACAAATGAGGCTCCTGTGCTCAGATGTATGTTATGACCTCTGTGCCTTCATTTCTGTCTTGAATAGTTTGTCAATAGCATTTGATTTAAAAAAATTGGAGGTTTAGCCAGACATTGTAGTGCAAGCCTGTGATCCCAGTACTTGGGATGCTGAGACAGGAGGACCGCAGGTTCAAGACTAGCTTCATTAACTTAGTGAGGCCCTCAGAAACCTTGTGAGGTTTTTTTGTCAGCATTTGGACATATCCAGGTTTTATTACCATTTTATATAGAAATTTAACACTAGCATCTCTGCAATACTCCCCTGAAGAGGGAGAACACTATACACAAATATTACACACTAAGAACAGACCACATCTGAGAAGACCATTTTTCCATCAGTAAACCTAACTTGACAAACCAACCAACTCAAGGTGGCTGATTCTAGTTATAGGACATAAGTGAACTTTTTACTTAGTGAACATTGCAAATAATATTAAAATGTTACGCAGAGTTACAAAAGTTACAAAAGTTCAGAATTTTTCCCTAAGACTATATATATTTAGAGACAGGTTCCACAATATAAAAACCTGTACCTTACAGTACTCTGAGGTTTTAGCAAAGCATACATTATAGACACATTCGCCATACAGTGCAATTTTATTGTGTAAGACATGAATAATAGTGCACTTAAATCCAAGAGTCACATTCAAATATATCAAGAATACAATCCAGATACCTGGTTATTGAAGAAATATGTATTTTTTTTATAAACTAAGTTGTACACATACAGTATTTTTAGTGTAGATGGTGGTAGACAAATAAGTATTCTAAAGTGTGGAATTCAGGGTGTATCTGTGTGGAAATCACCTCTCCAAAGATAGGTGCATTTTAAAAGTAAAGCAAACACAGGCAGTGTTGCACAACTCCCTCTTATTACAAATCACAAAGCGTTAATCCTTAGATGTGCAGATGGTTAAACAGAAAGGCTCTGAAAGTGAGCAGGCTCTCAGGACAATGTACCTTGTGAGTTACTGTTTCAAAACAAAAATAAAAAGATCTTGGTGTATAGCTTGGAGGTAGAGTGCTTCTGGATTCAATCCCTAGCACCATATACATACACACACAAAAGCAGGATGTTCAATGATGTGTGTGTGTGTGTGTGTGTGTGTGTGTGTGTGTGTGTGTTTGCATTACCTCCAAGCTAAACCCCCAACCTTTTATTTTTCTTTCTTTTATTTGTATGTGTGTTTAGTACTGGGGATTGGACCCAGGGGCATTTAACCTCTGAGATACACTATACCTCCATTTCTATTTTATTCTTTTATTTTGAAAAGGAGTCTTACTAAATTGAAGAGGACCTTACTAAATTGCTGAGTCTGGCCCTGAACCTGTGATCCTCCTGTCTCAGCTTATATTTTATTTTGAATCAGGATCTTTCTGGGTTGATGAGTTTCTATTTGCTGAGGCTGTCCTTGAACCTGCGATCCTGTCTTAGCATCCATGTACTGGGATTAGAAGCATGCATCACCATGCCTGGCTTCCATTTATTCTTATTACCAACAGGTTAATCCAAAACATGAATTGATGCTTAAAAATGTTACAGTGTAGCTAGGCATGCTTCCAGGTGCACACCTGTAATCCCAGTACTCCAGAGGCTGACAGGCATATTGTAGGTTTGAGACCAGCCCAGCAAATAAGTAAGACTATCCACCTAGCAAAAGCCTGTTTCAAAATAAAAGTAAAATAGGGCTGTAGGTGTAGCTCAGAGAATTTTCCTGGGTTAAATCCCTGACCCACCAAAAAAAGCTACAACATATGTCACTGAAATGTGAAGTATGCAAGGTTTTCACTGGAGATCTTGAGAAGGTGTGTGTGTGTGTGTGTGTGTGTGTGTGTGTGTGTGTGTGTGTGTGTGTGTTACTGGGGATGGAACCCAGGAGCATTCTATCTTTGAGCTACACCCTGGTCCTTTTTTGAAGTCATTTTATTTTTTGAAAAAAGGTCTCACTGATTTGCAAATGGTCTCTCTAAGTAGTTGAGGCCATCTGTGAATTGTGATCCTCCTGAATGCTGGCATTACAAGGTTGCGCCAGCACACACAGCTATCTTGAGAAGTTTTTGTTTGGGTTTTCGGGGGAGGTTATTCCTGAGGATTGAGTCCAGGGGTAGACTACTCTGAGCTACACCCAAGCCCTTTTTCGGTTTTTTTTTTTTTTTTTTTTTTTGGTGGTACTAGTGTTCCTGGAAACCCTTCTACCTCTGGGCTACACACCCAGATCTATTTTATATATATTTTTTGGAAACGGGGTCTCTTAAGCCAGTGCACGTGGCTGGCTTCGAACCTGCACAATCCTCCTGTCTCCACCTCCCAAGCATGGGGATTACAAGCGTGCGCCACCACGCCTGGCAACCTTTTTCAGTTTTAAAGGTTGAATTTTAAGAAAGGTGCTGAAGTTGGCAGTGAACATGTGGTTTTGTCTTACCCTCCTAAATCAGGGTCTCACTAGTTGATGAGAGTCTCGCTGCTTGCTGAGGCAAGGCTGTCCTTGAACCTGCAATCCTCCTGTCTCAGCCTCCCTAGTTTCGGGATTACAAGCATGCACCACCGTGACCAGCTCCAGATTAAGATTTTGGTGTATTTCTTTACAGGAAGTTTTCTGTCCACAGAGATACCTAGAAAACTGTGGGTGGTGTGTACAGACAGCTGTATATAATCCCACTCTCCTACAGCCACCATTCATTCCAGTGAGTGCTCTCTCCCTTCCTCCCTCCCTCTTCTGGTGGAGGGGCAGGTGCCTGAGAGGGGGGCACTTACTGCTGAGCACTGATGGCAGTGGCGGCTGGGTAGGGTGGGACTTGGTGTGAAGGACTTGATGCTGTGGGGAGCAGGGCCAGGTTAGAGGCCTGGTGGGCACCTTCTACAGCCCGGACCCTCACTTGGGACCCGGCAGGAAGCCACCAGTGATGCCAGGGGCTATGGCACTCCTCCTTTCCTTCACAACTCAATTTGTACACAATCCTGCTCCACCTCACAGACGATGGGCACCTTAGAGCTGGCTCCTGAAGCTGCGGGTGTGACTTACAACCCCTCTCCGTGACACCGGACTGCCCAGGATATCAACTGAGTGAGTAGTAAGGATGGATGGGCAGCCTGTGATCCTCCTGCTTCAGCCTCCCAAGTCACTGTGGTTACAGGCGTGCGCCACCGCCCTCTAGTGTGGATTCCAACTTTGCTCCACTGTGCCTAGAGCCCGGCTTGGGGTGGGGAGCCTGTGGCTGGCAGGGGAAAGCGCACAGGGGGACCCAGAGTATTCACCAGGCTGCTCTCCCAGGAGATGGGGCACTCCAGAACTGCAGGTGGGACAACATGGGGCTGGGGCTCAGTATCTACTAATCCTCCAAGGCTCCCACCACCCAGGTCAGCTTCCAGCCCTGCACCCTGGAGGGGGCCATGCTACCTACCAAGTTGATGGCCAGTGAGGGAGAGAGGGAGGATGGGTTAGAAGAGATCAGAGCGAGGCTCCTGGTGAGGGCCTTGTCTTTCTCCCACTCCCACCCAGTACCCATCTGCCACCAGCTCTCAAGGAGCCCAAGGATGCTCAGAGGCAGGTGTGGGCCTTCCCTTTCCCAGACAGGGCTGCTTGACAGCTGGGGCTGCCCTGGAAAGGGGTTCAGGGGATGGAGGGCAGGCTGGGCCCACTGAGTCCCCTGGAACTGTTCCATGGGCATGGGGCTGGGGAGGGAGAAGAGCGCCTGTTTCAAAATAAAGAATAAAAAGTAGGGTGTCTGCGGCGCCTCCCTCATTGGCGCTCCCGGGTCCTGATAAGGGGCAGCCCGGCTCGGTCTCCTGCTCCAGCTTCCTGCTTCCCCGCTATCCACATGCTCTGCTGCCTTCTGACCATATAATGGTAGAGTTATTTAATATCACCATTTGTCTTCTACACAGAGGGTTAATTACCTAGCAGGGGTGTTGTGAGATTTACATGAAGTAGATGTAAAAATGCTTAGAACCGATCCTGTCACATTGGAAAAGGTGGCCAGTTGTCGCCGGGCTGTGATTTCTTCCCTGAGAAGCCCACAGTCCCTGAACGCTTCGGAGAGCAGAGGTGGGTGCTGAGCTGAGCCATGGAGCCCCTGGCCCCTGCCTGGCCCTGCAGGAAACAGCTGTTCCTAAGGACTCCCCCGCGTGGTGACCTGGATATGGAGGAGAAGAGAGTGGGAGAAGGGAAATGGGGAGATGATAAATTATGCCCTGAAAGCTCTTTGAGGAGACTGTATAACTACCAGATGAAGTTATTATAACAAGAAAATAGGGATAATGAGCTGGGCATGGTGGCGGGCGCTTGTAATTCCAGGGCTTGGGAGACTGAGACAGGAGGATCGCACAGATTCAGAGCAGGCTCAGCTACTTAGGCTCTAAGCAACTTAGTGAGACTCTGACACCCTATAAAATAGGTCTGGGACTATAGCCCGGAGGTAGAAAAGCTCCTGGGTTCCACCCTCAGTACCACACACACACATACACACACAATGAAAAATAAAAAGGCTAAAAAATAGGGCTGGGGTATAGCTTGGAGGTAAAATGCCCCTGGGTTCCATCCCCAGTACTGCAAAAAAAAAAAAAAAAAATAGGGTTAATGTTATTCATTGCTAAGATGGACCCTTTGATGAACTATTTTGTTGCTGTTCTTAACTTTCTCTCTCTCTCTCCCTCCCTCCCTCCTTCCCTCCCTCCCTCTCTTCTCTCTTCTCTCTCTCCTATAAAAGTCTTCTATAAAAGGACAATATTTATTTATTTATCTACCTATTTATTTATTTTGGTACTGGGGATTGAACCCAGGGACATTCCACTCCTGAGGTACCCTTTTATTTTGACTGAGGGTCCCATTAGTGGCTGAGGCTGGCCTCCAACCTTGTGTCCTCCTGTCTTAGCCTCCCAAGTACTGAGATTACAGGTGTGCACCATGATGCCCAGCTCTCTTATTAATTTCTAAAAACTCTCATGCAGGAGTTATTTAGAGTAATATTTTACAATTCCAACAGGAGGATTTTGATGGAAAGTGCTGTGGTTAATTAGTAGTGTAATTTTGTTGTGATTTAAGTGACCTGTCCTTTTACAATTTATGGATATTTCCTTGCTGACCTATTGTTACTGTCTCTACTTTGATATTTAATAAACTTTTATTTATCAACACCTGGCTTTACTTCTTAGAATCCGCACTGGGATAAGTCAAGTCTGAGCTTCTGTCAAGGGAAGTAAGGCTTTGCCCCACTGTATTTGTGTAATCAGGTTATAGGATTGAAACAGTCTATTACAAGTGACTGAGCCATTGCAAAAACAAACAAACTGTGGGATATTCTTGAAGAAGGAAGTATTGGAATGTAGATTATTTGTTTACCTGCAGAGACATGAACCAGTTCAATGCTCTCTTCTTCCTCCTCCTCCTCCTCCTCCTCCTCCTCTTCCTCCTCCTCCTCTTCCTCCTCCTCCTTTTACTTCTTTTATGGTGCTGGGATTGAACCCAGGGCCTTGTGCATGCTAAGCACACATTCTGCCACTGAGCTATACCCAGGCCCTCATTTTATTTTTCATATAAATGTTGAGCCTAAAGCCAATTTCAGCCATCAAAGTACAAAATTTTTTGTTCTGGTACTGGGATGGAACCCAGGGGCATTCTACCTCCAAGCTACATCTCCAGCCCTATTTTTTATTCTTTACTTTGAAACAAGATCTCACTGAGTTGCAAAGGCCCTCTCTAAGTAGCTGAGGCTGTCCTCAAACCTGTGATCTTCCTGTCTCGGCTTTTCAAGTACTGGGATTACAAGCGTGCGCCACCATGCTTGTAAAAAAAAAAAGAATGAATTTTTAAGGCTGTTTCAAGTCTACTAGTGTGACTTGCAAATGTAAGCATCAAAGAGAAGGATTAGGAACATGGAGGAGAAAAGAAGAAGAGGGAGAAAGAAATGCAAAGCAGCAAAAGAAAATTAGCTAGAGGTAAGGATTTATTTCCATTTTTCTGCAAATGGAGTGAAAATTATAAAACACTAAAGAAATTGAAGAAGATCTTGGAAGATGGAAAGATCTTCCTTGCTCTTGGATAGGCAAAATATCTTGACTTGAAAGGTATGTTTCTTGCAGGCAGCATATAGATGGATAGAGCTCTCACCCTGCACCAGAATCAACTCAAGATGGATCCAAGTCCTTGAAGTTAGAACATAGACTATAAAGCTAGTAGAGGAGGCCATAGGTTCAATACCCCAACATATAAGCACAGGTAGAAACTTCCTGAACAAGACCCCTAGAGCTCATGAAATTAAAACAAAAATTAATAAGTGGGATAGCATCAAACTAAAAGTTTCTGCTCACCAAAGAAATCCATCAAGAGTCTAAAGAAAAAGTCTAGAGAATGGACTTTACCATCTATCCCTGTGACAGAGGACTAATATCTAGAATATACAAAGAACTTAAACAGCTTTCCACTAGAAAAGCAAATAACAATCAAGAAATGGGCAACGAATTGAATAGACACTTGACAAAAGAAGAGATACAAATAGCCAATAGACACATGAAAAAAAACGTCCAACATTGCCAGGTGTGGTGGCACACGCTTGTAATCCCAGCATTTGGCAGGCAGAGGCCGAAGGATTGTGGTACATGAACAGCCTCAGCTACTTAGCGAGGCCATTTGCAACTCAGCGAGACCCTGTTTCAAAAGATATAAAGACTAAAAAAAAACAGGACTGGGATGTAGTTTGGAGGTAGAATGACCCTGAGTTCCATCCCCACTACTGCAAAAAAAAAAAAAAAAATGCCCAACATCATTAGTGGTTAGGGAGATGCAAATTAAAAGTACACTGAGACTCCATCGAACCCCAATCAGAATGGCAATCATCAAGAAGTCAAATAACAATAAATGTTGACAAGGATGTGGAGAAACAGGAACTCTTCTACACTGTTGGTGGGAGAGCAAACTAGTTCACCAATTATGGAGATCTGTGTGGAGATTCCCTAGAAAACTGGGGATGAATCCACCATATGATCTGGCTTTACCACTCCTGGGTATCTTTTCAAAGAGGTTGAAAACAGAGAACCACAGTAATATGCATACCCATGCTCAGAGCAGCACAACTCACAAAAGCCAAACTATGGAACCAACCTAGGTATCCATCAACAGATGAGGGAATTACAAAATTACGGGAAGTACACACAATGGGATTCTCATCAAGAAGAAGAAAATTATGTCATTTGCAAGAAGATGGAAGAACCTGGAGAACATTATGTGAAGTGAGATCAGCCAATCACAGAAAGTGAAAGGTCACATGTTTTCTCTAATATGTGCAGGATAGGGAGCGATCGGGATACAAGTAATTGGGATAAAATGGAGGAGAAACCCCCGGAGCCAGAGAGGAGATCTAAGGGTAGGGGAGGAGGAAGACTGAGGTCCAGTAACGGAAATACTGCCATCAACCATGTGTATACATGTGAATATACCAATGTCGATCTTGGTATTCTGTACTGGGAGGGAGGGAAATGGCGGGGGCATGTATGTCATTGTTAACGCGATTTACATTATGATGTGGCACTATAACACATCAATAAAAGTACATTGATATAGCTTTAATAATTAGCTAGAGAAGGGAGATGATGGAAGTAGAGAGAAACAGAGAACAGCCAGGGTGTATCTAGAGATCATCCTGTCTTTTCCAGACATTGACTTGAATGGACCTCAGAAACAGACTGAGCCTTAGCTGTGATCACACGATTCTTGCTTCCTTCACTTGCTTTTATTGGCGCGCTGTGCTTGTATCATAATGAACTCAGACTTGCCAGGTGAAGCTCCTGGGACGGGCCCGCCCTCCACATGAGCTCCATCTCTGGTTCCCGGTGCCATCCCGTGAGCTTCACTGGCAAGTCTGAAGTGTCCGAGGCCTGGGGGTGGGCAGTAAATGAACTGCACTGGCCTCAGAGGACAGCGGGGCCACAGGTGCTCAAGGAAGAGCCCGCGCGCCCTCTAGTGGCCGCCTCCTGCCAGGCGAGCAGGCCAGGAGGGAGGGAGGGAGGGAGGCTGAGCCTGGACAGAGGACACCTCAGAGGGGGGGTGAGGGCTAGAGGAGGCCCTGAGGTGGGAGGGCTGGGAAGCAGCAGGGGGAGGAGGCTCTGGGGAGGGCCCGCCCAGGGCTCAGATCTCTGCACTGACACCCGGGGCTGCTCAACCTGTTGAGGGCTGTCAGGGGCTTGGGGGAGTTTGTCACCAACTGGGGACTCTCCCCTCTAAGGGCTGGTAAGATTCCCTCCCCTGCTGTGGCACCAAGTGTCTCAAGGCACTACCAGATGTCCCTGGATAACAAACCCCCCTGCTGAGTCTCGCCTGTGCACACTTACCTCCAGGAACAATTCGCAGATGAAACCCTTCCCCTCTTGGCAGACTCTGGAGTTAGGAGGGACAGAGACTGAGCGATGGCCTGTCACTGGTCGGTCCCTTGCAGTCCTGGGGAAGGCGCCTTAGGGCCATGGGACCTGGGGCCTGAGCCTCAGCAGGGAGTGACGGTTTCCCAGGGTCCATAACCACCCCGATGGCATCACGAAGCTTCATTACAGCATGGGACGGGGGAGATCCCTGGGCCTTGGGAAGAGGACCATGTGACACAAAGCCACAGGACAGTCCACCAAGCTGCCCTCTCCACCTCAGGAGACGTCTGGGCAATGAAGGCAAAGTCAGTTCTGTGTGTAGAAGAAATGGCTTGGTTCTTAAGGCAAAATAAAATGGGTCACAAAAGGGATTTAGGCATTCTGAGCTCGTTTATTAGTTATTTAATTGCCTTATTTGATGCCAAGCTATGTTTCTTTGAAAGATGTCAGGAACAAACACCAATTTAGTCATTCCTCCTGCCTGATTACTAGGGCCTTAATATTGAGAGCTTGGGCTGGGGAATTAGTCATATACTTGGGAAAGGTGAGCTTTTTTCCCCTAAAGGGAAAGCCCAAACATTAAAAAGTGACCAATGCCTGTGGATTGTTTTTTTTTTTTTTTTGGCTTCATTCTAAGTGATATCAATTACATGTCAAGGTCCTTTTTGGTATGGGGCCGGTTATCTTGCTTTCTCACACTGTGCTCTGGGAGGTCATAGACATTATTGTATTATATTTGTAGGTGTCAGTGGACATTTAAGTCCTAAAACTTGTCCATTTATTTTTTAAAAAAAGCTTGTTTTTGCAGTACCATCTTTGCAGATGCCCTATATTAGGATTATAGGAGTCCTCCTGAGATTTTACAAAGAGGAGACTGAAGGTCAACCTGGAAAAAAAGGGGAAAGAAAATAGTTTTTAGAAATAGATATAATTTGCTCTTATCCTATGTCTATATTGGCTTAAGAAAAAAATACTTTTAAAAGGTTTTCATTTTAGTTTTTTTTGTGTGTGGTACTGGGGGTGGAACCCAAAGGGTTTTCTACATCCGGGCTATACTTCCATACCTATTTTTATTCTTTATTTTGAAACAAGGTCTCACTAAGTTGCTGAGAGCCTCACTAAGTAGCTGAGGCTGGCTTCGAACCTGTGTGATCCTCCTGTCTCAGCCTCCCAAGCACTGGGATTACAAGCGTGCGCCACCACACCCGGCTTCATTTTAGTTTTTTTCAGATTTTTTCACTCAACCATAGTGATTTTTGATCTGTGGTTTATCTCGAATACTGGTCCTTTTTAAATGGTAACGCTTTGTGTTGCTGGCAACATTGATCCTAATCTCCCTCTCCTTCCAAAGCTATAAGGCTTTTATAACCCACACGCAGGTAGAAGGCTATATTTTACTTAAATATAGCTTAACATTTGGACCGTCCAATGTATTGTTTCTCTACAAAATCAGGTTACCCTGTAAATAACATTAACATAACCAGAAATGTAATAAGGGCATTTAGTACACATCAAATTTATTTCTAAAATATTGCCGTGGATTCAACCCCCTGAATTCCAAACAGATGTACTTCCAGAGTATTACACATGTCCTATATATTTTACATTTTTTTGGTTCAAACCCAGGGGATCGACACGATAATTTGAGAATATCTGTACCAAATCCAAACCATTTCCCTGATCCTTCCCCACGGGAGGAGTTTCTTTTTTAAAAGAAGCCCCTGCACATTTTGTCTACCACCTTGAGGGCAGTTGCTGGGTCTGCCAAGGCTTAAACAGGAGGGCAGGGAGGCCTGCTGGGGTGCTGGGTGTGGATGGGGTGGGGTCTGCACTCGCCATGGCTTGGTTGGCAGCGCCCCTTCCCGCCAGGAGCCTGGCAGGCCGGCAAGTGGCTGCAGGTGTGTGGGCCTGGGCAGGGATTGGGCACCGCTGCCCTCTACCAGGCCAGAGCTGCACAGAGCCGCTGGCCATGGGCGCTGGGCTCCCATCTGCCAGGGCAGCCAGCTCAGGAGTCCCTGCTCGCCCCTATGGCACACAAGTCAAGCTTGAGATGGGGGCGCTGGGCAGCCCCCCTCGGGCACCCAGGCACCTCCCCTGGGTGGCAAGCAGGCCCCTGACGCCGGCCAAGGACCCAGGACACAGGCGTTCCCTGAATCCCTGGGACTTTCATTTCGGCCCTTCCTTCAAAAATGCCCAAATCACTTCTCGGATCAGCGGTCAAGAGTCCAACTGGCTGAAAACACCATTGTTTTCCACTTACATGCTTTATTTTGTATTCCAGACATTTTGCATACATATACTTTTCAAGATTAAAGAATTTGGGGATTTGTTTTAACTAATGACACATTAATGAAACTCGGGCAAGTAAAAATCCAGTATTAACTACTGGAAACTCAAATTCGCACGAGTGTGTAATCTATTAAAGACGATGAGCAGAAACACATGTGCTTTTGCCCAGGTTTCTGCAAAATACAAAATAAAAAGGAAATCTAAACAGAATTAATTTTTTTTGGCTTAAAATTTAGCAGTCCTGCAAACTTGGGACCGCTTTCTGTGTTGGGCGGGTGCACCCACACTTTGCAACTCGTTGCCCCCCAGGAGTAGACGCCGAGGGGTCTGAACACAGTGGCTTCCGGGGTTGCTCGGCAGCAGCGCTGCGCAGGGTTGGGGCCCAGGACTCTCCTCGCGGGGCCTCCGCGCCCATCCCGGGACCCCCGCCACGCTCGGCTCTGGGTGTGGGCCCTGAGGTTTCAGGCTGCTTCCCCCCAACTTCGCTTTGTTGTGACCTACCCACCCGAGAATAATTGTCCAAAGCCAATTGTGTCTGCAAAGCCACACTTTATTGCAGGTTGGAACCTGGACCCAAGCGCATGTGTTTCCACATAGGCAGCAAGGGCCCAGATCTCCATTTGGGGGGAACTTACATACTGTTTTACAACATTTTGCAAGTCATCTTTTTACATCATTGACGAGGCTTTTACATTTTACAATTCTATACTTTAAAGTAACTTATACAGACATTTTTAAGATAACAGGGGTAAAGGTAGAGGGTCTCTTATCTGAGGTATGCGACCTGGACATGGGCGGCTGTTCTTAGTTATCTTGGGAATTTTCTTGTGAGCTATTTCCCGCCTTTGTGCCTGGGTTTACAACTTAAAGAGAAAGTTAGTTTAAAACTTTTTATTTATTTATTTATTTATTTATTTATTTATTTATTTATTTATTTATTTTTGGTGGTACTGAGGGTGGAACCCAGAGGCTTTCTATCTCCAGGCTATACTCCCAGACCTTTTTTATGTTTTATTTGGAAACAGGGTCTCACTAAGTTGCTGAGAGCCTCACTAAGTAGCTGAGGTTGGCTTCAACCCCGTGTGATCCTCCTGTCTCAGCCTCCCAAGTGCGGGGATTACAAGCGTGCACCACCACACCCAGCTGCTTAAAACTTATTTAAAACTACAATTAAACTCTATTGGGAGAACACACTAAAATATTTATTTTATTACTACTTTGAATCCTAATATTTATTATAACAAATTGTATTATTAAAATTTAAACTATATTAAGTATAATTTTATTTTTAACCTACAATTATGTGCCACACAAATGTTTTATTGTTGATTGACAGTATTAATTTATCTATTATTACGCAGCACACCACAGCACAACTAATGTATTTAACACTTGATCACAGCTTGTTATATAAAAACTTCAACTTATTCTAATATAAACTAAAACCTAAATATTAAGCACAACAGCTTCTCCCCAACTTGGAAACCTGCTTCCAGCAGGGACCGGGCACATGGTCGCAGCGGGAGCCAGAATGGCGCAGGGTAAGCGCCTGCCATGGGACTGCCCAGCGCTCCTGCCCCTGGCCTGGAGGGCTGCCCCCCCAGGACCCAGGCCCAAGGGCCCACAGGTGGGAGGAGTCAGAGCCGGCACCGCCCACTCGGGTGGGCGGGGTCGCAGGGCAGGCTGCCTTGTCATGCGTGGGCGGTCACCACTCCAGTCCTGCTCCAGTCCTGCTCCAGGCATCCGGGAGGCTCCAGCGCTCCAGCCCTCTCCAGCAGCCTCTCCAGCCTTTCCAGCCTCCAATGGGTCTCCAGATGCCAGCTGCAGGTCTGACTTCTCCTCCCGGGGATGCTCGCTGGGATGGGGGTTGCAGGGGGCGGAAGGGGAGGAGGGGGAGCCAGCGGGAGCACAGCCCAGTAGTGGACAAGTCCCTCTCGCTCCCGGGCCCCATTGATAACTGGCCTGATCAGAAATTTATGGATCAGGCCAGGATGGCCCGGGGAGCCACCGCCCCCCACCTCCCGGTTGCTGCCCCCCGGTGTCTGCCCCCACCCCAGCGCCCCCTGACCCTGCCCGCCCCCCCACCGCTGCCCCCGTTGTCCGCCCCCACCCCGGGTGCCACCCCCCGCCCTGCCAGCCCCTGCCCGCCCTGTCCCAGGGAAGCTTGTGGGGAGCTGCTGGGGTGAAGTGCCCGCCTACCCAGGGGAGGCTGAGCTGGAGCTGGGGGCGCTGCGGTGTCTCCTGCTCTGGAGGGTCTGAGCAGCCACCAGGGGCGGGGTTCTGGCGGCCGCGCCCCCTGCCCCGGACTTGGCCGCTGGCCCAGGTGTCCGCCCCCACCTTTGGCGCCCCCTGACCCTGCCCCCCCCGCCGCTGCCCGGGTCTCCGACCCCCACCCCGGGCGCCCCCTGACCCTGCCCGCCCCCTCCCGCCGCTGCCCCCAGTGTCTGCCTACACCTCGGGCGCCCCCTGACACTGCCCAACATCCAGGTCGCTGCCCCCGGTGTCCGCCCCCACCCTGGGTGACCACTGACCCTGCCCACTGTTACCTTCTCTGCCTCAGGTGTCTGCACCCACCCGGGGCGTCCCCTGACAATGCCGGAGGTCCTGGTCGATGCCTCCCGGGCGACTCCCCCTGTCGCTATCCCCTGGTGTCCGCCGCCTCCCCAAGCGCCCCCTGACCCAGCCCACCCTCCCCAGTCACTGCCCCCGGTGTCCACCGCCTCCCCGGGAACCCCCTCCCCCGCCCTGCGCGCCCCTGCCCGCTGTGTCCCGGGGAAGCTGCTCAGGTGACACAGGTCTCCTCAGGAGTGGCAGAGCTGGAGCTGGGGACACTGCTGTGCCTCCAGAGTGGCCACTGGGGGCGGGGGTCTGGCGGCCACGCCCCCTGCCCCACCTCAGCTCCCGCCGTTCATCGGGTTGTTTAGGTCCAGGGCGCCGGACCCCTTGCAAGCTCAGCAGCCGCCTGCTGTTTCCTGCCCCTGGGTGTTTCCTGCCCCTGGCGTGCTGCATGGACCTGCAGGGCTCTTTGGGAACTTGGCTTCTCAGAGCTGCAGCTTTCCCTGATCCCTGGCCCCTATGGCGCACACTGCCCGGCCTGGAGAGCCTCCTCCCCGCAGGGCCCTCACTGCCTGCCCTGGCCATCACTGGCGGCCCTCATGGCTGCCCGCTCCACTCAGTCCCGCCTCAGGGACCATGTCCTCCCTCAGGTTCACATCGCCCTGGAGCATGCGCCAGTCCGCAGGTCGCCCTCTCTGGCCAGGTTCTCCCTGGCAAAGCCCTGGACCCCCCTGGACTGCTGCCTGTGGGGCCAGGGTCCAGACTCTGAGCCCCTGGAGCGCCAGGGGCTGAGGCTGGGGCTCCCCATCCCGCACCAGAGCAGCCGCCCTGCCCCCGGCGGGTTCCTGCCTGCCGCCCCCACCTGGGGAGCCACGGGTCCTGGGGTCCACCTGCATGTGCCAGCTCAGTGCTCACAGCACCTAGACAGCCCGGGACCCTGCCAGGTAGATATTGAGTGTTGCTGGAGCCAAGTTGAAGGTAAGCCGAGTGGCTTGGGGGCTGAAGCTCTTGAGCCCTGGGGGCGGAGAGGTGGACAGTCCTGTGGCTGGGAAGGGCCGGGGATGATCTTGTGCAGGGTGGGGACGTGGGGTACTGGCAGTCTGTGTCTCTGCTTTCTACTTCTGTCCTGCCCAGAGCACATGCTGTCTGTCTTGCTCACCTTCCTGGTGCTCTTGTCCTTATCAGCAGCAGTTTGGCTTTAGCCCTGGGGACAGACTCTCTTCTTTCTTTACTGTCTCCCCAGGGCAGGTGAGTCTGGCTGACTCAGCAGGTGCACAGTTTGTGACTGGGACCATTGTATCTGATTTTTTTTTTAACCTTCTTGGACAGCAGTTGCAGAAAGAGAGGCTTGGGATGCTCCTTGAGATTGGACTTGGAAGGAAATCTTGCACCCTCCTTCAGGTGTCCTCTCTCTGCTGATGCCTTCTGGCCTTGGCAGCTGGGTGGGGGAGGGGCCTCTGCTTCTGATCAGTCAGGATGAAGTGTGTCTGAGGTCAGAGACAGAACTTTTGGTTCTGGTTAATTTCTGTACTGGGGTCGGCAAAGGACCTAGGAGGACGCGCTGGTGGGTCGCCGGTCAAGGGTCTTGCAAGACATATCTCATATCTTATTCAAAATCCAAAATGTTCCCGCATCTGAATTTGTTTCTTATCTTGGAGTGTTTGGGACGTTCAGGATTTCAGGTGGTGGGATGGAGGCTGTTCAGCCTGTAATCGCCCAGAGGCTAGGAAGGTGAAGTGCATTCAAGTATGAGAACTCGTGGCAGATGCTCAGCAAGTGCTTTCCTTCTTCCCTCTCTCTTCCTTCAGTGAGTGGTGAAGACATCTTAGGGCCCGAAGCACTGAGCTATGACAGGGCCTGAGCAGGAGAGCGAGGGAGGGTAGAGAGAGACCAGTGTCCAGCTCTTACAAAGCTTTTACCACGGCCGGGACAGTGGCCAAGTAACAAATGATATGCCTGAGGTTTCAGGCAGAGATGAGAACAAAAATAGAGTAACATGGCAGTGAGTGGTCATGCATGGGTGAAGACACTTCAGGGACTCTGAGAGGGTGTTTGGAACCCAAGAAGTAAACCCTTCTGTAATCTTTCTCCCCCTACCCCACACATGGGGATTTTGAAATCCCAAGGAATGAATTTGGACAGGCTCTTTAGCAGTGAGGGCCCTAGAATTGTTTTCAATTGAAGGCCTGTTCCTCTTTGTTGACTTAGTATGTAGTTAGTTTTAAATGTCAGATTCTGTCTCTCTCCATTTAAGCCCAGTGGTGCCACTGAATTTGAAATCTTGTTTTAGGAATGCTGATTCTGGGGAAGAATCCTAGGCAGTAGATAGAGCTAGCCTTAGTCTCTGTCCTCATCGCTGGCAGCAGTCAGAGCTGCCCTGGTCTCAGCCCAGGGGTAGTGTGGGCTGTGCTCTGGGCCGCAGTCCCTTTCCTCCAGGCCCTGATGGCACCTCCAGCCTCGCGAGCTGAGCTGTCTGCAGGGCTGGAGATGCCTTTCCTTCCTGAGCCCTGTGTCGCTTTCTTCATGCGTCTCGCAGTTTCTAAAGGGCTATTTTTAAAGAAACATCACAAATTATCTGAAAGTTTTAATAGCCGTCAAAAGGAAAGGGCTGTAATTAGATCCCTGTGGATGGAGTTTTGGTGGTGACCTTGCTGAGCCATGCGTCCTGTCCTGTCTAAGCCTCCGCTTTCTCATCCAGCAATGGGGCGATGACAGCTACCTTTGTGGCGTGACAGACACAGTGCTGTGGAATTTCCAGAGCAACTTTTGCAAGTTGTAGAGACTCAGCCAAAGAATGACGTGTTGTCCCCCGAGGATACCAGATCTAAGAGTGTGTCCACATTACCAGAAAAGAACCATTTGTCCCTGAGGAGATGGCCTTCTATTTTCCCTTGTCTTCTATAGGCTTCTGTAACTAACCTAGCATTACTGCTCTGGGCACTGTAAAGCCTTGGATGAGACCTAGAAAACACCCACTTTTCAGGGCCATGAATTAATTTGTGTGGGCTGAAGAAATTATGACCTGGGTAGGGCCCAGGAGAACTTTTTTCTTCTTTTTTGAGGTACTGGGGATGGGACCCAGGGACATTCTGCCTCTGAGCTACACTCCCAGCCATTCTTTATTTTGAAACAGGGTCTTACTTAGTTATGGAGGGCCTCAGCCCTATTTTTTATTCTTTATCTTGAAACAGGGTTTCACTGAAAGTTGCAGAGGGCCTCACTAAGTAGCTGAGGCTGGCCGCAAACCTGCAATCCTCCTGTCTCAGCCTCCCAAGTACTGGGATTAGAAGCATGCACTACCATGATTGGTTCCAGAAGAATTTTCTAGTCTTCTTGGGAACTATACATCTCTGTTCTAGTTGTTTGTTTGTTTGTTTGTTTACAGTACTGGGGATGGAACCTAGGGCATTGTACCTCCAAGCTACACCACCAGCCCAATTTTAAGTCTTTTTGGTATTTGAATCAGGATCTCACTGAGTTGCAAAGGCCTTGCTAAGTAGCCGTGGCTCTCTGCAAACCATGATTCTCTGGTCTCTGCCTCCTGAATGCTGGGATCACATGCGTGCGCCACCACGCCCGGCCATCTCTGCTCTAGTAATGGAGAACTTATTTACCACCTGTTTTCTCCTTCCTTTCTGAGACTAGTGGTAACAGTCAATCTTCTAAGCTTCATCATTGCAGACTGTTAGGGAAGTATTCCCAAGGACCTGTGCTACATGAGAGAACATACTTCTTGATTTTTTTTTTTTTTTTTTTGCAGTACTGGGGATTGAACTCAGGGGCATTCTATCTCCAAGACACACCCCCAGCTCTATTTTTTTAACTTTTATTATTTATTTTGAAACAGGTTTTCATTCAGTTGTGGAGGGCCTCACTAAGTAGCCAAGGCTGGCCGTGAACCTGTGATCCACCTGTCTTAGCCTCCCAAGTACTGGGATTATAGGCGTGCGCCTCCATGCCCAGCTCTTCTTGGGCTTTTTGATCTGAACCCTGCTGACCGCTTGCCTTCCACCATGACCCACTTCACATTCCATGTTCTGGCCAGATTTCACCATTTAATAGTTTCAGGCCCTACCATGCCCTGTCTTATACAATACCAACCCAACCCACAATCATTCTTCACTGAACTAATTTGTGTAAGTCCTTAAAAATTTAGCTCATTGCCCGATAAGAACTGCAATGGTGGATTTGAAAATATTGATAAGAACAAAATATAATGTTCACCCAATTCTTTCACACAACAGGGAATGCAAGGAAAGTTGTTTCAGAAATAAGCAAAACACGGAGGAAAGTTCCTGATGCTGACTTGTAATTCTAGTTCTTAAGAGGGTGAAGCAGGAGGACTGCAGGTTCAAGGACAGCCTCAGCAAGTAGTGAGATTCTCGCAGTGGCACTGTGAGGTCTGGCTGTGAGGCCTGGCCAGAGGAGGTGAGAACAAAAGAGCTCCAGCAGTGGCAGGAAAGTAACCCTAACCCCTCCCCTGCCCCAGCCTCATAAATCTACCTGTCCTGGCCCCATGTCAAGACCATCAATAGGGGAAACCCACAACTGCCTAGCTCCGATCCCTCCTAATGCCCCATAAAAAGCACTTAGTCTGTAAGGAAGGGGACTTTTTCTGACTCTCATCGGACCTCTTCTCAGTCAGTTCCCCCTTTCAGGCTTCCCTCCAATAAAAGAGCCTGTTCTGGTCTCTAAGGCTGTGTTTTCTTTCTTTTCTCCCTATATTACCTAACAGTTATCAACCTAGTAAAACCCTTTTCAAAATAAACTAAAATAGGGTGGGGGTGTAGCTCAGAGAAAGAATGCCTTTGGGTTCAACCCCAAGTACCACACACACACACACACACACACACACACACACACACACACACAAAGTTCCTGACATGCTGTAACTACAAGCCAGATCTCATTTGGATCTGAAGCCCCAATGTTCTACCCTGGCTGCTTCAGAACCTGAAGTCAAGAGAACTGAATTTCAAGCAGTCCCTTCTCAATGTCTTATGTATCAAATAAAAGCAAAAGACTTATATGGAAGAACATATCTTGATCCCAGGCTTTTAAGAATTCCTATGACCTGGGTGTGGTGGTGCACACATGGAATCCAAATATTTGGGAGACAAGAGGATCACGGGTTCAAAGTCAGACTCAGCAACTTAGTGAGACTCAGCAACTTAGCGAGACATGTTTCCAAATAAAATATAAAATAGGGCTGGAGGTATAGGCTGGAGGTAGAAGACCCTTGGGTACCATGCCCAGTAAAACACACACACACACACACACACACACACACACACACACACACACCATGCATGATGGCACATGCCTATAAGACCCTATTTTAAAATAAAAAGAGCCAGAGATGCAGCTTAGAGGTAGAATGTTCCTGAATTCAATCCCTTGTACCAAAAAAAAAAAAAATTCCCATAAAGAATGGTCCCCCCCAAAATAAATAAGTAGGACATGGTTTGAGACAATCAAGCACACAAAAACAAGACATCATAAGCAATAACTACCCAGAAACAAGACAATAAAAATAAACCTATGGTGACTTTCAAATATTAGAATTATCAAAGATTATATTGAAATTATATTTAACAAGTAGATGACCAATTTGAAAGAAATATTTTCAAAGAATGATGAATTAGAAATTGTCTATGCAAGGCTGGGCATGGTGGTGCACACTTGTATTCCCAGCATTCGGGAGGCAGTGACTGGAGGATCGCTGTTCACGGATAGTCTCAGCTACTTAGGCTCCTTGCAACTTAGTGAGACCCTGTTTCAAAAATAAAGAATAAAAGCCAGGCGTGGTGCACATGCTTATAAACCCAGTATTTGGAAGGCTGAGACAGGAGGATTGTGGTTTGAGGACAGCCTCAGCTACTTAGTGAGGCCCTTTGCAACTCAGTGAGACCCTGTTTCAAAAATAAAGAATAAAAATAGGGCCGGGGTGTACCTCAGAGGTAGAATGTCCCTTGTTCCATCCACAGTACTGCATAAAAGAAAGAAAGAAAGAAAGAAAGAAAGAAAGAAAGAAAGAAAGAAAGAAAGAAAGAAAGAAAGAAAACTAACCATGCAGATTTAAAAGAAAAACTAAAGCCAGGTGTGGTGGTACATGCTTGTAATCCTAGCATTTGGGAAGCTGAGACATAGAATCGTAGTTCACGGCCAGCCTCAACTACTTAGTGAGGCCCTCTGCAACTCAGTGAGACCCTGTTTCAAAAATAAAGAATAAAAAATAGGGCTGGGGTGTACCTCAGAGGTAGAATGCCCCTTGTTCCATCTGCAGTACTGTAATCCCCCGCTTGGGAGGACGAGACAGGAGGATCTTGCAGGTTCAAAGCCAGCCAGGCTGGCTTAAGAGACCTTATTTCCAAATAAAAGGTATAAAATAGGTCTAGGAGTGTAGCCCCAAGGTAGAAGGGTTTCCAGGAACCCCAGTACCAGTACCACCTAAAAAAAAAGATTAAAAAGAAATAGAAGCCTTTGCCAATTATATGGTTGTGTATGTAGAAAAACCTAAAGCTACAAGAACTAATGAGTTTAGCACGGTCCTATACACAAAGCAGCTGTATGTACATTGACTAACAATGAGCAATAAGAAATTGAAGTTCACTGAGTGTGAACAAGCCTATAATCCCAGGACTTGAGAGGCCAGAACAGGAGGATTGAGGTTCAAGGAGAGCCTCAGCAACACAGTGAGACTCCTAGCAGTGTACTCGACTTTGAAAAAAGTTAAACAGAGAACTCAAGGAACCAACACTAAGAAAACAAAGCATCCAATAACAAAATGGGCAGTGAACTAAATAGACACTTCACAAAAGAATACATTCAAATGGCCAATAAATGCATGAAAAAATGCTCAACATCACTGGCAATCAGAGAGATGCAAATCAAAACTACCCTGAGATTTCACCTAACTCCAACTAGAATGGCCATCATTCAAAACACAAACAACAACAGATGCTGGCGAGGATGTGGAGAAGCGGGAACTCTAAGACATTGTTGGTGGGATTGCAAATTAGTGCAACCACTTTGGAAAACAGTATGGAGAATCCTCAGAAGAATGGGAACAAACCTACCATTTGATCCAGCAATACCACTGTTGGGTATCTACCCAAAAGAAAAGAAACCAAACTACCAAACTAATGCATGTGTATCTATGTTCAGAGCCGCACAATCCACCATAGCCAAACTATGGAACCAGGCAAGATGTCCATCAACAGATGAATGGATTACAAAACTGTGGGATATGTACACAATGGAATTTTACTCAGTCATCAAAAAAACCCTCAATTACATCATTTTCAGGGAAATGGATGGAACTGGAGGACATTATGCTAAGTGAGATTAGTCAGTCACAAAAATAAGAAATCAGATGCTGTCCCTAATATGTGAGAGTTAGGGAGAAATGGATCATAGGAGGAACTCTAGATGAAAAAGGAAATCCTATAGAGGAGCAAACAAGGGAACCTAAAGGAGGAGAAAGGAGGGGGGAAGAGGAAAATCTCTAAAACACACAATGTACTTAAACATATCGAAGTCAATCACTAAGCCAAACAAGGGAAGGAGGGACGGGGAGGGAATGGGGTGGGAATTGGGTAGGGATTAAATCAGAAATGTGTACATGTTTGTACACACAAGTTTTTTTTTATCCCAATATGATATTTGAATATAATGCACCAATAAAACAATTTTAAAGATTAAAATAAATAAATAAATAATAATAAATAAAAAAATGAGAGATCAAAGTTAAAAAAAATTAAAAAAATTAAAAGGGCTGGGGGTGTAGCCCAAAGGTAGAATACTACTGGGTCCAATTCCCAGTACCACACACACCTCCCCCCAAAAAAAGGAAAAGAAAGAAAGAAGAAAGAAAAATATTGGTTACAAATATATATCTAAATACATATATTTATTTATCTACTTACTTTGCGGCACTGGGGATGGGATCTAAGAGCATTCTACCTCTGAGATACACCCTCAACTCTATTTTTTACTTATTTTTGAAACAGGGTCTCACTAAGTTGCAGAGGACCTCACAAAGTAGCTGAGGCTGGCCATGAACCCTCAATCTCACTAAGTTGCCAGGCTTACTTCTCAACTTTTTTTTTCAGTTTTGGGGATTGAACCCAGGGACATTCAACTTCTGAGCTACTCCCCAGACCTACTATTTATTCTTTATTATGAAACAGGGTCTCACTAAGTTGCAGAGGACCTCACAAAGTAGCTGAGACTGACCATGAACCCTCAATCTCACTAAGTTGCCAGGCTTACTTCTCAACTTTTTTTTTCAGTTGTGGGGATTGAACCCAGGGACATTCAACTTCTGAGCTACTCCCCAGACCTACTATTTATTCTTTATTATGAAACAGGGTCTCACTAAGTTGCAGAGGGCCTCACTAAGTAGCTGAGGCTGGCCACTAACCTGTGGTCCTTCCTGTCTCCGCCTCCCAAGTTCTGAGATTGCAAGCATGCACCACCACACCTGGCTGAAGTTACAAATATTACTTATGACAGAATATAAAAGATGAAATTGTTGGGGATACTTTACAAAACAGGTGCACAATGTGTTATACACTAAGAACTATGTAACATGACTGAGAGGAGTTAAAGAATATGTAAATAAACAGAGGGTACAACGTGTTCCTGGATGAGGAGACACAATACTATTAATGTCTGTGCTTCCCAAATGGTCTATTGCTTTAATGGGATCTCAGTTAATACCAGAGCAGCTTTTTCTTTTGTTAAAAATTGACGGTGGTGCACGCTTATAATCCCCGCGCTTGGGAGGCTGAGAAAGGAGGATCGCGCAGGTTCAAAGCCAGCCTCAGCTGGCTTAAGAGACCCTGTTTCCAAATAAAATATAAAATAAGTCTGGGAGTGTAGCCCCGAGATAGAAGGCCCCTGGGTTCCATCCCCAGTACCATACACACACACAAAAAATGTTCTCAAGTTTCACCTATGTTATAGCATATATCAGAATTTCATTTTTTTCTAAAAAGAAATGGTTATTATTTATGGGTAAATAATTCCTTTTGAGCCAGGTCTGGTGGCACATGCCTCTAATCCCAGTACTTAGGAGGGTGAGACAGGAGGATCACAGGTTTGAAGTGAGCCTCATTAACTTAGTGAAGGTCTCAGCAACTTAGCAAGACCATTTCCAAATAAAAATAAAAGAGGGCTGGGGTATAGCCCAAAGGTAGCTGCCAGGGTTCTATCTCCAGTACCACAAAAAATAATTCCTGTGAATATATATGTATTACCTATTTCTTTTTTGTAGTTAACCTCTTTTGAGTATTTTCTCTAGAGTTGGTTTTGAAGACATAAATTCCTTCAGTTTCTGTGTGTCACGGAAGCTTCTTATTTCCCCATCTAATTTGATAGATAGTTTTTCTGGGTAGAAAGTTTTTGGCTGGAAGTTGTTTTCTTTCAGAGTTTGGAATATGTTACTCCCAGCCCTTCTGGCTCTCATGACTTGGTTTGGGAAGTCTGGAGTGATTCTAATTGGTTTGCCTCTGAATGTCACTTGGCCCTTTGTTTTTGTTGCCTTTAAGATTCTCTGCTTGGCTTCCACATTGGTCATTTTGACAATTATGTGGCCTGGGGATCCTCTTCTCCGATCCTGTCTAAAGGAGTTCTATAAGTTTCCTGGACCTGTGTATCAACCTCTTGCTCTATGTTTGGAAAATTTTCTCCTATTACTTCCTTGAAGAGATTATTGGTCCCTTTTTTTTTTTTTTACCTTCTTTTGCCTCCTCTATTCCAATTATTCTTAGGTTAGCTCTCTTAAAATGGGCCCATATTTCTTCAATATCAGATTCCTGCTGTCGGATTTTTTTTTTCTAAATTATAGACTATGTGTTTGTTTTTGGAGTGATCATGTTCTAGGAGCGATATTCTATTCTCCATGTGGTCTAGTCGATTGTTTATACTTTGAATTGAGGCCTTTACTTCAATGATTGCATTCTTTATTTCTTTTAAACTCTTTCTAAATTCTTTTTGAAGGTCCTGTATTATTTCTACAGTTATATTCCTGATTTGATCTTCTAGAGATCTCTGAATTCCTGTATTATCAGGTTCTGATGTTGTGGGGTTGTGGGCATTCATTGCTCCATTGTTATTCCTCTTTCCCATGATTTCAGAAGATGTTAGATGTGAAAACCCAGGGTCCTAAAGAAAAATAAAGTTTGAGGGAGTGCTACCCTTGGAGAGGGACGCAGCCACATTTTGTGAATTCCATACTGGCCCCAAGCTGGCCTGTGAGCCTCGCTGTATGCAAACAGAGCAGGTGTAGCACTGTCAGGCCAGGGTGAGTTGCCTCCGCCTCCCTGGCCTCAGCCTATTTTAATTTTTATTTGGAAACAGCGTCTCACTCTATTGCTGAGGCTGGTTTTGAACTCCTGTCTCAGCCTCCCAAGTACCAGAATTACAGGCATATGCCAACGTACCTGGCATATTATTTTTGAGACAGGAGCGGGAAGGAGGGTTCAACAGTTAGAGGAGAGAAGGGTGTAACGGTCAGAGGGGAGGAGGGAGCAACGGTCAGTAGAAAGTAGGGTGTAATGGTCAGCAGAGAGGAGGGTGCAACGGTCAGTGGGGAGGAGGGAGCAATGATCAGCGGGGAGGAGGGAGCAACGGTCAGTAGAAAGTAGGGTGTAATGGTCAGCAGAGAGGAGGGTGCAATGGTCAGAGGAGAAGATTGTGCAATGGTCAGCGGGGAGGAGGGTGCTACGGTCAGTGGGGAGGAGGGTGCAATGGTCAGAGAGGAGGGTGCAAGGGTCAGTGGGGAGGAGGGTGCTACGGTCAGCGGGGAGGAGGGTGCATGGGTCAGAGGAGAGGAGGGTGCAATGGTCAGCGGGTGTAATGGTCAGAGGAGAGGAGGGTGCAATGGTCAGCGGGGAGGAGGGTGCAATGGTCAGCAGGGAGGAGAGTGCAATGGTCAGTGGAAAGGAGTGTGCAATGGTCCACTGGGTGGAGGGTGCGACAGTTAGCAGAGAGGAGGGTGCAACGGTCAGTGGGGAGGAGGGTGCAATGGTCAGAGGAGTGGATTGTGCAATGGTCAGGGGGAGGAGGGTGCTACGGTCAGTAGGGAGGAGAGTGCAATGGTCAGTGGAGAGGAGAGTGCAACAGTCAGCGGGGAGGAGGGTGCTATGGTCAGCGGGGAGGAGTGTGCATGGGTCAGAGGAGAGGAGGGTGCAATGGTCAGTGGGTGTAATGGTCAGAGGAGAGGAGGGTGCAATGGTCAGCAGGGAGGAGGGTGCAATGGTCAGCGGAGAGGAGGGTGCAACAGTCAGTGGGGAGGAGGGTGCAACGGTCAGCGGAGAGGAGGGTGCAACAGTCAGTGGGGAGGAGGGTGCAAAAATCAGCGGGGAGAAGGGTGTAACGGTCAGTGGGGAGGAGGGTGCAGCGGCCAGTGGGGAGGAGGGTGCAATGGTCGGTGGGGAGGAGGGTGCAATGGTCAGAGGAGAGGATTGTTTAACGGTCAGCGGGGAGAAGGGTGCAATGGTCAGTGGGGAGGAGGGTGCAGCGGCCAGTGGGGAGGAGGGTGCAATGGTCAGAGGAGAGGATTGTGCAATGATCAGTGGAGAGGAGGGTGCAATGGTCAGTGGGGAGGAGGGTGCAATGGTCAGAGGAGAGGATTGTTTAATGGTCAGCGGGGAGGAGGGTGCTACGGTCAGCAGGGAGGAGGGTGCAAGGGTCAGAGGAGAGGAGGGTGCAACGGTCAGCGGGTGTAACAGAGGAGAGGAGGGTGCAATGGTCAGTGGGGAGGAGGGTGCTACGTTCAGCAGGGAGGAGGGTGCAACGGTCAGAGAGAAGGGTGCAATGGTCAGCAGAGAGGAGGGTGCAACGGTCAGCGGGGAGGAAGGTGCACCCTCCTTTCCTCTGACCGTTGCACCCTCCTACCCGCTGACCGTTGCATTCTCCTCTCTTCTGACCGTTGCACCCTCCTCCCCGCTGACCGTTGCACCCTCCTCCCCGCTGACCGTTGTATTCTCCTCTCCTCTGACCGTTGCACCCATGCTCTGAGGACCATCGCGTGCATTGCACCCCGCGCGCTGCCCGCGGGTTGACTTTTGAACTTGAGGCTCTGCCAGTCCTGGGGTTTGGTTCCTGAGCTCGCGGAGGCCACGCCCTCTGGTGCGTGGCGGTTGCCAGGCGACCACAGTTCTGAGGCTGACAGAGTGGACCTGGAGCTTCCCAGGGAGACACTGCAGCAGCGGCTCTTGACTCTTGCTGGGTCTCAGCTACTGTGTTCCCCAATCGAAAATCTGATAGAGTGAGAGTGAAAGTGAGAGTGAGAGTGAGAGTGAGAGTGAGAGTGAGAGTGAGGGTGGGGGGGAGAGGGAGAGAAGAGGAGAGGAGAGAAGAAGGAGAGAGGAGGAGTGGTAAAGGAGAAAGGAGGAAGGAGGGAGAATGGCCTGGAGGAAGGGGCAGGGGGGAGGCTGGAGGGTGGAGAGGCGGGTGAGGCCGGCAGCCTCTGCCATGCAGGATCAGGGCTGCTGCTGCTGCTTCAGCTTCCCGTGCTTTGGGAGGCGTAAACCCAAGTACCAGGTGGGCTACAGAGCAAGAACCAAGCTCCAAAAGGCTGCCAGCAAGGGCCAGCTGGACAGACTGCAGCGCCTCCTGGACAGCCAGCAATGCTGTGTGAATGAGGCGGACGGCCAGAGGAGAAGGTGACAGGGCTGAGGGGCACAGGCAGGAGCCCTGGGACATGGGCCACCTGCCAGGCTGCGCAGGGAGGGAGGGAGGGAGGCCGCTCCCTGCACAGGGACTCTGGCTTGGGGTGAGTCTGGCCTTGTTGGCTTAGTGTGGAATTCTTTTGGGTCAGAGTTCTCTAGTGCTTCTAACTTTCTTAATTTCTTATCTGCAATTTCTACTGTAAACATGTAGGAAAGTTCCAGGAAAGTTTGATTGTTAATATCCCTTGCAAAGAGCTGAAATATTGATCTTGCATATATAAAATGTTCTCTGGCCATGTGTGTGTGTGTGTTTGCTTGCGCCCCCAGGTAATTTCTGCCAACATTTGGCCTCCTCTGAAAAAAGAACCTTTTGATCTGTGCTCATAGGTTTTATAGTGTATATATTTTACTAAAAATGTATGTTTTTTTGCAGGAGACTCAGTCTCCCCTTCTTCAGTTTCCCCGATTTCCAAGACAGGATTTCCAGAGGCCAAAATTAGAGACAGGTTTATTTATGGGCCAATGACTTAGTTGACAAACTCAGAGAACTGAGCCTCAAACAAAGGGCTCACTTGATTCTTATAAGTGTGAAAGTAAGTGCCTAGCCAGGCACTTAAGTTACATATGGTCCCCAGCTCTCCCAGGTCTTTTAAGTGTCTCTCTCTTGTTTAAAGTAGAAAGAGCTCCTGGATCCCGACTCTGGGTTGCCTAAGCAACAGCTCCCTTATCTTTAGGAAGTGTCTTCTCCCTTGGTCCTAGAAAACTAGGGGGAGAGGTGGAAAAACTCTTACTCTCTCCCATCTGAGGTCTAAACTCCTGACAGTCTTTGTAAGGCTCTGAATGGGTGTCCTGTCTCACTTAAACTACATGTAAATTTGCTACTTATGTACATAATTATACCTTAAGCATTTATTTTAGTTGCAACTTTATGAAAAGAAAAGTACAAATAGCTTTTGTAGAAGTATTGCTTTACTTTATAAAAGTTTTCTTTAAAAATATCTAACTCTTCAATGATCCACTGTTTTAGCCCACTTATTCACCAACTGTGACCTGAATATTTATTATGCAGCAGACACAGTCTAATATCTCTCAGGACCTGTTCATCGAAATAATCCTGTTCCCCTGTTCAGTCTAGCAAGTTAACAGGTTTGAAGTTGAAGAAGTAGGACTTCATTTCAATGGAGCTTTCCTCTACACGTTCAAAAAAAGCATTTCTGAAGTTAGGAAATTATAGCTTTTTTTTTTTCTTTTGCTGTACTGGGTAAAGAACCAGGGACATTCTACCTCTGAGTGACACTGCCAGCCCTATTTTTTTATTCTTTATTTTGAAACAGGGTCGCACTGAGTTGCAAAGGACCTCACTAAACAGTTGAGGCTGTCCGTAAACCACGATCCTCCTATCTCAGCCTCCCAGATGCTGGGATTACAAGCTTACGCCACCACGCCAGGCAATTTGTAACTTGACTCCCCTTATGAAAGTTTATAGCAGCATTGGATATTGAAATTAAGTGTGGGAAATTTCTCCTTTCTAGAAATGATACTATTGAAATAATTCCAAAATATGTGATTCTAGAACTTGAAATATTGAATTAAACAAGCCATACTTCTTCATTTAAATCTTGAGTTTCCTTTGGCAAAGGTTTTTTGTTTTAGATTTTTATTGTCCAAAGTAATTTTAAGAACTAAAATTGATTTCGATGCCCATCATATGATGAGATCTGGCATACACCTGTTGAAAATATCAGTTTAATTTAATGCGAGGCATCATGAAATGGATGATGACCCTTTGTGTCCTTTTGTGTCTTAAGTTTTAAGTGATGCCAGTATATAGAGTTGCCCATTATGAATTACAAGTGGTGTCCAAAATCAGAGATTTTTCAGTGTGAAAAGAGGAGCACCTTAGATGCAGTGAAATGCAGAAGAGTTAAAACATCATTACAACTGGTGTTATTGTATGATTTCTCTTAATTGAGCTGTTTTGTTAAGTACTAGTAACAATTCTATTATCTAACAATTACCATGCTGCTGTTTGTGCTGCAGACATCTAAGTACTTTGCATAGATTCTTTTAATCACCATTGGGGTGTCCCGTGAGATAAATATCATATGTAATGCTCATTTTATGGACGAGGAAATAGAGACATAGAAATGCTAAGCAATAGCGAGTAAATCAGCTAACTCCAAGTGCCGTGCTCTTTCCATTCATATTGGCATTTTGGGCTGGGATGTCCCTCCAGGGACATTGTGTGCCTAGCATGTGCCAGGCCCTGGGTTTCCTCCCCAGCACAGCCCCACCCCAGTCCATGAAATAGGCTACACTTTTATTAATCTGGTGAGTAATAATAACTAAGAAATGACTCTTTCTCTCTTTCTCTTTCTTTCTTTCTTTCTTTCTTTCTTTCTTTCTTTCTTTCTTTCTTTCTTCTCATTACTGGGGATTGAACCCAGGGGCATTCTACCCCTGAGCTACAACCCCCGCCCATTTTGTATTCTTTATTTTGAAACAGGGTCTCACAAAGTTGTGGAGGGCTGAAGCTGGCTGTGAACCTGTGATCCTTTTGTCTCAGCCCCCAAGTACTGAGATCACAAGTGTGTGTCACCACACCCTGATGAAAGAGTGTACTTTCTTCAAGAAAATAAAATATTGCTTTGAAGGCAGAGAAATCATGTGATACTTAATATTGACAATAATCTCCATAAGTAAAGTTTTGAGATAGTATTCTCCAATTTCCTGAAAAGTGCTTTCACTTCCATAGGATGGCTCTTCATTTTGCCAGCGCGTATGGTCATCCCCACGTGGTGACTTTCCTCTTGGAACGACAATGTGCAGTCAACATGTATGACACAGAGCACTGCACAGCCGTGATGAAGGTACACTGGACTTGCAGGCTTAGAAAAATGCGCTCACTCCATTTACATAGAAATCTTTGGAATGTTTCTCTTGAATTCCTTGAATTGACCTTCTGTTTCTTGTACCATATCATAGGCCGCACAACGCCAGCACACGGAATGTGTGCAGATTTTAGTAAGAAATGGAGCTGACACAAATTTCGCAGACCACGGTGGCAACACTGCCCTTCATTATGCCGTTCTTAATGAAGACACCGTGATAGCAACAGAACTGCTGTCGCACAATGCCAATATTGAAGCAGGAAACAAGGTGAGACCCACCATCTTTATTATCAAAGAACCTGACATGTGATATGTGTAGGGCAGACTTTCCGTGTTCCCAACCTCTAGCATCTGTGTAAGGCCTTGCAAAGGAATTAATTGGATTCAAAATAAAGACTATACCAGCATTTAGTTTGTATCAATAAGTTGAGTCAACAGTTCAAATTCAGCAGACTCATGCAGAAGTCTGGATTTCCCTAGGTGTGGTGGCTCCCATCTATAATCTCATGATATTATATTATCTAATCAGGATATTTTATAATCTCAGTGGGAGGCTGAGACCGAAAGATAAGAATTTTGCAGCCAGCCCCAGCAACTTAGTCAGAACCTGTTTGAAAGTTAAAAATACAATAGGACTGTGTATCGAGCTCAGAGTAGAATGCCCAACTCCCTCTGTTCAATTTCCAGTTTAGAAAAATAACCTGGATTTCAAGCTTCTCTGAAAGAGTGACAAGGGGTCTCCTTTGAACCCACACTGCTGTTAGGTGGGCTGTGCAGTAGGCTCCCATAATCATCACTATGTGAGATCTGTAACAGCTAAGATGAAACCATTCCATCAGGCCATAGCAGAAACCGCATGGGTCCTTAGTTGGCCACCAAAGTGCACTTGAAGCCTCTGTCTTTATAGACAGAGCCACTTCCTTAGTGTGACCACTTGGAGCTGAAGTGCCCTGAAGTCAGTATCTTGATCCTGACGCCACAGAGAAGAGAATCAAGGTAGTTTCGTCCCTACCCTGAAGGAAGATTCCATTTCATCAAAAAGCTCTTAAAACTGTGTCTGTGAAACTCAAATTCCTGACATGTTAGTGTTTGCCACAAAAAAGTGTTGTCCAATAGGAAAATTAAGCAAAGTGAAAGCGATTCTGCAGCACCGGCCATATAACTCCCAGTCCTGTTTCTTTCTGAAAAAGATGGTCATGGAATCTTTCAAGTCTAGGAAAGTAAATATTGTTTGGGATATCCATTAAAAATTCCTACTCTAGAGAGTATGATTTATTTTATGTTTTCAAGAAAATATACTTAGAGCTGCTCCTACTGTGTCATAGGGCTTGGGGCTATGGAGGTTCAAGATCCAGCACCTGCCCTCGCGCAGGTCTTGGTTTCTAGGATGGGGAGCAATCACTTAACTCCAAACCACCATAATCAATGTGATAGGGGCCAAAGTCCTTGGAAGCAGTGTGAGTGTGAAGTCAGTTTTGGAGGAGACTGGAGTTCCTGTGGGGCTCTAGGCAGGGCTGGGCATCGCAAAGGGAAGGAGCAGCAGGTGAGGGCAGTGGGGGAAGAAAGGGGCTGCTGTGTTTACCAGGTGTTCGCCTTCACAGGGTCTCAGATGAGACTTTTATTTCTGTTGGGACAAATGTATTTTGCAATTACTCTTTCATGTTTTCTCACAGCTGGGATTGACACCATTATTGCTAGCTTTTCGAGAAAACAAACAATCCATGATCGATTTTCTTCTCGATAGAGGAGCTAACATCCATGCAATCGATGACATCGGAAGGTATAATTCTCTCTCTCTCTCTCTCTCTCTCTCTCTCTCTCTCTCTCTCTCTCTCTTTCTCCTCTCTTTGTCATTAATCTTGGTGGTAGTCTAGGGTGGCAACAATCCCTCAAATCAGAAATGCCATACTAGCAATGATTAGGACTGGGCAACAAAAACAACAGCATATAGTAGGATTCCCTTAGTTCATCTTTGTTACTTACAATTTGGTTTTGGTGGTCACTTGCTTCTGTATTGGCTAAAAGGATTTCACTGTTTTATTAAGTACAGAATTTTGGTTTACTTTTTGATTCAATATTTAACTTCCTACTCTTATAGTGTTTTTAAAGCTTTATTTCTTTTATGCTTTTCCTTGAAAGTATACATTAAGCACATATAGAATTTGAGACTCATTTTGTCTATGGAATGACTCTTTGCTTTTAATGGCTTTCCACAAAGAATACTGATGTTAGGTCATCCCTGAATGAATATTGATTGCTGTTAGTAGATGCTATTGAGAATTTTTTCCATTTTCATTTCTAATGCAGTTTGATACTCTTATTTTTACTTAGCATAGACAGAGGAAAAAGGTATTTTAAGGTTATAAACTTTTGCTTTCATCAAGGTAAGTCCTGGTGGATGACAAAGAGAGAAGGGTCAGCTTTAGATTCACACAAGACTGGCTTTAATTTCTAGCTCTGCCACGCTAGTTATAGGAACATTGCTTGTCACCCAAATATGGCAAGGAAGATAAAATGCACTTGATGGTGGTGGTAAGATTTGATCTGTATAACATTTAACTGTTGTCTAGTATGGGCTTTCAGCATCATCACATGGAACTCCTATGAATAGTATTATTACCATTATTCCTGATATTAGTGTTTTAACTGGGACAATAGTTTGCTTATTTGATATTTAGCAGACTATGAATTATAATATATGATATCACACTAGGGAAGAAATAGAGAATTGTCCATGTAAACCTATTTTACATTTACTTATTTCAGAGAAATGACATCAGCATAGTTACTGTCAATCTGAGAACTGTTCAATTCGACTATGTTCAACCCCAGCAGGACAGGAGGCTTCTGGCTTGTTTTTTCCTTTTAGCCTTGCAGACAGTTCTCAACGATGAGCTTTTGAGCTCATAAGATGCTTATGTCTGCTAGTTTGCGTGTAAGTTCAGCTCTGCAGGGACAGATAGATATGAAATTGGTAGTATAGATCCAATTACCTATTTAAATAACCCTTCAATTACCTAACTAAATTACCTTACTAAATAACTTTATAAGTAACCTCTCTATTGTTTCAGATCTTCCATCATGCTGGCGATAAAATATGGCTCCAGACACCGAGTCAAGTTTTTGATCCTGCAAGGTGTCGATGTTTTTACCAAAGACTTTAACCAAAAGACGGCATTGTGTTATGCCAGAGAGAGTGGCTGTGATATGTAAGTGTTTAGCTGAAATGCTAGTTAACATTACATGCAGTTTCACAATCATTACAACTGTTGCATCTTATACATCTGGTCAGAGTTCAGTTTAGTGCCCATAATTTTGGGATGCCGGTGGGTTAGTCCACTTCATCAGCCAGAACCCAGGCAAAAAGTGACCTTCGGAAGCTACAGTGTGTGCAGGAGTCTTTATGTCAGGACTTCTTTTTCCCTTTGGAAGTGCTTAGATTTGACCCTAGGACTCGTGCATGCTAGGGAACTGTTCTGCCCAGCAATACCCCAAACCAATATCCCAGGACTTTAGGGTTCTATCCTGAGAGTTTCCCACATGGTCCATGACACTGAAATTTCAACTCCTAGGCATGGGAGTCAAATACAGTCACCTTTGATTTTTTTCTAATTAGCTATTTGTATCTGGAAAAGCCCAGCATAGCAGAAAATCTTGTTACTTTCCCCTGGGAGCTGTCTTCTACATTCTCCTCCTTGAATGTCCCCTGAACCTGGGGCTTCTTTAAGCACACAGAATACAGTCCTCTTCCACAAGGAAGCTGGAGGGAAAGAAAAGGCCATTCGAATCAGTCTTTTGAATGTGTTGCTGCAGCGTTGTTGCTTTTATTTATTTATTTATTTTTGGTGGTACTGGGGGTGGAACCCAGAGGCATTCTACTTCCAGGCTATACTCTCAGACCTATTTTATATTTTATTTGGAAACAGGGTCTCACTAAGTTGCCAAGAGCCTCACTAAGTAGCTGAGGCTGGCTTTGAACCTGTGCGATCCTCCTGTCTCAGCCTCCCAAGCGCAGGGATACAAGCGTGCACCACCAAGCCTGGCTCGTCGTTGCTTTTAAAACTGGTCCGATGGTCCAGTTTAGATGAATTAAGCTCTATTACCAGGTTGTCCTTACTGATCCAGATCCCTGAGTCTTCAAGGTCACACAAACTTAGCTTGAAGAGCTCCATCTCGTTTACCTCACCTGTGTATAGGCTTTTATGCTCTGCCAAAGTTTCCAAAGCAGAGCACTGTGCCTTGCCAGCTGAGCTTCCTAGATGTAGCCACACCCTAGTGAGCAACCCTTCTCCTGTCAGCCATAGGTGGAGCCCACACGGAGCCCAGACATCATGTTGAATTCCCCGTGGATCCCTTTGTCTTTTCTGCTGGCCAATACAGTCGGGATCCTCCTTAACTCTTGGACAGGTTCAAATGATGTTGCAGGAAGAGGTCAAACTTTCCTTTGATCTTTGCCACCAGAACTGAACCCTCCTTTATATTTCTGTAGAATCTTTCCTTAAGTTGTAGGAGGTTCCTTATCATCTGTCCCCAGGGCAGGTGCCAACTTTTAAATGGCCCCTCAAGTGATCTGATTTTCAGAGAAATGGAACTCTCCCAAGCTATTTACATGTCTGCCTGTGTTTTCAGAATATCTTCAAAGTGGCCTTCCAAGGAAGCTCTGTAGCAGACTTCTCTGAATTTAAAGTAGATCCAGACAAGGGAGGAAAAACTTGAGTGGAATGAAGGAGGGAACCTAACTTAGGCAGACCTGGATGGGGGACTTAGAGGGAACACGTCAGTGGACATGATGTCCATACACACACTTATCAAAGCCAATCCCTGTGTTGAGCACAGGAAGCTGAAGAGGGAGAATAAGTGGGGTAAGCACTGGGGTACAGTGTGTAGATTAGCCTCTATTGTGCTAAGCTTCATCAAGATGTGTGATTACAATGCACAGATAAAAAGTAAGTTCATTGATGTTAAGAGTGTTATGTTAGTTAACCCCATGGAGAAGGGTTTTGCCTTCTCCATGGGAGGTAAATGTGGCAGTTAGGCAATGTTCTAGCAAAGCTCTGCAGATTCTGAGTCTGAGCACATAGAGACGGAAGAGCAGAGCAGCAGCTGTCATCTCTATCACTGTCCAAGCCCTCAGAGATGCTTCTGTTATGTTATTGAGTGAGGTAAATATTTATAAATAAATGGAGTTACACAAAATCAAAAAGCTGATTTTCTCCGAGTTGCTAGATGCAAAAAAAGGAATGGTTAATCTTCAAAGTCTGAACTTAAAGTTTTCTGATCACGGCAACACTGGTGTATTAGAACCTCTGAGAAGACATACATTCCTTCTTGTTTGAGGTTTCAATATCATTGCAGCATGAAAGAACAAATTATTCCATTGCTTTTTCTATTCCTCTCAGCATGGTTTTATATTATCTCATTTAATCTTCATAACAACCTGTCTTAAATACAACCTTTATACAAAGTTTGTTCAGGCATGGTGGCTCACACCTGTATTTCCAGCTACCTGGGAGGCTAAACGAGGAGGATCGCCAAGTTCATGGTCAGTCTGGGCATCTTAGGGAGACCCTGTCTCAAAATAAAAAGTCAAAATGAGTGAGGCTATAGCTCAGTGGTAGAGTGCCCTTGGGTTCTATCCATAGTACCAAAAAAAGAAAATAAAAGTTTGTAGATCTTCCAAATTCCAAGAGTATAGGATATAGTTCTGATAGTAGCTCTGATCGTATCTGATATTAATATACATGATAATTTTTTCCTACATCAGTATTAAAGTAATTTTATTTATCACTTTTTTATACATAGGTGCATGGAATTAATTACCTCAGCTCAGGATCTGAGACCTAAGCGACCTAAGCGCCGATTTTGTGCCGGCCCATGTAAGACTTCTGTTCATTACTTTTGTCATGCCATACTAGGTAAAAAAGTTAGGGTAAACATTTTGATCACAAAAGAATAGTTTTAAAAAAAATCAAGCTTGTCCGGGCGTGGTGGCACACACTTGTAATCCCTGCATTTGGGAGGCTGAGACTGGAGGATCACGGTTCGAGAACAGCCTCAGCCACTATTTAGTGTGGCTCTTTGCAACTCAGTGAAACCTTGTTCCAAAATAAAATTATAAAAAAAATAGGGCTATAGGTGTAGCTCGGAGGTAGAATGCCCCTGGATTCCATTTCCAGTACTGAAAAAAAAAAGATAAAATAAAATTAAACTTTGATTATACTTATTTTTTTTACTAGGTTTGAATTCAGAGTTATTTTGTAGGAAATTTACGATCTGAAGCCACTTTATCTGAAATAAGTATACATTTATTTAATGTTGATCCCTGAAATCCAACGTATCTCTGCATTAATGAGCGAATGGTGTGACATCAGCACGTGCTGTGCTCTTCTATAGCCACATTAAGCATATTGGTCTCATGATGAAACGGATGCTCCCTTTGGTCATTACACTGGAATGGCTTACTTTTAGAAAGTGAATATTATTTCATAGCTATGTTATTAAGAAAGGGATTTATGCCACTAAGCAATATGAAATATTCAACCATTCTTCTCAGTTATTTTTTGCTTCCATATGAAACTAAAATTATACGTTTTGTGTATTTTCAATTCTTCCACTTAGGAGATGATATCCATATGGTTTTACTTTGGTCTTTATCTCCAATATAAAGGCAATGACATCTTGCTGTACTAGATGGTACTAGAGTCAGTGATACTGTTTTAAGAATTAATAACTTCATTTGTTTTGGTGGGGATGGAACTCAGGTCTTGCTCATGCTAAGTACATGCTGTACCACTGAGCAACACCTTAGCCCTGTCTTATTTCTGAATCAGTTTGGTAGACTGAGAAGCAAGACATTTAAAACAAAAGCCTGAGTTTTCTCAGCATCCAAACAGAAGAACTTTAAAGATGAACAGAAAAACCATCAAGTAAATGCGAGCAACCTTCAACAGTCTGTGGGGTTCATCTCACATCTCTCAATAGTTTTTGTCAACAAGGACGGAGTGAAGGATAGTTCTCCAGGTACCCTGGTTTGTCCATTTGTTCATGTAATCAGGATTTATTCTGTACTGGGCACTGAACATTTTCTACTGTAAATATTTCTAAACACATTCCCTCTGTCCTGCATTATCTTTATTTTGCACTGTTGACTTCTTTTTCATCTCCCTCCACTTGCTCGTATGCCCTTCACATTCCTCCTCCACACAGCCTATCCAGTGACCCATCTCTGGTGCAAATCTGACCACGAACCACTCTTGAAAACAGAAAGGTCTCGGCATCTTAAGGGTACTGACGAGGCCCCCGTCATCTGAGCCTGCCTGCCGCTCCATCTTTAGCACATCCTTCTGTCTGCCTCTTACTGGCGTTATTAAACTGCTGGTGCTGTTGTCCTCACCGGTCCTTATTAGACAAGTGCATACCCGCGTTAGTCCTGTCTTCCTAACTGCTGCTGCCTTTCCTGCCCTTGTGCCCTTGCCTTCCTGCCCTCTGTCTTCCTTTTCTTTGTGATACCGGAGATTGAACCCAGGGCATTGTATCCCCAGTTACACCATCAGTCTTATTTTTATTCTTGCTTTTGAAACGGTCTCACTAAGTTGCAGAGGGTCTGACTAAGTAGCAGAGGCTAGGCATGAAACTGCAATCCTCCTGTCCCTGGATTACAAGTGTGCACCAACACTCCAGGCTCTGACCTCAACTTGAAGGCTTCTTTGTCATTGCCTTTAGCAAAGCCACTCTGATACCTTTTCTGTATATTTTTTAAACCCCAGAAGCCAGCACTTGGCAGGAATTCAATAAATATTGGTTCAAAGAAATAAATACCATTTGTACCATGATGACATAACAGAATGTTCCAGTCTACAAGTAAAAGGCATTTCTAGAAATAACGTAAAGTGGTAAAGATACATCAGAAAATTCATGCAGCACTAAGGTAGCCCCAAGCATAGATGCCCTAGTTTAGGGGAAGATAGTGATAATCAAAGAAGACTTGACAGAGCAGACTGAGTCTAAGAGAAGAAATTTGTCAGAATGATGGAGCGAATCATTTCAAATATATGAGCCTGGTGCACTCACAGTTGAAGGTGTAAAAAGTCACAGTAATTTTGGAAAACATTAATGATGCACATAGGCGAAGTGGATGGTTTAAAAGTTACCGACTGATCCGGGTGTGGTGGCGCACGCTTGTAATCCCCGCGCTTGGGAGGCAGAGACAGGAGGATCTCGCAGGTTCGAAGCCAGCCGCGCGTGCTGGCTTAGGAGACCCTGTTTCTAAATAAAAAAAAAATGTAAAAATAGGTCTGGGAGTGTAGCCCGGAAGTAGAAGGGCTTCCAGGAACCCCAGTACCACACACACACACAAAAGTTACCAACTGAGGTAGAGCATCCTGTACAGCTTGAGTGTATGTTTCCAGGGTACTTTTATAGCTTGTTTCTGAAGATTTCTTATTGATGTGGACTTGGTGAGTTTGTGGATGAATCTTTGAGCTCATGAGATGTTGTGCCTTGAACCTGTGACATGGAGTGTTCTTCCAAGGAATGTGTTAAATGTTTGGATAATTAAGTTATTTCCTGAGGAAGTAACTTAATATGTAAAGATTAGCTTAATTAAAATCCTTACAGATGAAAATAAAAATAAGATTTTTAATGTTTTTCTCTTTAATTTCATAAAGATGATCAGTTTTTTTAATTGTTCTAAGTAGTTTCTGTAACTAATATATGGGTTTGTCTGCAGCATTAATTCCAGAGTTGACGCCAGTGCGCCCACCGGACAGCCCTTATTGGAACGAAAAGTACCAGCAGCAGGTATGTAAAATCTTAAATGCAAATTTCTGGTTCACATTTTTTGCCTTAATCATATAGCAAGAACCAAATAGAATTACCTTTCAGAGCAGCCTTTTAGAATGAATACATCCTAATTTAATATTTAATTTATGAAAAATTTTAACTTGCTATTAAACTTCAAATATTTTTAGGATATAAGAAGTCCTAGCTAAAGTTGGGACAAAGTTTTTCCTGAATACTGTTTGTGTTTCCATGTTTACAACCTCCTTACTTGAAAAAGTAAGAAAGAACAAGTTGGGGGTGGCGGCGCCCACCTGTAATTTCAGTACTTGGGAGACTGAGGCAGAAGGATTGCAAGTTCAAGGTCAGCCTCCACAACGTAGTGAGACAGTTGGCTTCAGAACAAGATAAAAGGAGAGCCAGGTGTATTCCTCAGTGCCAGGGGGCCATTGGGCTCAGTTCCCAGTAAACACACACACACACACACACACACACACACACACACACACACATACAATTTAAGAACTTTTTGAGTTTTGTGATCTGATATCTGAAATTACAGACAATATATCAGTGACAGCACCCGAGTTGGGTTCATGTTAAAGGGTGACCTATCCCAGAGGCTCAAAAGTGGTGTCATGTTCTCAGTCATTAATGCCAAGATTCAAAAGTTAATTCTGCCTTGTGGTGTCTAATTGACTTGAGTGTCAACCGTGAGGATATGGTCCTAGAATTAACACCACTGTCTACTAAGAGGTTCAGACCTTCCGAAGCAGGACTTTAGGTGTTAGGGTACAAACACTAACTTGCTAACTTATTTCAATACGAAGTCAGTAAATATTAACAAAAATTTAATCTACATCTTTAGTGTAAGTTCTAATATATCAGAACTGGTCGGGATGGTGGCACAGGCTTGTAATCCTCAGCAACTTTGTGAATCTGTCAACAGCTTAATGAAGTGCTCTTCTAAGATAATAAAAAAGCTGAGAGTAGCTCAGAGTTAGCAATGCCTCTGGGTTCAATCTTTAGCAATGCACACACACGGAGTCGGAAATGGACCTAAGCTATATAGTCCTATTCACACATAAACACTATCACAATATATAATATTATTAAAGATTTAGAAATTTGTTTTTCATTCTGCTCTGTATTTATCACATAGGAAAAGGACTTAAATGCAGTAGAGAGGGTTCACTAAAGCAGTGGGAGGTAAAAATCCATTTTTTGTGAGGAAATCTTTATGATAAAGAAATTTGGCAAATTCATTTTCAGTAAATTTAACATGTAATGAATGAATTGAGTCCAAATAAGCAGTGATAGTTTGTGTTTCATGTAAGGAAATGAGGATTTCAATTCTGAGGTACAATCTGAGAGTTTAGGAGAAAATAAGTATGTGTTAAGAAGTTTAACACTTAATTTGTAATTATTTTCCAATTATTTTTGAGCATACCCTTCAATTTCTTAAGGGTAAGTATATTTTAAAAAGCATGCAACCCCACAGAAAAGACATCTGAGAATCAAATGAAACAAATGAGTCATTTAGCCTCTGACCTGCATAAAAGATCTTATGAACCAGGAATAAATCAGGAGTGTGATAAGATCTGTCTGTACACTCAGGACTTTCTTATTAGCAAACACCTGAGGGCATATTGATCAATAATCAGGGCAAAACAGAGTGGAAAAGTCTTGTCCAACCGACCCATCCCAAATCAGTAAAGCAGAGTTAAGTTGAACATTAGGACACAGTCTTTCTTTTTTTTTAAATTTATTTTTTTACTGGTGCACTGTATTCATACATCATAGTGGGATATAAACTTTTGTAGACATACATACACACATTGCCCAGTCAGCCCCCACACGATCCCCACCCCATTCTCTCCCCATCCCTCCCTCCCATGCTTGGCTTAGTGGTTGACATCTAGTATTATAGCAATTTATCCAAAATTAAAAATGAAAATCTCACATAAGTTTCATTTGTCTGATACCAAGCTTTTGATGACTTAAAGATAACATTTCAATATATCTTTTTACTTTCTTTCTTACCAGATAATATTTTTTTCTATTTTTTAGGTGAAACTATCATATATTTATATATTTATGTTTCAGACAAAAAAAATCTATCCTAATATGGAATATGGACTCTAGATACCCACAACAATCTTGAAAAAGAACAAAGCTAGAAGATATATATTTTCTGATTTCAAACCATATAAAGCTACAATAATTGAAACAGTGTAGTACTGTTCTAAAGGCAGATATATAAACCATTGGAGTTAAATACAAGCCTAGAGCTAAATTCTTCCCTATATTGTCAAGTTATTTTTGACAAGGTTTCCACGAACATTTGGTGGTGGAAATAATAATCTTTTAACTAAATATTGTTGAAAAATAATAATTACATGGAAAGAATAAAATTGGACCCTTACCTAATCCCATATACAAATATTAACTCAAAATAGATAAAAGACCTAAATATAAATCTTAAGACTATAAACTTTTAGGAGAAAATCTGGGTCATAAAACCTCACAACATTGAAATTGGCAGTGATTTCTTGGATATGATTTCAATGGCACAGGCAACAGAAGAGTATACAAACTCCCTAAAAAATAAAAAAAAATTGTATATCCAAAGACAATGTAAACAGAGTTAACAGTTACTAATAGAATGGGATAAAATATTTCCAAATGCTATATCTGAAGGTATATTAATATTCCAACTAGAAATCCTAAAAATTAACAACAATAAAGGCAAACAATACAATTTAGAGATAGGTAAAAATCTAACATAAATAATGACTCTCCACAGATAACCAATCTAAGTTGTCTGTTGGATGGAAAATCTTGTTTCTCTGGTTCTGGTGTGTGTTACCTATTTCTTCTTTGTAGTTAATCTCTTTTGAGTATTTTCTCTAGCGCTGGTTTTGAAGATATAAATTCCTTCAGTTTCTGTTTGTCACGGAAGCTTCTTCTTTCTCCATCTAATTTGATAGAAAGTTTTGCTGGGTAGGAAATTTTTGGCTGGAAGTTGTTTTCTTTCAGAGTTTGGAATATGTTACTCCAAGCCCTTCTGGCTCTCATGACTTGGTTTGGGAAGTCTGGAGTGATTCTAATTGGTTTGCCTCTGAATGTCACTTGGCCCTTTGTTTTTGTTGCCTTTAAGATTCTCTGCTTGGCTTCCACATTGGTCATTTTGACAATTATGTGGCGTGGGGATCCTCTTCTCCGATCCTGTCTAAATGGAGTTCTATAAGTTTCCTGGACCTGTGTATCAACCTCTTTCTCTATGTTTGGAAAATTTTCTACTATTACTTCCTTGAAGAGATTGTTGATCCCTTTGGTATCACTTTCTTTTCCCTCCTCTATTCCAATTATTCTTAGGTTAGCTCTCTTAAAATGGGCCCATATTTCTTCAATGTCAGATTCCTGCTGTCGAATATTTTTTTCTAGATTAGAAACTATGCGTTCATTTTTGGAATGATCATCTTCTAAGAGCGAGATTCTGTTCTCCATGTGGTCTAATCGGTTGTTCATGCTTTGAATTGAGGCCTTTACTTCATTAATTGCATCCTTTATCTCTTTTTGGCTCTCTCTGAGTTCTTTTCGAAGCACCTCTATTATTTCTACAGTTATTTTCCTGATTTGATCTTCTAGAAATCTCTGATTTTCTGTTTTATCGGGTTCTGGTGTTGTGGGGTTGTGGGCATTCATTGCTCCAGTATTATTCCTCTTTCCCATGATTTTGGAAGTTTGTGCCTTCTCTGGGTTCTTCCCTTGGGTCACTATGACTTCACTTAAGGTGTTCTGGATCTCGAGTCAGTAGTATCTCAGACCCCACTACTCCTTTACTGGGTTTTATCACAGAGTCTCCAACCCAGAGAGTCGATAGAGGCTGCTTTAGACTGTGGGGGGTGCCAGGTTGCACGTTCTCCTAAGGTGTGATATCTCTGCCACCACCCCTCCCCCACTGGGTCAAGTCCCAGGGAGTACAGTACTGGGATTTCTCCTCTGTGGCCCGTAGTTTGACTCACTGTTCTTGAGTACGCAGATGTAGCTGTACTGGCCTCGCTGAATTCGCTGCTGCTGCCGCCGGTGGCAATATGGCACCGCTGCTACGCCTTCGGCTGTGGGGCTGGCGTTTTTCTTCATGGTTTTGATTTCCACTCTGAATCCCTGCAGCGTGTGCTGAGCTCGGCCACTGGGAGCTTTAGATGCTCTCTGCGCCGAGAAATCCCGCCTAGCTGTTCCGCAGTGGCTCACCTCGGCTTGCTGTAGCCGTCCGGTGAATTCGCCGATGCCGCCGGCAGTATGGCGCTGCTGCCGCATCCTCAGGCGCAAGGCCGGTGTATCTCCTCTGTGGCTCTGTTCTCAGTCCGCTTTCTCTCTGGAGCCTGGTGATTTTTTGGTTTCTCTGGCGATGGTGTTTTCTGGCTATGAAAGGCACTGATTTTGTGGTAATGGAGATTTGTTGTTAGCGGGGCTCTTAAGCCCCGCTTTTCTCGGTCGCCATCTTCCTGGAAGTCCACACACAAATTTTATCTTCTCTGTATCTAGGCTGGATCACAAGGAGAGGGGGTAAACAGAGGCACCAGTTGCCTCCCTTACAGGTTTTTAGGGCTAATGGTTTCAGCTGACTCTTAAGGCTTTTACTGTAGGTTAATGATTAGAATGAAGGTCAGAGATAGAGGGGAAATCTGCGTTTTTAATTGCTGTGACTGGAATGCTCCCACTGCATCTGAATTCTGACTAGATTTTATTACTATTTGAGCAAAGCCGAGGGCATTTAGAGGCTTAGACAAATTACTTGAAAATTTATTTTCCACTGACTCAGTTTCTCTCACAGTCCTAATCTTACATTACCAGAGCAATTCATGTGGAAAATTAAAAGAATCATTACCAAAAGAATAATAGTTATGAAAGAATATCTAAGAGTGGGGGAGTACTTTGGCCAGAGACAACACTTCCCCTCGGGGCTCTGCTTCTTTAAGCTTAGCCAATTTCTTGTGTTGGAAATATCTTCACACAGATACCGAGGAAAAGGAAGTAATGGCGGCATCTAATGGCATTATATATAAATTATTACAAGTGATGGAGGAAACACTGTTTGATTTCAGTTTAATTCAGAACTTAACATTTGTAACTTTTGTTCTTTGTGTAGTACTGGAGATTGAAACCAGAGATATTCTACCTCTGAGCTACACCCCAGTTCTTTTAAACTTTTTTGTTTATTTTTTGTTTTTTATGTATATCTTTTTATTGGTGCATTGTAGTCAAACATCACAATGGATTACAAGACTTGTGAGGGTATACCAGCAACATCATCCAATTAACCCGTATCCCCTCCCTGTCCCATTCCCTGCCCCTCCCTCGATCCCATGCTCGATTTGGTGATTAACTTTGATTCATTTGTTTACATATATCATGCATTTTAAGGAGATTCCATCTTCCCACATCCCATCCCCTCTGATTGGTCACATTAATTGCTCTCCCATGGGGCCCTTTCTTCAACTAGATCTCCTCCCTTACTCATTTCTTCCTAGTTTTTGCATATTAGGGAAAGCATCTGATTTTCTATTTTCTGCGATGATTCTCTAAGTATGCCACATTGCAAGTTCAGATCCTGCTCCTGAAGGCGCTGGTGCCAGCCTCGCCCCCTGGAAGACTCTGATCCTGGCCTCGCTGGCTCAAGTACCAGCCTTGCCTCGCAGCAGGCCCCAATGCCAGCCTCGTTGGCCCCAGTTCAGGCCTAACCCCTCAGCAGGCTGTGATCCCAGCCTCACTGGCCCTGGCACAGGCCTAACCCCTTGGCAGGCTCTGATCCCAGCCTCAAAGGCCCCAGCACCAGCCTTGCCTCATGACAGGCACCAATCCCAGCCTCGCTGGCCTCAGTTCTGGCCTAACCCCTCAGCAGGCTCCAATCCCAGCCTTGGAGGCCCCAGCACCGGCCTTGCCTCACGGCAGGCTCTGATCCCGGCCTCAATGGACCCGGCACAGGCCTAACCCCTTGGCAGGCTCTGATCCCGGCCTCAAAGGCCCCAGCACCAGCTTTGCCTCATGACAGACTCCAATCCCAGCCTCGCTTGTCCCAGCACCAGTCTCATCCCTCGGCAGACTTCGATCCCGGCCTCGGAGGCCGCAGCCTCAGCCTTGCCTCATGGCATACACTGATCCCGGGCTCATTGGCCCCAGCACCAGCCTCACCCCTCGGCAGGCTCCAATCCTGGCCTCTGAGGCCCCAGCACCCGCCTTGCCTTACGGCAGGCTCCAATCCCGGCCGTGCTGGCCTTGGCTCTTGACTCACTCCTTGGCTGGGTCCAAGGCGGAGGATGGTCTTGAGCTTGTAATCCTCCTCTTCTCTCTCAGCTTTCCAAGTACTGGAATTACAGGTATATTCCACCATGCCTGAATTAGTACTTACATTCCTAATTCGAACAAGTCTCTTTCTGTAGCCATTTGCTGCTACCAAGTCAGCTGCAGTGATATAAAGAATGCAGGATCTGCTGGACAGGTAAAAATCTACCAGTGTCAGGACATCCTCAAAAATGAGTTTAATTTTCCCTTAAAATGGAGGAAATGAGAGCTGTTAACTTAGGCAATAGGTAGATTTTAAAATTTATTTTTATGATATATATTTTGTGTGTGTGTGAGTCTGGGGATGGGACCCAGGGGCATTCAATCTCCGAGCTACACCCCCTTGTGACGACTAGCTCAGTACTGGGCACAATAAATCCAGCACTGAGTCCGCTTGGGAACGAGAGTCTCAGAAAGGTGGGCAAAGGTTTCGGTTGTAGTTCTGCAGCCACTTATCTGCAGCGAATTTTTCCCTTTTTATGAAATAAACTCCTTAAAGTTCCTGTTCAAGGCGCTAAAAGTGGAGATTCCTCTCCAGGAAAAATCTGAAATGACTGACATGGACAACTGCCTCTTGTGCAATTGACAAAGTTTTAATTTTCATCACCAGTATTTATACCCAGTGTAAGCACCAAAGGACAATAGTGAGGCGTTAAGTATAAACAAGATAAACAGGATAAAAGGAGATCCATGACATCACAGTTTAAGATTCGTCTGGGACTGGGCGGTTAAAGTCAGCCCCCTTGGCTTTTGTCACAGTTTTCTTTGCCTCACAGGTAAACCCTAGGGGGCAAGGTCCGGAATCCAGACAGGCGGGGGTCACACCAAAAGTCCGTTTTGGAGAAATTTAGTCTTCTAGGATCTCCTTTGGTTCTTCCAGAGTCTTTTGTCCCCAGGGATTAGTCCAGGCCCTCCTCTATCAAGATCCATAGGGCTGCGGTGAGGATTTGTCCGGTCCTTTCTGTCCCGCCATCCCCTATAAGGCAATACTTATATTACAGTTAGTAGACAGGGCAAAAACATTATAACACAGGTGACTGGATTTCTATAATTGTTCTTTAATGCATAATATTGAAGCAGACTTTTGGGTTTTTTACTGTCCTGCTGCTGAGTCACAAATGGTATGCCTTTGCTAGAAAAAAGCTTATTAGCATCTCTTAATGAGGAAACAAATGGCCCAGATTCCAGAGACAGTTTTACATCTCTTTGGGAAATGGGGCAAAAGGTAGGTTTGCAGCTTCCCCTGCTGGCAGAGAGGTGCTGGGAGCTAATCTTTAGATCAAAGGACCTGCCTGCGGGAAGGCCGAAAGAAATTATGCAGCCCCTGAATTCTGACTGCCCTTTATTACTGCTGGAACAATACAGAGAAAGTCTGAAGGCTCAGACATTTTACTAGAAAATTTATCTTGCATGGACTCAACTTCTTCCACAGACCTAATTCTTGGGATCCTGTTTTACATCATTGGAGCTTATTAGTATAGAAATCTAAGAGCAGGGAGTATTTTTGCCAGAGATGACGTTTCTTCCTCGGGGCTTGCCTCTGTGAGGCCTTGCTGATTAATACAAGTGTTTCTCATGTTCATATATGCTGAGAAGGGACAGCGGCACACCCTGTCCTATTTTTATTCTTTAATTTGAAACAGGATCTCACTAAGTTGCAAAGGGACTCACTAAGTAGCTGAGGCTGTCTGAGAACCATGACCCTCTGGTCTCAGCCTCCTGAATGATGGGAGAACAAGTGTGTGCCACCATGCCAGGCTTAAATTTATTTTTAAACCACAGAAAGGAAAGGGCATATGACAGAAGGCAGGCCACTGACCTTGCATTTCCTGTGCCAGCTGCTACCCATGCCATTTCTCATTGGCCACAATATGCCCAAAAGGTACGTGTACTGGACCCACACAGTCAGGAGGATGCCTTTCCATAGGTGGTCTCGACCTAGTGAGGGAAATGCAATTTACCTCTTAAGCCAGCCTTCCTGCACACAGCCCCAAGGTCCACTGGAAAGCCAGGGACTCTAGCAGGAGCCTGTCTGCTTAATGGTCTTTCAAAGATGGAATTGTGTGCTAAAGTCTAAAAACCTGGGGATTATGGCCCTGGCAGCTGTGTTCCTCATTTTCAGAACTTGTCTAGCCTCTGATATCCCAGATTGTTCAGTGCCATGGCTCCTCTGTCCAGTTCAGGACCTGAGATAAGCCAGCAGGGAGCCCCCTCCACCCGAGCCTAAGGATCAGGGAAGCACATTCCTTCCTGATTCCTACCAGCTATGCAGGTCCAGTTTTTCATCCTGCCCACCTTCCACCTTCCTTGGCTCTGGATTGGCTGCTGTGTCAGAGATTGACACCGGAACTCTCCAATAAGAGCTAGACAATGCAGTTGCTTTCCTATTGGTGGAGATTCAAAAACACCCGCTAGTTGCCAAGAGCAACATTTGTGAAAGCAACTTTGACTCTAATTGGTCGAGGCCAAAACAGAGCCAGTGGCAGTTGTTGTTGTTGGAAAGTCTTCTGAGAGAAAAGGCGTCTGGATTTAAGCTAGAGAAAGCGCAAGAGTGCGATTGGGTGATAGGCTTTGGTCCCTGCCTGAGACCAGGCCACCTCCAGGAGCAAGGATGCTCCAGAGGCTTCAGAAAGGCCGCCGGAGCCTGTTGATAAGTAGATCCCACCGGTCTTGCTCTCACCGGGTGGTGCCTGGAGTTAAGGGTAAGAAGTTGGGGTGGGTTAGGGGATAGTCCTGAGACTGAGACTGAGATGAGGCGGGGCATGAGAGGGCGTGGTTTTCAGTTTGAGAAGACCTGAGTTTTCCTGTTGTAAAGAATCTCTCTCCTGGGTTGGCTGCAGACAGACAGGAATCACTCTGTTAGCAGCTTTTGCTCTGTGTTGGGAAGTGTGCTCCTGCCGGGCGCAGACCAGCTCCACTGCTGGATCCCCCATAGGGAATCATCTTGACTTTTCCCTTTTCCACCCACCCCGTCCACCCATCAGCAAGTGCACCGATTCCACCCACCATATGTACCTATAGGCGGTGCCCACCCGACCTCCAGCATCTGGCTACCTGGCCTGCTCCCTAAACAGCTCCTCGCTAGCTTCTCTGCCTTCACCCTTGCTCTCACACAAGGTCCATTCTCTGCATGGCATCAGTCATGCCTAACATGTGCCATGCCCTGGGTGGGATCCGCACCACTATACCCCAGAAAAAGTTGGTAGAATCAAGTTGTAGGAGAGCAGTAGGGAGGTATCAGAGGATTAGGGACCAGGATCTTTGAGGAAGCAAGAAAGGCAGCAGGGGTGTTCAAAGGATGAGACGGGGAGTATGAGCACACAGCGACAAGTGGTCATGGGAAAATTTGCAGGGAAACAAGGCAGGCAGAGGGAACAGAAAAGGGGAGGCCTGAGTGGAGCTGGTGGGGGAGGGGCGGTCAGTTGAAGGCACTGGGTTCTAAAGACATTGGCATGATCAGGCTTGCGTATTATTATTTTATTTCTTTTTGTGTGTGTTTTGTACAGGAGGTGGACCCCAGGGGCTTTTCTACCTCCAGGCTATACTCCCAGACCTATTTTATATTTTATTTGGAAACAGGGTCTCACTAAGTTGCTGAGAGCCTCACTAAGTAGTTGAGGCTGGCTTCGAACTTGTGCAATCCTCCTGTCTCAGCCTCCCAAGCGCGGTGATTGCAAGCGTCCGCCACCCCATCTGGCAATGATAATTTTACTAATTCAAATCAGCATGTTATTGAGTTTTTATCCAAAGCATTAACATTCAGAACATTTTCCACTGTGTGCAGATATACACAACTGATTGACAGCCTATGGTTGCACTGTCTAGAAGTTAGACAGGTGACTGACATGGCCAGGGCAGCTGCTCTGGGAAGGTCCACATGGCCCCATAGTGGACAGGTGTAGTGGCACCCCCTGGTGGATGCACTGTCTGGCATATGGGGCTTGGGAATGGGAAGGCATAGTGGGGCTCCTGGTGGGCTGGATCCCTGGTGGCCAGTGCAGGTTTCACTCCCACGTGGTGATCGTGAAGGCGACAGGACCAGGTGATTCCCACCCCCATGCCAGTGACCTGTGTTTTGTTTGTGCAGAAAAATATCATCCTTTGTGGCTGGCCGGCAGCTGACATCGATCCCAAGCCAGCTGTGCCCTGCATACCTGCTCCCCGCAGCCCTAGCCAGTCTTCAGTGAGACCAAGGTGAGTCTCAGATGGCCAGGCACTGAGGTTATCCCTGGCTCAGCACCAGGTCCTGGATCCTGGAACTGTTCAAAGTGGCCAGAAAAATCACAAGACTTATCTTTAGAAAAATTTACCACAGTGCTGTGGTGCTGCACCTAATCTGGCTTCTCTGAGGGCTCGTGGACTTGGGGATCTAGTCAAGTAAAGTGCACCATGTTCTCACATTTCACGATAGGATGCAATTAGTATATTTTGAAATATAAGCATTAAAGTCCATATGCTTGGGTTAATACTACTTATATTTATTTTATTTTATTTTATTTTATTTTATTTTATTTGTGCTAGAGATGGAACCCAGGGCCTTCTGCATGCTAAGCATGCTGTACCACTTAGCTACGCCCTCTCCACCCCTTTTATTCCTGAGACTTTTTTCTATGCCCTCCAAGATTTTAGATAGAGTTTTGAACTTTTTTTTTTTTTTTTTCTGTACTGGGGATGGAACTCATGGTCATTCTACCTCTGAGCTATATTTTTATTCTTTATTTTGTTTTTTTTTAAATTTTTTATTGGTGCATTATATTCATACAATTAATTGGGGTAAAAAACTTGTGTGTACAAACGTACTCATCGCTGATTTAACCCCTACCCAAATTCCACCCCATTTCCCTCCCCGTCCCTCCCTTCCTTGCTTGGCTTAGTAATTGACTTTGATATGTTTAAGTACATTGTGTGCTTTAGAGATTTTTCTCTTCCCCCCTCCTTTCTCCTCCTTTAGGTTGTCATGTTTGCTCCTCTTTTCTCCCTAACTCTCACATATTAGGGAAAGCATCTGATTTCTTATTTTTTTGTGACTGACTAATCTCACTTAGCATAATGTCCTCCAGTTCCATCCATTTCCCTGGAAATGACATAATTGAGTTTTTTTTGATGGCTGAGTAAAATTCCGTTGTGTACATATCCCACAGTTTTGTAATCCATTCATCTGTTGATGGACATCTTGGCTGGTTCCATAGTTTGGCTATGGTGAATTGTGCAGCTATGAACATAGATACACATGCATTAGTTTGGTAGTTTGGTTTCTTTTCTTTTGGGTAGATACCCAACAGTGGTATTGCTGGATCAAATGGTAGGTTTGTTCCCATTCTTCTGAGGATTCTCCATACTGTTTTCCAAAGTGGTTGCACTAATTTGCGAACCCACCAACAATGTCTTAGAGTTCCCGCTTCTCCACATCCTCGCCAGCATCTGTTGTTGTTTGTGTTTTGAATGATTGCCATTCTAGTTGGAGTTAGGTGAAATCTCAGGGTAGTTTTGATTTGCATCTCTCTGATTGCCAGTGATGTTGAGGATTTTTTCATGCATTTATTGGCCATTTGAATTTCTTCTGTTGTGAAGTGTCTATTTAGTTCATTTGCCCATTTTGTTATTGGATGCATTGTTTTCTTAGTGTTCAGTTTCTTGAGTTCTCTGTATATTCTAGATATTAGTCCTCTATCAGTGGTGTAGGTGACAAAAATCTTCTCCCATTCTGTTGGCTCTCGATTGAGGTTCTTGATAGTTTCCTTTGCTGAACAGAAGCTCTTCAGTTTCATGCAATCCCATGTATTGATTCTCCTTTTAATTTGTTGTGCCTTTGGGGTCTTGTTGAGGAAATGTTTGTCTGTGCCTATGTGTTCTAGTGTTGGACCTATGCCTTCTTCAAGGAGCTTCAAGGTCTCTGGTTTAATTTCCAAGTCTTTGATCCATCGTGAGTTGACTTTTATACAGGGTGAGAAAGTGGGATTAATTTCCAATTTTCTGCATATGTTTAACCAGTTTTGCCAACAGCATTTGTTGAAGAGGCTATCTTTTTTCCAGTGTATGTTTTTGGCCCCTTTGTTAAAAATCAATTGGCTGAAAGTGTGTGGACTTGTTTCTGGGTCTTCTATTCTGCTCCATTGGTCTATATATCTGTTCTTTTGCCAGTACCATGCTGTTTTTATTACAATGGCTTTGTAGTATAGTTTAAAGTCAGGTATTGTGATTCCTCCTGCGTGGTTTTTGTTACTGAGAACTACCTTGGCTATTCTGGGCTTTTTGTTATTCCAGATAAATTTAAGGACTGATTTTTCTATGTCTGTGAGGAATGATCTTGGTAGTTTAATGGGCATTGCATTAAATCTGTAGATCACTTTTGGGAGGATGGCCATTTTAATGATATTTATTCTGCCAATCCATGAACATGGATGATCTTTCCATCTTCTAAGATCTTCTTCGATTTCTTTTTTCAGTGTTTTATAAATTTCTTTGTAGAGATCTTTTACCTCCTTGGTCAAATTTATTCCTAGGTATTTTATTTTTTTGTGGGAGATCCTGAGAGGAAGTGTTTTCTGAATTTCTTTTTCAGTGGATTTATGGTTGGTGTACAGGAAAGCTTCTGATTTTTTAAGATTGATTTTGTATCCAGATACTTTGCTGAATTTGTTGGTCAGTTCTATAAGCCTTTTGGTTGAGTTTCTTGGGTTTTCTAAATATAGTATCATGTCATCTGCAAATAGTGAAAGCTTAAGTTCTTCTTTTCCTATTTGTACTCCTTTGATTTCCTTTTCTTGCCTTATTCCTCTGGCTAGAGTCTCTAGTACTATATTGAAGAGAAGTGGTGATAGTGGACATCCTTGTCTCGTTCCAGTTTTTAGGGGGAATTCTTGAAGTTTTTCCCCATTTAATATGATGTTGGCGGTGGGCTTATTGTAGATAGCCTTAATAATGTTGAGATATGTTCCTTCTATTCCAATTCTCTGCAGTGTTTTTATCATAAATGGATGTTGAATTTTATCAAATGCTTTTTCAGCATCTATTGAGATGATCATGTGGTTTTTGTCTTTGATTCTGTTTATATGATGAATTACATGGATTGATTTTCGTATATTGAACCAGCCTTGCATCCCTGGGATGAACCCTACCTGGTCATGGTGAATGATTTTCTTGATGTGGTTTTGAATGCGTGTTGCTAGTATTTTGTTTAATAGTTTTGCATCCAAGTTCATCAGAGATATAGGCCTGTAGTTTTCCTTCCTTGAACTGTCTTTATTTGGGTTGGGTATTAGTGTGATGTTGGCTTTTTAGAATGTATTTGGGAGAGTCCCGCTTTTTTCTATTTCCCGAAATAGTTTGAGTAGTATTGGGATTAGTTCTTCTGTAAAGGTTTTATAGAATTCACTTGGGAAACCATCTGGTCCTGGGCTTTTCTTTGATGGTAAGCTCTTTATTGCTGTTTCAATATCTTTGATTGTTATTGGTTGGTTTAAGTGTTCTATATCTTCTTGACTCAGTTTAGGAAGGTTGTATTTATGTAGGAAGTTGTCGATGTCCTCCAGATTTTCCATTTTGTTGGAGTATAGTTTTTCAAAGTAGTTTCTGATAATCCTCTGGATTTCTACGCTGTCAGTAGTAATGTCTCCTTTTTCATCCCTTATCTTCATAATTTGGGTTGATTCGCTCTTTTTTTAAGTTAGGTTGGCCAGTGATTTATCAATCTTGTTAATTTTTTCAAGAAACCAGCTTTTTGTTTTGTTGATTTTCTGTATTGTTTTTTATTCTCTATTTCATTAATTTCTGCTCTAATTTTAATAATTTCCCGTCTTCTGCTGGCTTTGGGGTTCAATTGTTCCTGCTTTTCAAGGGCTTTGAGGTGTGTCGTAAGGCTATTTATTTGAAGATTTTCTGTTTTTCTTATGTGAGCACTCAGTGCTATAAATTTTCCTCTTAATACTGCCTTCAAAGTGTCCCAGAGGTTTTGATATGTTGTTTCTTTATTTTCATTTGTTTCTAGAAATTTCTTGATTTCACCTCTTATATCTTTTATGACCCATTCTTCATTGAGAAGTGTGGTGTTCAGTTTCCACATGTTTATGTTGTTTCTTTGGGTCTTCTTATAGTTGATTTCTAGTTTCATTCCATTATGGTCTGAAATGACACAGGGAAGTATGTAACATTTTTTAAATTTGCTAGTGCTCATTTTGTGTCCCAGGATGTGATCTATTTTGGAGAAGGTTCCGTGAGCAGCTGAGAAAAATGTAAACTCTGCTGTAGTTGGCTGAAATATTCTATATGTGTCCAACAGGTCCATTTGGTTAATGGTGTTCTTTAGTTCTGAGACATCTTTACTGACCCTTTGTCTGGAAGATCGGTCTAGTATTGTGAGGTATGTTGAAGTCTCCCAGTATTATTGTGTTGGGATTTATGTGTGACTTCATGTCACAAAGAGTTTGATTTATGAAAGTAGCTTCCCCTATGTTTGGGGCATAGATGTTGATTATTGTTATTTCCTCTTGCTGGACTATTCCTTTTACCAGTAAAAGGTGACCTTCTTTGTCTCTTCTAATAAGTTTGGGTTTGAAGTCTAACTTGTCTGATATCATAGTTGCTACTCCTGCTTGTCTTCGAGTACCATTAGCATGGATTACCTTGCTCCAGCCCTTTCCTTTGAGTTTGTTCCTATCTTTACTTGTAAGGTGTGTTTCTTGTAAACAGCAGATGAATGGATTCTGGCGTTTAATCCATTTTGCCACTTTATGTCTTTTTATTGGGGAGTTGAGGCCGTTTACATTCAGTGTGATTATAGAGAGATAATTTTTAATTCCCAACATGTTAAGATCTTATTTCTGTTTGAGATACTGTTTATTCTTCTTTGCTTAGTTGTCTGCTGGATGGGAATTCTTGTTTCTTTGGTTCTGGCGTGTATTACCCATTTCCTCTTTTGCAGTTAATCTCCTTGAGTACTTTCTCTAGCGCTGGTTTTGAAGACATAAATTCCTTCAGTTGCTGTTTGTCATGGAAGCTTCTTATTTCCCCATCTAATTTGATGGATAGTTTTGCTGGGTAGGAAATTTTTGGCTGGAAGTTGTTTTCTTTCAGAGTTTGGAATATGTTACTCCATGCCCTTCTGGCTTTCATAACTTGGTTTGGGAAGTCTGGAGTGATTCTAATTGGTTTGCCTCTGTATGTCACGTGGCCTTTTGTTTTTGTTGCCTTTAAGATTCTCTCCTTGGCTTCCACATTAGTCATTTTGACAATGATGTGGCGTGGGGATCCTCTTCTCTGATCCTGTCTAAAGGGAGTTCTATAAGTTTCCTGGACCTGTGTATCAACCTCTTTCTCTATGTTTGGAAAATTTTCTGCTATTACTTCCTTGAAGAGATTGTTGATCCCTATGGTTTCACCTTCTTTTCCCTCCTCTATTCCAATTATTCTTAGGTTAGCTCTCTTGAAATGGGCCCATATTTCTTCAATGTCAGATTCCTGCTGTCGGGTTTTTTTTTCTAAATTAGAAACTATGCATTCATTTTTGTAATGATCATCTTCAAGAAGCGAGATTCTATTCTCCATGTGGTCTAATCTGTTGTTTATACTTTGAATTGAGGCCTTTACTTCATTAATTGCATCCTTTATCTCTTTTTGACTCTCTCTAAATTCTTTTCGAAAGTCCTCTATTATTTCTAAAGTTATTTTCCTAATTTGATCTTCTAGAGATCTTTGGATTTCTGTGTTATCAGATTCTGATGTTGTGGGGTTGTGGGCATTCACTGCTCCATTGTTATTTCTCTTTCCCATGATTTTGGAAGTTTGTGCCTTCTCTGGGTTCTTCCCTGAGTCACTACGAGTTCACTTAAGATGTTCTGGATCTCAAGTCTGTGGTATCTCAGTCACCACTACTCCTTTACTGAGTTGTATCACAAAGTCTCAGACCCAAGGAGTCAATTGAGGCTGCTTAGACCATGGGGGGTGCCAAGTTGGGTGTTCTCTAGCGGGGAGTTGTGACTATGGTATGATATCTCTGCCACTGCCACTCCCCCACTGGGCTGCACTGCTAAAATCTCCGACCCAGGGAGACTATCTGCGCAAATCCCTGGGAGTGAAGTACTGGGATTTCTCCCTTAGGGGCCGCAATTTGACTCACGTTTGTTGAGTGCGCTGATGGAGCTGTAGTGAACTCGGTGGATTCGCTGCTGCTGCCACTGGCAATATGGCACCACTGCCATGCCCTCGGCCGTGATGCGGCGTATTTCTTCTCTGTTTTTGAGCTCCGCTGAGTCCCTGCCAGGTGTGCTGTGCCTGGCCCTTGGGAGCTTTAGACGCTCCTTGCACCGGAGGAGCTACTGACTGCCACCCGGCTGTTCAGCAGCGGCTTACCTGGGCTCGCTGTCCACCCCTCCTCTCAGGCGTCTGGTGGCTGGTTGAGTGGGTTGGTCTAGGGCCATCCGGTGAATTCGCCGCTGCCGCCAGCAGTAAGACGCTGCTTCTGCATCCTAGGCCGCGAGGCCAGAGTACCTCCTCTCTGGATTTGAGCTCTGTTTTGAGTCTCCCTCCTCTCTGGAGCCTGGTGCTGCTAGGGGAGATGTAGGCGGTGCCGCTCCGGCCGCTCTGCACCGCGGATCCGGCTGCTCCGCACCGCAGGTCTGGCCACTCCGGCCGCTCTGGACGTTCCGCGAAGCGGCTCTGGCTGCTCCAGCTGTTCTGGCTGCTCCTCTCTGGCTGCTCCGGCCGCTCCGCTCGGCTGCTCTGGCCGCTCCGCTCCGACTGCTCCGGCCGCCCTGCTTCGCGCGGCGGCTCTGACTTCTCCGCGCTGCGGCTCTGGCCGCTCCGGCTGCTCCGGCCGCTCAGCGCCGCGGCGGGCGCGGCACTTCGGGCTGTTTTTTTTTTTGGTGTCTTGTTTTTCCAGCCCTTTTTCTCTGTCCCTTGTATTTACCATCTTTATTTGTTTGCTGGTGGTGTTTTCTGGCTCCGAAAGGCGCTGGTTTTGTGGTAATAGAGTTCGATTGTTAGCGGGACTTGTAAGTGCCGCTTTCCTCCGTCGCCATCTTACCGGAAGTCCTTTTATTCTTTATTTTGAAACAAGGTCTCACTAATTTGCAGAGGGCCTCACCAAGTGAGACTTTCTGTGAACTTGAGATTCTCCTGTCTCAGCCTCCCAAGTACTGGGATTACAAATGTGTGCCACCACACTAGGCTTGGAATATTTTTTTCCATTCTTTCTTTCCTTCTTTTGTTCTTTTCTTTTTCTTTTTTAAAATGAGGATTGAACACAAGGACAATCCACCAGCCCTTTTTATTTTTTATTTTTTAATTTGAGACAGGGTCTCACTAAGTTGCTGAGGCTAGCCCTTAACTTGTGATTCTTGTGTCTTAGCTTCCCAAGTACTGAGATTACAGGTAAGTGACAGCACACTGTTTTGGGACTATCCCCAAATACATTGACTTGGAGCCTGGGATGGTGGTGCATGCCCGTAATCCCAGTACTAGGGATACTGAGGCTGTCTTCAAACCTGCAATCTTCCTATGTCAACCTCCCAAGTACTAGGATTATAGGCATGGGCCACCATGCTGGGCTAGAATCCCTCATAGTTATGAAGTTCAGTTTATCAAGTTTCTTTACTGGATCATACCAAAGGAATCTTTGCCTAATCCAAGGTCACAAAGATTTTCTCCTATGTCTTCTTCTACAAGGTTTAGACCTGAGCTTCACATTTAAGTTTGTGTTTTGTTTGATTTGTTTATTTATTATTAATTTTAATTTTAATTTTTGTAGTACTGTGGATTGAATCCAGGGGCATTCTACCTCTGAGCCACACCCCTAGTCCTATTTTGTCTTCTTTATTTGAAACAAGTTCTCACTAAGTTGCAGAGGACTTCACTAAGTAGCTGACGCTAGCTGTGAACCTGTGATCTTTCTGTCTCAGCCTCCCAAGTACTGGGATTACAAGTGTGCGCCACCACGCCTGGCTTGATTTATTTTGTTTTGTTTTGTGGCACTGGGGATAGAACCCAGAGGAAGTCTGCCTGCAGGCTACATCCCAGTCCTGTTTTACTATGTGTTTGGAAACAGAGTCTTGCTAGGTTGATGAGAAATTTGCTACTTGCTGAGGCTGGCTGTGAACCTGCACTCCTCCGGCCTCAGCCTCTCAAATACTGGGATTACAGGCATGTACTATTATGCCTGGCTTATTTGATTTAAATTTTATATATAGCATGTAATATATAAATTCAAGTTATTCATTTATTTACTTTTACATATGGATAATCATTTTTCCAGCAGCATTTGATGAAAAGCCTAAAGCCTGGTGTGAGGTGCACAGCTGTAATCCCATTATTTGTGAGGCTTAAACAGGAGGATCACAGGTTCCAAGGTAGCTTCAGCAATGTAGGAAGACCATGTTTTCAATTTAAAAAGGCCAGGGATGTAGCTTGGAAGTAGAATGCCTCTGGGTTTAATCCTCAATACCACATAAATAAATAACTATGTAAGTAAACACACAAACAAGTCTGTACTTTGTGTGTGTGTGTGTGTGTGTGTGTGTGTGTGTGTGTGTGTGTGTTTTACTGAGTTGTGGAACCCAGGAACTTTCTGCCTCTGGGCCACACACCCCAGCCCTATTTTTTATAATTTCTTTGGAAACAGGGTCTCACTAAATTGCTGAGAGCCTCACTAAATAGCTGAGGCTGGCTTAGAACCTGTGCGATCCTCTTGTCTCAGCCTCCCAAACACTGGGATTATAAGCGTGTGCCACCACACCCGGCGAAGTCTGTACTTTATTACTTATATATTGCTATGTGACAAGTTGCACCAAAATTTAGTGGTTCAAACATCAAACAACAGTAATTTTTATCTCACATTTTATTTTTTCCCCTTGGGTACATGGGCATTGAACTTCTGAACTACAACTTCAGTCCTATTTAATGTCTATTATTTTTTATTTTTTTGGTGGTATTGGGGTTCCTGGAAATCCTTCTGTCTCTGGGCTACACTTCCAGACAAATTTGGAAACAGGGTCTCTTAAGCCAGCAAGGCTGGCTTTGAACCTGAGCGATCCTCCTGTCTCTACCTTCCAAGCGGGGGATTACAAGCGTGTGCCACCATGTCCGGCTTTTATACTTTATTTTGAAACAAGCTCGCAGTAAGTTGCAGAGGTCCTCACTAAGTAGCTGAGGCTGGCTGCGGACCTGTGATTCTCCTGTCTCAGTCTCACAAGCACTGGGGTTACAAGCGTGGGCCACCGTGCCAGGCAAAAAAGTGAATTTCAAATTGGAATGGACATAACAGAAGCAAACGAAAGGACATAGTTGACAACAGAGGAATTATGACTCCACACAAATAAGTGGAAAACATTCAGTAATCTCAATAAGAAATGTTTATGTAGAGAATGAAGTTTAAAGTTTTTGGCAAATTTTAGATAAGTACTCATACATGTGGTTGCAGGTTGAAGAAATGATTTGTGAAATAATTTCATGCTGTATCATGTAGGCACAAAATATTAACTTCATTTGTCTCAGCAACTTATGGTGTGGTGGTTTGTTGTATAGAATTAACACTTAATAGAGAAGAGGTTATCTGTACATAGATGTTCATTACAGGCTTATTTGTAGCAGTGAAAAGCCAAGAATAAAATCAAAGGCCACTGAAGAGGGGAATTGCTGACTGAGTTGGTATATCTACTTGATTCTTCCCTTTGTGTGCATGCAGTAGGAGTCAAACCCAGGGCTTTATGCATGCTAAGCACATGCTCCACCACTGAGCGACACCCCCAGCCTTTTTCCTTTTTTTTTTTTTTTGGTGGTATTGAGATTCCTGGTAACACTTTTATGGGCTACACTCCCAGTCCTCTTTTATATTTTTATTTGAAAACAGGGTCTCTTAAGGCCAGTGAGGCTGGCTTCAAACCTGCGTGATCCTCCTGTCTCTGCCTCCCAAGCATGGTGATTACAAGCATGCGCCACCACGCCTGGCCTTTTTCCTAATATTAAAACATTGGCTGTAAGCCGGGCATAGTGGCACACATCTATAATCCCAGTACTTGAGATGCGGAGACAGGAAGGTCACAGATTTGCAGCCAGCCTCAGATGCTTAGTGAGGCCCTCCATAATTTAGTGAGGCACTGCTTCAAAATAAACAATAAGCCAGGCGTGGTGGCACAGGCTTGTTATCCCCGCGCTTGGGAGGCTGAGACAGGAGGATAGCACAGATTCGAAGCCGGCCTCAGCTACTTAGTAAGACTCTCAGCAACTGGTGAGACCCTGTTTCCAAATAAAATATAAAATAGGTCTGGGAGCATACCCTGGAGGTAGAGAGCCCCTGGGTTCCAGCCCCAGGACCACCAACAAAACGAAACAAAACAAAATAAAAACCCAAATAAAGAAAAAAATATAACTGGGGGTGTAGCTTGGAGGTAGAATGCTACTGGGTTTATTCCCTGTTTCACAAAAAATAAATTAATAATTAATTAAATAGGCCTGGGCATGAAGTTTGGAAGTAGAATGTCCCTGGGATCAATCACCAGCACCACAAAAAGGAGAAAAAAAATTGGCTATAAGAACTTATTGTACACAAGACAAACTGTATATGTGTGTAGTGGAAACTATCACAATAGGAAGAAAACTAAAAAATCCTAAGAGTGTACAAAGGGATGGATTAGTGGGCAATTTCATCTTTAGCTGACATATATTATGTGATATGACACTTTTCTGTTGGGGGCCTGGAGGCAGCACAATTAATATGCGTATATGTCAATGCCAAGTGTTATGTTGCATGTTTACTTTACTCTTTAATGTTTTAATACAGACCGTGTGGGCAGAGTGAGAAGAGAAGACCGTTACGGTTTTTGGAAACGTTGAGCTCTGGGGAAGAAGTTGATGTTGAGTCACAGGTGAGGGACATTTCAGTGATACTGTGGATGCTGTATCATCCAGGACTCAGGTGATTGCAATGTTCTGGAGTTTCTTCCTCAGAGTTAACGTAGGGCAAACTGTACAGTGTGTAGGAGCAAGCATTTTGTTTTGTGTGTGGTAGTGGAGATTGAATGCAGGGGCGATCTACCTCTGCACTATTGTCCCAGCCTTATATTTTTTTTATTTTTTGGTACTGGGGATGGAACCGAGGGACATTATTCTACCTCTGAGCTACACCCCCAGCCCTATATTTATTTTATTCTTTATTTTGAAATAGGGTTTCAAGAGTTGTAAAAGGCCTCACTAAGTAGCCGAGACTGACCTTGAAACATATCCTCCTGTCTCAGCCTCCCAATTGCTGAGATTACATGCGTGTGCCACCAAGCCCGGCTTTATAATTCATTTTGAGATAGGCTCTCAGTAAATTGCCGAGACTGATCTTAAACGGCAATCCTGTCTCAACCTCCCTCGTACTGGGATTACAGGTGTGCACTACTGCACCTCGCTGACTAAGTATTTTCTCTTCTGCATTTGATAGATTTTGCTTTAGGGTTTATAATTTTAATGTGTTTATCTGGTTAGCTAACATTTAACCTCTTTTCTCTGTCTTTCAAAGTCAAGTCGTTTAAAGACAACAGCTTCACATTCTAAATGTTGATTTCTATCAAAGATGAATAATGCGGCTCTTTCCTCTGACCTTGAGCTAATTTTCCTGTCACTCCTTTAGTACCAGGCTACACATTATAGCCTTTCTTCAAATTTACACTCAGCTTTCTTACTATTTTCTTAGGGTTTCTAATACTTTGCTTTAATTTCCAAATATAAAAGACTTTTGACTTTACAAAATAGTCTTGTTAGGTTTTGGGACTTTATGTTCATGAAATTATGGAACACATATCTCTGCATATGATTCCATTGCTAGGTGTGTAGAAATGTAAAATGATGTCTTCCAGAGCCAGGTGAAGTGGTGCAAGTCTATAATCCTAGACCTTGATAGACTGACAGCAGGATTTCAGGTTCAAATCCAGCATGCAGTCTCTTAGAAGGACCCAGTTTCAAAATAAAAAAAGAGCTGAGCTGAGGGTGTAGCTCCTGGCTAGAATGTTTCTGCATCTGATCCCTAGTACTACACACAAGCACAAAACTTCTATCTTCCTATTCATTTGAACATTATATTATCATTATAGTGAAGTGCTATATCTTTAAAAATGCATTTTGATGCGTACCTGTGATCACAGTACCCTCAGTAGGCTGAGACAGGAGAATTGCAGGTTTGAGTCTAGTCTCAGCGGCTTAGAGAGATTCTCAGCAGCAACTTTGTAAGACCCTGTTTCAAAAGAAAAATAAGGCTAAGTATGGTGGCACACGCCTGTCATCCAGTACTTGGGAGGCTGAGACAGGAGGATTGCGTTTGAAGCCAGGCTCAGCAATTGAGTAAGACCCTATTTCAAAATGAAAAGACCTAGGGGTGTAGTTTGGAGGTAGAATGTCACTGGGTTCAATACGCAGTGGGATTAATAAATCAATACATACATATATAAAGTAAATATAAGCCAGGCATGGTGGCGCACACTTCTAATCCCCGTGCTTGGGAGGCAGAGACAGGAGGATCGTGGAGACTTGCTGGCTTAAGAGACCCTGTTTCAAAATAAAAATATAAATAATAGGTCTGGGAGCATAGCTTGGAGGTAGAAGGGTTTCCGGGAACCCCAGTACTACACAAAAAATTAAACATTTCTTAGTAGAGTTAATTAACATCCTTATCTACTTTTTCAGCAGAAATTAGAAACTTAACATTATACCTATACATAGTGGAAAATTTAGCAGACGTTCAAAGCCTTCCCTTATAAGGTTTGGATTGAGAAACATGATAATATCTTCTCTCAGCATCTTGAAAACATCATTTGTTGCAGTTAAGGGGGTTCTTTTTCAAATCCCCGGTGAGAAAAAGCCTGTTTGTGCACCTCTGCTCAGGATTTGCAGCCAAGTCACATGCTTTAGGAAGTGAACTTGCAGGCACAGAAGGGCATGCCTGGAATCCCAGTATCTGGGAGGCTGAGACAGCAGGATTGCAGCTTAGTGAGACCTATTTAAAACTAAAAATAACTGGGAGTGTAGCTCAGGGGTCGTGGTCTCCTGGGTTCAATCCCCAGTACCACAGGAAAAAAGGGTGGGGAGAAAGTGACCTGACAGCTGTCACTCATGGTCCTGCCTATAAAGATGGAGCCCTGAACTCCTAGGCAAGAGACAGAGGAGAGCTCAGACAGGACTCAGATCTGCTCAGATCCACCAGGACAGGAGGGCTCTAAGGCTTAAGATTCAATTGTAAGAAATAGTGGAGATGAAATTCCTAAAGCTTAGAAACTCAGCAAGAGCCTCAGGAAATTAATAAGACCCTACTTCAAAACTAAACAATGGGCTGGGGATGTAGCTTGGAGGCAGAATGCCCCTGGGCTCACTCTGCAGTATCACAAAATAAATCAATAAATTCCTAAAGCTAAAGCACACTAAGAAGCCCAGAGCGCAAAGGAAGGACCTGCACAGGTGACGCCGAGTCCTCTGTCCCGTGTACCCTTGGGAGGTGTTGGACTCCGCACTCACACTTACTTTCCTCTTTTCCTTCTCCAGAGCGAAGAAAGACCGGTATTTAGGAAGCCTCCTCCATCCCCAGGTATTTGGCTTTTGAGGTTCATTATGATTGAAAAGTTATTTTTGTGAAGCCAGGTTGGTGGCGCATGCTTGTGATCTCAGCATTCAGGAGGCTGAGACAGGCAGATCACGGTTTGCGGACAGCCTCAGCTACTTAGTAAGGCCTTCTGCAACTTAGTGAGACCTGTTTAAAAATAAAGAAGTGAGTGAGGCATGGTGGCACACGCTTGTAATCCCAGCGCTTGGGAGGCTGAGACAGGAGGATTACACAGGTTCAAAGCCAGACTCAGCTACTTGGTGAGGCTCTCAGCAACTTAGTGAGACCCTGTTTCCAAATAAAGTAAAAACTAGGTCTGAGAGTATAGCCCACAGGTAGAAAAGCCCCTGGGTTCCACCCCCAGTACCACACAAAAAGAAAAAAAAAACAGAAAGAAATTGGGAAATGGTGTTGTTAAGCTGACACCTTTGCCTCCAGAGAGAAGACCCAGCCACTGGGTGGTGGATATGGATGTCCGCATGGGCTGTGCTCAGGTCCTGAGTGTGGGGGGCTGTGGGATGTGTGTGTGTCCTGGGGTGGTGGGCTATGGGGTGTGTTTGGGTTCTGGGGGAGAGGGACTGTGGGATGTGCTTGGGTCTTAGAAGAGGGGATTAGGGTTAGGGTGGTCTCAGGCCCTGGAGAGTTGGTATATGTAAACCAGCCCACTTAGGGGCTGATCTTTATGGAGTTTGCCTTCATTGCATTTTGTCAGCTGTAGCAGCTTTCATAATGGATTGAAATTTTTGACTATCATATATTACTCATGTGGAAATCCTCTTATTATCTATCCTGCATATCTTGATTGACAATATTTTTACCCTTTTTATTTTGGTGTTTTTGATATTATATTCTGGGAAAGTGCTGGGGCTTTCACGCAAGTTTATTCTCTATGATACTCTGCTAGCCAGGCGAGGTGGAGCACACCTGTAATCCCAGTACTTGGGAGGCTAAGACAGGAGGAGCAGTGGTTCCTGACCAGTCTCAGCTACAAAAAGCGATACATTCAAATACATGCACAGCCTCCCTTGATGGCTCCCTGCTAACCTCCTCCAGCTCCTGCTCCTCCCTCCCTGTACGTACTGGTAAGGTTGTTGGTGATACCTTCATCTATGGACATAATATTTCTGCTGTTTCCTTCCCCAAGATTCCTCTCCCTCCCCTTCTACCTCCCCAGCCCCCTTCTCCTACTCTACTGGTCCCTCTCCTTATTATCACCAAGTTTCCTTATTTTCTCTCTAGCTATGAGACCAATCATATGACCCTGACTTTCTGAGACTGATTGATTTCACTTAGCATCATGTTCTCTGATTCCATGTATTTTCCTGCACGTGATGGGATTTGGGTCTTTAGTGTTGAGTCAAGCTCCATTGTCTATATAGACAACATTTTCTTTCCCACTCATCAGATGATGAATGTTAGTTCCATAATTTCCCTTTTGCGAACTTTTCTGTTTTCAGTATGAGTATTCTAACTTTAATTCTTTGGGAAAGAAACCAAAATTATAAGTTTAATTCCTTTGGCAAAATAGCAATGGCATAGCTATTCATTTTGTGTGTGTGCTGCTAGTGTTTGAACCCAGAGGCATTCTCCCTCAGAGCTACACCCCCAGCCTTTTGATTTTATACTTGTTTTGACACAAGATCTCTCTGTTGTTGAGAGTCTCAGTAAGTTGCTGAGGCTGGTCTTGAACTTGCGATTTTTCCATCTCAGCCTCCCAAATATGTGGGATTACAGGCTCGTGCCACCACTCTGGCTGTTATTCATTGTTTTTCTTTCTTTTTTATGATACTGAGGTTGAACCCCAGGACATTCTTTTCCCAAACTCTACCCCTGGCCATTTTTTATTTTTTATTTTGAAAGAAGTTCTCACTAAGTTGCTGAGGCTGGCCTTGAATAGGAGATCCTCCTATATCAGCCTCCCAAGTACTGGGATTACAAGCATGTACCACCATATGCAGATTGGTCCTTAAAACCCTTTGCTATCTCTTGCTTCCTCCCCCAGGTACCTCTAGACTCTGGCCATAAATGTCTCCCAAGCACAGAAATTGTCACAGGACAAAATGACATCAGACTGAGTGTAATGACTTTATTGTGCTTTCTCTGCAATTCTCTGAATGGACACCTTAGCTCCAACTCCCAACCCTCCCTCTCACTGAGGGGGTGCTCCAGGACAGAGAGTGACCTTGAAGGCCTTGGGGAATGGGTTTTAAAACCTTCCTGAGGTTTTCTATCTGTTCTTTTATGATTGCTCAAAATTGGGTTGGGGGGACCAAGGACTTTTGCACAATTTTGATCCTTAATTTGAATGATTTTCTGTGGGCTGGCCCAGGCCCTGATTCCCTGGGGCCCCTCAGTCTCTCCCGTTCCTGCTCACCTCCCCAACCTCACAGAAAGGGGGATGCAGATGGCTGCTTTAATTCTTCCTGTTCCCAGGTCCTCTGCCCTGCCTCAAAACTTCCACTCTGCATAAAAATCTCACCTTTCCTGTTACCTCTCTTCTTGCCACTCACTGAAGCCTCACCAGACCATGCTCAATTTTTAAAAATTTTATTTATTTATTTTTAGTACTGGGAATTGGCCCATTCCACTGCTAAGCTACACCCAGTCTGATTTTATTATTTTTTTTTATTTTGAAACAGGGTCTCTCTGGGCTGTAGAGGACCTCACTAAGTTGCTGGTCCTCCTGTCTTAGCCTTCCGAGTGGCCACCACGCTGCCCGGCTGACCACCCACTCTTTCCTGAACATGTCATTCCGTTTCCAGGGCCCAAGGCCACAGCACCAAGCCTAAGATGGTTGGGGTGTTAGAAACAGATTTTAGGGGAATATAGAAATCAATACTCATGAATTCAAAAGTAACTCAATAAGTTCCTTTGCTTCTGTACAGATGGGTTGTGCGCACACCTTAAATAAGAACCAGCATGCTGGGCTGGCAGGCCTGGCTCCTTTTTATCCTCCTGACATATAGCCCACTGTGTCATCCCTCATTGGCTGAGATGAGGCCTCATAATCTAATCTGATTGCCTATTTTCCCCCTAGGAAAAATTTTTTTATAGAACTAAGGAATAATAGGAAACCTATACTTCTGGTAGTGATGGGATGGTGGGGCGGGGGGCATATAGACACGTGTACCAGAGGGTTACAAAATGGATTCCTAATGTTACAAAATGAATACCAGTCAGTTTTTATATGACCTTGTAACTTTGATAAAAAGATCATTTTTCTTTCTTATATTGGGAATAAAGTCACATGTGCTTTTGATGAAAAATAGTAAACATCAGTATTTTAAGGTTTTTCTCTTACATCTTTGCAGATATAACTAGTAAATTATGAAAAAGATGTAGAGAAAACAAAGAAAGTTCGAGGAATTAAACGCAGAAAATATGCATCTAAACAAACAGACTGCTTACCTCTTATCTAAGTCTAGCCAAAGAAGATATGAAAAAGTTATAGTTAAAACAGGGGAAACCGAGTGTGTGGCGCTTGTAATCCCAGGACTTGGGAGGCTAAGACAGGAGGATCACAGGTTCATAGCCAGCTTCAGCTACTTAGTGAGGCCCTCTACAACTTAGTTAGACCTTGTTTCTAAATACAGAATAAAAAATACGGCTGAGGGTGTACCTTGCAGGTAGAATGCTCACTACTTGCTGAGGCTGTTCTGGAACCTGAGATCTCCCATCTCACACTACCAAGTACTGGAATTACAAGTGTGTGCCCTCATTCCCGGCTATAATTTGTATTTCTTTTATTATTATTGATGAGCTTGAATATTCTCATATCTTTCTTTCATAAATTTGCCAACATTTTTTTTTGTACTAGGGAGCATTTTCCCTCCAAGCTGCACCCTCAGCCCTATTGTATTTATTGACTTACTTATTATTTATTTATTTTTTCAAGTTAATGGAAACAAGTCTTTATTAAGTAACTTTTAATATCAGAAAAATAAAACTCGTATAATTCTCTTTACAGCAAATATATAATATCAGTGCTTTGGCCATCTTAAGTTAAAGGCCCTTTTTCATAAGTTATATGGTTTTAAACTTTACTCAAATTGATTTTATAATCCCTATGACTTCCCTACATATACATAACAAAAGAGTGTAGTAAAATTAGTAAATACTAAACTATATTGATAATTTATCATTCTTAGTTTGTGGTTTTTAGAAACAGTACACGCACCTAATATATGTTGATTCCTTGGCTTATTAGTTGCAGTGTACAATGCAACAAAATGGAAAATACGTGCTTGGTGAACATTCGTTCATATCTATAAGATGGCAGCTAGAGATTAGGTTTCAATACTGACATTTAACTATTCTACAAGCAATTAGCATTACATCATAATATGCCATCAAGGCAACTTTTTTATACTGAAAAATAAAAATAAAAACCGTTATTTGTCAACTTTTATACGAAATGTAACTCTTCAAGTGGAAATAAAAAATAAAATTTGTCTATTTACTATTGAATACACATAGGATTTCAATTTTCATTATACTGGGGAAAAAAGCTCTTTTGTGTTGGGAAAATAATGCTTCAAAAAAAATTAGTAGAAAAACCCACCAGTATAATGTTTTGTTCTTCAATGCCAGCACAGATGTGGGAACATACTGAGGATGAAGTTATGGACATCCACAGGTGAAATGTACAAGTGTAATTTAAAGAAATCTTTCCTTGTGATTGGAAATAGTTTTGAAATGAAGTAAACTGATTGGAGGTCATCACAGCTGCTTTAGTGAATTATGCCAAGGACATTATTATCTCCCTCCCCTCCCCTAAAAAAATAAAAATATATGTATAATGTGCAAGACAAATATGGATTGAACAGAAAATGTTTCACATTTTGATCTATAGTCTAAAAATGAATCGATAGCTTGGTCAGACTAATGAATGGAATGTTCGCATCCTCAATTATCAGCTAATATAGGTACATCCCTGCCAAGACATCCTGCTGCCTCGGCATCTATGTGTTGAAGACCCCACTCCACATAGTAAAAATTGGCAAAAAGCCCCGAGAAAGAGGTATCGTCTCTGGCAAAAAATATCCCCCACTTTAGATATCCTTCATAACTATTATTCTCTTGGTATTCTTTTAACTCTCTACACGAATTGCTCTGATGATGTGAGATCAGAAATTGAGTCCGTGGAAATAAACGTCCTTGGCTTTGCTCAATAGTAAGGAAAAAACTGGCCAGAATTCAGATGCTGTGATAAGCATTCCAGCTGCAGCAATCACAAAGGGTCTCCGACCCTCACTCCTATCACTAGGTTAAGCTATTAACTCCGGTAACCGATAGCTCAGTTTAAGGAAACTTTGTTTACCCTTGAGATCCTGCCTAGAGACAGAGAAGATAAAATTTTGGGTGTGACTTCAAAGCAATTTAACTGATGAACAGCTTAGTTGCCAAAATACAATAGAGCCAAGGGAAAAGATTGTTGACCTTTACGCCCAGTAGGAGAGTTCCTGAAACAGGGAGAATGCCGCATGGCTAGAAATGAAAATGACAAAATAAAGGACAGATATTCTAAATATATATGTACGAAAGAAAGGAAATACCGTAAGAGTAAGAAAGCACTTTTTCATGAAGAAGAGCTTATCATAAGAACGTCCCGACTGGGAAAGAAAGGAATTAGAAAGTTAGAAGCAGGTTGCAAAGGGTTTGTGATAAGGAAATGGATTATTAGAGACCAATAGGCCTTTAATAGGCTTTTTGTCTAAAAAAGAGTGTTCAGCAGTCAAGGAAATACATCTGACAACTAAATCCAAGAACTTCACAGTGTTATTTGTGGTGTCTTATTTGCCAAGCTGTGTTGTGAGTTTTTGTAAGCTTTCAGACTTCAGAAGGCAAAGCGGATGAGATCTGAGAGACTCCCATCGCATCTCCCTGGACCGCCACAGCTCCCCATGCTTGTCATATGGACATAGATGGAAACTTCAAAAAAGAAAGAAAAAGAAGATTCCATGAGAAGGCGTATTCTCCAAGCCCTGGGCCTTGGGCGTGCCTGTATTGCCTTTGGAATTTACCTTTGGACCTGCCCTGCTGCAATATCGGAAGAAAGATCCGGAGCTTATCTCCTAAATGCTGGACTAGTCATTTACTTTGTTTATATGTAATTCACTATTGTTTTGCTGTGATTGCCCCCCTTCCCTTTCCTTTTTTTTTCTCCTATTATTAATCTCACTGGTGAAGGGTATAAATTTTCTCTGGGTTCCTGTAATAAATTGTCATTGGCTCAAGAAGCCTTTGTCCACCTCAGATTTCTTTCCCAAGCGTCGTACCCAAAAACTTAGGGAATTCATAGAGGGAAAGGAATCGCTGCAGATAGTTTTCTGCAGAACTCCACCTGCCTTTTGCCCCATCTTTCTGAGGCTCCCGGTCGCGAGTGGACTTGCCCCCACAGGACTGAGCTCGTCGGTAACACATCCCAAAGCCCTTCCTGAGACGGGAAAACCCAGGCGGTCATTTCCACATCCACCAGGGGAGGCTGTGGGCACGAATTCACAATGGAGACAACTACATTGCTGATCCACTGATCATACCAGCCTTGAGCGTTCTGGGCGAGATGAAGGTCAATGTACCAGTTTGTGTCCCAAATTGTAACCAGTGATCTAGTAAACTGCCATCAGCCCTATTATTATCAATAAGTAATCATCATGCATTAAAAAGTTACTTGCAATCCTGTAGAATTAGGCGTAAGTTGTTGTAAAATAAAAAACAAACGAACCTGTTTTGTCAGAACTGGCAGTGTAAAGAAGGCAGCACTGGAAGTGTCTGAGTCATCTGTAATGCCAAGTACCCTTCATAAACTCTTAATGTGGTTCGGCTTTGGGACCCAGTGTTTGGAATCTCAGACTTACATGCTTTTCCCATAGGTCACACAACCTATGATCTTCACTCAGCCTTATTATTTATTTATTTTATTGGAGACTGAACCCAGGGAATAAAATAGGCCTAGGGTGCAGCTCAGAGGTAAATGCCTATTCATTCAATTTTCAGTACCAAATACATTACGTGTGTGTGTGTGTGTGTGTGTGTGTGTGTGTGTGTGTACACACATATATGTATATATACCATGTATATATGTTTATATATATATATATATATTATATATAATAATATATATATATTTTTGTGGTAACTGGGGATGGAACCCATTCTACCTCTAAGCTACACCCCTAGCCCTAGTTTTTCTTCTTTACTGTGAAACAGTCTCACTGAGTGGCAAAGGGCCTCACTAAGTAGCTGAGGCTAGCTGCAAACCATGATCCTCCTGTCTCAGCCTCCCAAATGCTGGGATTACAAGTGTGTGCCACCATGCCTGGCTTAAATATTATTTTATATGGAGATGTACAGTCACTACTTCTGTGAGCCTAAAAGGGAATAAAGGCAAATGATCAGCAATTTTTATAAAATCATGACAGATCTGACATAATTCATGACATTGAATTGCTTTTTTTCAGAAGTCCCTGAAACTGAATTATTTCATCTAAGGAAAAAAACTCAAGAACTGGTGAATGAAAATAATGACTTGAAAATGCTCATCCATCATTTGAACTTACAAATGAGCCGATATCAAGCAGAATTTGGGTGTTCATCCAAAGAAGAGGTAATGTTTTCAATTATGGAAAATCAGACTTTTTTATCCTTTTACTGTTGAGTCAATTTATAATTCTCAGGGGTTCTTATTTATTATAATTTAGCTAAAAAGATGCATCCAAAGCACAGTCTTTCTAAAGATCATTTCATTTCTTTCCTTCCTTCCCCATAATAAAGAAAAGTAAGACCCTGTGTAAAACACTGGAGTCATATAGAAGGTCAATTATTGGAAGTCTATCTCATCTGCTTCATTTTCTATCCTGTTCCTAAGAGTTATAGCTCTTACTTATCAATACACAAACTTTGAAAAGAAAGGAGATGGACATATATTTTTACTTTTGTGTGTATGTGTGTGTGTGTGTGTGTGTGTGTGTGTGTGTGTGTGTGGCATGGGGATTGATCCCAGGGGCATTCTACCTCCAAGTCACACTGCCGGCCCCATTTTATTTTTTATTTGGAAACAAGGTCTCACTGAATTGCCGACGCCTCACTAAGGTGCTGAGGCTGGATTCAAACCTGCGATCCTCTTGTCTCAGCCTCCCAAGTACTGGGATTTACCATTGTGCACCCCACAGTTGGTGGATTTTTACTTTAGTAAAGTGATTGTTGAATTCAGTTTTACAGACTCCTACTGAGCAAGCTACTATGTCAGATGCTGTGAGGAATGCAAGGTAAACAGGTCAGGCCCCTGGTCTTGGAGAACTCAGGGTGTGAAGGACACATGTGGACACAGGAGGATGACATGTGCCTGGCCCTTGCTGAGCCTCGCGCATCCACCACTGCAGTCAATTTGAGAGCACTCTCCTCACATCAAGGAATTTCATACCCAGCAGCAGTCACTATTCATTTTCCTTAGCATCTGTTCCCTCCACTGCAACCATATAGGCATCCACTACTTTCTGTGTCTATGGATTTGCCCATTCTCAGAATATTTTTTTTGTGTGTGTGTTACTCGGGTTCCTGGAAACCCTTCTACCTCCGGGCTACACTCCAAGACCTATTTTTATATTTTTAAAATTTGGAAACAGGGTCTCATAAGCAGGCGAGGTTGGCTTTGAACCTGCGCGAATCTGCTGTCTCCGCCTCCCAAGCTCAGGGATTAGAAGCATGTGCTACCACGCCTGGCTCTCAGAATTTTTTTTAACTCCACTTAGCATAATAGTAATTGTGTGTGTGTGTGTGTGTGTGTGTGTGTGCGCGCGCGCGCGCATGCGTGTTACTGGGGATAGAGCCCAGGGGCATTCTACTTCTGAGCTACATTCCCAGACTTATTATTATTATTGTTATTATTATTATTATTATTATTATTATTATTATTTGGTACTAGGGTTCCTGGAAACCCTTCTACCTCTGAACTACACTCCCAGACCAATTTTTATTTTTTTAAGTTGGAAACAGGGTCTCTGAAGCAAGCGAGGCTGGCTTCGAAACTGCGTGAATCTGCTGTCTCCACCTCCCAAGCGCAGGGATTACATGGGTGTGCCACCATGCCCACTGACCTTTTTTATTTTTTGATTTGAAATAGGGTCTTGCTAGATTGCTGAGAGTCTGTGTTGCTGAGGCTGGTCTCCTGTCTCAGCTTCCTAAATTCTGGGATCATTAGTGTATTCTACCATCCCTGGCTTGATATTAACTTTTATTTTTTGATACTCAATTCTGAACGCAGAGCCTCATGCATGCTAGACAAGCACTCTAGCTCTGAGCTACACCTCCAGCCCCATTATTAGCTTTGTTTTTTGTTTTTGTAGCACTAGGAATGGAACTCAGTGGGTATTCTACCTCTGAGCTATATCCCAGGACTATTTTTTATTCTTTATTTGAATAAGGTCTCACTAAGTTGTAGAAGGCCTCACTAAGTAGCTGAGGCTGTCCACAAACCACAATCCTCCTGTCTCAGCCTCCCAAATATTGGGATTACAGGCATGTGCCAGCACGCCCAGCCAGTATTACCTTTTAACAAGAAAACATTTGGGGGGTCACATGATAAAAAATGTATTCCCTGGTCAGGTTCTTGTATGGGCTATGGGTAGGACAGAGCACCCTGGCCCAGTGACAACCTTCCTGCAGCCCCACCCATCCTCTAATAACCCTTCCATACACCTTTCTTCTACTCTATGCCAATGCCACATTTTTGTGTTAACAGCCTTTCTTAATCACTCAAGCCAGAAGTGATATTTCTTTTAAATCATAGTAGACTTTGTTTGTACCACTCTGAAAGCAGGAATATCATTCTGCCCTGTATATTATCTATCTCTTGGATTCATTTTTATTAAAACACTTAGGTCTGTTATTAGACTATACAATCCTTGAAAATAATGTGTTGTGATGTCCATAATGACTTTGTGGAAAGAATGAGTGATGAGATAGAATGATTAAGTTAGAAAGCATTAGAAAGTTTTTATTAAAACTTATTTAAAGGCTTCTTGTGAGGTACTTCTTGGGAGGCAGGCTCTTCCTGCCTCTGGGCTTCCGGCCCCTGCCCCTGCCCTTGCCACTGGACCTCGACTTATCACTTAGTGAGGCCCTTTGCAACAGAGTGAGGCCCGGTTTCAAAATAAAGAATAAAAAACAGAGCAGGGGTATAGCTCGGAAATCAAATGCCACTTGGTTCCATCCACAGACACCCCCACCCCCCAAATAAAAGAAGAAAAAACCCCCAAAAGGACTAAAACTAAACTAGGCGTGGTGGTACATGCTTGTAATCCCAGTACTTGGGAGGAAGAGACAGGAGGATGACAGGCTCATGTCCAGCCTCAGCTACTTAGTGAGGCCCTCCACAGCTTAGTGAGACCCTGTTTCAAAATAAAGAATAAGAAATAGGGCTGGCTGTGTAGCTCAGAGGTAGAATGCCCATGTTCAATCCCCAGTACCTCAGAAACAAAAGAAGACTAAAACTATCGACAACTCAATATAATATATGGCGCTGAATTGGGTCCTTGATTAGAAAAGGAAAATAAGAGAAAATGATGAAATTTGATGTCCTTTTTGAATATACTAACATATTAAGTTGACTCCCTGATTTTTATGATGTGCTGAGGTCCATTAAATGAATTTTTTCTTTTAGGAAATATACACTGAAGTATTTAAAGGAAAAGGGCATTACTCTCAAACATTTCAGAAATAATTTTTCATATATATAAATATATACACACACATATGTATAGATGGATAATGGCTGGTCTAGATTAAGACTATATAAGAGTTGTAATTTCAGAAGAAATATATATATATACTTTATTTTGTCTTGTTTTATTCTTAGACTTTCCATATTGAAGACCTCCCGTCAGAGGGCCCTATACCACCCTGGTTGGTAAGTGAAAGTTCTTTCATTTCAGTTCCATTTTCTCTGGGCTGTATTTGCATAGTTAGTAAGAACCATTTCAAAATAACTGCGTTTTCTTGCCTTTAAAAGTTTTGCTGATTTTGTTTAGATATAAGAAATATGTTGAACACCATGCAGGAGGGAGGGGGGAAGAAGAGAAGGGAGTGATTGGCAGAGCTGGAGGGGTGGGTAAGGATGGGGAGAGGTATGGTGGGATGGGTGCTGCCACATTTAAAGCCGTGGCCCCCTGGACGGGCAGCCATGCGGACACAGAGAAAGCAGCAGTAGGAGGCTCTTCTTTTCTGGGATTTTTCAGCTGCCAACACCACCACAGACAGGATATTTGGGCAAACAGGGGAAAGTAATATGTCAGGAGCATTTTAGGCCAACTTCAACGATCCTTAATTCCACGAAGGTCTGAATCCAGGGAAGTCCAATAACTGAGGTGTTGGAAGTAGATAGGAAATGAGGTCTATTTATCTCTGCCATATTCACCTCTGTTCCTGGGAATGGCTTCTGGCAACAGAGCTCATTAGAGTTGTGTAGGAGACCAAGCTTCGGCATTCGAGGTACAGCCATGATTTTTATGGGGCATTCTTTGGCTTCCTCATTTAAGTGACCAAATAGATCTCTGGAAGTGGGAGGATCCAGGGAGAGAAGCATTGGTTTTTATGGGATCCTGAGTGGAAAGAGTCCTTTAAGAGTCACCCAGCCTGGTCTTTCTTCAGTCATGTTGTCCTAAGTAATGCAATTTGAATCCTTTTCTTCTAGCCAGGCGTGGTGTTGAATGTCTATATTCACAGTATTTGGGAGACTGAGACAAGAAGATCACAGGTTTGAGGCCCACCTTGGCAACTTAGATACCCTGTTTCATAATAAAAAAATAAAAAGGGCTGGAAGCATAGCTTGGAGGTAGAGTGCTCCTGGTTCAATCTGCAGTACCCCCCCCCACACACACACAGAGAAAACAACAACAAATGCCTCAACTTACTGTTGGACAGTTGAAGAGCGTGAATTAGTCTTAGACTACTTGATCAAAAATCAATCCTAATAACAATAATACTCTTTTGATATACCTTCTAAATCAGAGTTGGGCCACTTTTGCTGTAAAGGGCCAATTAAACATTGCAGTCTTTATAGTCTGCAGATTCAGTTTCTGTTTGCAGTTATCCAACTCTGGGTTATAATAGGTAAACAATGGGTGGGGCTGTGTTGCAGTAAAACATTATTTACATAAACAGGGCTTGCCAGCTTTGGTTTGCTGAACCCAGGTCAAAAATGCTAGTGGACTGCCGGCATGGATGTGTGTCTGGGCGAGGGCGAGAAGAGGGAGGTGATTGGCAGTGCTACTGTACGATAAACAGGAACAAGCATGTATGGCTGTCAGCTGGGGACACCTCAGTGCACCCCACAGGACACGTTGGCACCGAGGGACAGCACAGGACCCTGAAGCCAGCCTTGTGAGGGTGGAGCCACGCTGCGATGGAGAGGGCCCAGAGAAAGGGCCACGCACAGATTGCCAGGAGCAGACACTGAGACTGAGCTGCAGACCTGGCGCTGGGCCAGTGGCTGGGGATGCTGTGTGACTGTGGGGACTGGTGCCTCCACGTAGAGAGGCTCTGCCACGCTTGGACAAGGCAGGGAGAGCCCACCCAGCTCCCTGCCCAAGCAGCTGCTCACCAAGGATAAACAGCTCTCCAGTCTCGCCTCGATAAACAAAGGAAGATTACAGTGCTTATGGGCCTCTGTGCTTTTTCTCCCTTGTCCCTTTAAAATTTTCAAGCATTTGGCAGTTATAGGAAAATGGTGTCAAATTAGGAATTGGATGTTTGTACGTTTATTAATTTATTGGTGCTGAGAGGTTGAACCCAGGGGCATTCCACCTCTGAGGTATACCTCCGGCCCTATTTTACTTCTTATTTTGAAACAAGGTCTCACTAAGTTGCAGAGGGCCTCACTAAGTCACTGAGGCTGGCTGCGACCTGCAATCCTCCTGTCAAAGCCTCCCAAGGACTGGGATTACAAGCGTGCGCCACCATGACTGGCTAAGAATTGAATATTTTAAACCCTGGGTTCTTTGTCCCTGTGCTGGGTGACTTTGTGTTGTCTTGTGTTTTCTCACTAGACTGTCAGCTTTCTCAGGGGAGGTGTGTAGTGCTGGACCCCAAGGTGAAGGCCGTTGCTAGGTTCAGACTTTGCAGGGAGACTCTTGACATTTGACATTAGCCAGGCAACAGGCCTGCAGCTAAGCACTAGAGACAGGAGAGGATACGTGTTAAAATGTACCTACATTTTATTTCAGGAGGAAATGAGAACGTTAAAAACTCGAGTCGATGAAGTGGAGAAGGAAAATGAGGAACTGCAGCTAAAGATAAAGAAGAGTAGCCTTGATGCCAGGGAAAAATGGCAAGTGGTATTATGTTTCTGGTATTTTGCTAATTTAAAACACAAGTTAATAAGGAAGAAACTCCATGGAATTATCTAGCACAAAAATACATTTTCTTAAAAGTATTTTAACAAGAGTTGCTAAGAAATTGATAAGGTACAATAAGGTCCAGGTAAACTATTCTATTTTTTTCTGTGTGTGTTAGTAGGGATTGAACTCAGGGATATTCTACCTCTGAGCTACATTCCCGGCCCAATTTTCTTTTTATTTTGAAGCAGGATCTTGCTAGGTTGCTGAGAGCCTCACTACTTGCTGAGGCTGCCCTTGAACCGGCAATCCTCCTCTCTCAGCCTCACAGGTACTGGTGTTACAGCCTTGCACCACCACGGCTGGCTTCCCATTTTATTTTCTAAGGTGGTGTTTTTCTAGGGCAATTTTTCCACTGCAAGCCTTAGACGTCCTTTAACTGCTCCTAGGATTTTGAAACAGGAGGTCCAGCATAAGGCATGCACACAAGGCAGTGTCCCCCACTCCGATCCTGCTTCCCATGCTGGTTCCTTCTCTTTGTCCTCTGCGCTTCCGGGAGCTGCTCTAAGGCACCTGCCATCACTGTCCCTGACCCCAGATCTACTGCTCTCTCGTCTGTTTCTGACATCATCCTAAACACTGGTCCTGCCAGTTACCCACCACACGATGTCTTCTTGTTCGATCTGTATCCAGGTCTGTCTCCTTTGCCCTCCACAAAGGCTGAGGCTATGTCTTGTTCATCTTAGTGTGGGACCCTGCATCCAGCACAGTAGAATAAATACCTATTTAATGCATTAGAGAAAGTATTTATCATGAAAAGTCTAGCAGCAATGTCCAGGCAGAGCTAAGCAAAGAAACTATTTGCTTTGAGTAGGTATGTTCTATTTAGCATTTTTTAAATGTCCTTATGTCACTGAAGAAAATGAAATAGCTTTCACCTTCAGTGTGCAGTATTCTAGTAGTGAGCCGTCAGTGTTCTTCCTGTTCATCTGGGTCTCTGTGGTTTGATGGTCACTGGTGTGTCTGTGAGGACAGACTGGGCAGCCACTGGACTCTGGTGTACTTGACCTCCCTGTTGAACTTGGGATTTTCTTCTGTCACAGTCCCAAGTAGGTCTCTCCTAGGAGGGTTTCTCGATGTGCAAGAAAGGCAGGAAGGTGGCTCAGTAAGCCTGGGCTCAGGCCTCCGCAGGCCTCCTGAGAACCTGGAGCTGCACGGTCTTCCCCCAGCCTCCTGCACAGCCACGGTCATCCCCTTTATGTTCTCTTACAATAAAAATATTGCATGAGTAAGATAAAGGGAAGAAGGACCGGCCTGCATTCAAGACGCCAGTCCTGCCTCATTCCCCGGCGCTATGTGTATTGAGATTCTTACCCTCGCCTGGCATGGTGGCTGTGCAGTGAGGGGCTGAGCTGGGGGACCCTGAACTCTGGACCCTGGGAGTCCCCTCCCCTAGCCTCCAGGCTGCTTCCTGTCTTTGTGCAGCCTGTGACTGCTAGGCCTGCGCACAGTCCTTGGCTCACGGTGAACTCCACACGTTAGTAGAAGCAGTGCCCTCTTGGACTGCAGCTAATCTCTCTACATTTCTTTTCCTAACTTTCCCTGACCAGCTGGGTAACCTCAGGCTTAATGGGCCTGTTTCTTGGCCAATACGTTTGAGGGAGTGTTAAACCAAATCTGAAGTTTTTGACTTTTTTTTTTGAATGAGGGAATGTCTTTTATTAAAAACAGAAAGAAAAAGGGAGGGAGTTGAGGGAGGGGAGGAAGGAAGGAAGAACAAACTAGTAATGGAGTCTTCTAAGGAAGTCCAACACTGCAAAGCAGGCCACAGTAGAGCCGCCCTGTGTGGGACATGAGTGGGGCAGCTGCCCTCCTCCCTGTGCAAGCAGCAGGCGAACACCCCACTGCGCCAAGGCGCTGGCCTGCAGAGGCCTCACAGCCAAGGGGCTCACCACATGGTTCCTTTTACCTTTTTTTTCTTCTTCCTTGACCTGACTTTTAGAGTTTACAGCAGAAAATCCTAACTGGAAATGGTGGCACACACCTGTAATCACAGTACTTAGGAGGCTGAAACTGGAGGACTACGGATTTACCGCCAGAGTCTGGTCCTTTAGCAAGACTGTATTTCAAAATTAAAAATTAAAATAGAGCTGGGAGTGTAGGTCAGGGGTAGACTGTCCCTGGATTCAATCCACAGTTCTGCACAGACACATAAAGGGAGAAAATCAAGAAATTTGCGCCGGGTGTGGTGGCGCACGCTTGTAATCCCCGCGCTTGGGAGGCGGAAACAGGAGGATCGCGCTGGTTCGGAGACAGTTTCGCTGGCTTAAGAGACCCTGTTTCCACATAAAAAAAAGTAAAAAAATAGGTCTGGGAGTGTAGCCCATGGGAGTGTATCCCAGAGGTAGAAGGGCTTCCAGGAACCCCGGGATGGAGTTATACAGCAGACCATCTGTAAGGATGGTGAAATTAAGACTAAGGTTTATTTGTACACTTTTTTTTTTTTTTTTTTTTTTTAGATACTGGGGATGGAACCCAGGGACCTTCTATCTTTGGGCTACACTCCCAGACCTATTTTATTTATTTGGAACAGGGTCTCCCTAAGTTTCTGAGAGCTTCACTAAGTTGCTGAGGCTGGCTTGGAACCTGCAATCCTCCTGTCTCAACTCTCAAGTACGGAGATTATAAGTGTGTGCCGCTATACCCGTCATATTTGTCCAGTTTTTAGAATAATTTCAAAGTCTTCTGACACCGTAGTTGTTTTGTGCAAGTATGCTACTGATTATGTAAGGTACTTTTAATTAAAATGAGAACTTTGTAAACACTTTAAAATTTCCCACGGGCTTTAAAATAATGTACTGGATGTAGGGACTGTAGGTTTATGTAGATGAAATAGGATGGTCAGTTTGTGTGTGTGTGGTATTGGGAATTGAACCCGGGGCATTCTAACTCCAAGCTGCACTCTAGTCTTAGTTTTTTTATTTTGAAACAGGGTCTCACTAAGTTGCAGAGGGCCTCACTAAGTAGCTGAGGCTAGCTGCAAACCTGCAATCCTCCTGTCTCAGCCTCCCAATACTGGGATTACAACAGGCATCGCCACTCCCAGCTTTAAATGGTCAATTTGATGATTATGTAAGCTGCATATTATATATTTGGGAGTTTATTATTTTATTCTCTTTTTATTTTTTCATTATTTTATTTTATTTTGTGGGTTTGGGGATGGAACCCAGGTCCATTTGACCTCCGAGCTACACCCCTGACCTATTTTTTATTCTTTATTTTGAAACAGGGTCTCACTAAGTTTTGGAGGGCCTCATTAAGTAGCTGAGGCTATCCACTAACAGTGATCCTCTCGTCTCAGCCTCCTGAATGCTACGATTACAAGTGTGCACCACCACGCTGAGTTATTATCTTTTTATATGCTTAAAATTTTTTATTTTCCACAGCTATAATTAGTTTGTGCTGGGGACCAAACTAGGGCTTTACACATGAGCACACGCTCACCCACTTGGGCTATACTACCGTCCCATTTTTTGGTTTTTTTTTTTTTTTTTGTACTGATGCTCAAACACAGAAGCGTTCTATACCCCCAGCCCCATTTTACCTATTTTATTCTTTATTTGCATAGAGGATCTTGCTAAATTGCTGAGAGCCTATGTAAATTGCTGAGGCTGGCTTTAAGCATGAAATTTTCCTGTTTTAGCCTGCCATGTACTGGGATTATAGGCATAGAAATTTAACCTTTTAAAAAGTCACTCGAGCTGGGCATGATGGTGCACACTTATAATCTCAGCATTTGGGAGGCTGAGACAGGAGAATCATGGTTCGCAAACAGCCTCAACTACTTAATGAGACCCTTTGCAACTCAGTGAGACCCTGTTTCAAAATAAAGAATAAAAAATAGGGCTGGAGGTGTAGCTCGGAGGTACAATGCCCTTGAGTTCCTTTCCCAGGACTGCAAAGAAAAAAAAGAGTCAATCAAAACCTGGGCAAGGTGGTACACACTTATAATCCCAGTACTGGGAGGCTGTAATAGCAGGATTGTAGGTTCAACGCCAGCCTCAGCAATTTAAAGAGGCCCTCCAGAACTAAGTAAGACTCCGTGTAAGAAAAAATAGGGCTAGGGGTATATCTCTGTTTCCAGAATGTATCTGGGTTCCATCCCTAGTATTACTAAAAAAAAAAAAAGAAAAGAAAAGAAAGAAAAAAGGCAAGAAAGAAAGAGAAAAAACAAAAAAGAAAAGAAGTCTTTTCTTAATAGCTGTGCATGCTGGCTCATGACTTGTACTTGGGAGGCTGAGAGTGGAGGATCGCTTCCTACCTCAACAAGTAGAAAGATTCTCAGCAACATAGGGAGACCCTGTTTCAAAATAAATAAATAAAAAATCTGTGCATGTTGTAATCCCAGTACTTGGGAGGCTGAGACAGGAAGATCACAGGTTCGTGGCCAGCCTCAGCCACTTAGGTCCTCCACAACTTGGTGAGACCTTGTTTCAAAGTAAAAAACAAAACAGTGCTAGGGTTGTAGTTCAGCCCCTGGGTTCACTCTCTAGCACCAAGTAGGTAAGTTAAGATGAAAGAAAGAAAGAAAGAAAGAAAGAAAGAAAGAAAGAAAGAAAGAAAGAAAGAAAGAAAGAGAGAGAGAAAGAGAGAGAGAAAGAGAGAGAGAAAGAAAGAAAGAAAGAAAGAAAGAAAGAAAGAAAGAAAGAAAGAAAGAAAGAAAGAGAGAGAGAGAGAAAGGCTGATTGGGGTAGGTCAAAGGTAGAATGCCTCTTGGTTCAATTCCAAGTACCCAAGGAACTTGTGCATGAGAACACACACACACACACACACACACACACACACACACACACACACATCACTCAAGCTGGACACAGAGGTACATGCCTGTCATCCCAGTGCTTGGGAGGCTGAGACAGACGGATTGCAGGTTCAGAGCCAACCTCCGCAATTTAGCAAGATCCTATTCCGAAGTAAAAAGTAAAAAGAGTTTGGGGATGTACCTTGGGCACAGGAGGCCCCTGGCTTTAACCCCAATACAAAAAAAAAATTACTCAAGGACTAGAGACTTAGCTTAGTGGTGGAGCATCTGCGTAGAGCACTTAGGATCCTGGGTTCCTTCCAGCACCAAAAGCAAAACAATAAAAGTTACTAAAGCAGCCCATAATTCAAATTTCATTGTGGTTCTTTTCCCCATTCAATACAAATGGCTGAATTTGCTGTTACTAATGATTAAATATGAAAATATCTTCAGATATTTATTACTGACACCACATCAGTTGCTTTCAGTGTGTTTCTCTATTAACTCGGTACCTGACTGGAAGTATTTAATTTTGTGAATCAACTGTAGGTGTCTGTTTCTTAATCGAGTAGAAGTGATTTGGAAGGAAAGCAGCACCGTGGCAGATCAATTGAAAATCATGGAAGAGAAAGCCAAAGACACTCATGAGAAACACCTTCAAGAAGGTAAGCCACAACATCTCTACTGTATCCTTAAATGGGGACCAGCGACTTAGTGAGGCCCTGTTTCCAAATAAAATATAAAATAGGTCTGAGAGTATAGCCCAGAGCTAAAAAATCGAGTACCAACACACACACACACACACACACACACACACACACACACACACACACAAATTAAGACCTCATTTTTGAAGTGATGTTTTTCAATATTTATTTAAATAAATTTACTCATTTATTTTGTGTGTGTGGTACCAGAGATTGAAGCAGGGCGTTCTATCTCTGAGCTATACCCACAGAACTGTTTTTATTTGGAAACAGGGTCTTGCTAGGTTGCTGAGAGGCTCTGTTGCTGAGGCTGGTCTCAAACCTGCCATCTTTCAGCTTCCCAAGTACTGAAATTACAAGCATGCACTTCCACCTGGCTGAATTTGGTATTAATTTATAACCCTTAAATTAATTAGTTAAATAATTAAATTATTTACTTTGTAGTACTAGGGATTGAACCCAGGGAATTTCTACCCCTGAGCTATACCCCCAGCCCTTACCCCCAGCCCTTTTTATTTTTTGTTCAATTTTATTTATATTTAGTGTGTGTGTTCCTGGGGATTTGACCCAGGTGGATTCTGCCTCTGAACTGTACCCACAGCCCTATTTTATGTTATTTTTTTCACTTTGAAACAGGGTCTCACTGAGTTCCAGAGGACCTCACTAAGCTGTTGAGGCTGGCCTTGAACCTGTAATCCTCCTGTCTCAGCCTCACAAGTGCTGAGATTACAGGCCTATATCTGCAATATACTATGCCTGGCTAACCCAAAACTTTGTTTTAAAAGATCATTCTTACAAGTTGACTTTCATTAGTATTTCCTGGAAGTTAGTACTCCTTTTTTTGCTGTTCTGTGCCAAGTCTGTATCACTTGCTTTTGCTTTCAGTTTCTCTCCTGGTTAAAAAACTGAAGCTCCTGGAGAAGAAAACGCAGGTCCAGGAAGAGGCGCTGATGAAGAGCAGGAAGAGGAAGGAGCGTCTAAAGGACAAATGCCAAAAGCTCCAGGCACAAGTGGATGGCATGATAGCAATGGAAACCCACACCTCGATTGTAAACGATTTAAAAAGGTAAACACTTACCATCTGCCCAGGCACCAGTGAGGCACTTTGCCTGCTGTCACGGCAGTGCAGAGAGGCTGTTGTTTTTGTTTTGTTCGGTTCTGTTTTGTTTTGAGACAGATTCTCACTATGTTGCCCAGGGTGGCCTCAAACTTTTGGGCTCAAGTGATCCTCCCACATCAGTCTCCTGAGTAGATGAGGCCACAGACACATACCACTGGATCCAGCTGCTGAGTTTTTTCCTGTGTGTGTTTTTTTCCACACAGGTGTGTAAGAATGAGAATGGCAAAGAGTGTATGTGTGTGTGTGTGTGTGTGTGTGCGCGCGCGCGCGTGCGCTAAGGATTGAACCCAGGTGCATTCTACGTCCAGGCTATACCCAGCCCTATGTATTTATTTACTTATTCTTGTGGTACTGGAGATAGAAACCCTTGGCATTCTACCTCTGAGCTACAACCCTAGTCCTATTTTATTTTTTGAAACAGCCTTGCTAAATGACTGAGGCTGTCCTCCAAATTTAATCCTCCTGTCTCAGCCTCCCAAGTACTAGGATTACAGGCATGGACCACCAAACCTGGCCCAAAATGGCCAATATGTTTTTAAGGTAGAACTGTGGCCAGGCATGGTGGCACATGCCTGTAATTCCAGTACTTGGGGGGCCAAGGCAGTTTGATCAAGGTTTAAGGCCAGCCTCAGCAACATAGGAAGACCCTGCCTCAAAACAAAAACATTAAAATGAATAGGGATATTGTAGAGGTAGAATGCCCTTGGATTCAGTCCCCAGTAGTACCAAAGGAAGGCAGGAAGGCAGGAAGGCAGGAAGGCAGGAAGGCAGGAAGGCAGGAAGGGAGGGAGGGAGGGAGGATGGATCATAAAATGGAAGTTTTTTTGTGTGTGGTACTATGGTTGGAACCCAGAGGCTTTCTACCTCTGGGCTATAATCCCAGAACTACTTTTTATATTTTATTCGGAAACAGGTGTCACTAAGTTGCTGAGAGCCTTAGCCTCACTAAGTAGCTGAGGCTGGCTTTGAACCTGTATGATCCTCCTGTTTCAGCCTCCCAAGTATGGGGATTACAAGCCTATGCCACCACACCTGGCCATAAAATGGAATTTAAAGCAACTTTTACATATGATGTCACACACAACTCTTTTTGACATGGAAAGCAGCTATAATACATAGAATTTTTTTTCCTTTTGCAGTACTCGATATTTGCCCCACAGGCACTCTACCCCTGAGATATATCCTCAGCCCCACTTAATTTTTATTTATTTGTGTTTGTGGTAGTAGGGATTGAACCCAGGGGCATTCTACCAGCCCTTTCTGATTATTTTTCGAAATAGGATCTTGAGAGGTTGCTAAGAGGCTTGCTATGTTGCTGAGAAAGTCGTAAAACCTGCAATTCTCTGTCTCAGGCTCCTAAGTACTAAGATCCCAGGAATGCACCATCATGCCCAGCTTAATTTTTTCCTTTTGAAACAGGATTTTATTGTTCCTGTGCTGCTGGCCTTGAACCTGTGATCCTATCTGCGCCTCCCAAGTACTAGGATTACAGTTGTATACCACGGTACCTGGGTACACAGGTATATACAAATGGAAAAACACAATAATCAAAATTAAGAGTTCAAACAGGTATGGTGGCACATACCTATAATCCCAGTCTAGGAGGCTGAGACAGGAGGGCCAAAAGTTTGAGGCCAGCCTCAGCAATTTAGTGAGGTCCTGTTTCAAAAGAAAAATAATTTTAAAAGACCGGGAGTGTGGCTTGGAGGGAAAATGGGTAAAATTGTGCTTGGGCACAATTCCTAGTATCAAAACGAAAAAGAAATTTAGTAAATGGGCTGGGTGCAGTGGTAAACACCTATAATCCTAGTACTTGGAAGGATAAGGCAGGAGTATTGCAATTTAGTGAGACTCTGTTTCAACATAATAAATAAAAAGGACTAGGGGTCTAGCTTGGAGATAGAATGCCCCTGGGTATAATCCCCAGTGACCCCTCCAAATAATTCACTGTATAGATTTATATAGATTAGACATCACTGAAGATGGCAGTTCTGAGCTGAAAAATAGGTCAGAAGCCAATATCCATGGATGAGACAGAGAGGACAGAGAGCAGAGACAGTGAAGTCTTTGTATTTTCTTTTTCTCTTTTTAACAGCCTGGTTTACTCTACTTTCTGCGACCAGTGGGGTTACTTATCTAAGTAGCTGTGCAAAGCCTTCATCTGCCAATGGCACTGTCCCTCTCACTTCTACATCTCTTCTGTTGAATTTGTTTCCTCCCAGTTATGAATTGTATTATTATTACATTCCTGCTGGATTTGATACACAATAGTGTACACTGTGTGTGAGTACGTGGTCACTGATCACACTGCTTAAGTAGGTTAGATTTTGCTCTGATGTACATACTTAAGTTAGAGAGTGGCTGAACTCATTCAAAGTGTGCCCTTGCCAGGCTGGGCCCAAACAGCCTTTCTCCTAGGGCTGGCTAGCCCATTGTAGGCAGCAGTATTCTTCTGAGGATTCCGTCCAGTGTCCTGTGTATCATCAGGTTTTCCCGCTCTGACCGGTGGGCTCACTGGTGCTATTTCTTGTTCCAGCGGTGGTACCCTCAGTCTAGAAATCTGAGTGGAGGGGTGTGCCGACTCGCAGGGGGTAGAGGTTTATAAAGGAAGAGAACCACAAGTGGATGATCCATCTATTCTGCTAAAATAAGCAAGCCAGTTTACAGAAGCAGAAACTTGCAGTTAGCTTATCTGGTGTACAAGTATTCAAGGCCATGTTGTTTTGTTACTCAGTATCATGGGGTTTGAGGTCAGGGGGAGTTGAAGATGGTTGCCAGGTTCTATTTCATTTCATTTTATTTTATTTATTTTATTGTGCTACTGGGGTTAGACCCAAGGGCTTTCTATCTCTGGGCTATACTCCCAGACCTATTTTATATCTTATTTGGAAACTAGGTCTCACTAGCTTGCTGAGAGTCTCACTACATAGCTGATGCTGGCTTTGAACCTGCAGGATCCTCCTGTCTCAGCCTCCCAAGTGCTGGGATTACAAGTGAGTGCCACCACACCTGGCAGTTGCCAGGTTTTAAAATGGACTTACCTTTGCTATTACATTTGGTTCAGGCACAAGAATTTGTGGAGTAATCCTAAACTTAGACAATTACAGAAAATGGGCGGCCCTTTCAGTTTCCAGGCTTTCTGAGTGAAGGAAAAACTGGCCATGAACCTGCAATCCTCCTGTCTCAGCTTCCCAAGTACTAGGATTGCAAGCCTGTATCACCGAGCTTGTTAAGTTAGATTTCACCTAGAGATCTGAGTTCTGAATTGTGTGTGTGTGTGTGTGTGTGTGTGTGTGTGTGTGTGTATGTTGTTTTGTTTTGTAAGGATTGAAACCAGGGACATTCTACATCTGAGCCACACCTTCAGCCCTTTCTCTATTTTTTGTTTGGAACAAGGTCTTGCTGTGAAGCTGAGAGTCTGGTCTCAGACCTAAATTCTCCTCTCTCAGCCTCCTAAGAACTGAATTACAGGTGTGAAACACGACGCCAGGCTGATTTCTGTATTTTATATGTTACAATTGACAAACTACACTGAAAAATCATCCATTCTCCTGTACTTGGCTGGGTTGCCAAGTACAGAGCTCCTGTCTCAAGTTGTCCTCTATGCAGACTTCTTAACAACGGAACTAGTGGTCAACAAACAAGGGTTCCATTTGTTCTTTGTTTCTTTTATCATAAAAACATGTTCTTAGTTACATTACTAGCATTATTCTTTTTCTATTTCTTTCTCTCTCTATCTTTTTTTTTTTTTTTTTTGGTTCTAGACAAGTACTCAACCACTGGTCTATGTCCCCAGCCCAATAGTTACAATATTATTAAAGGAAATTTGTTTTAGTATTAAGTTTATTTTCTGGCAGTTATAAGCATGTGAAAACATTGAGCTGTCTTAGATTTTTTTCCAATAGGGTATAAGTGAGTGTATGTACACAGACATAGGCAAAACTCTATGTAAACAAAGGGTTAGGTCATCAGTGGCCAAAAAGTGTTTGCCTGGCCACACCCCCTCTCCTTTCCTCCAGCAGCTTGAGCCAGGCTTTCTAGAGCATCGGATTGAGCGGTTTGTCCTCAGAGGCCTTGCAGACCACTCACCAGGGGCTGGGCTGGTGACCACTTCCTGGCAGTGATGGCCTTGTCCTAGCTTCCCTGCACCACACCCATACTGTTCTGTGTCTGTCCTTCAGCCAGCTGCAGGAGGCAGAGGAGAGAGCAAGTGCGAAGATGGAAGAACTGACTCAGGAGTTGACGGGCCTGCAAGGGCAGAAAGAGAGCCTGCTCCTGGAGAAGAACCATCTGACAGCCAGAAACCAAGCACTGGAGACAGAAATTGAAGAGGAAAGGAAAATAAAGAGGTATGTACATTCCTAGTCCTATGTTCCCCCACCTTTGATTGTGTTCTTTCCCCGATAGTTTAAAAAAGGACAGCTGAAGAAGAATTTATTTCCTTTGTTTTACCTCTTCCTTTCGTATCAGTGGCTATAAACTGGAAAAGAGTAATGGAGATTACTGGACATCAGAATACAAGTACAGCAAAAGCCTTTGTAAAACCTTAAACATTTCTCAGATGTGCATTTCCATTACTGTTGGTGATCAGATGCCAACCATAAGACCTGAACGTTGTAGCAGCTCTTTCTTAACCACTTTCCCAGAGTCTACTTTGGAATTGCTGAATCCCTTCCCTTGAAAGTACCTTCCATAACATGAGCCAAAATGTTAATGGAATGATATTTAACTAGCCTACTCTTTGATACGTATTTTATGAGTTCTGGTAACCTGATTTGGGGCCAAAACTTCTGCTTTGTTTCAAACAAAACTCACTTACCTCATCTCACCCTGAAACTGAGTCAAAAATACAGGTTGTTGAACAATAGCATTTGATTTTTCATTTTTCATTTTTGAATGGTGCTGGGGATTGCACCCAAGGCCTCGCACATGCTAGGCAAGTGGTCTACCACTGAACTACATACACTCTAGTCCCAGGAATGGTATTAACATTCTGGCTGTTTTTATACTACAGCCATTCAGTGTGCCATAGTCATGCAAACTAATGAATTTTTTTATTTATGATTATTAGGGAACTTTCTAAGGACTTTCAAAATGAACTTAATATACTGAAGAAGTCACTGAAAAGTGCCATGAGGGGCGAAGAGTCTGCAACCTGGCACCTCGAAAACCTTATTTCCGTGACAGAAAATATGGCCCACGAACGAGATAGTCTTCTTATACGTCTGGTAAGTTTCCTGAAAGTTGTTTCTAGTAAACTGCAAGTTAATATGCAAATGTGAGTTTTTTTTTGTTTTTTGTGTTTTTTTTTTTTTTTGCAAATGTGACTTTAAGAGTATTTTTAAAGCTGGGTGTGGTGACACATGTTTATAATTCCTGTACTTACTTGGAAGGCTGAAACAGAAGGATCTAGGTTCGTGGCCAGGCTTAGGTACTTAGGCCCTCCACAACTTGGTGAGACCTTGTTTTAAAATAAAGAATAAAATATCGCGCTGGAGGTGTAGATTGGATTAAAAATGTCCCTGGGTTCAATCCCCAGTACCACAAAAAAAAAAGCTTATATTTAAGCTAGTCTATGAAAAGCTTCCTATTTTAAAATTTCAATAATAGCCAAAAATGTTTGTGTGGGGGGGGGGGCTAGGGATTGAACCCAGGTGTATTCTACCTCTGCGGTGTACCTCCAGCCCCATTTTTTATGTATGTATTTATTGTTAGAAATAAATTTCCTTGGTGCCATAAGAAAAGACACATGTCTAAAAGTGGCTCAGCAAGGCAATTTTACTTTTTTATGGAACTAAGGATTGTACCTGAGGACATTGTACTTCAGAGCTATATCCCCAGCCTTATTTTTTCATTTTGAAACAGGGTCTCAGTAAATTGCAAAGGCCCCTACTGAGTAGCTGAGGCTGGCTGCAAACCTATGGTCCTCCTGTCTCGGTCTCCCAAGTGCCGGCGTGTACCACCACGCCCAGCTAGAATTTACTGTTTGCAAAACGCACTTGCCACCAGTAAAGTCGAGTGGGCAAGAACAAAATGGTGGAAACCTGCTGGGTCTTTTATGTCCAGCCTGAGGCTCCCGTGCTTTTGGTGCGAGCATAGCCTTGCAATCTTTTTTTTTTTTTTTTAACTGTCCTGGGGATAGAACCTAGGGGTGTTCTACTTGCAAGCTACACCAACAGCCGTATTTTTTTAAAATTCTTTATTTGAAACAGGGTCTCACTTTTAATTCTTTATTGAAACAGTAAAAAGGGCCTCACTAGGTAGCTGAGGCTGTTCTCGAACCACGATCCTCCTGTCTCAGCCTCCCAAATGCTGAGATTACAAGCTGGCTTCACCACGCCTGCCTAAAATCTTTATGTCATTGACTGAAGGGGATGCCGGAAGAGGGGTTGGCACTTGTAATTTCCAGGAGTGCTGACTTTACAAAAAAATAAGTGCCCACAATATTACAGAATGATGGTTTTAAAAAATGGAGCTTAAGACGTTATTTCTTTTTAAAAACTTATTTATCTATTTTATAATTTGCTCTTTTGGGTGCATTATAGTCTCATATCAGAATGTAAATCATGTTGTCAGTGACATACATGTACACAACACTTGGTGGGCTAGTTATTTCTTTGATAGAAAAGATCTGATTAGCCGGGCGTGGTGGCGCACACTTGCAATCTCAGTACTTGGGAGGCTGAGACAGGAGGATCGCACAGGTTCAAAGCCAGCCTCAGCTACTTAGTGAGGCTCTCAGCAACTTAGTGAGACCCTGTTTCCAAATAAAATAGAAAATAGGTCTGGGAATATAGCCCAAAGGCAGAAAGCATCTGGGTTCCATCCCCAGCACCATAAAAAAAGAAAAGGTCTAATTATGTTTTCACAGTATGTATATATGTATGTGCTATGTATGTATATATGTATATATGTGTCTTTGGAAGCAAGGTCTTATTCAGTTGCTGAGGCTGGTCTCAAATCTGTGATCCTCCTGTCTCAGCCTTCCAGGTAGTGGCATTATAGGCGTCTATCACCATGCTTGGCTAAACACTTTTTTGAAAGGCAAGTAACCCACACACTTAAATAATGGCAGTTGTTATTTTAGAAGGTAAAATAAGAGGATTTGTCCATTTAACTAAGTCGGAATGGTAGTCATCTTGTATTTAGTATGTCTGCGGATGCATCTTTGTTATCTTTTTAATGCTATCTAATATTTTCCCTGTTTGAATATGAAACATGGGAATCGTAGACAGGACTAGTGATTTAGCTCAGGGGCAGAACATAGGCTTAGCATGTTGTAAAGCTCTGCTTCCATCCCCAGTACCACACTAAAAACAAAAACAGCTGGGCGTGGTGGCACATGCTTGTAATCTCAGTACTTGGGAGGCTGAGACAGGAGGATCGCGGTTCAGCCCAGCTTCAGCTACTTAGTGAGGCCCTCCGCAACTTTGTAAGACCCTGTTTCAAAATAAAGAATTTTAAAAAGGAGAGCCGGGGGTATAGCTCAGAGGTAAAAATGCCCTTGGTTTCCATCCCCAGTACTGAAAAAAAAAGAAAATTAAGTAAATGAACAAACCAACCAACCATAGTTTAGAGGTCACCGTGTGGACATAGTTGAAAGGGCACAAAGAGGCAGCTGCAGTGAGTCCCAGGGAGGGACTTAGTCAGGTGTTGATGTCCTAGAGGATGGCACACTACACAGCCAGCAGTAGTGACATGTGGGCAGGATTCTAAACATGTCTGCATTGATGGAAAAGACATGAGCGGATTGTGTGTTGAAAGAAGACAGATGCTATGCCCAGCCATATGCACTGAAAAAGGTCTGATAGGAGTTACCCCAGTGAGTTATCGCCAAGGCATAGAATTCCAGGTGATTTTTCTTTAGAAAGTCTTCTCACTGATCTGCATTTTATGTTTTTCTACATTGAACACTTCGTGCTTCTATACATGTAAGCATGTTTGAATAAGGCAGGCTGCAATCTCTGCTAGTATAGGATTTGGAGTAATAACTGAATGAATCAGAAACCAGCAAGCCTGGAAGTACCTTCTTCTCCAGGGTTGAATGAGGTGTGGAAAGTGTCTAGACATGCCATAGGCCCATTCCTAATTGTTAGAAAGATATTAAGCTCCTCCTTGGGAAAATAGACATCCCCTTTCAGTCCTTGTTTTATAGCACTGAAGTATAAGCAGGCAGCTGTAGCTGGGCGTGGTGGTACACGCTCGTCATCCCAGGACTTGGAGGCTAAGACTTGAATATTGCAGAATCGCGTGGCTACCCCGGCTATTTAGTGAGGCCCTCTGCTACCTAGTGACACCTTGTTCCAAAATAAAAAAAGAAATAAAAAATAGGACAGGGGATGTAGCTCAGAGGTAGAATGTCCCTAAGTTCTATCTTTAGTAGTGCAAAATAAATAAATAAATAAATAAATAAATAAATAAATAAAAACAGGCAGCTCTGGGGAAATGTTGACTTTTATTTATTTACATTGTGTGTGTGTGTGTGTGTGTGTGTGTGTGTGCATGTGCGTGTGTGTGTTTTACTGAGGACTGAACTCAGATGCATTGTACCCGTGCATTAGATACCCAGCCTTTTTATTTTTGTTTTAAAACATGGTCTTGCTGGGTTGCTGAGTTCTTGATAGCCTCAAAACTGTGATTTTCCTGTCTCAGCCTCCAAATTCTAGGATAAGAAGAGTGTTCTACCATGCCCAGCTGATCTTTAATTTTTTTTTTTTTTTTGCAGTACTGGGTATAGAACCCAGGAACATTATTCTACCTCCAAGATACACCCCAGACATTATATATATATATGCGGGTCTGGGTATGGAACCCAAGGGCATTCAACCTCTGAAAAGCTACAACCCCTGACCCGTTTTTTATTCTTTATTTTGAAACAGGGTCTCACTGGGTTGCAAAGGGCCTCACTAAGTAGCTGAGGCTGTCTGCAAACTGCGATCCTCTAGTCTCTCCTCTAGTCTCAGCCTCCCAAATCCTGGGATTACCAACATGCACCACCACGCCCGGCTTTTAGTCTTTATTTTGAAAAAGGGTTCCACTAGTTTGCAAAGGGCCTCACTAAGTTGCAGAGGATGTCCACGAATTGTGATCCTCCTGTCTCAGCCCCCAAATGCTGGGATTATAAGTGTGCACCACAACTCCCAGCTGATCTTTCTTTTTAATAAAAAAAAAAACCACTGACTAATCTTGCAAAACCACTCTGTACTAAATATTACAGAATACTTTTTAGAATTATAATTGCTGGAGCCAGTGTGGTGGCACATGCCTGTAACCCCAGTATTTAGGAGGCTAAATCAGGAGCATCTCAAGGGTAGTCTCAGCAACTCAATGACATCCTATTTCAAAATACAAAACAAAAAAGGGTTAGGGATGTAACTTGGAGGTAAAATTCCCCTGGGTTTCATCTCCAGTACTGAAACAGAAATAAAACAGTTATAATTGCTTGGAGTGTGGTAAGTCTGGTCATACGTTATTGGTGATTTTTAAATTCTGAGAGAGAGAGAGAGAGAGAGAGAGAGAGAGAGAGAGAGAGAGAGAGAGAGATGTGTGTGTGTGTGTGTGTGTGTGTGTGTGTGTGTGTGTGTGTAGTGCTGGGGATGGAACTCAAGGGCTACACCCTTAGCCCTCTTTTTATTTTTTATTTTGAAACAGTCTTGCTAAGTTTCTGACAGCATCACAATACTTGCTGAGGCTGTCTTCAAACCCGCGATCCTCCTGTCTCAGCCTCACAAGTACTGCATTATAGGTGTGCACCACTGTGCCTGGCTTCCTGAGTCTTCTAAAAATCCATTGGTTTGACTTTGATGCAGCATTTCAGGAGCCATGAGAAGACTCAGATGTTCTGGCCCAAAGCCCATTCTCCTAAAAAGTTGCCATCACACCCAAAGTGCCAAACTTGCGTTGGTGGTACAGTGGTTAGCATAGCTGCCTTCCAAAGTGCCAAACTCACAGGTGTTTTCTGGATTGGCACTTCGTGTTTGCTTTCTCTTCTGCTTTGCCACTGGGCTTACCCACTGGGATGGTAAGAGAGTAAAGCAAAAGCTTGTGGTAAGCACACCTATTCATACAGCAAACGTTCCTGAGGACCTTCCCACCACATCTCAGTGCCACCATAAATACATGCAAAGCCACCTTGTTTGTACGGCAGGACAGGAAGGCATCCAGGCCTTGTACTTCCCCCATGGGTCACGGAGCATCACAGGCTTCCGTGATGAACTGAAGGTCCTCCTTTATCCCTCCTCTTTGTGGGCCAAGCATAAAAAAACAAATGGAGGCCACAAGGCCAGGCATGGTAGCCCACACCTATAACTCTAGTACTTGAGAGGCTGAAACAGGAGGATTCCAATTTGGAGTCCAGCCTCTGCAAATTATGCAAGACCCAGTTTCAAAGTGAGAAAAGGCCAGGAGTGCAGGTCAGTGGTACAGAGCCCCTGTGTTCTACCCTCAGTACCACATGAAAAAAATATTTTCAGTTTTCTGTAAAACTGAGAGCCTATTTATTTTTGTTCTTTCTTTTCTCGCCAGGGTCAATGTAAAGAAAGTGAGAACCCGAGAGTTCGTCACAGAATCATAAGAGACGATACTCGCTTGGAAAGGTTAGAGGAAGAGTTGAAGGTAAGTCCTTTAGCCTCAGAGATCTCGTTTTCACAAGGGAAAGGGGAATTACAAATGTAGACTCCTACGCCGGACTGTAATCCGGCACATGCTTGTAATCTCAGTAGTTGGGAGGCTGAGACAGGAGGATTGCCCGTTCGTGGCCAGCCTCAGCTGCTTAGTGAGGCCCTCCACAACTTACTGAGACCCTGTTTCAAAGTAAGAAATAAATCGGGCTTGGTAGCACTCACCTACAATCCCAGTATTTGGGAAGCTGAGACACAATAAATAAATACTAATGATACTAAATAAATAAACAATAACATGAAATAAATAAGTAAATAAATAATACTAAATAAATACTGATAATGAATACTAAATACTACAATTAATAAATAGTAGGGTGAATATCTATGTAGTAAATAACACAGCAGAAAATTTATACTATGTAGGAAATAAACAGAAGATTTATAAAGTATAAACTAAAGGAAATACAAAGAAAAGATGAATACTTAGTAATAATAAGAGTTTTTAATCTGTTTCTCTTGGTCTGGGACTGATGAAGAAGTTGAACAAGCTATGCCTCTTGGGAAGAGGGCTTTTAAAGGTTACTGAGGTTCCCATCTGCTCTTTTATGATTGGTCAGAATTGGATTTGGGGGAACCAGTGGCTTTTGTACAGTCTTTATCCTTAATTTGAATTGTTCTCTGGTGGGCTGGTGGGTACTGGTTTCCTGGGGCCCACCCATCTGTCATCTTCCTTTCACTTGCCCCCCACCTCACAACAGGTGATGCAGATGTCCTGCTGTATCCTTCCTCTTCGCAGGTCTTCTGCCCTGCCTCACTTGGGAGGCTGAGACTGGAGGATCACAGGTTCAAAGCCAGCCTCAGCAATTTTGCGAGGCCCTCCATAACTTAGCGAGACCTTGTTTCAAAATAAAAAATAAAATAGGACTTAGGGTGAGCTCAGAAGTAGAGTGACTCTTAGTTCAATTATCATACCACAATAAAAAGAAAGAAAAGAAAAAGATTGCCCTAGTAGTTTAATTTCACAAACATCCAGTTTTTTTCAATGATGCTACTATTTTAAGTTTACTATTATTTGCAGCATTAAAAAACAAAAAACTGGCATAGCCTGGTGTTAAGCCCAGTTCTTGGGAGATTGAGACAGGAGGAACACGGGTTGGAGGCCTGTGAGACCCTGCCTAAAAATGAAAAAGGGCTAGTGTTGGGTTATATGGGGACAAAGAAAACACAGTTTGATGGCAAGGAACAGGGTTTGTTCAGAACTAAAACCTGGGAGGAGGCAAGTGACCAGGAGAAGAGTCCACGAGCGTCAGGGGCCCCCTGCTTACAGTCTTGGGCCTTTTGTAGGGTGTCAGGAGTCAGGGAGAGCAAAGCAGTCATGTATTTCTCCAATTGGTGGGCTTGATGCCGGCCAGAGGAGGTGAGTTCATGAGACTAGGGGCAGGCGATGGTCAAGGTGTTTATGTTTGTGCCTTTCCTGGGTCCATTTGTTCTCAGTCCTCTGTAGTCAGACCTCACACCTGAATCTTACCATCAAATCTCACAGTGCCCACAGCTAGGAGTAGCTACGAGTGGCTCGGTGGTCCACTCCACAGTACCACAAACAAACAGACATAATACAAATGATATTTGGTCTTATTATACCTGAAACTTTTTTATCACTTATATATATGACTCTTAGGATCCAGATTCACCTCCCAGATCTGCCTTATCTAGGGCTTCCTCAACTTAGTGGGCTGAAGTGCACAGGGCAGTAGGGAATGCGCCCGGAGGGAGCAGCCCCTTTGCTCACTGAGTCACTCTTCGCAGAGCTCTAAGAGGCAGGCAGCACGGAAGCTGGACCGCATCTCTCACCGTATGGCAGAGCAGGAGATGGACTTTGCCGACCAGAAAGCCCAGTACCAGCTCGAGATAAGACACCTCAGGCGGATAATACAAGAGAAGCAGGAGGTCTTGGATAAGGTGCAGCGACAGAAACGGTACGGTCACCCAATCACAGCCATCAAACAGGAGGCCCTTTGTGTCAGTGCTTCATAGAATTTTCTGGTAAAACCCCCCTCGGCCTGAATAATATTCCATTGTATATATGTACATTGTGCATATTCCATTGTGCCACGTGTGTGTGTGTGTGTGTGTGTGTGTGTGTGTGTGTGTGTGTATGTGAGATACTGAAGGCTGAACCAAGGAGCATTCTACTTCTGAGCTCTACCCCCAGCCCTATTTAATTTTATTCTTTTTTATTTTGAAACAGGGTCTCACTAGGTTGATTAGAATCTCACTACTTCCTGAGTTTGGTCTTAGCCTGGGATCCTCCTGTCTCAGCCTCCCACGTACTGGAAGTACAGGTGTGCACCACCATGCCTGGTTTGGGGGTGTTTTTCATCAAGCTGTGCCTGGTGCCTGGCCAGTAGCATGGACCTCGAGGAAGCCATGGCTCACAGGAAAAGCGACTCTGGACAAGTTGGCACGTCACCACCTCCCTCAGCCTCCTGCCTTGCTGTGAAAACAATAGTGCTATGTCCCGCACTTGCTAATCCAGTTTCTAGCATTTTCCAGAACCATCTGGTAGTATCTGAGAAGAGGTGGCCTCGAGTCCTGTGCTGCTGGGCAAGGCTTTTCCTGCTCCCAGGCAGAGGCCAGCTGTTTCCTTCCCATGCGCTGCCTTGGAGCTCCTGCCCTGTGAGGTGGTGGCGCAGGCTGGTGAGGGCATGAATGCCCTTGTCTGCCCTGTTATCCATAGCAGACATGGTCATTCACCCAGAGCCCCTGTCTTGCCATATTTCTGTATCTTGCAAGCCTCGGCTCCCTCTGGCCACTGTCCCTCCTGCACAGGGTCCAGGCCAGCATCTGTGTCCTCAGGTATGTGTCCCACTCCTCTGGCTCCTCCCCTCACCCCCTGACTCTTCGTCATGTCTGAGCCCATCAGGTTCTCTAGGTGGATGCCTGTGAAAGGACCCCAGGTTGCAATGTGAGTATTGTATGTGGTAATGGGAACTGGACCCAGGGGCATTCTACCTCTGTGATACATCTCCAGCTCCATTTTATTTTTTATTTTGAAAAGGGGTATTGCTCAGTTTCTGAGGCTGGCTTTGAACCTATGATACTTCTGATTCAGCCTCCCAAGAACTGGAACTACAGGCATGTGCTACCACCCTCCCTAATTGTTGCTATTTTGAATGTTTATTTTATTTTCTTTCTCTCAGAATAATGGAGAATCAGCTTGAAGATTTTTGCAAGCCTACATCCACGGAGAACCACCGAATGCCAGAACTTGTCAAGGAAACTCCAGAGAAGACAAGCACATGGGATGCCTCAAGAGCTTTCCAGGACCCCTGTCCTAACACCAGCTCCCAGAGAAACCTTTATTCTTGGACTTCCTCATATGGACATAATAATTAAGTGTTGAATTGTATGAAATCCTTTTATAAATTTAGATAATATTTAAATATTGTTTAATGTTATTGATGTAAAGGGTAATGTAAATAAAATCATTCATTGTCAAAAACGAGAAAAATAGTTAGCTTTACATGTTTGTTGATACAGATGCAACTTTTCTTGATAAGTGGAGATGTTGTCTTTCGACTTTATTAAAGGTGCTGAATGGCATTAAATTCATTATTGTCCTTTTCTGTTTTACTTGTGAAAATATAATGCACTAAGGGGGAATGGAACAACTGTATTCACCAGTTATACTGGGCAGAAGGTTTTTGTGTAAGTATGTGTTTCCGTTTGAATGGTGGGGGTTCTTTTTCTTATTCAACTAAAATTTGTTGAATAGAAAAATTAATACTAATAGGCATCTCAGTGCAGCTTTAACAAATCTTTATTATGAAATCAGTAGGAGACAGAGCAGTAGGAAATGGAGAAGGAAAAAGCAACATTCTGACTCGCATGCTGGAGAGCCCGGAAATGGAGCTCTGGCCCCTTTTGGAGACGCCCAGCCTTTAAATAGATCTTGTATTGGTAGCTTTCTCATCAGCGTCATCAAGGCAATGCGCTAGTTACTTATTCCTTAGCCAGGTGGTGCCTCCTTTTCTCTGGACAGTGCACTTACTAAGTGCAAGGGTCAAGAATCTACCTGGCCCTTGTCTCTATTGTATTGGGCAGTATTAGTTGCTCATCAACTAGGGTGCTTTGAAGCTGCACACAGTTTACCTTTCCTTTGCCCAGGCCGGATCACAGAGGAGAGGAGGTAAACAGAGGCCCCGGTTGCCTCTATAGCTTAATCATTAGAATGAAGGGCAAAGACAGAGAGGAACTCTGCATTGTGATAGCTGCAGCATCCTCCCTGCCTGAGTGCCTGCACAGCACTCAGGCCCTGACTATATTATACATTTTAAAAATTATCAAAGAAAATTTTCAAATACCGACACATTAATACATTTTGATACCTCTTCCCAATACTGGTATAGTATGTATTGTATAATTGATGCATGTTTATTTTTAGCATTGTATTATTGACTCTGGTGTTAATAAATGAACAAATGCCTATCTGGAGAAAGAGCTAAGAAAAAAAAAGAAGGCTACTCAGTTCTTCAGTTTTTCATATTAGGCAGGAGCCTGGCTATTTGCTTGATAATGCCTCTGGGCTAGAATCTAGAAGAGTACATTAGTCTTTTCCACAGGCTCCCTCTGAAGTGAACACAGTAGGTCATGCAAGAAAAAGCATATAACTCTGGAGAAAAGAGAAACAATGCACATGAGTGCCATTGTGCTTCTGCCTCCTGTTTACACTAGGCAAAACAAATCTCACTCATGCCACCCTTCTCAAGTGTAAGTAAGAAAGTGCATAAAAGAACTTGCATATTCTGAACTCAGGGCTTCGACCTGGAGCGTTGCTACTGAGCCTCACCAGTGATTAAAGAGGCCTGCCATCCTAGTGGTGAGGTGGAATAGAAGGAATGACATTTTAGGTAGAAAGGAGGCATATTGGGAAGGAAAGGAATATATTGTTTTAAAATCTGAAATCTTCAGATTCACAGTGATAACAGAGCTTGGTTATGCTTAAAAAAGCCAGGCCCACACTTTTAGATCATAATGGGCTGGCTCGGGAAATCCCTGAGACGGTTAAACCTGAGAGAGCTTCACCTTTTGTCAGAGTTCTAGAAGATCCCCAGCAAAGTCATGAACCTTTTGTTAAAGAGCCCTGCACCTCAGCAGCCCCACCTTCCTGTCCTCCACTCCTGAGGAGTACTGTCCCAAAAAAGAATTCCTACCTTTTGTGAACCAGAAAGCTTCAAAACGAAGAGGCAGCCTTCTAAAAAATAGGACCGGGGGTGTAGCTCGTAGGTAGAATGCCCCTGGGTTCCATCCCCTGTACTGAAAAAGAAAAAAAATGAAGGTTAGTTCTCTTGCCTTCTTGCTGGTGAAGTCAGCATGCCTGAACTCTTTTGAAGTTCCTACACGAAGATCATGTATGTGTTTCCATACATCAGACAAGCATCTGGAGGGTACGGTATTTGCTCACACCTACGGCCCTTCCAGGGGAGGTCAGAGAAGGCCTTGTGATGGCTGGCCAGGGGATGGCAAGGCCTCCCCAGCAATCACAGTCTTGGAGATTCTTGCCCAGCCGGAGTTAGGCATGGTCCAGCAACACTCTCCCTCTCTGCCAGCATTGGCCTGATCCCAGCGATGTCTTCCTGGAGCCCTGTGTCTTCCAGGCACACAGCACGGCTGAGCAAACCCCAGGCATGCCAGGCAGCTGTGGGTTGAATGGGAGGCCTGGTCCCCATCAGGACTCTGCAGCCCTGAGCAGGAGGAAGGGCTGAGGGTGAGGACATGTGGGCCCGAGGAGGACTGTCTTTCCTGAGGGAGCACCATGCCCTGTGGCTGGGCTAAGGCTGCTCCCCAGAGACCCTGCTTCATCCTGGGCACAGGCTCTGCCCAGACTAGCAGGCTCATGCATCACTGACATTGTGCTCTGGAAGTCAGGCCTGGGTAGCTTCTAAGGGCTGACGTTCTGACGAGGAGCTTGAATCAGGTTTCTCTCTCTCTTTCTCTCTCTTTAGTACTGGGGGATAGAACCCAGGGGCACTATATCTTCAACCTACACCCCTACCTTTTATATTTATTTATTTATTGTTTTGTGTTTGTTTACTTGTACTGAGCATTGATCCCAGGTGCTTTCTACCTCTGAGCTACACTCCCAGCCCTATTTTGTTTTATTTTATTTTAAACAGTCTCACTAACTTGCAAAGGGCCTCACTAAGTAGTTGAGTCTGGCCTTGATCTGGCGATCCCCTGTCTCAGCCTCCCAAGTACTGGTATTACAAGTCTGTGCCATCATGCCCGACATTCATTCATTCATTCATTCATTCATTTATTCATTCATATTGTGGGACTGGGAATTGAACCCAGGGACATTCTTCCTCCAAGCTACAACCCAGCCCTATTTTTAAAATTTTTATTTTGAAACAAGGTCTCACTAGATTGATGAAAGACTCACTACTTGCTGAGGCCGTCTTGACCTGTGGTTCTCTTCTCTCAGCCTCCCAAGTGCTAGGATTATAGGTGTGTGCCACGGTGCCCAGCTGGCTTTTTTTCTCTTTAAGAAAGTATTTTATAAGCCGGGCACTGTAACAAACCTTTGTAGCCACAGTACTTGGCAGGCTGAGATAGGAGGATTAAAGGTTTGAGGACAGCCTCAGCAAGTAGTGAGACTCCCATCAACCTAGTGAGACACTGTCTCAAAAAAAAAAAAAAAAAGGTCTGGGAATGTTGCTCAAAGTAGAATTTCTTGGTTCAATCTTTTTTTTTTTTAAGCCTGGGGATGGGACCCAGGGGCATTCAACCTCCAAACTACATCCCCAACCCCATTTTTTATTATTTATTTTGAGACAGGGTCTCACTAAGTTGTGGAGGGCCTAAGTAGCTGAGGCTGGCCATGAACCTCTGATCCTCCATTCTCAGCCTCCCGAATACTGTGATTACAAATCTGCAGCACCATCTAACCCCAGTTAGAAAATACTTTTTCTAGCCAGGTGTGGTGGCGCACGCTTGTAATCCCAGCATTCAGGAGGCTGAGACAGAAGAATTGCACATTTCCTGCCAGCCTTAGCAACTTAGTGAGACCCTGTTACAAAGCAAAAATAATAAAATGGAGCTGAAGGAGCCGGGCTCAGTGGCACGTGCTTGTAATCCCAGTACCTGGGAGGCTGAGACAGGAGGATCGCATAGGTTCAAAGCCAGCCTCAGCTACTGAGTGAGGCACTCAGCAACTTAGAGACCGTGTTTCTAAATAAAATATAAAATAGGTCTGGGAATGTAGCTTAGAGGTAGAAAACCCTTGGGTTCCATCACCAGTACCACACACACAAATGGAACTGAATGTATAGTTCAGAGGTAGAATGCCCCTGGCTTCTATCCCCCGTGCAACTAAATAAATGAATTAATTAAATAGAATAATAAAATAGGGCTGGTAGTGTAGACTCCCTTGAGTTAAATCACCAGACCACAAATGAAAAAAAAAGAAGTATTATATAATTCCAGTACTTGAGAGGCTCAGTCAGAGGATGGCAGGTTCACGGCCAGCGCATGGTAACTTAGATCCTGTTTCAAATTAAAAATTAAAAGGGCTGCAAATGCAATTCAGGGGTAGAATGCCCCTGGCTTGACTCTCCAGTATCACAAAAATTTATATAAAATAAAAAGTATTTCTGCCCTCTATTGATATATAATACAGCAAACGGTCAGCTCACTCGTGCTCAGATGAGTTGTGCTAAGTGAGCTACCTCCAAAGCCCTCCCTTGCTCCTTCCCAAGCAGGCTCCCCACCCTGAATCTCCACTGTGGACTGGTTTCGCTGTCCTGGAGGTCCATGGGGAGCTCCTAGGAGCTGCTCCTAGAAAGTCTCACCCTACTCAGCGGCATCACAGAAAGTCCTCTGTTCCTGAGTGCCTCTCTCCTGGCGGGGAGCCTGTGGCCAGGACTCCAAGTCCTGGCTTTAGCCACTTGGTGGGAGAACTCCTTCCCACTCTGCCCAGCCAGTAGGTGTCTCCCAAGGGTCTTGGCTGGTGGCACCTGTTTGCTAAATCAGCCTGTGCATGGAGAGCAGTAAGAGAGGGCTGCACCCTGAGCCAGGCCGGCCCCTTCCGGCTCCTAGTCCTGGTAGGAGTAGCTTTTCATGCCTCAGTTCTCTCCTCTGTGAAATGGGGTGGTGTGGTAGCCCCAACTTATGGGACTGTTGTGAGGATTAATCAATTTTTTTTTTTTTTTTTTTTGCTGTACTGGGGATGGAAATCAGGGTCATTCTGCCTCTGAGCTCCACCTCCAGCCCTAGTTTTTATTCTTTATTTTGAAACAGGGTCTCACAGAGTTTCAAAGGATCTCACTAAGTAGCTAAGGCTGGCCTTGAACCACATTCTTCCTGTTTTAGCCTCTTGAATGCTGGAATTACAAGCATGGGGCACCACGCCAGATTCCAGTCAATCAATTTAAAACAAGCAAAGCAGTCAAGTGGGCACATGCCTGTAATCCCAGTACTTGGGAGGCTGAGACAGAAGGATCACAGGTTTGCAGCCAGCCTCAGCAACCTAGTGAGATCGTGTTTCAAAAATTTTTCAGAAGAGCTGGGGATATAGCTCAGAGATTGAGTGCCCTGTGTTCAACCCCCAGTATCAAATATAAAGATAAAGCAAGCTAAGCCCCAGGTCCAGTGTCCTGCTGTTACCATGATAGCAGCTCAAGGTGGACGTGCTTGGGGCGGGTTCTGTTTGGCTGCACTGGCCCTAGGTGGGAAAGGGCCACGTCTGGTCCCTCTAAGCTAGGGGGCTACAGTGACCCCTCCTCCTTCCTGCATGTCCCAGGTGGGCCTGCTGAGTGGCATCTGCATCATCGTGGGCACCATCATTGGCTCTGGGATCTTCATTCCCCCAAGGGCTCCAGTACACCATTTGCTTCTCTATTCCTAACTTCCCATAATAGAGCTATTATCTACTTTGATATTAACAGCCAGTGTCTGAAGACTGAGTTTCTCCTGTGATGGGCAAGCTTCCTGCAGATCCTGTGTGAAGTAGATCTCATTTAACCCTGCACAATTGAAACATATCTTTTCCTTTTTTCCCTTTTTCTCTTTCCTTTGGGCCAGAGGGGCATTCTACCTGAGTTATACCCAGGCCTCTATATTTTTTATGTTGGTTTGGGTTGGAAGGAGTGTTTGTTTTTATTTTTGGTACTAGGGATGGAACACAGGGGCATTCTATCTCCAAGCTATACGCTTACTTTTATGGTGTGAGATAATATGGTTTTGGGGAAACCGTCCCCGAAGACCCCTGTTAGGGTTCTGGACACAGTTTCCCTCAGAACACACACAAAAAAACCCAAACAGAAAAACTGCGGGTTGTTGTCCTGAGCTAAGGGTTAATGCACATTAGCCTGGACTTTTGCTGAAGATTTAAAGAAGTTTATTGGGACTTCTGGGAAGATGGCGATGGAGAAAAGCAGTGCTTACGAGTCCCACTAACAATTGATCTCTACTACCATAATATCAGTGCCTTTCATAGCCAGAAAACACTATCAGCAGAGAAAAAAAAACTGTAAATACAAGGGACAGAGAAAAAGAGGGCTGGAAAAATGAGACACCAGAAAGAAACAAGCCCGCAGTACTGTGGCTGGAACCACGGCACGGAGCTGCGCGGGTTCCATCTTCCCTTGCAGCACCAGGCTCCAGAGAGGAGGGGGAATCAGAACAGAGCTCTGAACCAGAGAGGAGATACGCTAGCCTCATGCTCAAGGATGTGGCAGCAGTGCCTTTCTGCTATTACTTCCTTGAAGAGAGTATTGATCCCTTTGGTTTCACCTTCTTTTTTCCTCCTCTATTCCAATTATTCTTAGGTTAGCTCTCTTAAAATGGGCCCATATTTCTTCAATGTCAGATTCCTGCTCTTGGATTTTTTTTCTAAATTAGAAACTATGCATTCATTTTTGGAATGATCATCTTCAAGAAGTGAGATTCTATTCTCCATGTGGTCTAATCTGTTGTTTATACTTTGAATTGAGGCCTTTACTTCATTAATTGCATCCTTTATCTCTTTTTGACTCTCTCTAAATTCTTTTAGAAAGTCCTCTATTATTTCTAAAGTTATTCTCCTGATATGATCTTCTAGAGATCTTTGGATTTCTGTCTTATCAGATTCTGATGTTGTGGAGTTGTGGGCATTCACTGCTCCATTGTTATTTCTCTTTCCCATGATTTTGGAAGTTCGTGCCTTCTCTGGGTTCTTCCCTGGGTCACTACGAGTTCACTTAAGATGCTCTGGATCTCGAGTCTGTGGTATCTCAGTCACCACTACTCCTTTACTGGGTTGTATCACAAATTCTCAGACCCAGGGAGTCAATCGAGGCTGCCCAGATTGTGGGGGGGGGGGTTCCAAAGTTGGGCATTCTCCAGTGGGGAGTTGTGACTATGGTATGATATCTCTGCCACCGCCATTCCTCCACTGGGTTGCACTGCTAAAATCTCCGACCCAGGGAGACTATGTGCACAAGTCCTTGGGAGTACAGTACTGGGATTTCTCCACTAGGGACGCAATTTGACTCGTGGTTGTTGAGTGCACTGATGGAGCTGTAGTGAACTCGGTAGATTCACTGCTGCCGCCACTGGCAATATGGCACCACTGCCACGCCCTCGGCCGTGTTGCGGCGTATTTCTTCTCTGGTTTTGAGCTCCGCTCTGAGTCCCTGCCAGGTGTGCTGTGCTCGGCCCTTGGGAGCTTTAGATGCTTCCTGCACCAACAAAACTGCTGCCTGCTGCCTGGCTGTTCAGCACCTGCTCACTTCTGCTCGCTGTCCACCCCTCCTCTCTGGAGCCTGGTGGCTGGTTGAGTGCGTTGGTCTTCAGCTGTTCGGTGAACTCGCTGCTGCTGCCGGCAGTAAGGCGTTGCTGTTGCATCCTCGGCTGTGAGGTTGGCGTAGTTCTTCTCTGGTTTTAAGCTCCACTGAATCCCTGCAGGGTGTGCTGATCCTGGCCCTTGGGAGCTTTAGACGCTCCTTGCACCGAAAAAACTGCTGACTGCCACCTGGCTGTTCAGCACCTGCTCACCTCGGCTCGCTGTCCACCCCTCCTCTCTGGCGCCTGGTGGCTGGTTGAGTGCATTGATCTAGAGCCGTCCGGTGAACTCGTCGCTGCCGCCAGCAGTAAAGCGCTGCTGCTGCATCCTAAGTCACGAGGACAGTGTACCTCCTCTCTGGATTTGAGCTCCGTTCTGAGTTCCCCTTCTCTCTGGAGCCTGGTGCTGCTAGGGAAGATGTAGGCCACGCCGCTCCACACCGCGGCTCTGGCCGCTCCAGCCGCTTCATGCCACAGCTCTGGCTGCTCTATGCCGCGGATCTGGCCGCTCCGGCTGCTCCGGCCGCTTCGTGCCACGGCTCCGGCTGCTCCGCGCCGCGGAGGCCATGGCACTTCGGGCTAGTTTCTTTCTGGTGTCTTGTTTTTCCAGCCCTCTTTTCTCTGTCCCTTGTATTTACAGTTTTTATTTCTTTGCTGGTGGTGTTTTCTGGCTCTGAAAGGCGCTGGTTTTGTGGTAATAGAGTTCGATTGTTAGCGGGACTTGTAAGTGCCGCTTTCCTTCGTCGCCTTCTTCCCAGAAGTCTCTGTATATTTTAGATATTAGTCCTCTATCAGAGGAGTAGTTAGCAAAACATTTCTCCCATTCTGTCAGCTCTCTGTTGATGTTCTTGATAGTTTCCTTTGTTGTACAGAAGTTCTTCAGTTTAATGCAATTCTATGTATTAATGTGTCTTAATTTCTTGTGCCTTGGGGGTCTTGTTGAGACAGTTTTCACCTTTGCCTATGTGTTGTAGTGTTGGACCTACGCCCTCTTCAAGGAGCTGCAAGGTCTCTGGTCTGATTTCCAAGTCTTTGATCCATCTTGAATTGAATCTTGTGCAGGGTGAGGAAGTGGGGTTTATTTTCATTTTTGTGTATATAATTAACCAGTTTTGCCAACAACATTCGTAAGAGAGGCTGTTTTCCAGTGTATGTTTTTGGCCCCTTTGTCAAAAATCAATTGGCTGAAAGTGTGCAGATTTGTTTCTGAGTCTTCTATTCTGCTCCATTGGTCTATGTGTCTGTTTTTGTTCCAGGGCCATGGTGTTTGTATTACTATGGCTTTGTAGAATTGTTTGAAGTCAGATATTGTGATTCCTCCTGCATGGTTCTTGTTGCTGAGAACTACTTTGGCTATTCTGGGTTTTTGTTGTTCCAAATGAATTTAAGGACTGATTTTTCTATGTCTTTGAGGAGTGACCTTGGTAATTTAAAGGGTATTATGTTGAATCTGTTGATCACATTTGGAATAATGGCCATATTTATATTTATTCTGCCTATCTAATAGCATGAAAGATCTTTTCACCTTCTGTGGTCGATTTTGCTTCTTTTTTTAATGTTTTATAACTGTTTATACAGGTCTTTACCTCCTTGGATAGGTTTATTCCTAAGTATTTTATTTATTTATTTATTTATTTATTATTTATTTATTTATTTATTTAGTGAAGTACTGGTGATGGAACCCAGGCACATTCTGCCTCGGAGCAATACCCCAACTCTTTTTATTTATTTATTTATTTATTTATTCATTCATTTACTTATTTATTTCTTTGTTTTGCAGTACTGGGGATGGAACCCAAGGGCATTCTACCTCTGAGCTACAATCCCAGCCCTACTTTTTATTATTTATTTTGAAACAGGGTCTCACTGCATTGCAAAGGGCCTCACTAAGGAGTAGCTAAGGTTGTCCTTGAACCTCGATCCTCCTATTTCAGTCTTCCAAATACTGGGATTACAAGCATATGCCACCATACCCAGCTTTTTTAAAAAATTTGAAACAGGGTCTCACTGATTTGCAAAGAGCCTCATTAAGAAGCTGAGGCTATTTGTGAACCCTGTTCCTTCTGTTTCAGCCTCCCGAATGCTGGGATTATAAGCATGTGCCATCATGCCCAGCTTAGTAGTTTATATTTTTGTGGGATATCCTGAGTGGAAGTGCTTTATATATTTTTGTCAGTGGATTTATGGTTGTTATACCAGAAAGCTTCAGATTTTTTTAAGATTGATTTTGTATCCAGACACTTTGCTGAATTTGTTGCTCAGTTCTATAAACTTTTTGGTTGAGTTTGTTGGGTCTTCTGGGTATAGTATTATGTTATCTGCAAATAGGCATAGTTTTAGTTCTTCTTTTTCTATTTGTACTCTTTTAATTTTCTTCTCTTGCCTTATTGCTCTGGCTAGAGTCTCAAGTACTATATTGAAAAGAAATAGTAGCCGGGCATGGTGGCACATGCTTGTAATTCAGCATTCGGGAGGTAGATAGAGACTGGAGTATTGTGCTTTGCAGACAGCCTGGGGTGTACCTGGGGTGTAGAATGCCTTTGTGTTCCATCCCCAATACTGCAAAAAAAGGGGGGGAGTAGTGATAATGGATATCTTTGTCTTGTTTCTCATTTTAGGGGGAATTCTTGCAGATTTCCCGTTTGATATGATGTTGGCTGTGAGCCTCTTGTATATTGCCTATATGATGTTGAGGTATGTTCCTTCTATTCTAATTCTCTTAAGTACTTTTAGCATAAACAGGTATTGAATTTTGTCAAATGCTTATTCTGCATCTATTGAAATAATCATGTGATTTTTGTCTTTGGCTCTGTTTATTTGATGAATTCCATGGATTGTTTTCATATGTTGAACCAGCCATGCATCCTTGGTATAAACCCAACTTGGTCATGGCAAATGATTTTCTTGATAGGGTTTTGAATGTGTGTTGCTAGTATTTTGTTTAGCAGTTTTGCATCTAAGTTCATCAGTGATATAGGCCGATAGTATGCTTTTCTTGAGCTGCCTTTATTTGATACTAATGTCATGTTGGCTTCAGACAATGTATTTGGGAGAGTCCTGTTTCTTTCTATTTCATGGTATAGATTGAGGAGAATTGGGATTAGCTCTTCTTTAAAGGTTTTATCAAATTCCTTTGGGAAGCCATCTGGTCCTGGTCTTTTGTTTGTTGATTGTGGCTTAGGATGTGTTCTAGTTTGATGAAGATTCCATGAGCAGCTGAGAAAAGTGTGAACTCTGCTATAGTTGGGTGGAATATTTTGTATGTGTCTAATAGGATCATTTTTTTCTGGTGTCCTTTAGGTCTGAGGGATCTTTATTGACCTTTTGTCTAGAATACCTGTCTAGCGATGAGAGAGGAGTGTTGAAGTCTCCCAGTATTATTGTATTGGGATCTGTGTGTGACTTAATGTCAGAAAGAGTTTGTTTATGAAAGTGGCTGCACCCATGTTTGGGGCATAAATGTTGATTCTCATTATTCCCTCTTTGATGTCTACTCTCTTCTCTCCATCTCTTTTTTGTTTGTTTGTTTCTTTTCTTTTCTTTGTCTTGTATGAAATCCACTTCAAATCACTCTACCTAAACACTACACTGGTTATTAGAATCCTCCTATATATTTACTTTATCTAATATCTACTATAAATTATCTTACTACACTCAAACTCTCATTCTACTCAATCCTATCTGCTACTTTATCCTAGTTTTGCATTTACTACTTCAACACCTTCCTCCTCACTCAACTTTCACCAGTGAATACAACACAACTTCCTCTTGTATATACCAGCTGACACCTACAAAATGAAATAAAGCTAACAAAACCAACATAGATACAAATTCAAGAAACCTGAAGTTATGAAGAGAAGGAATAGCAAGAAAGCCATGAGTTCCCACAAACCCACAATAACAGAAACCACTAACATAGAATTGCAGAGGTGGCCAGAAGGACAAATCAGAAGTTTAATAGTAGAAATAATACAGGATTTTGGAAAATAATTTAGAGACAGCCTGAAAGAATTAAAGGAACAAGTAAACAAAGAATCTGACACTCTGAACAGGAATCAGAAAGAAGCTCTGAAGGAAGTAAAGGATGCAATCATTGAAGTAAAGGCATCAAGCCAAACTATAACCAATAGAATAGACCACATGGAAAATAGAATTTCAATGTTAGGTGAATGTATAGTATATAATTTAGAAAAAAAAAACAGTTCAACAGCATGAACTGGACATATGGGCCAATTTTAAAAGAGCTAACCTAAAATAATAGACATAGAAAAGGGAATAGAAGGTGAAACCAAATGGATCAACAATTTTTTCAAAGAAGTAATATCAGAAAAATTTCTAAACATAGAAAAAGAATTTGATACCTAGGTAGAGTAAACATACAAGTGTCCCCTTTAAAAAGATAATAGAAACAGTTCACTACACTACATGATAATCAAACTGACTAACTAAAGGCCAAGAAGAGAATACTAAAGGCAATAAAAGCAAAAGACTAAGGGACATTCAGAGGCAAACCAATTAGAATCATTCCAGACTTCTCAGACCAAGTCATGAAAGCCAGAAGGCCTAGAGCAACATATTCTAGACTCTGAAAGAAAACAATTTGCAGCCCAAAATTTCCTGATTTGAAGTGGATTTAATACAAGACAAAGAAAAGAAACAAACATAAAAAAGAGATATGGGGAGAAGAGAGTAGACATGAAAGAGAGAAGAAGCTTGTAAAAGGGGTGGGTAAGAGAGCAAACAAGGGCCTGTGTGTCTGTGCCCCCCCAAAACCACCACAACAACATGATACAACCTTACAAATATATGAATACTGAGTGGACTTGGCCTTTGCAGTCCTCTTGAATCTGCATAGATTCTTTTAGCCATTTAAGGTTCACTCTCTATATCAGTTTCTTGAGCATGTTCCAAGCACTCTCATTTCCTCTGTAACCTATAGTAATGATGTCAGTTTGTAACCCCACTTTTTGGTCTCCTTTAATGATTAAGACCCTGGCTTGGTATCTGTCTCTGTGCAGGCACTAAGTGCCACCAGTGCCTCTCCCATTGCAAGTCTGGGTCTCTGAGCTCTCAAAAAAGGCATTTCTCTGAGATTCCCTCAGTCTATGCAGGAGGCCAGTATCACTGGTTCTGAAACTCTCAGTCTACATAGGAGGCTGGTATCACTGGGACTGGACCTAGTGTAAGCACAGGTCTCCACAGACCTTGAGCTTGTGTCTCTTCCCACTTATATAGGTGGTGGGTGCTGCTGGATCCAGACCCAGTGTATATGTAGGAGTCTGTGTTCTCCACAAAAGGGTTGTATTGGTCTGACTTCTCCCTGGTTCCCACAATTGGGTGGTCTATGGCAGTCATAGGAGGCCCTACTACAGCACCATGCCCTGAAAACTATAGGACTTTTTGCCCGATTGGCCTTAGAGGCTGTCTGCTAATCTGTGCCTTTGCTATGTCTGACAACAGACTCCATTCCCATCTTCACCAGAGTAAACTGTAATATCTCAGACCCTGCTAGTCTATCACTTGCTATCACGTCTCTTTGGCCTTGTTGGGCAGTGGCCTGTGGGGACATCTGGTTCATTACCATGTTGTTGAGCACTAATCTGTATCTCTGGAGAATGTGGTAAGCTTGGCTGCCATTGCTGCAGGTTGTAGCTAGGTCAGGACAGTAGTATCTGTGGAATATGGCATGAGGAGCTGACTGCTTACAATTCTGATGAGCTGCAGCTGCTTACTTTGCTTTACTTTGCTTCAAGTTATTGGCATTTTTGCTGGAGGTTTTTGGAGGCTCCAGTTCCTGCAGTCCTGATGCAATTAAACAAGATGGTGCCATCAGCCCCCTCCAAGGCTGTAGCCTTTAGGGGTGGACCAGGTACTTCTCTGCTCTCTTCTGCCTTCTAATTTTGTTCCCACATCCTTTCAATTTTGGGTACCCTGTTCGAGTCTATGTTGACTTTTTTCTCTTGTCAAGATACTGTTTTCATAGCTTCCCTCAGTTGCCTTCTTCCTGAAAGTCTAGGTGTGGTTTCTTTATCCTGTTTGAGATTCATTGAGTTTCTTGGGGCCATGAGTTTTATCAAATTTGAAAGCATTACAGCTATACTTTCTTTCTCTTCATGTTTTCCCTTTCTCACCCCCTGTTCCTGGAGCTGCTTGATAATGCCCTATAGATCACTGTGCTCCTGTACCTCTCTGTGATTCCCCTCATCCCCCAGTATTGGGGATCAAACCAGGGTCTCTCTACCATTGAACCCAGGGGCATTCTACTTCTGAGCTACACCCCCAGACACACAGTACTATTTTTTTCTGATTCATACTCTCAAATACTGGGGTTATAGTCATGCACAACCACACCCCATAATCCTCAGCCCTTTTTAGTTTGATTTCCAGATAGAGTCTCACTAAGTTCCTAAGGCTGGCATCAAACTTGTGATTCTGTCTTGGCCTCCCAAATAGCAGGTTTACTGGTATGTGTCACTCTCCCCAGATTCTCTCTGTGCTTTAACTAGATGGCTTCTATTTCTCTGTCTTCACATTCATGGAATTTTTTTCTCCTCCAGGCTAATGTCTTCTTCCTATTCAGTCTATCACCTCTTCACATATACATGTCTATAACGTTTACTTGAGTCTCTTTGTATTTTCTTTTTCTCTTCTTAGCATTGTTTACTCTACTTTCTGGAACCAATGGGGTTACTTATAAATATATAAGTAGCTGTTTAAAGCCTTCATTTGCCAGTGGCATTATTCCTCTCACTTCTACATCTCTTCTGTTGAATTTGTTTCCTCCCAGTTATGAATTGTATTATTATTACATTCCTGCTGGATTTGATACACAATAGTGTACACTGTGTGTGAGTACGTGGTCACTGATCACACTGCTTAAGTAGGTTAGATTTTGCTCTGATGTACATATTTAAGTTAGAGAGTGGCTGAACTCATTCAAAGTGTGCCCTTGCCAGGCTGGGCCCAAACAGCCTTTCTCCTTGGGCTGGGCTAGCCCATTGTAGGCAGCAGTATTCTTCTGAGGATTCCGTCCAGTGTCCTGTGTATCATCAGGTTTCTCCGCTCTGACTGGTGGGCTCACTGGTGCAATTTTTTGTTCCAGTGGCGGTACCCTCAGTCTAGAAATCTGAGTGGAGGGGTGTGCTGACTCGTGGGGGTTAGAGGTTTATAAGGAAAGAAAACCACAAGCAGATGATCCATCTATTCTGCTAAAATAAGCAAGCAGGTTTACAAAAGCAGAAACTTGCAGTTAGCTTATCTGGTGTACAGGTATGCAAGGCCATGCTGTTTTGTTACTCAGTCTCGTGGGGTTTGAGGTAAGGGTAGTTTAAGATGGTTGCCAGTTTTATTTTATTTTATTTGTGGTACTGGGGTTAGACCCAAGGGCTTTCTATCTCTGGGCTATACTCCCAGACCTATTTTATATCTTATTTGGAAACTAGGTCTCACTAGCTTGCTGAGAGTCTCACTACATAGCTGAGGCTGGCTTTGAACCTGCAGGATCCTCTTGTCTCACTCTCCCAAGTACTGGGATTGCGAGTGAGTGCCACCACACCTGGAAGTTGCCAGGTTTTAAAATGGAGTTGTATCGTCCCCTAAGACTCCGACCCGCAGGGGCTTAGAGAACGACACAGACACCTCTTCAGCTGAAATATGAATTCTTCTTTAATGGATCCTTAATATGTCTCAATATGTCTCTAATATGTCTCCTAATATCTCTGAATATGTCTGACAATGCGTACAACAAGCACAATATATATCAGCATCATAATCCCTCCCTCTATTCCCTACCAACCCCAAGCTTCCCACAGCTAGGGCAAGCACATTTCTGACTCTCTCATAGGCAGGCTGGTGGTAGCACGAGGTGCTGCGTCACTGATCATTCTGCAGGCACGTAGCATGGCACACTGTGCATGCTCAAGGAGACGTCCATCTTGTGAGTCTCATGACTTGGCTGCAAGCCTAGGTGCCATCTTGAGTCCACGCTGGCAATAAGCCTGGGTACCATCTCGGTCCAGCCGAGTGGGCCCCGACAGAGTTGCCTTTGCTATTACATTTGGTTCAAGCACAAGAATTTGTGGAGTAATCTTAAACTTAGCTGATTACAGAAAATGGGCGGCCCTTTCGATTTCCAGGCTTTCTGAGTGAAGGAACAACTCAGAGGTTACACACATCTAACAGAGTATTATTATTCCACCTCCTCACTTCTCATGTATATCTCAGCAGCCTGGGATAGTTCTCTCTCACAAATCCGCAGTCAGCCAAAGACTTGTGGGGACCCCTAAACATCCCCAGAGCCCTTTCTCCCTCTGTGACACTTGCCTTCACTGCCCCAGACATCCTGGCTGCCTCAACCTCCCTGACCTCTGACAGCCCCACCCAGCAAGTGTGCAGGTTCTGTTTGGGTTTTTCTGACTGACCTATGAGGCACAGAGGTGAGTGGTTGTAGCACGAGCCTTGTTCTCCCTTCTCCCAGGCTCACAGTCCTGTAGTGCCTATTGTCTATAATCTGAAAACTGTGATTTCTTATGTCTAGTCTGGTTTCCAGCAAGTCTATGCTGGCTGGAAATCATGGTTGGGAGCAGAAATTTTGTCTTGTTTGTTTTTTTTTTTTTTTTTCTTGTTGTTTTTTTTTTTTTTTTTTTTTTTCCTTTGTAGCACTGGGAATTGAACTCAGGAGCATTCTACCTCTGAGCTACTCCCCCAGCCCTATTTGTATTCTTTGTTCTGAAATAGGTTCTTAAGGTTGTGGAAGCCCTCACTAAGTAGCTGAAGCTGGCCATGAACCTGCGATCCTCCTGTCTCAGCTTCCCAAGTACTGGGATTGCAAGCATGCATCACCATGTCTACCTTGTTAAGTTAGTTTTCAACTAGAGATATGAGTTCTGAAGTGTGTGTGTGTGTGTGTGTGTGTGTGTGTGTGTGTTATCTTTTGTTTTGTGGGGATTGAACCAAGGGACCATCTACCTCTGAGCCACACCTCAGCCCTTTTTGTACTTTTGGTTTGCAACAAGGTCTTACTAGGTTGCTGAGAGTCTGGTCTCAGCCTACCAAGTACTGGATTACAGGCGTGAAATAACCACGCCAGGCTGAGTTCTAAATGTTGTATGTTACAGCTGACAAACTACACTGAAAAATCATCCATTCTCCTGTATCCCTGCTGGACTTGCCAAACTCCTGTCCTAAGTTGCCCTCTATGCAGACTTGTTAACACTGGAACCAGTGGTCAACAAACAAGGGTTCCCATTGTTCTCTGTTTCTTTTATCATAAAAATATGTTCATAGTTACATTATTAACATTATTATTTTTCTTTTTTTTTGTGGTACTGAGGGTAGAACCCAGGACCTTTCCTACCTCCGGGCTCTACTCCCAGACCTACTTTATACTTTATTTAGAAACAGGGTCTTACTAAGTTGCTGAGAGCCTCACTTAGTAGCTGAGGCTGGCTTTGAACCTATGCAATCCTCCTGTCTCAGCCTCCCAAATGTGGGGATTACAAGCGTGTGCCACCATGCCCGGCCTCTTTCTTTTTTTCTCTTTATTTTTTTTTTAGTGTCTTCTTTTTAATATAAATTTTATTGGTGCATTGTAGTCATACATCTCAATGTAGTAATAAATCTCAATAAAAATCTTGTGGAGATATACATGTATGCATCACCCAATCAGCCCTCCCCAATCTCTAACCCCTTCCCTCCCCCTCCCTCCTACCCATGCTTGGCTTCCTGACTGACTTTGATATGCTTAAGTACATCATGTGCTTTAAAGAGTTTCCCTTATCCTTCCTCTTATCCCCTCAGATATGCCATCTTAATTCCTCCTCTATAGGGTCCCTTCTTTATCTAGAGTTCTTCCTGTTGCCCATTTCTCCCTAATATCGTGCACATTAAGAAAAGCATCTGATTTTTATTTTTTGTGTGACATTTTACTATAAATGCCATAATTTTTTTCTCCCTTATGGCTTGGCAAATTTCCATTTTGTACATATCCCATAGTTTTGAATCCATTTATCTGTTGAAGGACATCTTGGCTGGTTCCACAGTTTGGCAATGGTGAACTGTGCAGCTATGAATATGCTTGTTCATGCATTAGTTTGGTATTTTGGTTTTCATTCTTTTTGGTAGACACCCAGAGGTGGTATTGCTGGATCATATGGTAAGTTCATTTTCCTTCTTCTGAGGATCTTCTATACTGTTCTCCAAATGGTTGCACCAACTTGCAATCCCACCAACAATGTATTAGAGCTTCTGTTTCTCCACACTTATTCCCACTTACTGAAAACCTGAAAGCCAGAAGGTCAGAAACTTTGACAAGATGATCCACACACAACCAATTTTTTCTAATAGAGGTCACTTGGGTGTGGAAATCTGCTGAGAGATTAGGTGAGCTAGCGGCAATTTCTAGTGCTTCCTGGCCACAGAGCTGAAGAAACCCGCTGGCCCTTTGCTGTGGAGCAGAACCCAGTTCCAGGCCTGCCACATAACAGGCTCCAGGCCTGGCCTCACTGGCTCCAGACCCAGACTCTCCCCAAGGCAGGCTCCTGGCTCGGCCTTGCTCGAGGGCAGGCTCCGGCCCCAGCCACACTGGCTCAGGACTGGGCCTTGCCCCAGGACAGGCTCAGGCCCTGGCCTTGCAAGCTCCTCGGACCCATCCTTGCTCCAGGGCAGGCTTCGAGCCTGTCCTCGCAGGTTTCAGACCCAGCCTCGCCCTGCAGCAGGTTCTGGTTTTGGCCTCACTGGCTCCAGACCCTGCCTTGCCACACAGCAGGCTCCATTCCTGTCACTGTGGGCAGGACGTTTACAGAAGTTCCCATTTTTCCACATATATATTTCTTTAAGTAGGACAAAAGAGCACGTGTCGTTTGCAGAAGCTGGGAGCCCAATTCCCTAGCAGCAATAGATTTTATCTCCCCACTGAAAGTGGAGGCTCACAGCCTCACCATGCAGAGCTGGATCTGCTGCTCCGAGCACACCCTGGCCCCCAGCGCAGCCCAGATGAGCGGCATGAGTGGACGTCTCATTTTCTCATTTCTGTTAGATTAAACATAATAGCCAAGTTTTGAAACCCATTAATATATCCATCAGGGTCTTATAAAAATTGACCCATTTTTCTTTCTTTTTTCTTTTGTGGGTCTGGGGATGGAACCCAGGGGCATTCAACCTCTGAGCTATACCCCCTGCCCTATTTTTGATTCTTTATTTTAAAACAGGGTCTCACTAAGTAGCTGAGGGGTTGAAATCAGAGGACTACATTAACATATGCATACCCATGTTCATAGCAGCACGGTTCATAATAGCCAAACTATGGAACCAACCTAGATCTCTATCAACAGATCAGTGGATTGCAAAATTATGGGAAATACACACAATGGAATTCTATTCAGCTCTAAAGAAAAATAAAATAATAGCATTTGCAAGAAGATGGAAGGAACTAGAGAACATTATGTTAAGTGACGTTAGTCAAGCATAGAAAGAGAAGGGACATATGTTTTCTCTAATATGTTCAAGCTAGGGAGTAGTGGTAATACCAGAGGGACTCCAGATGATGGAGGGGAAATCTCAGCAAAGCTTGAACGGAAGGATAGGAGAGGAAGAAAGCTGAGGTTGTTCAATGGAGGAACTATATACGAATATGCGTAATAGCATAAACACAACATGATTAACCTGGACACTCTCTGTTGTGGGGGAGGGAAAGGGAGGGGGAAGGGCATGAAGCACAATGTAAATGTACACCACTCTCAATATGTTCCACTTTTAAAAAATAAAAATTAAAACAAAAAAACAAACAGGGTCTCACTAAATTGCAGAGGGCCTCACTAAGTAGCTGAGGCTGTCCACAAACCGTGATCCTCTGGTCTCAGCCTCCCCAATGCTAGGATTCCAGGTGTGCCACCACACCCGGCTGGCCCATTTTTCTTTATACTGAACTAGCTTAGTAACATAACTATAACTAACTACAAGTCTATGTAGGTTAACAGTATTGACAAAAATAAAATATCTCTAGATTTTTATAAACTTAGAAAACAGCAATAATAATCAGAAGTAAACTTATTACTGGTAGATAATTTTATCTCTCTTATACAATAATTAGACATTTTTTTCTGTTCCATCTTGGGATTCTCCAGTGCAATGGCCAGTTGCACTGCTTTCTTCTCTATTTCCTACTGATTTTGTCAGGAAGACTGTTAAATCTGCACCCAAACCCAAGCAGGGCCAGATTCCCACCTCCTTTCCAGGTGTCCAGTGGGACAAGCTGGGGACAGCTGGGAACCGGGTCTCTGAGTTCTCAAGGAGCACGTCAGGGGTGGGCTGGCCGCAGCCTGGCACCCTGTGTCACTGGGTCAGTCAGGAGAGTCGCAGAGTCCTTGCTGTCCAACCCGTGCTCTCCCCACAGCCACTGCCCCCAGTTCCCATTACCCACACCTCTCTCTGTCCTATAACCCCAGTACTCAGAAGGCTGAGATAGAAGGAGTACAGGTTTGAGGCCAAACTCAATAACACAAGAAAACCCTCAACAATTTAGTGAGACCCTGTGGTAAAATATGCATAACATAAAATTTACCATTTTAACCATTTTTATGTGTACCCTTGAGTAGCATTAAGTACAGTCCTTTTTTAAGTTGGTGTGTGTGTGTGTGTGTGTGTGTGTGTGTGTGTGTGTATGTATGTGTTACTGGGGGTTAAACCCAGAAGCATTCTACCTCTGAGCTACACCCCCAGCCTTATTTTATTTGTATTTTGAAACAGGATCTCGCGAGGTTGATGAGAGTCTCACTACTTACTGAGGCTGGTCTTGCACCTGTGATCCTCCCGTCTCAGCCTCCCAATTACTGGGATTATAAGTGTGGGCTACTATACCTAGCTTATTTATTTATTTTAAAGCTATTGAAAGAGAAAGGGTTCAATGGCAAAAGGAAAATACTCCCCAGCTAGACTCTACTACCTTCCTAAATACTGCTTTTTTGGGGGGAGAGGGGGTACTGAACGTTGAACCCAAAGGCATTCTACCTCTGAGCTACACCCCCAGTTCTATATTCTTTTTATTTGAAGCAGGATCTCTCCAGGTTGCTGAGAGTCTGCCTACTTGCTGAAGCTGGCCATGAACCTATGATCCTCCTGTCTTATAATTGTGCCCCACCAGTCCTAAAGCCTGCACTTGCTTTTGAGTCTGCACAGAGAACTTTACAAATGTCTTGAGTTCAGGGGAACTTGTGTAGATGTATAAAGTGTGCCCTTCTTGGTGACACACAGCCTAGTGGACTGAAAACTACAATTCACTTTTATTTATTTGGGGCACTGGGGATTGAACCCAGGGGCATTCTACCTTCTAGCTCCATCTTTTTGCTTTTTTATTTCAAAACAGGGTTTTGGTAATTTGCTAATGCTCTCACCAGGTTGCTGAGGCCGATCTCAAGCCTGTGATCCTCCTATCTCAGCCTCACAGTTACTGGGATGACAGGCCTGTGCCACTGTGCCTGGCTGACAACTCACTTTTTTTTTTTTGGTGGTACTGGGGTTCCTGGAAGCCCTTTTACTTCCGGGCTACACTCCCAGACCTATTTTATACTTTTTTTTTTTTTTGAAACAGGGTCTCTTCAGCCAGGCATCTGGCTTCGAACCTGCGTGATCCTCCTGTCTCCGCCTCCCAAGCATGGGGATTACAAGCGTGCGCCACCACGCCCGGCGACAACTCACTTTTTAAAATAAAGGCAGTATCTATGTATTTCATGCATTTGAGAATAATGAGTCTCATCAGATTGGAGCCACGTGAGGGTCTAACAAAAATCAACCACTTGTGCACACACACCATTCTTCTGGATGCTCCAGTAGAGTTTCTCCATGTGCAAGAGACAACCTTGGGTATCAGAACATGGAAACAACTTACAAATCCTTTAAACATAAAGTCATGGCTGGGCATGGTGGTGCATGTGTGTTGTCCCAGTACTTGGGAGGCTGAGACAGAAGAATTATAGGTTTGAGGCCGGCCTCAACAACTTAGAAAGACTCTCAACAACTTAGATTCTCAGCAACATCATGTTCTGTTTCAAAAATAAGAAATAAAATAGGACTGGGAGTATAGCTTGGAGTTAGAATGCTCCTGGGTTCAATCCCCAGCTTTCCAAGACAGTAATCAAATACATAAGCTAATCTACTTATAATGAATTTGTTTTGGCTCAGAGCTTTCAGTCCACAGTCATTTGGCAGGAGCAAGTGGTAGAGAAGCAAAGCAAAACAGGAAGGGGTGAGGCTCCCATAATCTCTTCAGGGACCTCCCCCAATGACCTAACATCCTCCCACTAGGCTCCACCTCTTAAAGGCTCCACATCCATCCAAGAGCTCCACAGGCTGGTGCTTTAACACATGGATGTTTGGGGGTCATTTATTCAAATCATAGCACTGACGAGTGCTCTTGAAACCATGGAACAAAGCTCCTAGTTGAATCTTCGTTATCTTTGTTGGCTACTATTTCAGGCATGATGATAACACTCTGAACCAGAGGATAAGATAGTCTAAGACTGTCTTCTGTGGGCCCCTACCACCTGTTCTGTGATCCTGCATCTGGCTGGGTGTTGGTTCATTAGATATCTACACATGGTTGAACCCTCCTAGGAACAACCTCCTCCATAAAGGCCCAAGTTCTAAGTATTTCATGCACTATGTTGAGCATCAAACAATTCCTATTACCTGTCCTGAGATGTCCAGACCCTGCAGAGCAGCCAGGTGGGCCAGATGCCTGGAGATTCCACTGAAGATCCCTCTTCTCACTCCCCATCTGCCTCCACTGTTGGTGCTGCAAGCAAGAGAGATTTTCCTTCATTCATATGTTCCTGGGTTGCCAGGATTTCTGCTCTCTCTCACACTGTAATATGTAACACAAAGCTGCCACATGCGTAATTTTAATACTTTTAGTTCATTCATTCCATCATTAAATGAGCATTTATCAGGTAGCAGTTACATTCCAGACCCTGGACTGAATGATAAGAACACAGAGACAAACTTAATGTGTCACTTCGTATAATTCAAGGCTTGTGATGAATTGCTTGGCTGTGTGACTGTGGTTTTACTGTACATCAGATTAGAGCGCCTTTCTACCCATGTTGATTTTATGCAGCACCCTCTCTTCAGATAATGAAGAAAACCTATAAAATTAGAGCTGTTCTTTCCAACCTATCAAGCTGCCAAATAATTGGGTTTGATTGTGTGGGGGACAGAAACATCGTGTCTGGTGTCTTGTTTTGCTTTCTCTGACCCAACCTCTTAGATAATTGTTAAAAAAAAAAAACAGGAGAAATGTAATTGTGGCATAACTGATCTACCAGGAAGACAGAAACTACTCTATGTGTGTGTGTGTGTGTGTGTGTGTGTGTGTGTGTGTGTGTGTGGTACTGGGGTTCCTGGAAACCCTTCTACCTCCGGGCTACACTCCCAGACCTATTTTATATTTTTATTTGGAAACAGGGTCTCTTAAGCCAGCACAGCTGGCTTCGAACCTGCGCGATCCTCCTGTCTCCACCTCCCAAGTGCGGGGATTACAAGTGTGTGCCACCACGCCCAGCCAAAACTACTCTATTTAAGTGAGAAGAAAATTAATTCAAGAAGTGATGAAAGAAAAGACAATTTAGAGCCAGGCATGATGGCACATGTCTGTAATATTAGTCCTTGGGAGGCCGAGACAGGAGGATCGGTTCAAGTACAGCCTCAGCAACCTAGCAAGACTCTCGGCAACATAGTGGGACCCTATTGAAAAGTAAATAATTGACTTCCGGGAAGATGGCGACCGAGAAAAGCGGGGCTTAAGAGTCCCGCTAACAACCAATCTCCATTACCACAAAAAGAGCGCCTTTCATAGCCAGAAAACACCATCACCAGAAAAACAAAAAAACCACCAGGCTCCAGAGAGAAAGCGGACTGAGAACAGAGCTCAGGGCCACAGAGGAGACACACGCGCCCGAGGACGCGGCAGCAGCGCCATACTGCCGGCGGCAGCGGTGAACTCAACGGACGGCTACAGCAAGCCGAGGTGAGCCGCTGCGGAACAGCCAGGCGGGATCTTTCGGCGCAGAGAGCATTTAAAGCTCCCAGTGGCTGAGCTCAGCACATGCTGCAGGGATTCAGAGTGGAAATCAAAACCAGAGAAGAAAAAATATGCCAGCCTCACGGCCGAGGGCGTGGCAGCGGCGCCATATTGCCACCGGCGGCGGCAGCAGCAGTGAAGTCACCGAGTCCAGTACAGCTACATCTGCGTACTCAAAAACAGTGAGTCAAATTGCAGGCCACAGAGGAGAAATCCCAGTATTGTGCCTCCTGGGACTTGACCCAGTGAGGGAGTGGTGGTGGCAGAGATATCACACCATAGGAGAACGTGCAACCTGGCACCCCCCATAGTTTAAAGCAGCCTCTATCAACTCCCTGGGTCGGAGACTCTGTGATACAACCCAGTAAAGGAGTAGTGGGGTCTGAGATAATACAGACTCGAGATCCAGAGCACCTTAAGTGAAGCCATAGTGACCCAAGGGAAGAACCCAGAGAAGGCACAAACCTCCGAAATCATGGGAAAGAGGAATAACACTGGAGTAATGAATGCGCACAACCCCACAACATCAGAACCCGATAAAACAGAAAATCAGAGATTTCTAGAAGACCAAATCAGGAAAATAACTGTAGAAATAATAGAGGTGCTTCAAAAAGAACTCAGAGAGAGCCAAAAAGAGATAAAGGATGCAATTAATGAAGTAAAGGCCTCAATTCAAAGCACAAACAACCGATTAGACCACATGGAGAACAGAATCTCGCTCTTAGAAGATGAGCAATCCAAAAATGAATGCATAGTTTCTAATCTAGAAAAAAATATCCAACAACAGGAATCTGACATTGAAGAAATATGGGCCCATCTTAAGAGAGCTAACCTAAGAATAAGTGGAATAGAGGAAGGAAAAGAAAGTGATACCAAAGGGATCAACAATCTCTTCAAGGAAGTAATAGCAGAAAATTTTCCAAACATAGAGCAAGAGGTTGATACACAGATCCAGGAAACTTATAGAACTCCCTTTAGACAGGATCGGAGAAGAGGATCCCCACGCCATATAATTGTCAAAATGGCCAATGTGGAAGCCAAGCAGAGAATCTTAAAGGCAACAAAAACAAAGGGCCAACTGACATTCAGAGGCAAACCAATTAGAATCACTCCAGACTTCCCAAACCAAGTCATGAGAGCCAGAAGGGCTTGGAGTAACATATTCCAAACTCTGAAAGAAAACAACTTCCAGCCAAAAATTTCCTATCCAGCAAAACTTTCTATCAAATTAGATGGAGAAATAAGAAGCTTCCATGACAAACAGAAACTGAAGGAATTTATGTCTTCAAAACCAGCGCTAGAGAAAATACTCAAAGAGATTAACTACAAAGAAGAAATAGGTAACACTCACCAGAACCAGAGAAACAAGATTTTCCATCCAACAGACAACTAAGATTGGTTATCTGTGGAGATTCATTATTTATGTTAGTCTTTTACCTATCTCTAAATTGTACTGTTTGCCTTTATTGTTGTTAATTTTTAGGATTTCTAGTTGGAATATTAATATACCTTCAGATATAGCATTTGGAAATATTTTATCCAATTCTATTAGTAACTTTTAACTCTGTTTACATTGTCTTTGGATATACAATATTTTATTTTTTAGGGAGTTTGTATATTCTTCTGTTGCCTGTGCCATTGAAATCATATCCAAGAAATCACTGCCAATTTCAATGTTGTGAGGTTTTATGACCCAGATTTTCTCCTAAAAGTTTATAGTCTTAAGATTTATATTTAGGTCTTTTATCTATTTTGAGTTAATACTTGTATGTGGGATTAGGTAAGGGTCCAATTTTATTCTTTTCCATGTAATTATTATTTTTCAACAATATTTAGTTAAAAGATTATTATTTCTACCACCAAATGTTCGTGGAAACCTTGTCAAAAATAACTTGACAATATAGGGAAGAATTTAGCTCTAGGCTTGTATTTAACTCCAATGGTCTATATATCTGCCTTTAGAACAGTACTACACTGTTTCAATTATTGTAGCTTTATATGGTTTGAAATCAGAAAATATATATCTGCTAGCTTTGTTCTTTTTCAAGATCATTTTGGGTATCTAGAATTCATATTCCATATTAGGATAGATTTTTTCTGAAAAATAAATATATAAATATATGATAGTTTCACCTAAAAAAACAGAAAAAAATATGCTCTGGTAAGAAAGAAAGCAAAAAGAAATATTGAAATGTTATCTTTAAATCATCAAACGCTTGGTATCAGACAAATGAAACTGTTATGTGAGATTATCATTTTTAATTTTGGATAAATTGCTATAATACTAGATGTCAACCACTAAGCCAAGCATGGGAAGGAGGGATGGGGAGAGAATGAGGTGAGGATCGGGTGGGGGCTGACTGGGCGATGTGTGCATGTATGTCTACAAAAGTTTGTATCCCACTATGATGTATGAATACAGTGTACCAATAAAATAAAATTTAAAAAAAAGAAATGACAATAATACAAAGAATGTAAGAATTCAACCAGATGCCAGAAAACAAATGTGCACAATGCTGAAAAAATAAATAAATAAATAAAAATAAAATGAGTGTCTTTGTAAGGGCAAAAAAAAAAAAAGTAAATAATTAACTAAAAGGGGCTGGGGTTATAGTTCAGAGGTAAAAGGCCTCTGGGTTCAATCCCCAATGCTCCTCCCACTCCCCCCTAAAAAGGCCCGTATAGGATGGTAAGGTAAGGTAGGGGGGGAAAAAAAAACTCAGGAAGCTACTACCACCCTGGAGAGAGGAACCCAGCTAGGAGGCACTGACTCCCAGAGCCAGGCTCTGCTTCATCTAGCAGACACTGAACCCACAGCTGGCATATGCATGCAGCTAGAAATCGATGAAGGATACAGCCAACTGGAGACCCCTGCCATTACTTTTTATTCTGGTATTGGAGATTGAACCTAGGAATATTATACCTCTCAGCTGCACTCCCAGCCTTTTTAAAATTTTTTTAAAACAGCATCTTGCCAAGTGGCTAAGGGTCTCACTAAGTTGAGGCTGGCCCAGAACCTGCGATCCTCCTGTCTTAGCCTTCCAAGTACTAGGACAACAGGTTTGCCATTACTTGTTAATTTCTTATTTTAGCGTGCTATTCCATAGGGCTTTTAAGTAAGACATGGTGTAATGTGTGTCATGTAATATTGCCAAGGTATTTTTGTATTTTCTCACCAATTTCCTGCTAGAGCTGAGAGTCTCATGATTTTCTGCTATAGACAACTTTGGTCAAGGACATCACTTCTTTTGGGACACAGAAAGGGTATCCCAAAACCATCACAAAAGTTTCACATTTATTGTATGTATGTATGTTTGTATGTATTTATGTATTTGCAGAACTGGGGATAAAACCCAGAGGCATTCTACCTCCCCAGCTACACTCCCAGCTCTATTTTTTATTCTTCATTTTGAACCAGGTTCTCCCTAAGAACCTGGTTCTTAATGAAGAGGCCTCACTAAGTAGCTGAAGCTGGTTGTTAACCTACAATCATCGTGTCTCCACCTCTCAAGTACTGGGATTACAAGTGTGCACCACCACACCCAGCCAAATCTTTATTATGATAAAAGCCAAATGCTACCATCGACTCCAGAGGCTGAGGCAGGAAGATCACAAGTAGAGGCCAGCCTGGGCAACTTAGGGAGACTCTGTCTCCAAATAAAAACCAAAAAGGGTCAGAGGTGTAGCTCAATGGTAGAGTGCCCCTGGGTTTAATTCCCAATTTCACACACAAAAAAGGAGTTTATATGATCAAGGTGCTCACAACATTTTTAAAATGCCTTTAACGGTGTTAAGTGGATATTGTCCTGTATCTGATATCAAAATGATAATACCACTTAGTCCTTGGGAGGCCAAGGCAGGAGGATGACAGGTTCAAGGCTAGCCTCGGCAATTAGCAAGAACCTGTTTCAAAGAAAATAAAATAAAAAGAACTGGGTATGTAGTTCAGTACCCCTGGATTTAATCCTTGGCTCCACAGAAAACAAAACAACAACAAAAAATCTCCAGCAGGGTACGGTGGTGCTTGCCTGTAATCCTAGTACTTGGGAGGCTAAAACAGGAGAAATGCAGGTTGGAGGTCAGCTACTGCAATTTAATGAGACCCTCAGCAAATTAGTGAGACTGTTCCAAATTATAAAAAATAAGTCTGGAGCCATAGCTTGGCGGTAGAATGCCTCTGATTTCAATCCCCAGTGATGAGAAAGAGAGAGAGAGACAGAGAGAGAGAGAGAGAGAGAGAGAGAGAGAGAGAGAGAGAGAGAGAGAGAGAGAGAGAGAGAAAAGAAGAAGAAGAAGAAGAAGAAGAAGGAGAAGGAGAAGGAGAAGGAGAAGGAGAAGGAGAAGGAGAAGGAGAAGGAGAAGGAGAAGGAGAAGGAGAAGGAGAAGGAGAAGGAGAAGGAGAAGGAGAAGAAGAAGAAGAAGAAGAAGAAGAAGAAGAAGAAGAAGAAGAAGAAGAAGAAATATTTCTTCTCTATAAATATAGAGAAGGGAGTATAAGGAAAGCCCCTTATGCTTTCCTTCTCAAAACCAATTCTCTTTCTCCTGACTCTCAAATTTTTCAAAATCTACAAATCTTCACTTAGAATCTTAAAGTTCCTCAAGATTCACTCACTTATGGTAATTACCTTGTGCACTATTAATTATATCACCAATTAAATAGTTTAAGCAACAAAGATATGATAGAGGTTGAGAAATCTATAATTTAGGTAAGCATGGTTGCACATACCTGTAATCCCAGCACTTAAGAAACTCAAACAGGAGGATTGCAGGTTCGCAGCCAGCCTCAGCAATTTAGCAAGGCCCTCTGCAACTTAGTGAGACCCTGTTTCAAAACAGAAAATAAATAGGGCCAAGAGTGTAGCTCAGAGGTAGAATGGGTTCATTTCCTGGTACCACCAAAATAAAAATTAAAGCAATTGGGCTGGGTAGCTCAGAGGCAGAATGCCCCTAACACACACACACACACACACACACACACACACACACACACACACACACACACTGTGTGTGTGTGTGTGTGTGTGTGTGTGTCTTAGAGCACTATACAGTTTATCATTGATCAGACAGTGAAAAAGCTCATCAGCCTAAGGATCCAGAAACTATACAGACCATCATAAATCCTCTTATGCTCACTGAATGCATCTCTCCTGAGACAGCCCACATTCCTCCCTGAATGTGTATTCTTCGATTTCCTAAAAAACCTCTGTGTTTCAGTCTGGTGTGTTCCACAGTTCTTTTCATCAAGTAAGCCAAGGACACTCTCAGGTCCAAACTGAGTTCCTCTCCCCTGTCTTACTGGAAATTCCTTCACAGAATCATCTCTTCTTCTGTGACAAGTCCCTTCATTGAGATTTTATTTTTTATTACATTTACATTTTTTTGGTTTTTGGCACTGGGAATTGAACCCATGGACTTTCTACTTATGAGCTATACCCACAGCACTTTTTTATTTTAATATATTTTATTGTATTTATTTGGAGGGAAGGACTAGGGATTGAACCCAGCACATTTTACCTCTAAGCTACACCCTCATCCCTGTTCTTATCTTTTATTTTGAAAGAGAGTCTCACCAAGGGGTTTGCTAAGTTGCTCAGGCTGGCCTCAAACCTACAATCCTCTTGTCTCAGCCTTACAAGTAGGGCTACCATGCCTGCTCTACTGGCCTGGAATTTAACCCAAAGGCATTTTACCTCTGAGCTACACCCCTAGCCACCCTATTTTATATTTTATTTAGAAACAGGGTCTTGCTAAGTTGCTGAGGGTCTCACTACACTGCTGAGGCTGGCTGCAAACCTGTGATCCTCCTGTGTCAGCCTCCCAAGTACCAGGATGACAGGTGTGTGCTACCACACCCAGCTCAGTGCACCTGTTTAAAGCTTAGTGTGTAAAATGGTTTTGCCCAGGAAGACAGCTTCAGGTTCCAGTTTCTGTGGCTCTGAGGGAAGGTGTGGGTCCCCCAGGTATGCCCCTCTCCATGTCCTTCTGGCAGGTGTAACCAGGGTTGTGTTCATTATATCAGCCTTCCAGGAAGCAGAGATGCTATACTAGAAATCCTGGTATACAGCTTACCCTAAATAGAAAAGCATTAAAAAATCCTTCTTGTGTTAAAAAGCTATTGTTTACTACCATGAATGTTGCATTTATCCTGTGTTGTTTGAACAACACTTGTTGATTTTTGATGGTCTGTACTTAGTCCTTCAGAAATATGATCTCAAAAGAATCCTGGGAGCTTTCCTATAACACTCACTATTTCATGCAGGGAAGGTGCTGGAAGCCAGAGAAAAGCAGTCCTTGTTGATACAATGGAAAATTCAACAGCAGCCTGGTTCCAAACTGCTTCTCATTCAATATCCCTCCTCTTCCTCCTCCTCCTCCTGCTCCTCTTCCTCCTGCTCCTCCTCCTCCTCCTGCTCCTCCTCCTCCTCTTCCTCCTGCTCCTCCTCCTCCTGCTCCTCCTCCTCCTCCTGCTCCTCCTCCTCCTCCTGCTCCTCCTCCTCCTGCTCCTCCTCCTCTTCCTCCTCCTCCTCCTCATCTTCCTCCTCCTGCTCCTCCTCCTCCTTTTCCCTCCTCCTCCTCCTCCTCTTCCTCCTCCTGCTCCTCCTCCTCCTCCTGCTCCTCCTCCTGCTCCTCCTCCTCCTCATTACCTACTTACTCATATCTATGCATCTCTACGTATCCATTGTCTCATAATCTCTCAGTATCTGAGTAGATAATTAGGATAAAGTCAGGACTTAAAAAGTTTTGCAAACATAGTAATAATTTCCGTAATAATTCCAGTTGATATTTTTTGAGGGAGGAGAAAATAAATAAAAACTCCAGCCTGGGGCAAAAGTCATTTGATGCTAAATGAACAATGAACATGTGCACCCAATTCTCTGGAAACAATAAAGGGCTTAGATCCCCTTTCATTTCTTCCTCTTTTTCATGTATACATAATATCTATGAATATCAATGCACTTAGCAATAACCTGCTAATGTGAAGGTGTTAACCAGCCTTCCAATCATCCCACTCATCTTAACTGGCTTTTTAATATCAGTGACTCTGGTGTATGAATGTTATCAGCTGAATGCTTTTTCTAGCACAACCCTCCCATATGTAAAGAGCATTACTATACAAATATGAAGATGTTGCAAATAAATTCCTCTTTGGTGAACACCACCTGATCTCATCATCCAAAATGACAGCTACTAATTACATGCAGGAGAAGAAAAAGAGCCTGGCTTAAGAGATATCCAATCTTCCTCTTAAATTCCTTTTGAGCAGGGAAGTTGTTACAAGTTGCCAAACACCTTCTTCACTTTAAACAATATTCCCAAACACAGTCCAAGAGAATCCTGTTAACTATGTTTCACTGCTGTCCACGTGTGTCTGGATAAGACACAGGATGCTGAGGACACAAAGAACAGAATGTGTGTGGGTGAGAAGGTGGATTCACTGGCCTGCAAACAGTAAGGAGAAGGGGTGGAAGTGAACTTTGGTTTCTTAGTCCTTGTAACTCCCCAAAGGTAATCACAGCCTAGAAGGGTCCCCAGCTGCTTTGAATTATCGTGTACTTTGATCCTAGGGTGTTTTGTTGTTTTGTTAGTGGTGTGTGTGTGTGTGTGTGTGTGTGTGTGTGTGCGCGCGCACGCGCGCGCGTGCTCCTGTGGGTTCTGAAGAGGACGCTATTAGTCTATGCCTTAGCAGTAATCATGGGTCCCAGACTCTGGGTCTAAAGGTAGCACAGAAGTTCCCTCAAGTTCTTATATGTCTTTTTCTCTTTTTTCTTTCTCCCTTCCTTCCTTCCTTTATGCTTCTTGCTCCCCCTGCTTGTTCCTCCTCCTCCTCCTTCTTTTCTTTTCTCTTCTCTTCTCTTCTCTTCTCTTCTCTTCTCTTCTCTTCTCTTCTCTCTCTCTCTCTCTCTCTCTCTCTCTCTCTCTCTCTCTCTCTCTCTCCCCCTCCCCCCTCTCTCTTTCTCAATTGAACACAGGGCTTTCTACCTCCAACAAGACACACCCCAGTCCTTTTCCTATATTTTATTTTGAATCAAGGCCTTGCCAAGTTGCTGAAGGTCCCTCTAGGTTGCAGAGAATGGCCTTCAATCTGTGATACTCTCATCTCAGCCTCCCAGATACTGGGCTTACAGCCTTGTGCCTCTGCACCCAGGCCAAATGTGTGTATTTCCTGTTACTCCACCCTGCCAAAGGTGGAAACTTCTGGGTGTTAAAAGGCAGTTTCGGAGCCGCCTTTGGGTTCTCCAACAAATTAAATGATTTTTTTTCTCTGTTTCCCCAGTCGTCACATTTTATTCCTGAAATTATATTTTAGGAAACCCAAGAAGCAAGTGCTAAATGTGTTGTGTAGAAAAGTTGTTGTAACGCCGGGCGTGGTGGTGCACGCTTGTAATCCCCACGCTTGGGAGGCGGAGACAGGAGGATCGCACTGGTCCGGAGCCAGCCTCGCTGGCTTAAGAGACCCTCTTTCCACATTAAAAAAAAAAAAAAAAAAAAGTAAAAAATAGGTCTGGGAGTGTAATCCATGGGAGTGTAGCCCGGAGGAAGAGGGACTTCCAGGAACCCCCCAGTACCATCAAAAAAAAAGAAAGAAAGAACGAAAAGAAAAGTTGTCGTGACGCCAGATGTGGTGGCCCATGCTTGTAATCCTAGTATTTTGGAGGCTGAGACATGAGGATCGGAGATTCCAGGACAGCCTCAGCAAATAGTAAGACTCCCAGCAACCTAGGGAGAGACCCTGTTTCAGAACAAAAAATAAATAAAAAGAAGGGCAGCCTCTTTTTACAAACATATTTGCTGACTGTATACCTGTCACTGAATTTCACAGGGAATAATTTGAGAAGTGCGTACAAACCATAAGAGTTTTTGTTGGAAGCCCATGATATTTTTCCCAGTTTAGATCAGTGTGGCGGTATAGACAAAGAAAAGCCTCCCTACATCAAAAACCACCATGGAGAAAAATTAGTTAGTATTCTGAGAACATAGCACAATTATCCCGGTCCAATAAATGCTTTAGAGTTTAGAATTTAGTCCTAAAAAAAATAAGGTTTCACAAAGGGACCTTTTCTTTTCAATCGCATTTCATCTATGTGGCCAGCATGTGGCGCTGTCCACTGCGAAAAGCTGCTGGACCCTCAGAAACTTCTGCCTGACTCTCCTGGTATTTAAACAGTTCAATGTAAATTTCAAAGGGCTTGAAAGTATCAGGGCAGAAAAACCCAGTTGTAACACTATTAACACAATAGTCTCAACCACTCTAAAGAGAACCAGAGGCTTTCTTCTCACATTTAAGAGTGAAACTCAGAATAAAAACATGGTATTAGAGCTCTTTAAATGTAAACAGCTTAAGAAGTCCTATTTCACCAAGTTGTAAGTTTACTGAAAACAGCGTCATGCTTCTCATACAAAAACAGACCACTCAGAAGCGAGAAAATCATTATTTTAAAAGTTAGATTATTTAAGACTTTGTCGAATTTTTGTAAGTTTCTTTAAATTCATTTATGTCTCTCAAAATGCTTGTATGGGGGCATGCCAGTAATATTTTGGTCCTGTCAAGAACCAAAACTCCAATGTTACTTTTTATCTTTTATGTTTTGTTTGTTTTTTGGTTTTGTTTTGTTTTCGGTGCTGGGGTTGAGCCCGGGGAATTCTACACTCCCAGCCCCATTTTACTTCTTATTTTGAAATAGGGTCTAAGTTGTGAAGGGCCTCACTCAGTAGCTGAGGCTGGTTGTGAACCTAGGATCCTCGATCCTCCTGTCCCAGCCTCCCAAGTACTAAGATTGTAAGTGTAGGCCGGGCGTGGTGGCGCACGCTTGTAATCCCAGCATTTGGGAGGCTGAGACCAGAGGATGGAGGTTCGCGGACAGCCTCAGCTACTTAGTGAGGCCCTCTGCAACTCAGTGAGACCCGGTTTCAAAATAAAGAATAAAAAATTGGGCAGGGGGTATAGCTCGGAGGTCGAATGCCCCTGGGTTCCATCCCCAGACCTGCAAAACAAAACAAAACAAAAAGATTATAAGTGCACCACCAAGCCTGGCTTGCTTTTTCTCTTTTGAATAGATCCCCACTTTTTTGTGTGGTGCTGGGGATCAAGCCCAAGGGTGTTCTACCTGCAAGCTGCACCCCACCCCTTTTTATTTTTTGTTTTGAAGCAGCATCTCACTAAGTTGCTGAGAATCTCACTAAGCTACTGAGGTTGTCCTTGACCCCGCGATCCTCCTGTCCCAGCCTCCTAAATCCTAGGATCACACACCACCACTAGCTAGCTCCCTATATCTGACTCTTAAGTGCTGTTCTATTCTTAGCCATTTGTGTGGTTCTTGTCTGTCTCTGTAGCTTCTGTGTAAAATCAGATATCAGGACCTGCCTCCTTATGTTTGCTTCCTGGCACATGGCCGTCATAGAAACAGAGTGAAACTTGGTAACTTTTAAGTTACTTGGGACAATAGTTCAGCATTCCCAGCATCAAAAGCCTTTGAACCATCATCCAGTTTCAATACCCCAAAGGTCTCTTGCTTGGCTTAGCCGGTCTTAATGCACCCAAGGCTACTACATCTGTGAAAGTGACAGATTCCTGGGGCAAGGTCCTGGAGAGAAATGATGTCCATGAATGTACCTCGGAAACAAGAAAACAACTAATTTAGTCAGTGTTTTGCACGCACATGTGTTTTACCTCTGAGCTACACCCCAGCCTTTTTTTTAGTATTATTTTGAATCAGGGTCTTACTAATTGCTGAGGCTAGCCTTGAATCCGTGATCCTCCTGTCTCAGCCTCCCAATCCCTGAGAGTACAACCCTGTGCCACCGTGCCCAGCTGGGCTGCAATGTTTATGATCTTACTAAAGGCAAAAATGTGTTGTATTTAAAAGTATTCCCAAACAGGTCATCCAACCTGGTAAGATGATAAAATAAAGTAGATGATTATCAGTGAATGTTATATTTTTCTGTGAAAGCTTGAATATCTGATCCTAAACAAACAAAAAAAACTGTAAATGTCACTTGTAAAATTATAAAGCTGTCCACTGGGATCCACCGTTCATATAGGCACACCACATGCTTATCTGAACTCACGTTGCAGAAGATGTAGGTCTGATATTCATTCATGCAATCAATTCTTTGCCCTATGTCCCGGCATTCACTTCTCTTGGTGGAGCATGCCTGTCTTCCCAGCACTCGGGAGGCTGAGACAGAAGGACTGCAGGTTTGAGGACACCCTTGGTGACTTAGCAAGGCCCTTAGCAACTTAGTGAGACACTGTTTCAAACAAAAAGGAAAAATATCAGGGTTCAATCAAAGGAAAAGAATGTTCCTGGTTTCAGTTCCTAGCCTAGCAACACACACACACACACACACACACACCCTTAGTTTCTTCATACTTTTTCCTCATGAGGTATAGCTAGAATTTTTTTTTTTTTTTTTTTTTTTTTTTTTTTGGTGGTACTGGAGATTTAACCCAGGATTTTTGTTGTTGTGGTGGTGGTGGTGGTACTGGGGATGGAACCCAGGGGCTTTTCTACTTCCGGGCTATACTCCAAGACCTATTTTATAGTTTATTTGGAAACAGGGTCTCACTAAGTTGCTGAGAGCTCACTAAGCAGCCAAGGCTGGCTTCGAACCTGTGCGATCTTCCTGCCTCAGCCTCCCAAGAGCTGGGATTACAAGCGTGCGCCACCACGCCCAGCTAAGCTAGAACATTTTTAAGAGGAGAAGTGGCTAGTCTGAGAAAGTAATGAATCTAAGACAATTTAGGCTAAATTTATTGGGGGAAAAAAACCGTGGTTATTACAAAACAGACTGGTATGCCCTATCCATACCAACCCATACACAACACACACCTAAAAAAAGGCATCTAAAAACTGCAATCTGAGGTGCTATTTAAATTCAAGCATCTACTTTCATTTTTAGTGGGATATGTACTTTTGAAATCAACTGCCATCCATGGCTGATTTGCTATATAATCACCTAGAATGTTGTTTCAGAGTTGAGATGCCAGGCCAGAGTGGCAGTGCACACCATCAGCCCAGGACTAGGGAGGCTGAGACAGAGCTGGAGTCTCTGAATCTGGGGTGTTGGAGTCTACCCGTGACAAGCCTCCCAGATGTTTCTTATTCTTTGCTAGGATAAGAAAATAAAATTTACAAAAGAAAAACTGATAACTTGAAGAAAATACAAAGAAAAGACTCCTTGATTAGGGTGATTTTTCTGTAACCTGATTAAGGTAGCCACATATTTTGGTCTATCTTTTTTCATGTGAAAAAAATTGCTGTGCTTTTTAAAATTTAGTCAGATGTGTGTTTTGTTTATTTATACCAAAGTCAATGTTAGTCTTGTTTCTTCTGTAGACAAATTCAGGCACTGAGGTCAGGGACAGGAAGAAAGCCTGACTATGGACGTGGTTTTGTTTGTTTTTTAGTGGTACTGGGGTTCCTGGAAGGCCTTCTATCTCCGGGCTACACTCCAAGACCTATTTTATACTTTTTTATTTTTGGAAATAGGGTCTCTTAAGCCACCGCGGCTGGCTTCGAACCAGCACGATCCTCCTGTCTCCGCCTCTCAAGTGCAGGGATTACAAGGATGCGCCACCATGCCTGGCTGGACTTGGTTACTGACGACACTCCCGCTGTTCCCATCAGGCCCTCTATCCACCCTGCCATCAGTGCACTCGGACAGTCTCCTCTTGTGTGGGTGTGTGGTCCATTTTCACAGATGTAGAATGATGCTTAATAAGTTATGTCAAATGCTAGAGGTTCTTGTGCCAACTTGCAAGGGGGTGAGCTACCTTACACACGGGACAGAAGTACAGGCTGCATCCAAACTAGATTTTGACCGCTCTTCGGACCTTACTGGATTGCTTTTCCTTTGAAAGAAACTTTCCACTGCAATTAAAATAACCCAAGAAAGGCCCGCATACTCCAAAGGACGTAGGTGATAATTCTAAAAGAAGAAAGTCAGAGACCCATTTGTGTAGTAAGGCAGCCCAAGCTTTCCCTTCAACCGTTTTTCTCTTTTGTGGCTTATTATAAAATGCATTTATTCACAGAAATACATATGCTGTGGAACCCATAAAAGAGGCACACACGTTGCCTTAAAAAAATAACAGCCATCCCTTTGAACACTGAAAAGCTGTTTGTAAAATCTTGGCATGCTTGTCCTTGTGACTGTGCTTTCTGGAACAAGAATTTCATGATATGACATGCAAGATTATAAATCCTGATCACCATACGGAAACAAAGGTGCAAGTGATGTCCTTTCCTTCCCCAAGGCCAGGCATCTGCACTGCGCTCCAACTCAAAAGAAACACCAAGGGAGGGTCTTCCATGGCTTGTAGAAATGCTTTTAGCAATCTGCAAAGGAAAATGACTTTACAAGAGAATCCCTGTATCCTGAGATTGGTATCGGGGATTGAACCCAGGGGTATTCTATATCAGATTGACACCTTAGCCCTTTATTATTATTATTATTATTATTATTATTATTATTATTATGGTGGTGGTGGTGGTACTGGGGTTCCTGGAAATCCTTCTACCTCCAGGCTACACTCCCAGACACCTAGTTTTTATATTTTTATTTGGAAACAGGGTCTCTTACGCCAGCGAGGTTGGCTTCGAACCTGCGCGATCCTCCTGACTCTGCCTCCCAAGCACGGGCATTACAAGTGTGCGCCACCACGCCCGGCTTAGTTTTATTTTTGAAACAGAGTCTGCATACGTGGCTAATGGGTCTCGCTAAGTTGCTGAGGCTGACCTCCAGCCTGTGATTCTCCTGCTTCAGTCTCCCAAGTACTGGAATTACAGGTGTAATTACAGGCCACCATACCCAGCTCAATCACTCTTTTATATGCATTCCTGCTAGGGGTGGGGGTTGCCATGATTAGCCTCTTTGCTTTTAGACAATAGTAAAGTATGCTTAACATACTTTAAAAGATTTATATTCACAGTTCTGAGCATCTTTTAAATAAATCATTGACCTCAAACCCACATTTTTGTTATTTATTTATTTATCGGTACTGAGGATGAAACCCAGGGGCACTCTACCTTTGAGCTACATCCCCAGCCCTATTTTACTTTGACGCAGGGTCTCACTAAGTTGTGGAGGGTCTAAGTTTCTGAGGCTGGCCACGAACCTCTGATCCTCTTGTCTCTGCCTCTCAAGTACTGAGATTACAGATGTGTGCCACCACGTTCCGCTTCAGGCCTATATTTTTGGGTGTCCAGCTCAAGTATATAATATTGGGAAGTTTGAAACCAACAAAATTAGCTACATTATTTGAAAGGCTTTATGCAAAATAAAAATTCAGGGAAATCTATTTAAAAATTATAGTTTCACAGTAGGGATGGCAAAGCATTCAACCAAGTGTGTATCCTAAGAATGAGGCTTCCTCAGTAGAGATGCATCGTTGCACAAGACGTCAGCTCGACCTGTAGGGCTTTTGGAACTAGGCAACTCTGATAACTGTCGACTGCTCTAATAAACACACTCAAATCAATAAACTCTACTGGTCTTGCTGATTTAATCTATGTATAGATGTAAGATGACATATTTGAAAAAATTATAGGTATGATAGGATATAGTTAGTTGCAGATGGTTGTCATTAAAACCTGTTAAGAGGAAGAAATCAAAACTGCAGATTGGAAAAATGTTTATGTAGCACGGGAGAGGGGAGAAAGTGTTGGAAATTGGCGGAGGTGGAGAGAGCCCTATAAAGGCTTTATGCGGAAGGGAATACAGCTTTCTGCTGTTGTCTTTTTGGTACTGAGGATTGAACCCATAGGCATTCAGCGTGTCTACACCGAGCTGCTAGGGGTCGCCAGCCTCGCTGCCCGTCACTCACGACTGCCAGCCGGGGCCTGCTCCTTTGGGCTGGTGAGGAATGACTGAACTTTCTAGCCGGTTGCTGCGGCCGCGGGGCTCCCCGCGCACCCACCAGGGCCCCCGCCCGCCTGCCACCCCCGGGTCCTCCCTGCAGCGGGGTTGGGGGGCCCTCGGGGAGGGGCGCGCGTCCCAGCCTGGCGCACTCAGATCTCCGCCGTCCCTCTGGGTGGTTTTACCATCAAGGCGCGCACTTGTCGGCCTCCCTCCGGTTGAGAAATGAGCAGCATCCTTCCTCCCTAGTGTACGCTCTCCCCCACCCAAAGAAACCGGGAGACGATTTCCTTGGGCAGAGAGCTAGCCGGCACTTGGGTGGTTCCGGGCGCGGGTGTGCGCCGGGTTAGGCCGGAGCGCGCACCCGGAGCTGCGCACCACGGTCTCGGCTGAGCTGGGGCTTTAGCAATCACTGTCCACCCTAGGAGCTCCAAGCCTGGGCACGCGGGCCGGGTCGTGTGTCCCAGGATTCATTTATTTATGTGCTGGGGGTGGTAGTGGCTGCGCAGGTCCCAGTGTGGACCTCCAAACCTTCAAGGTCTTGCTAATGAGTCGCAGGGAGTGGTGCGCGGAGGTGGGGGGCTTGGTGACTCCTTGGGCTGCCCCGGGGGTCAGGATTCCCCGCCCACTTAGGTTATCCAGCTCGAGGGTGGAGGAGCGAGTGTGTACGTGTGGGCGTGTGTGCTTAGCAGACGTCGGGAAAAGAAAGCACCCTTGGAGCCGGGGCGGGGGGGGGGGGTTGCAGGGACCCTGCACAGTGGCGCGGACTCCGCTGGACTGCGCAGAGATTCTGGGGCTAGTGGGTGCGCGCCAACTAGGTCTCCAAGCTGCGTTTCCCAGCCCGACCCCTGGAGCCCGGGAATCCTGGAATCATCCACTCTCAAGCCTTATTTATGTTTATTTTCTCTCTCTCTCCCTCTCCCTCCCTCTCTCCCTCCCTCCCTCCTCCTTTTGTTGCCCGCCCCCAAGATCCAACTTTGCCCCAACCCCAGGGAAAACTGCAGGGGCCAGGAGGGGCGGTGAGTTCCGCGCGGCACGGGGCTGGGATGGAAGCCGCCCAGCCTCTGCACTTAAATTAGTGGGTGGGGTGGAGCGACCGGGACTGGAGGGGCTCGGCAGGAAGGCGCGGGAGCCGGGCCTTCACTGGGGTGAAGTTTGGAGGCGATGCTCCATAGCCCTGGGGATGTCTTTCCTGGCTGGAGTGCTAAAGAATGGCACTCGGAGAGCTCAAAGTTGCCATCTTCGGAGGTAGAACTCACTGGGGAAGTCTGTGTGCGCGTGTTTAGATGTTTGTTCTAAGTCAAAGAAGTGACTCCGGAGGCTGAGACCTGAGGATCGCGGTTCGCGGACAGCCTCAGCTACTTAGCGAGGCCCTTCGCAATTCAGTGAGACCCCTTTTCAAAAATAAAAAGACTAAAAACTAGGGCTGGGAGTGCCGTTCGGAAGGATAATGCCCCTGGGTTCCACAGTCAATACCACAAAAATAAATAAATAAATAAATAAATAGACTAAAAAATAGGGTTGGGGGGTGTAACTCGGAGGTACAATGCCCTTGGGTTTCATCCGCAGTACCGCAAAAAAAAAAAAAAAAAAAAAAAGTGACAATTTAAAGAAATGGCCAGGCTGTGCAGGCCTCATGGAGCTTCAGGAAAAGTCAGTAAACCCCGTGTAAACCCAGCGTAAACCCATCTTGGACGGCACCTGTCCCCAGGTACCTGACTCAGAGACCACCTAGCTGGTCTGTCCTAGACTGGAAGTCAGTCCGCCAAGAAGATGCCCGCTATTGTTTAAAACACAGCGGAACACCAAACAAAACCGAGCTGCCCCCTGGGGGTGGGGAGGGTCTTTTTACAAGTTGCCTCTTGCAGTCATTCCCTTGTTTTACTGTCGAAGCTCTACAGAGCAGTTTGGACCAAGCTGGTTCCCGTGAAAAGTCTTTTCTTGTGGTCTCTTGGCTGAGTTCCTCTTCCCAAGAAAAACAGCTGACCGAACACAGGTTGCCAGGCAATCCTGAGGACATTTTAATGAGCTGGGCAAAACAACCTGCAAATGACTCTGTTAGGACTTAAGAACTGTTGGACTTTTCTTTTTTCTTTTTTATAATTAATTGCAAAGCCATTCATGGAAGCTTAACTCTTAACTTGAGAATGCCTATCTGGTTTATCTAAATTGTAGGTACTCAGCATTCTTAAGGTTTAAAAAGATGGTACCACTCCATCTTTTTAAAGAGAACAAAACTATCCTTCCTTCAGTTCACTATCTGACTTATCGCTGAGTACCCTCAAGTCTCCTAGCTAGTTTCTGGTTATATCCATAAAAATAACAATTTTCTAAGCCCAGAAATGAACATGTAAGACAGAGAGTTCACTTAATGAAGCGCGGCGCCCTAATTCTGCAAAGTAATCCATCATTACCCCCAAATGCCATTAAGCCTACTCTCTGTGCCTAGGACAAGGAAAATGATGGGAATTCATCTAACTTAGGGAATCTAGAAGCTTTTCTCTATTTTTTTTCAGTTCACACATTCCCCCCCATTTTATTCTAAGATTCTAACATATTAATAATTCGTCAGTGTGTGGAACTCATCACATTTTTTTTATGTTCTTCCCCCTCCCCCAGTGCAAATGAGGTCCTTATCTAGAAGATAAAGAGGATGGGTGACATTCTCAATCAGGATATTACTGGCAAGTTCTCCAAAAGACTGGAAGTGTTGAGAAATCTAAATGCAAACTCGGGTTGAAGAGGATTTCACCTATCACCCTGTTCTTCCTAGGTTATAGCAACCGTTCAATGAAGTGTATCAACTTTTGTGTAATTCCCTAATAACGCAAAATTGGGGGAAAAAAGCTGGGCGTGGTGGTGCATGCCTGTAATCCTAGTACTTGGAGGGCTGAGACAGGAGGATCATAGGTTCAAGGACAATCTCAGCAAGTAGGGAGACTTTCATCAACTTAACAAGACCTTGTTTCTAAATAAAAATAAATAAATGAAATAGGGCTGGGAGTGTAGCTCAGAGGTAGAATGTCCCTAAATTCAATCCCTAGTGCCACACAAAACAAAAATAACCCTTTCTAGACTTACACAAAAGTCTCTTCCTGTCTTTATTTTTTTTTTTGGTGGTACTGGGGTTCCTGGAAGCCCTTCTACCTCCGGGCTACGCTCCCAGACCTATTTTATATTTTTGAAACAGGGTCTCTTTTGCCAGCGCGGCTGGCTTCGAACCTGCGCGATCCTCCTGTCTCCGCCTCCCAAGCACGGGGATTACAAGCGTGCGCCACCACGCCCGGCTCTTCCTGTCTTTAAATCCCTACATGAAGCCGGGTGTGGTGGTGCACACTTGTAATCCCCGCGCTTGGGAGGCAGAGACAGGAGGATCGCGCTGGTTCTGGCTTAAGAGACCCTGTTTCCACATAAAGTTAAAAAATAGGACTTCAGGGAAGATGACGACCGAGAAAAGCGGGGCTTTAGAGCCCCACTTACAACCACAAAATAAGCGCCTTTCATAGCCAGAAAACACCATCACCAGAGAAACAAAAAAATCACCAGGCTCCAGAGAGAAAGCGGACTGAGAACAGAGCTCAGAGCCACAGAGGAGATACACCGGCCTCACGCCCGAGGACGCGGCAGCAGCGCCATATTGCCAGAGGCAGCGGCATATTTACCAGACAGCTACAGCAAGCTGAGGTGAGCCGCTGCGGAACAGCCAGGCGGGATCTTTCAGCGCAGGGAGCATCTTAAGCTCCCAGTGGCTGAGCTCAGCACACGCTGCAGGGACTCAGAGTGGAACTCAAAACCAAGAAGAAATAAGCCAGCCTCATGGCCAAGGGTATAGCAGCAGCGCCATATTGCCACCGGCGGCAGCAGCAGTGAATTCACCGAGGCCAGTACAGCTACATCTGCGTACTCAAGGACAGTGAGTCAAATTGTGGGCCACAGAGGAGAAATCCCAGTACTGTACTCCCTGGGACTTGACCCAGTGGGGGAGTGGCGGAGGCAGAGATATCACACCATAGGAGAGCGTGCAACCTGGCAACCCCCATAGTCTAAAGCAGCCTCTATCGACTCCCTGGGTCAGAGACTCTGTGATACAACCCAGTAAAGGAGTAGTGGGGTCAGAGATACTACAGACTTGAGATCCAGAGCACCTTAAGTGAAGTCATAGTGACCCAAGGAAGAACCCAGAGAAGGCACAAACTTCCGAAATCATGGGAAAGAGGAATAACACTGGAGCAATGAATGCCCACAACCCCACAACATCAGAACCCGATAAAACAGAAAATCAGAGATTTCTAGAAGATCAAATCAGGAAAATAAATGTAGAAATAATAGAGGTGCTTCGAAAAGAATTCAGAGAGAGCCAAAAAGAGATAAAGGATGCAATTAATGAAGTAAAGGCCTCAATTCAAAGTACGAACAACCGATTAGACCACATGGAGAATAGAATCTTGCTCTTAGAAGATGATCATTCCAAAAATGAACGCATAGTTTCTAATCTAGAAAAAAAATATCCAACAGCAGGAATCTGACATTGAAGAAATATGGGCCCATTTTAAGAGAGCTAACCTAAGAATAATTGGAATAGAGGAGGGAAAAGAAGGTGAAACCAAAGGGATCAACAATATCTTCAAGGAAGTAATAGCAGAAAATTTTCCAAACATAGAGCAAGAGGTTGATACACAGGTCCAGGAAACTTATAGAACTCCCTTTAGACAGGATCGGAGAAGAGGTTCCCCACGCCACATAATTGTCAAAATGACCAATGTGGAAGCCAAACAGAGAATCTTAAAGGCAACAAAAACAAAGGGCCAAGTGACATTCAGAGGCAAACTGATTAGAATCACTCCAGACTTCCCAAACCAAGTTATGAGAGCCAGAAGGGCTTGGAGTAACATATTCCAAACTCTGAAAGAAAACAACTTCCAGCCAAAAATTTCCTACCCAGCAAAACTTTCTATCAAATTACATGGGGAAATAAGAAGCTTCCATGACAAACAGAAGCTGAAGGAATTTATGTCTTCAAAACCAGCGCTAGAGAAAATACTCAAAGAGATTAACTACAAAGAAGAAATAGGTAACACACACCAAAACCAGAGAAACAAGATTTTCCATCCAACAGACAACTAAGATTGGTTATCTGTGGAGATTCATTATTTATGTTAGTCTTTTACCTATCTCTAAATTGTATTGTTTGCCTTTATTGTTGTTAATTTTTAGGATTTCTAGTTGGAATATTAATATACCTTCAGATATAGCATTTGGAAATATTTTATCCCATTCTATTAGTAGCTTTTAACTCTGTTTACATTGTCTTTGGATATACAATATTTTTTTTTTATTTTTTAGGGAGTTTGTATACTCTTCTGTTGCCTGTGCCATAGAAATCATATCCAAGAAATCAATGCCAATTTCAATGTTGTGAGGTTTTATGACCCAGATTTTCTTCTAAAAGTTTATAGTCTTAAGATTTATATTTAGGTCTTTTATCTATTTTGAGTTAATATTTGTATATGGGATTAGGTAAGGGTCCAATTTTATTCTTTTTCATGTAATTATTATTTTTCAACAATATTTAGTTAAAAGATTATTATTTCCACCACCAAATGTTCGTGGAAACCTTGTCAAAAATAACTGGACAATATAGGGAAGAATTTAGCTCTAGGCTTTTATTTAACTCCAATGGTTTATATATCTGCCTCTAGAAGAGTACTACACTGTTTCAATTATTGTAGCTTTTTATGGTTTGAAATCAGAAAATATATATCTTCTAGCTTTGTTCTTTTTCAAGATCGTTTTGGGTATCTAGAGTCCATATTCCATATTAGGATAGATTTTTTTTCTGAAAAATAAATATATAAATATATGATAGTTTCACCTAAAAAAATAGAAAAAAAACTATTCTCTGGTAAGAAAGAAAGCAAAAAGAAATATTGAAATGTTATCTTTAAGTCATCAAAAGCTTGGTATCAGACAAATAAAACTGTTATGTGAAATTATCATTTTTAATTTTGGATAAATTGCTATAATACTAGATGTCAACCACTAAGCCAAGCATGGGAAGGAGGGATGGGGAGGGAATGGGGAGGGGATCGGGTGGGGGCTGACTGGGCGATGTGTGCATGTAGGTCTACAAAAGTTTGTATCCCACTATGATGTATGAATACAGTGCACCAATAAAAAAAAATATACATTAAAAAAAAATAGGTCTGGGAGTGTAGCCCGGAGGTAGAAGGGCTTCCAGGAACCCCAATACCACCAAAAAAATAAATAAATAAAATAAATCCCTACATGAAGCCTTAAATGGTGGCAAACACCAAGTCTTCACACGGGTGGTGAAGACAGGAGGATTGCAGGTTTGAAGCCAGCCTCAGCCACTTAGTGAGACTGTTTCCAAATAAAAATTTTAAAAAAGGTCTGCTTCTGGTTTCTGTCCCTAGTACCAAGGAAGAAAAACAAATCCCCACATGACTAGCAGTGACAGTATTCTTCTGAAATGTCATACTGTGTAGACTAGGAATATGAGAAAGGATTACAAACCTAAAAAATGAAGAGACCTTTTTGTTTGTTTTTGGTACTGGGAATTGAACACAGGGAAGTTATACCTTTGTTGTACCTCCCCAGCTCTATTTTACTTCTTTCTATTTTGAAATAGATTCTGCTAGGTTGCTGAGAGTCTCCCTATTGCTGAGGCTGTCCTTGAACCTGTGACCCTTCTGTCTCAGCCTCCCAAGTACTAGTGTGCATCACCATGCCCAGCACCACCACCCAGTTCTTCTATTAAACAGTTTTACTTGGCCAGTGGCCAGCATCGGAGCCTTCCGTGAGGCAAGGCCACTACTGAGGCCTCCGAGGCCAAGATTGGAGCCTGCCGAGGTGTTAGGCCAGTGCTGGGGCCAGCAAGGCCGGCATCGGAGTTTGCCATGAGGCAAGGCCATTGCTGGGGCCTCCGAGGCCAGGATAAGAGGCTGCCGAGGGGTGAGGCCGGTGCCGGGGCCAGGGGCCGGCATCAGAGCCTTCCATGAGGCAAGGCCACTACTGAGGCCTCCGAGGCCGGGATCAGAGCCTGCTGAGGGGTTAGGCCGGTGCTGGGGCCAGCAAGGCCAGCATCGGAGCCTGCCATGAGGCAAGGCTGGTTCTGGGGCCTCCGAGGCCAGGATAAGAGCCAATCGAGGAGTTAGGCCGGTGCTGGGGCCAATGGCCAGCATTGGAGCCTGCCATGAGGCAAGGCCAGTGCTGAGGCCTCAAAGGCCAGGATTGGAGCCTGCCAAGGGGTTAGACCGGGGCTGGGGCCAGTGAGGCCATCATCGGAGCCTGCCATGAGGCAAGGCCGGTGCTGGGGCCTCCGAGGCTGGGATCGGAGACTGCCGAGGAGTTAGGCCGGTGCTGGGGCCAGAAAGGCTGGCATCGGAGCCTGCCGTGAGGCAAGGCCGGTTCTGGGGCCTCCAAGGCTGGGATCAGAGCCTGCCAAGGGGTTAGGCTGGTGCTGGAGCCAACTGCCGGCATTGAAGCCTGCCGTGAGGCAAGGCCGGTGCTGAGGCCTCCAAGGCCGGGATCGGAGCCTGCCAAGGGGTTAGGCCGGTGCCGGGACCAACAGCCAGCATCGGAGCCTTCCGTGAGGCAAGGCTGCTACTGAGACCTCTGAGGTCAGATTGGAGCCTGCCAAGGGGTTAGACCGGGGCTGGGGCCAGCGAGGCCAGCATCAGAGCCTACCGTGAGGCAAGGCCGGTGCTGGGGCCTCCGAGGCTGGGATCGGAGACTGCTGAGGGGTTAGGCCGGTGCCGGGGCCAGCGAGGCCGGGATCGGAGACTGCCGAGGGGTTAGGCCGGTGCCGGGGCCAGCAAGGCCGGGATCGGAGCTCACTGTGAGGCAAGGCCGGTGCTGGGGCCTCCAAGGCCGGGATTGAAGCATGCTGAGCGTTTAGGCCGATGCCGGGGCCAATAGCCGGCATCAGAGCCTGACAGGAGGCAAGGCCGGTGCTGGGGCCTCCGAGGCTGGGATCAGAGCCTGCCGAGGGTTTAGGCCAGTGCTGGGGCCAGCAAGGCCAGGATCGGAGCCTGCCGTGAGGCTAGGCCGGTGCTGGGACCTCCAAGGCCGGGATTGGAGCCTGCCAAGGGGTTAGACCGGTGCCGAGGCCAATGGCCGGCATCGGAGCCTGTCGTGAGGCAAGGCCACTACTGGGGCCTCTGAGGCAGGGATTGGAGCCATCTGAGGGGTTAGGTTGGTGTCAGGGCCAGCGAGACCAGAATCAGGGCCTCCCATGAGGCAAGGCCGCTGCTTGAGCCAGCGAGGTCTGGATCAGTCCACCGGGTAGCCAGGCCACTACTGGGGCCATCAAGAGTGGGATCGGTACTTGCAACGCGGCATGCACAGAGAAATATCGCAGAAAATATAAATCAGATGCTTCCCCTAATCAGCAATAACTAGGAGGAAAGGGGCAACAGGAAGAGGTCGAGCTATAGAAAGGGCCCTATAGTGAAGCAACTAATGTGACCAATCAGAGGGTATGGAATAGGGGAGGATGGGGCCTCTTTAAAATGCAGGAGGTACATAAACAAATGTATCAAAGTTAATCACCAAACAAGCATGGGATCAAGGGAGGGGGAGGGAATGGGATGGGGGCTGGATGAGGGCTAATTGGATGATGTGTGCTTGTATATCCTCTCAAGTCTTGTACTCCAATGTGATTGATATATGACTACAATGCACCAATTAAAAAATAAATTAATTAATTTTAAAAAACAGTTTTACTCTTGGTAGAACAGCATGTCAGACAGTAATCTTACTGCCCCCATCCAAAACAACTGGCCACACAACTTAGGGAAAGGAAGATTTATTTGCTCACAGATTTTGAAGATTTTGTGGTTCGGTTCATGTGAGGCTGGGTCTGTAGAGCTCTTTCTTTATCCCTCTCTTTCCCTTTCTCAATTTCTTCTTCCTTTCTTCCCCTCCTTTCTTTCTCTTGTCTTCTTCGCCTCTGCCTCTTCCTCCTCCTCCATCATCTTCTCCTCCTTTTCTTCCTCTTCCTTTTTCTGTCTCAATTTCCCCTCCATTTTCTCTTTCTTTTCTTCATCTCTTTTCTTCTTCTTTCTACCTCTTTCTCTTCCTCCCTCTCTTCCTCCCTCCTGTCTTTTTATTTTCCCTTTGGCTGAGAGCTGTGCAGCTCATCATTCCAGACATGACCTCCATCTGGTAAGACTTTCCCCCAAATTGGATTGGAATCTAAAGAAAAAAAACTTTTTTTTCTGTTGTTTTTACGTTTTTGTATCCAAAGTTGTGAGCTAACATCCTCACAGCTGCAAAGACATCTTAAAAAATCGAAGCAGATTTTATTTACTGAAATATCATCTTAGAGAAACAAATATTTAGAGGTGGTCTACATTTGAATAGACATCCATTTGTAAGGTGTGTGTGTGTTACTGGGAATTGAACCCAGGGGCATTCTACCTCTGAGCTACACCCCCAGCCCTACTTTTTATTCTTAGTTTGAAACAGGGTCTTGCTAGGTTGATGAGAGTCTCACTACTTGCTGAGGCTGGCTCTGAACCTGCGATCCTCTGTTTCAGCCTCTCAAGCGCCGAGATTACAGGTGCGCGCCATGATGCCAGCTTGTATTTTAATCTTTCTTTTCTTCCCAGGAGCTATGGATTTGTGTAATATTTTTAATCATTTTTATGCTTTTTTTTTGGTGTGTTGTAATTATGTGTCACAGTGAGGTTCAAAGTGATAAAAATATAGATGCACACGGCGCTCGGTTGCCTGCCTCTGCACCCGCCTGAACATCAGTGAGATTGGCGGTGGGACCTTCAAATGCAGACATAGGATTATTTGAACAATTCACATCTCCTCTTCAGATCTCCTCTTCCCCTCCTCCCACCCCTTTCTACTATTTGTGGTCTCTCTGCTCAGTTACCTAAAGTTTCTTTTATTCCTATTTTATCTCTAGCTTCCATATAGGAGAGAAAACATACAACCTTTGGCTCAAAACAATTCATAATGGCCAGATTTTAATCTGTTTTAATAGGACAAGATTTGCAAACTATAATTCTTTTTGTAGCTCTGATTTTTTTTAACGGGGGGGGGGCAGGCATGGTGGCGTACCCCTGTAATCACAACACTTGGGGGGCTGAGAAAGGAGCACAGATTCAAGGACAGCCTCAGCAAATAGTGAGCCAGCAACCTAGGGAGAACCTGTTTCAAAATAAAATTAAACCGGGCAAGATGGCGCACATTTGTAATCCCTCCCAGTACTTGGGAAGCTGAGACAGGAGGATCACAGGTTCAGGCCAGCCTCTGCTACTTCTTGAGGTCCTCTGCAACTTAGTGAGACCCTGTTTCAAAAATAAAGAATAAAGCTGGGCATGGTGTTGCACGCTTGTAATCCCCGCGGTTGGGAGGCGGAGACAGGAGGATCACGCAGGTTCAAAACCAGCCTCTCTGCCTTAAGAGACCCTGTTTCCAAATAAAAATATAAAAATGGGTCTGGGAGTATAGCCCGGTGGTAGAAGGGTTTCCAGGAACCCCAGTACCACCAAAAAAATAAATAAAATAAAAAATAGAAAATAGGGCTGAGGGTGTAGCTTGGAGGTAGAATGCCTCTGGGTTTAATACACATTACTACTACTACTACTACTAATAATAATAATAATAATAATAATAATAATAATAAAATAAAATTGGGCTGGAGGTAGCTCAGAGGTAGAATTCCTCTAGTTTTAACCCCCAGCACAATACACAAACAAATGAACAAACAAAGGAGATTCCCATTTTGAGCAATCATGTAAAATTGCAATTCTGTTTGCATCTCTGTCTGTATGTTTTTGATACGTGGCTGCCTGGTTCTGGGTTTCTCAGATTGCTTCTGCATGGAATGGAGCAACTGCCCTGTGCATGTACATTGTTGAGCAGCAACCTTGGCTTCTGTCTCCTAAATGCTAGCAGCAGCCTCCTGCCCCAGACATGACAAAAATGATGTGTATAAACATTGGAATGTTTGTCCTGGAATTGCAATAGGAAGGGCTAAAGCACCTCCTTTGAAGAGCACTAGTCTGGATCTGTTTTTTTTCTGCCGTGAATCTCTCTGGCCTATGACGTATGTCTCTCCTTCAATATCTGCACTTAAGATACATGTATCTATGTCTATCTGTATCTGTATATTTTTCTCTTTTTTTCTTCACTTCTTTTCTCTTTTCTTTTCATACTGAGGGTTGATTCCAGGCACATTCTACCTCTGAGCTACACCCCCAGCTCTTTCTGTTTTTATTTTGAAACTGGGTCTAAGTTGCTGAGGGTCTAATTAAGTTGCTGAGAGTCTCACTAAGTTGCTGAGGCTGGCCTTGAACCTGTGATCCTCAAACATGTCTCAGCCTCCCAAGTACTGGGAATACAGGCTGGTGCCACTATGCCCTAGTTCTCTGTCTCTATGTCCAAATCTGTTTCTGTGTCTTATCTCCATCTCTAACTAGAACTGAGCATCACTTAAGAATGGGAATACATTCTGAAAAATGCACTGTTAGGTGACTGTTGTCCTGCAAACATCGCAGAGTATATTTAAACAGACATAGGATACAGGTCAACCACTAGATATGGTAGCTCAACACAGTCTTGTTCACAATCTCTTGTTCACAAGAGAGGTATGAGGCTGCTGCCAACCTAATGCAGCATGCTGCCACTTTACAATGAATTCTTTTTTTTTTTTTTTTTTTTTTTCAAGTAGAATGAAGAAACTTTACAATAATGGTAAGCCAAACATGGTGACTCACATCTGCAGTTCCAGTATATGGGAGGCTGAGACAGGAAGATTGTGGGTTCAAGGCCAGTCTTGGCTATTAGCGAGACTCTTAGCAACTTAGCAAGATCCTGTTTCCAAAAAAAAAATTCAAGCATGGTAACACACATCTAAAATCTCAGTACTTGGGAAGCTGAGACAGGAGGATTGCAGGTTCAAGACAAGCTTCAGCAACTTAGGGAGACCCTCGGCAATTTGGCAAGACCCTATTTCAAAAATAAATAAAAAGGGGTGGAGTGGAGCTTCAAGGTAGAATGCTCCTGGATTCAATCCCCAGTACCAAATAATGATAATGATGATGATGATGATGATGATGATGATGATTAAAAAGTATAGGTTAGTAAATACATAAACCAGTCACATATTTCTTTATGGTGATGATCAAGTGTGGTGTATTATATGTTACTGCATGTAATAGCTAGACTGGTACATGCCTGGTGACATAATAGATTTGCATACAGCAGCATCAGCCCAAACGCCTGGGCTCCACGTTGCCCTAAGATGTTACCTTGACTTTGACAGCACCAGGTGGTAGCAAGTTTTCAGCTCCATTATAATCTTGTGGGATCTGGAGTAGTATCACCCTAGGGGAAATATTTAGAGTGTAGCCTACATTAGAACAGTTTGTATTGTGTCGATGTGTGGTCCTTGTTGACCGAATGCCATTCGGGTATGCATGACTGTGTATACATATGGTTTGCTTCCATTCTATGGAAAATGTCCTGGAAATTATGATATCACTTCACTTTAAAAAAAATGTACTTTTCTTGGTGTATTGTAACCATACGTCATAATGAAGTTAAGCATGATGGGAATACACATGCTCGTAATCCTGGTGAGCTTCCCCTTGGTTCCCTCCCCTCTCCCTCCTCTTCCCCATACGTGATGTTTAAATTGGCACTGATAATCTCATATTCCGTTGTCAAATGAGCTGCCATATTCATATGTCACAGAAAGAGAAGGGACATATGCTTTCTCTAATATGCCCAATCTAGGGAGCAGTGGTAATGCCAGAGGGACTCCAGATGATGGAGGGGAAATCTCAGCAAAGCTTGAACGGAAGGATAGGAGAGGAAGAAAGCTGAGGTTGTCCAATGGAGGCGCTACATGTGAATATGTGTAATAGTATAAATATAGCATGGTTAACCTGGACACTCTTTATTGGGAGGGGGAAGGGGAATGGGGGGCATGAGGTACAATCTAAATGTACACCATTTTCAGTATGTTCCACTTACAAATTTTAAAAAATTATACAAAAAAACAGAAAAAAGCCCTTAAATTTAAAATGAAACTAGTGGGTGTCGGCAGTGAGGAGAGTATGGTAAAGTGGGCCACACTGTACGCTTTCCTTTAAACCTATGCTCTATATGTGCGTCTTTATTTTTATTTATTTATTTGGCACTGGGGACTGAAACCAGGGGTAGACCACACCTAGTTTCAATCCCCAGCTAATCCCCCAACCCTTTTTACTTCATTTATTTATTTGTTTTGTGGTACTGGGGATTGAACACAGGGACATTACCTCTGAGCTTCACCCCCAGCCATGTTTTATTTTTTATTTGAAAACAGGGTCTCACAAAGTTGCTCAGGGTCTCCTTGCTAAGTTGCTGAGGCTGTCTTCGAACCTGTATCCTCCTGTCTCGGCCTTCCAAGTACTGGGATGATGAGTGTGCATCAGGGCACCCAGCTCCAGTGTGATTTTTCATTTGGGAGCTGATCTCAATGACTAATTCCCTGGGTTAATCTCTGCAAGGAAACATCTGAACACTGCTCACTGAGCTTTCTTTCCGACCACTTAAGTGTTCTTTGCTTCAGTTTCAGTGACAGTGCTGCTGCGCGGTGTGACAGTGGCTTTGCACCACCACGCAATTTACTTACAACTTCAGGACTGGCTCTGTGGAAGCGTTGGCTCTTACTAACATGTCTTAGGCACAGAGTGAATACCTGGTGCTAAAAATCCTTCAGTTAAATAATGAATAGTATAGCCAGACATGGAGGTACAAGCCTGCAAACCCAGTACTTGAGAGGCTGAGCCAGGAGAATCACAGGTTTGAGGCTAGCACATGGTAAATTAGAGAGACCCTGTTTCAAAAGAGAAAAAAAAAATAGGAATGAGGGTGTACCTCAGAGGTAGAAAACCCCTAGGTTCAATCCCCAGCAACACACACACACACACACACACACACACACACACACACACACCAGCAGTGGCCAGGTGCAGTGGCACACACCTATAATCCCAGCACTTGGGAGGCTGAGACAGGAAGATCATAACATTCAAGACCAGCTTCAGCAACTTTGCAAGACCCTCAGCAAATTTAACAGGATCCTGTTTTAAAAATAAAAACCAAAAAGACTTGGGGTATATATTGGAGTTAAAATATTCCTGGGTTCAATCCCCAGTGAAAACAAAGAAAAATAAAATAAAAGAATAGTGCATACTCCTGGATTCTCAGAAATTCAGAATCTTCTGAGTGCTAAAAAAGTCATTTTAATTTGAGAAAATTACTATTTCAAATGCATTTGTTTTTATTCATTTAGTTTGATAGGTAGAACATGAAATTCAGCCTGGCGTGGTGACATGTGCTTGTAATCCCAGTATTTGGGAGGCTGAAACAGGAGGATTGCGGGTTCATGGTCAGCCTCAGCTACTCAGAAAGGACTGTGCAATTTACTGAGACCCTGTTTCAATATAGAGAATTTTAAAAAATAGGGCTAGGGGTGTAGCTTGGAAGTAGAATGCCCCTGGTTCAATCCCTAGTACCACAAAAAAAAAAAAAAAAAAAGAGAGAGAACATAAAACATTCAGGGCTTAGCTGGGAGTGGTGGCACACACTTGTAATCCCAGCGTTCAGGAGGCTGAGACCGGAGGATCGCAGTTCGTGGACAGCCTCAGCTACTTAGTGAGGCCCTTTGCAACTCAGTGAAAGCGGGTTTCAAAATAAAGAATAAGCCGGGCGTGGTGGCGCACACTTGTAATCCCCGCGCTTGGGAGGCAGAGACAGGAGGATCGCGCTGGTTCGGAGCCAGCCTCGCTGGCTTAAGAGACTCTGTTTCCACATAAAAATGTTAAAAAATAGGTCTGGGAGTGTAGCCCGTGGGAGTGTATACCGGAGGTAGAAGGGCTTCCAGGAACCCCAGTACCACCAAATAAGAAAGAAAGAAAGAAAGAAAGAAAGAAAGAAAGAAAGAAAGAAAGAAAGAAAGAAAGAAAGAAAGAAAGAATAAAAAATAGGGCAGGGGCTGTAGCTCAGAGGTTGAATGCCCCTGGGTTCCATCCCGAGACCCGCAAACAAACAAACAAACAAAAAATTCAGGGCTTTTCTATATGTGTTTATCTCCTAACGATTTCTTCTTCCTCCAGAATACATGGGAATAATTTGAGTAGAAATTTAAAATGAAGTTTTAAATTCTAGGTAGAAGCTGGGTGCATTGACACAAGCCTGTAATCCTAGTATTAGGAGGCTGAGGCAGGAGGATTGCAGGTCCAAAGCCAGATGATAAGTGGGGTCCCTCGCCCACATGATCTCAGCAACGGGAACAGGAGGCGGAACCCCGGAAGCCAAAAGCGGAGATATCGCGAAACTCCAGGTGCCTTGAGACTCCAATCATCACAAGACTACAGATGTCGCGAGAGAATCGGCTTGCCTATAACATATTGGTGCCGCCGATCCACCACGTGACTCTGCCGGCCGATCAGGACTATGTGCAACTCTCCAGACACGTGGCCCATTGGTCCCTTCCCCCACGGCTTGCTGACTCTCCAGAGTGGCCGGGTCTGAATAAAACAGCGGTCTCTGATAACCCAGTAGATGTTTTTACCTCCCTCCTAAACTCCCCAACTCTATTTTCAACCTAACACCAGCCTCAGTAATTTAGCAAGAACCTTTTCAAACTTAAAACAATAAAATAAAATAGGGCTGGGAGTATAACTCAGAGATAGCATGCCCTTCGGTTCAATCTCCAGTTAACACACACACACACACACACACACACACACACACACACACACACATCTTAGATAGACAAGGTATAAGGAGAAAAAAAAAATCATTCAATTCCAGGCCATCATTTCTATTTGGAAAGCAAACTTGACTTCCCAGATGCTGGATAGTCATAATTCCACATTTAGCACCTTTTTCTTGGGATGGACATTTTATTTGTTTATTTATTTACTTACTTACTTATTGTGCGTTGAAAGATCTCTCCTTGGGTTCCTGATGTTTTTTTCTTGCCTCACATTTAATTTGCCATGTTTTCTCAAGTGACCCCTCATTAAAGCCTGGTGTCTTCTGAAGTTTCTATCACCATGGCCAGAACCGTGGTGAGTGGGCTGGCATTATCAGAGAGGTCAGCGTGGAGAAGACAGTGGTGTGTTGCAGTTCAGTTTGATAAATTATTCTGCAGTGCCCTGGGCATAGCACACAAATTAGCATAATGGGAAAGCATAGATCAGAAGAAAACACTGTGACAAACATCTCAAACTTAGTAAAGTCAATTAAAATGGAAAAGCATGTACTACTTACATTTTTTTTCCATGCTTAGATTTTCTGCTCTATAAGTGAAACTCAGATAAACCAGTCCCAAACTTTCCAGCCTACTTATGTATATGAAGATGTTGATCTTGCTTAACCATTCCAGTAGGTTTTTCTAGGGTTTACAGAGAATATTTAAAAATGCGTTACTAAAATATTCTGTAGAAATGCTCATGGAAGGCCAGGTGTGGTGGCGCACGCTTGTAATCCCCGCGCTTGGGAGGTGGAGACAGGAGGATCACGCTGGTCCGAAGCCTGCCCCGCTGGCTTAAGTGACCATTTCCAAAAATTAAAAAAAAAGTATAAAATAGGTCTGGGAGTGTAGCCCGGAGGTAGAAGCAGGAACCCCAGTACCACCAAAAAAAAAAAAAAAAAAAAAAAAAAAAGCTCATGGAAGCCGGATGGAGGGAGAAAGGAGAATCTTAGGTTTAAAGCTAGCAGGTGTGGCTTGGAGGTAGAATGTCCCTGGGTTTAATTCCTTTTACCAAAAATATAAAAGAAGAAAGAAAGAAAGGAAGAGAAAGAAAGAAAGAAATGAAGGGAGGAAAGAAGAAAGGAAGGGAGGGAGGGAGGAGGGAAAGAGAAAGAAGAAAGGAAGAAAGAAAGAAAGGGCATATGTAAATGGTTTTCATTTATAGAGCATCTTACACATTTTCAACTAGAACATTTTTTTTTTTGATACTGGGGTTCGAACCCAGGGGCATTCTACTTTTTTTTTTTTTTTTTTTTTTTTTTTGGTGGTACTGGGGTTCCTGGAAACCCTTCTACTTCCAGGCTACACTCCCAAGACCTATTTTTTTTTAATATTTTTATTTGGAAACAGGGTCTCTTAAGCCAGCAGGGCTGGCTTCGAACCAGCGTGATCCTCCTGTCTCCGCCTCCCTCCCAAGCACGGGGATTACAAGCGTGCACCACCATGCCCGGCAAGGGGCATTCTACTTCTAAGCAACACCCCAGCTCTATTTTATTTTTTATTTGGAAACAGGGTCTTGCTAAATTGCTGAGGGCCTCACTAAGTTGTTGAGATTGTCCTTGAACTGTGATCCTCCTCTCTCAGCCTCTGGAGGACTGGGTTTACAGGCCTGTGTCTCCACACCCATCTAGCCAAAACCATTTTTTAAAGTCTTACTTAAAAGCTAGGTGTGGTGGTCCATGCCTGTAATCCCAGTTCCTGGGAGACTGAGGCAGGCAGTCAGCCTCAGCAACTTAGAGAGGCCTTCTGCAACTTAGTGGGACCCTGTTTCAAAACTAAAAAAACAGTGGTAGCTCTCCTGGAGGCAGCCAGCGTGAGGCTGGGGAGTGCTGAGCCACTTGCCATGCCCTGCGCTGCCCAGACTATGGAACAACACAGTCAGGATGGCGAAAGGTGACCCAAAAAGCCAAAGGGCAAGGTGTCTGCTTATGCCTTCTTTGTGCATACATGCAGCAAAGAACAGAAGAAGAAAAACTCAGAGCCCCCTGTCAATTTGGCAGAATTCTCCAAGAAGTGCTCTGAGAGGTGGAAGATAATGTCTGGGATGAAATTTGATGAAATGGCCAAAGTGGATAAAGTACTCTACTGTCGCGGCCCGCTCGGCTAGACCGGGATGGGGTGGTGGCTCAAGATGGCACCTAGGCATGTTGCCAAGTCACGAGGCTCACGAGGCTGGCGGTGCCCTGAGCCTGCGCAGTGAGCCTTATCAGGCGCCCTACGGATGATCAGTGACGCAGCGCCTCGTGCTACCACCTATGAGAGGGTTAGAAATGTGCATGCCCTAGCTGTGGGAAGCTTGGGGTTGGTGGAGTGATGAGGGAGGAGTTATGAGACTGATATATATTTGCCTGCTGTGCACATTGAGGGGGAAGCATTAAAGAAGGGAAGCATCATCAACAGACTCGGCGTCTGTGTCTTCTTTCCTGGAGCTCTGCAGGTCGGAGTCTTAGGGAGGCGACACTCTACGTTCAGGAAATGAAGAATTATGGACCAGCTAGGGAAGCAAGAAGAAAAAGAAATCCCTAGTGCCCCCCAAAGACCACCATCTGGATTCTTCCTATTATTTTCAGAATTCTACCCTAAGATCAAATCCACAAACCCGAGTATCTCTATTGGAGACGTGACGAAGAAGCCGGGGATGGTGGAGTGATTTGAGTGGCATCGCCAAGGCTGCGAAGCTGAAGGAGACATATGAGAAGGCTGCTGCTGACCATAGGTCTAAAGGGAAGTCTGATGGTGCAAAGGGTTCCGCCAAAGTTCCCCAGAAAAAGGCAGAGGAGGAAGATGAAGACGAGGAGGAGGAGGAGGAGGAGGAGGAGGAGGAGGAGGAGGAAACACTGTCTGTCTGGGTGCTCTGGACACCCAAGCCCACTTCATGCAAACTGCTGATGATTTCTAGAGCACGTTGAGCGACTACAATATGATCTCGATTTAATTTTGTAATGAAACTTAATGAGGGCAACAGACACGTCCTGAATAAGAGACGTTAGAATAGGGGAGCACCATGGTTGACACGTCTCTCATGTGGGACACGTTCTGTTGCTTTTTGTACGTTTAGAATGCTGAAATGTTTTTGAAGTTGAATAAACAGTATTAACATTTTTAAAACCGTTCTCTATTATAATGGTCTAAATTTCTTTTTTGGGGGGGTGCCTGGGGATGGAACCCAGACACCAGGGGCATTCGACCTCCGAGCTACACCCCCTGCCCTCTCCTCCTTTGAGATCTGTACCTTTGACTCCTGGTCAGCTTGGGGTTTAGATGAAGCAGGCTCCTCGAAAGCTACTGCGTGGTTTTGTGCCTGAGTCTAAACCATTGAATGTAGGGGCTAAGGGAAGGACACAGGCAAGGTGTGGCAGACTCCAGAAGTTTGGGGAGGCAGGTGGTGAGGATTGAAGCCAACTACTCTCCAGCTTTTGCTTTTTTACCTCTGCCACCATACCTGTTTTGTAGGCCAAATGCACTGCCAAACAGCAAAACCGTCTTCCAGAGTGTTCAGTGTACAAAACTCCAGACCTCCTTTCTCCTCTTTCGCCCCTCCCCAGCACATGCAGTTGGGTGGGTTTTTGACATTTGGGGTTGGTCTCAAACTGCGGCTTATCACCTCTGCCCCAGTGGAGAAGGCAGGGGGCACTATTTTTTTTTTTTCGCCTCTACTTTCCTCCAAGAAACCAAACATCGTAAAAGGGACATTGTGATGGGAAAAAACACTTCCTCCCTGGACTCCAAATGTACCATGAAAAGTGGAATGTCCCTCCACGATTTGAGCTCACTCGCCAGAAACGTAGATGGTCGTTCAATGTTCTTAACCTTGGAGCAGCTTGGTTTGTGTTTCAGTGGCATTTTGTCCAAGTGGGGGTGGGGGGGCAGCTATTGATGGCCAGTGGTGATGTCAAACACCATTGGATGGCTGGCGTGTACTGTTGTGGGTGAGCATATTTCCCAGCATTAACATGGATATATGTGTTGGACACTATGAAGCACATAGTGTTTTCTTCTTTGTGTGTGTGTGGTACTGGGGGTAGAACCCAGGGGCTTTCTACCTCCAGGCTACACTCCCAGACCTGTTATATACTTTACTTGGAAACAGGGTCTCACTAAGTTGCTAAGAGCCTCACTAAGTAGCTGAGGCTGGCTTCGAACCTGCGCGATCCTCCTGTCTCGGCCTCCCAAGCGCGGGGATTACAAGCGTGCGCCACCACGCCCGGCTTTTCTTCTTTTTTGTATGGCATCTTAAGAGAAAACAGCTTTTCTTAAAACTACTGGGAACCTTGCATGTCTAGAAGCTCTGTCTTTACCACATAGTCCTGATGGGGACCAGTCACAGTCCCCAGCCATTCTGTGTGTTTAGAGCCATTCCCTCACATCAGAACTGTTTGCCCTAAGTGAGTTTCTCTAATCCTCCTACTAATTTAAAACCCTTGTCCTGAGTTGTGCCCAGAGGCACTTGTTCCAAGATCATCATTCCTCTTGATTCAGCCACGTCCTCGTCGCTTGGCATTCAAGACCAAAGCTGCTGCTGCCGCCTTTGCCACTGCCTGATACACTGTGTACAGGCCACAGCTGAGAACTGTGGCCAGCTTGGCCAGATACAGAGGAGAGGCACCACCTGTGGTCACAAGGGAGCATTTGTCACGTGGACGTTGGATGCATTCATTGTCTGTAATAAAGTTTCTTAATCAGTCTTTCCAAAAAGTAAAACAAACAAGCAAACAACAAAAAAATAGGGCTGAGGGCTGGGAGTGTAACTCAGAAATACAGTGCTCCTGGATCCAGTCCCTAGTATACACACACACACACACACACACACACACACACACACACTGGTTATGGCCAAATAGTTATAGATTCCAGTTCACATTATCTGGAAATTGATTCTCTCTGGCTGATATTCATGCTTGTGAGTAATTAGCTTGATAACTTAGATTGATCCTTAACCTCTGCTGGCCAACATACCAGATACCAGGCAGTAATGCTCACTGTGGGAAGAGCCCGTTATGTAGAAAAAATTGCAGCTGTCATGCCCTGCAGATGTCAAGCCACTATTTTGAAAGATGATACAGTGATTGGAAAACAACTGTAAAGTATGCTTTGCTCTGTTAGTGTGCTGTCACCCAGAGCAGTAAAGAACGCCTGCCTGCAGTTGTTTTTATGAAGGTAGCCAGAGACGACGAAGGTGAGGCCAGGACAGAGCAGATGCCAGCCTCGCCTGGACCACACTGGATAAGGTTCCCCGCCCTCACTGTGTTCCCTGCCCTCTGTCTCCCTGCAGAAACCGACGCGACTTGGTTGGGAGTTGTATGTGCACAAAACATCTCCACACATCCAGAGATCGAAGAATGGTTTACCAAGAGGTTTGTCTTTTTCAGTCCCTGGAGTCCTCTGAGACACACCCCTACAAGCTAGATCGTGGGTTCAGAGTCCACTTGGTCAAGTTGAAAAGAGACTAAAAAGATAAACATTTGGAATCTCTCTTCTGGTGGTACTGGGGATTGAACCCACCGGCATTTTACCACCAAATTACACCCCCAGTCTGCTTATTTTTGTTGTTGTTTTGAAACAAGGTCTTACTAAGTTTCTGTGGATCTTCTTGCTAAGTTGCTGAGGCTGGCTTCAAATTTGCAATCTTCCCGACTCTGCCTCTGATGTCCTGGGATGACAGGTGTGTGCCACTATGCCCAGCTGCCACAGAGTTTAGACTAGATCTCTGTGGACGTCAGGGAATTTTTTCTGGCATTCATTAGAGCTGAAAAATTGCCAGAAGGGAAACAAGTCTGTCAGACAAGCACACATCAGAACAACCAGATGCATGGATGTGTAAATATCAGAGATGCCAAGGGGACCACAGCAAGATGGTAGGCAGGTGGAACCAGGCTCTCTGCTGTCAGAGGACCACGTTAGCCACCAGCAGTCCCTCCACGCGCTGCCCCTCCACACTTCCCATCCACACAGCTGGTCAGCTTGTCGGTGCTGAGATGACTCCCCTTGCCTACCGACTGCCAGCCCTAAGGACCCCTCTCGGCAAGCAAGAGCTGCCCTCCAACTCAACCACGGGCTCCTGGAATCTCTTGTGTAAGTCATGGGGAGCAAATGGAAGCGGATCATCATTTTCATCCCTGGAGAGCGAGGAATAAAAGCTTAATCATCTGGCCCACTTGTGGAAACACAGCCCTGGGTAGCCACCCCCAGAGATCCTGCCTGCAGGACAGGGCACAGGTGACACGGGCAGTCTGCATGTCCCTCAGTGCCCCTAGGGAGACTGGCTTTCTAGCTCAGGACTACACTTTGAGACCAGATTTGCAAGCCCCACATACTTCTACTTCTGCTTCTCCACAACTGGCTGCAAAGGGGGCTCCCACCCCCTTTCCCAGATTTGATCCATTTGCCTGATCAGCTCACAGAACTCAGAGAAATGGATTTGCCTGTTGGTCAGGAGGCGGAGGCGACTTGTGGGACCAGGTGGGGGCAGAGACACACAGAGGTCCCAGGTCCTCTCCCTGCCCACTCACCCTCCAGGAGCCCTCTCACCTTCAGCGCCCTGAGGGCCGCGTTCCTCTGCGAGGGTGACCCATTCCCAACCCTGCCCTGCCTTTTTTCAGGCTTGTAAAATCAAGACCATATGTTTCCTATTAAAATTAGCCATACATGGTTGAATTAAATTTTTTTCAAAAAACAAAAACAAATCCAGGTGTGTTGGCACATACCTGTAATCCCAGTACTTGAGAGGCTGAGTCAAGAGGATCAAATACTGGAGGCCAGCCTCAGCGATTTAGCAAAACCCTCAGAAACTTAGCAAGACCCTGTTTCAAAATAAAAGATAAACCGGGTGTGGTGGCGCACGCTTGAAATCCCCGCGCTTGGGAGACGGAGATAGGAGGATCACACAGGTTCGAAGCCAGCCGCGCTGGCGTAAGAGACCCTGTTTCCAAATAAAAATATAGGGTAGGTCTGGGAGTGTAGCCCGGAGGTAGAAGGGTTCCATTCCCAGTGCCAGCAAAAAAATTAATAATAATAATGATAATGATAATAATAATAATAAAAACTTAGGGCTGGGAATGTGGGCTCAGAGGGAGAAGGCCCCTGGATTCAGTCCTTAGCACCACACACACACACACACACACACACACACACACACACACAAATAGACAAAATTTTAATACCTAAAACAGGAGGGGAAAAAACTTAACCACACCAAAGGAAACCTGCCGTGTTTGGAGGGCTCTTCTCACTAACTGGACAGCAGAACAAAACAGAATTACTTCAGTTCCTTCCTTCTTTGTTTCTTTACAAAAACATATGCGTCACCTTCTCATTTTAAGATTTTTCCTAATAAGCAGTGTGGAAAAACACCCAGAGCTAAACAAAGCCAGCATGGGGATATGACAAGCATTATAGATTTCCTGTATTTCTTCTCCCGGCTCTGTGTCCCTGGCATTTGGTTCCCAGCTTGTACAACGTGGCTATTGACCCATGGTGCTCATTCAGACACCCCATTGGGAAAGTATAATAGTAGGTACAACAGTGACTAGCACTCGACGTGTGCTCCATTCCACGCTAAGCATTTTACTTCTATTATCTCATTAGACTCTCTAAAAACCCCTTGTGGTGGGTAATGGCATGTTCCCTATGTTACAGATGAGGGTTGCCAGCTCACTGGCTATGGGCACCGTATCTGTATGTCTGTGACTCAGTTCCCATTTTCTAGAAGAGCCGCTGGCAATGTATATGCCAGTGAGAGACGAGAAAGCCCAGAAAATGACTGCAATTGATCAAAAGACTCCTTAGCCTCCTGCAGAAATGGACCTTCTACTGTGCTGGAGATTTCTGGAAGAGTGCCCAGCAGGGGGCGACATATGGGGGGGAAGTTCCACTGGGCATCTTAGGTCCCTCCCACACATAAAGTATTATATTCGGTCTTGAAAATTCCTCATGGGAATAAATTCAAATGATCAGAAAAGTGGTTTTTCTCTTTTTTTGTTTGTTTCTTTCTTTCTTTTTTTTTTTTTTTTTGGTGGTACTGGGGGTGGAACTCAGAGGCTTTCTACCTCCAGGCTATACTCCCAGACCTATATTTTATTTTATTTGAAAACACTAAGTTGCTGAGAGCCTTACTAAGTAGCTGAGGCTGGCTTCGAACCTGTGCAATCCTCCTGTCTCAGCCTCCCAAGCACAGGGATTACAAGCATGCACCACCACACCCGGCTAAGTGATTTTCTTTAGGTTTGAGAAGCAGGCCATCTTTATGTGGGAGGGTTACTGGAGATTGAATCAGGGACATTCTACCTCCAAGTTACACCCCCCAGCCCTATTTTATTTTATTTTATTTTAATAAATGAGAATGGACCCCAGGGGCCTCTACCTGCAGGCTACACCCCCCAGACCTATTTTATATTTTATTTGGAAACAGGGTCTCACTAAGTTGCCGAGACACTAAGTGGCTGAGATTGGCTTCAAACCTGCACCATCCTCCTATCTCAGCCTCCCAAGAACTGGGTTTACAAGCATGTGCCAACATGCCCAGATCCTACTTTATTTTGCTTATTTTGAAAAAGGGTCTAAGTTGGGGGGGGGGGCTCACTATAAATTGCTGACAAACCTGTAGTCCTCTTGTCTCAGCTTCCCAAGTACTGGGATTACAGGCTCATGCTGTGGTGCCCAGGCCAATGTTGCAGGAACTGAGAAAGAGAGCACCAACAGAGCTTGGGAGATCAGTTTATTTAACCGTAGAAAAAAATAGACTATTCAGGCTAGGGACTCAGTCTGGCATTCAGTCCAGAACTGCGATCCTCAGCTGACCTCAGCTGAATTTACGAGGGGCTTTTATAGGTGGAAAGCCACACACAGGTAGCTGAGGGTAGGGGAGAGGCCCATTGTTATTGTCTGACAAAATTGCAACTTTGTCTGGAGTGGAGCTCTGTGTTCCAGGATGTTGACCATAGAGTAAGCAGGATGTTGGTCTATGCTCCCTACATTTACCATAGGATAGGCAGGATGCTAGTCTACGCTTGCTACCATAGGGTAGGCCAGATATTACTTCAAACCCCTGAAAAACTAGGGAATAACATTAACAAAAGATTCAAACTACTAAACAATTTTGGCTTGGCTCTTATTAGGGCCTCACAGTGCCACCATGTCTGCCTCCATGTTTTCTTAGAATATATTTTGGGCCTCTCAGAATTTTCAGGTTGAGAATAAAAATCATAAAATGAGAAGCAAAACAGAGAAGCAGGTACTAAGAAGGAAGCTGAAGAGAAAAAGCAAAACACACTGGAAGGCTCAATGTTTAAAACTTTAGTTCATAAAATGAAAGAAAAAATCCAAGCTGGGCATAGTGGTACAAGCCTGTAATCCCAGGATTGGGGAGGCTGAGACAGAAAGATTACAGGTTCAAGGCCAGCTTCAGCAAGTTGCGAGACCCTGTTTCAAAATAAAATAGGGCTAGGGAGTATACCTCAAAGGCATAACACCTCTGGGTTCAATCCCAGTATCAAACAAGGAGAAGGTGGAGGCAGATGTTAAAAAGTAAGACAATCTTTTTCTCAAAGAGATTGGTCAGGCCAGGCACGGTGGCGCACGCTGTAATCCCTGCGCTTGGGAGGCTGAGACAGGAGGATCGCGCAGGTTTGAAGCCAGCCTCAGCTACTTAGTGAGGCTCTCAGCAACTTAGTGACACCCTGTTTCCAAATAAAATATAAAATGGGTCTGGGAGTATATCCCGGAGGTAGAAAGCCTCTGGGTTCCACCCCCAGTACCACACACACACACACACACACACACAAAGAAAGATTGGTCAGATAGCAGCCATTTTGGCTTTTATATAACTTTTGGGTTCCCAGAACCTTAAGTTTCTGTCTTTATCAGACTGTAAAAGTCATAACTCCTGCCTCTCTTTAAACTAGCCAATCATGCAGAATTGTGCTTTACACTAGCCAGTCACGCAGAGATGTTAACCCAAGCCCTCACCAATCAGGGCATGGGGGCAGGATTGCATCAGGGATAATACCCAAACCAACTTTTCTACTCCGTGTGCTTTCTTACCAGACTTTTTGTCAGTTGCACCCTTCTGCAGAAGTAGAATTTTGCAGCCGGGCATGGTGGCACACGTTTGTAATCCCAGTACTTGAGAGGCGGAGAAAGGACAGAGGATTACAGGTTCTCGGCCAGCCTCAACTACTTAGTGAGGCCCTACACAACCTAGTGAGAGCCTATTTCAAAATAAAGAATAAAAAATAGGGCTGGGGGTGTAGCTCAGAGGTAAAATGCCCCTGGGCTCAAAATCAGTACCGAAAAAAAAAGAAAAAAAAAAAAGAAGTAGAAATTTGCCTTGTTGAATGATTACTGAGTGTTTTTTTTTTTTTTTTTTTTTTATCACCTATTCCCTTTCCCAGGAGAAGGCAGTAAAGGAGGAGAAAAGAAAAGAATCCATCTTCATCTGTTCGGTACTCTTCTCATTCTGGGGCCAGTTTGGTAGGTAGTTAGAGGTGCACCAAACTTCCTCCTCAGATAGCCTCAAGTTTAAGGCCAGAAAATGCCCTTGGACTTGATATATTTGCTGTGAAAGCAGCAGCAATTCCATCCAAGAAGACTAAAGTCCACACTCATGAGAAGCAGAGGCCCAGCAACGCTCTAGAGCTCAGTTAGAGGGCGGCTGGGAAGAATCGTGCAGCTGGCCCCACAGACGCCTGGAACACGTTAGTCTTGTAGAAATGGAGCTCAGTCTCACCCCGAGGGACAACCATCAGGATGTGAACCAAGAACTGAGAACTGGGCATCAGAGGAGATGGGACTTTCCAGGCTAGAGAGTGTGGGAAGACACACGTGAGTAAGTACAGAGGACGTGGTGACACTTGATAAGGTGGTGGGTATTGGGTGCTTACTTTCAGGGAATAAACCAGAAATCACAGTTCACTGGAAACGGATAGCAATTTTGATATATCTGGGTAGTGAAAACATTACATTACTTAGTATTCATCAGAAATAAATAAGCCCACACTCTAATGAGCACCCACATAGTGCAGTTAGCACAGACCCTCTCTATATATCAACTCTTCATATAGAAAATTCTATAGCTGAGCATGGTAGGGAAAACTTGTAGCCCCAGTCAGTCCCTGGGAGGCTGAGACAGGAAGATTGTGCAGGTTCGAAGCCAGCCAGCAGGTTCAAACACCCTGTTTCCAAGTAAAATATAAAATAAGCATGAGAGTGTAGCCCAGAGGTAGAAGACCCCCAGGTTCCATCCCCAGTACCACACACACACAAAAGAAAATTCTATAGAAATGATACAAACTCTGGACCATTCAAGCCAGCACCCCATCTCAGGTTGGACTCCAGTGGGCAATGCTGTGACTCTGTGACTCCCCGGGTGTGAGGAAGGCAGAGATAATGGAATAGGAGGGTGCCCTTGTTTGGATCTTAAATGTCCCCCCAAAGACTACATAATAAAGGCCTTGGTCTAGCTGGGTGTGGTGGAGCGCTCTGGTAATCCCAGCGCTTGGGAGGCTGAGACAAGAGGATCGCACAGGTTAGAGGCCAGCCTCGGCTACTTAGTGAGGCTCTCAGCAACTCAGTGAGGCCGTTTTCAAATAAAGTATAAAATAGGTCTGGGAGTGTAGCCTGGAGGTAGAAAAGCCCCTGGGTTCCACCGCCAGTACCGCTAAATAAATAAATAAATAAATAAATAAATAAATGCCTTGGTCTCTGTTGTGCCTTGCTTTAAGTGTTTTGTTCTAAGTTAGATATTAAGGCTTAGTTTAAGTTTTTCTAATACAAAATTTGTTATAATCATTAGTAAGATCAATAATTTAGTGTGTTATTAGAAATTATATCGTAATAGAGTTTGATTCTATAGGTTTTATTTCAACCTTAAATTTATGTGTTCCCCTTGATATTTAAACCCAGGAACAGGGTGCAAAATAGTTTATGGACACTAAAGAACAATCATCTGTGTCCGGACTGCATACCTCAGATAAGGGATCTCTGCCCCAGGCCCCTGTTATCTTAAAAATTGTCTGTATAAGTTGCTCTAAAGTGAAGAAATGCTATGATATGCCTTTAATCAAATGCTTAGGTTCTAGTCTGAATTAATAGTATAGAGGTGTTAAGATGGGACCGATGAATTAGGGTACCTTTAGAGATTGTACTTTAGTAGAGTTTTAGCCCAGCTGTGAATAATGCTGACTCTATTAAAGTCTGTCTTCCTCTTAACAGTTTAAGAGAAGAACCAGGCACTGGGTGGGAGTAAGAAAGCGCCAGCCCGGAGCCAGCTCCACTGCCCTTATGTCTGAACAAACATTTCATAGATAAGAGACCCTCTTCCGTGAGCCCCTGCCACCCCTGAATATCCATGCTTCTCAGGCAATTTAAACATAGGAGTTATAAATTTGAAAAGTGTATACCTTCCCAAGCCTGCTCTCCCTCATCTCCTCTATCTAACTGGCAGATAGAAAGACAAATGGGGCAAGGAACCCCGGCTATCCTTGGGGGAAGGTAAAATAAAAGCAGCAGCCGACTCACACATCCCCATTATCTCATTCCTCAACATCTGGGTAAACATACCGTAAGAGGAGGGACCCTGTTCCCAGGTCAGTTGTGTGCTTTATGGTTGCTTTTCAGGTTGTAAATATCAAAAATATCTAGGATGATAGAATGACTAATGACCTTGTAACAAGATGCTGTATAAAGAGAGGGTTAACAAAAGAGGGGGCCCTTGTCATTATCTGTTGAGCAGAGATGCTTGGGTCCAGGTTCAAACCTGTTAAAAAAGTGTGGCTTTTCGGACAAACAATTGGCTATGGACAGTCATTCTTGCTCGCTAGTGTACAACAGTCTCCAGCATGGTGCTATTGGGAGGTGGTGGGACACTGAGAGATGGGATCTGATGAGAGATCTTCTTTCAGTAGAGGCAGACCCTTGAAGGGGGCAGTGAGCCCCCAGCCTCTCCTCTTCCTGTTTGATTTTGCACCCCAGCCATGAAGTGAATGTTTTGCTCCTCCATGAACTTCTGCCATGGTGTGCGGCCTCGCCACAAACCCAAAACAAGATGGCAAATCAAGTATAGACTGGAATCTCCAAAACCGAGCCAAAATAAGCTCTCTCTCTCTCTCTCTCTCTCTCTCTCTCTCTCTCTCTCTCTCTCTCTCTCTGTCTCTCTCTGTCTCTCTCTTTGGTGGTACTGGGGTTCCTGGAAACCCTTCTACCTCCGGTTACACTCCCAGACACCTATTTTTTATATTTTTATTTGGAAACAGGGTCTCATAAGCCAGTGAGGCTGTTTTTGAACCTGTGTGATCCTCCTCTCTCCGCCTCCCAAGTGCGGGGATTACAAGCGTGCACCATCATGCCCGGCTGCCTTTTCTCTTCTTAGGTTGATTCTTTTAAGCATCTGTTATAGTAATGGAAAGCTGACCAAAGTAGAAGGGGCTAGTTTTCAATGTACAGACCTCTCAGGTGAAGAAGCCTGGAGGCATTCTTCAGAAACCCGGATCTGCTTGCGATGCTATTCTCCATGCAAGTACTTTTCCATATTTCCAAGGTACAAATGAGTTTTCTTCTTTACACAATCCTAACTCAAACTCTGAACTTTCCTGAGACATCTGAAAACCAGGGAAGGTAAAAAGGACACTGACCAGAGCCCAGTTCCTCAAATAACTCAACACTTAAAAAAGAATCTAAAACTAAGTTTGATGCTGCTTGAAGACACCAATACTATGCAAGGACAGAGGGCTGGGTTCTTGGAAAAGATGTGCCCAGTGAGCCAGTGGGCAGCTGGGCTGGGTGAGCATCATTTACCTGCCTCGGGGTCCCAGGGCCAGCTGGAGCTGTTGGGCTAGATGCCTCTTTGATTCCCATTGGAGTTCCCCTTGGCATCTCTAAAAAGCTTTCCTAGATAGTACCTTTGATTTTTTTTTTTTTTGGCAAAACATTCTTATTCCATTTCTCTGCTGCCCCTTCCATTGCTAAATCCCAGGCTGAGCCTCATTCTGGGTCCCACTCCTAAATAGGAACTGACATGCAAGGATCATGCACATTTGAGAAAATCTACCAAAATACATGGACAGTGACCCCATGTGGGCACTTTGGAAAATTCAGTAAAAGTTGAGTGTCCTTTATCTGAAATATTTGGGACCAGAAATGCTTTGGATTTTGGATTTTTAGGATTTTGGAATATCTCTGTATATATAATAAAATATCTTGGCAATGAACCCCAATTCAACATTTACAATTCATTTATGTTTCACGTCACCTTGCACACATAACCTGAAGGTAACTTTATACATTATTTGTGTGTGTATGTGTGTGTGTGTGTGTGTGTGTGGTACTAGGGGTGGAACCCAGGGGCTTTCTACCTCCGGGCTATTCTCCCAGACCTATTTTATATTTTATTTGGAAACAGGGTCTCACTAAGTTGCTGAGAGCCTCACTAAGTAGGCTGAGGTTGGCTTCAAACCTGCGCGATCCTCCTGTCCAAGCGTGGGGATTACAAGCGTGAGCCACCACGCCCGGCCTTTTACAATATTTTTAAATAATAAGTTTTTATACATTGAACCTTTGGACTTGTGACATTGTGTTTATACTTAAAACGTTTCAGTTTTAGCTGGGCATGGTGGCGCACTTGTAATCCCTATGCCTGGGAGGTGGAGACAGGATCGTGGAGGTTTGAAGCCATCCTCACTGGCTTTAAGAGACCCTGTTTCCAAATAAAAATATAAAATAGGTCTGGGAGTATAGCCCGGAGGTAGAAGGGTTCCATCCCCAGTACCACCACCAAAAAAAAAAAAAAAGTTTCAGTTTTAGAAGTCTTTTGGATTTAAGATTTTCAGCTTAGGGATATTTGATCTATAGAGTAAAGAAATCAATTGTTGGTTATAGCATAACAATTAAATTCCTATTGTTGAATTTTTCTTCCTTTGAAAATTGACAGGCTGACTCTGCTGTAAGAAGATATCCAGACCTTCAATCTGATACCCAGACTTACAATGGGGCTGAGGTAACTGAGGCAGTTTATAGCTGGGCAGCAGATCAATGGAGTCTAGGAGAAAGACTCATGCGGATGAAGTGGAGGTGCCAAGAACTCTGGGACTCTGGCTTACCCAGGAGTGTTCATCTCAGCTCAGTTCACCAAAGCAGAAAATCAGAAAAAACAACAACAAAAAAATCCATGAGCAGGAAAAATGGATAAACAAATTTTGATGTATGCCCACAATAGATCATGATACAGCAGCCAAAATAGATGAAGTATAGTTAACCTGCAACCATATGGATGAATCTTAGAAATATACTAGTTTCACTGGGTGTGGTGGTGCACACCAGCAACCCCATACTTGGGAGGCTGGGACAGAAGGATGGCAGCTTCAAGTCAGCCTCAGAAACTTATTGAGGTCTCAGCAACTTAGTGAGACCCTGTTCCAAATAAAAAATAAAATAGAGCTGGGATGTAACTCAGAGGTAGAATGCCTCTGAGTTCAACTCTCAGCATCACAGAAGAAAGAAAGAAAAGAAATATACTAGTTCCTCCTTATTTGCAGGTTTGCTTTCCAGGGTTTTAGTTACCGCTGGTCCAAAAAAATTAAGTGGAAAATGTCAGAAATAATTCAAAAGTTGTAAGTTGTTGGGTATAGTGGAGTTGATTTTCGACAAACATGCCAAACACATACATTATAGAAAAGAAGGCCTTTTCTTTTTCTTTTCTTTTTTTTTTTTCTTTTTTGGTGGTACTGGGGTTCCTGGAAGCCCTTCTACCTCCAGGCTTCACTCCCAGACCTATTTTATTTTTGGAAACAGGGTCTTTTAAGCCAGCACTTCTGGCTTCGAACCTGCGCGATCCTCCTGTCTCCGCCTCCCAAGTGCAGGGATTATAAGTGTGTGCCACCACACCCAGCAAAGATAGCCTTTTCAACAAATGGTGTTGAGAAAACTGTAGAAAAATGTATCTACTTGTAGAAAAATGAAATCAAATCCCTACCTCTTATTCTGAACAAGAGCAATTAGAAAAGGATCAAAGGCCTGGAAATTAGACCAGAGAGTATGAAGTTACTAGAAGAGGGCATGGGTCCAACACTCCAACACAAAAGCACAGGCAGAAACTTCCTCAACAAGACCCCCAAAGCTCAGGACACTAAAACAAGAATTAACAAGTGGGATGGCAGCAAACTAAAAAGTTTCTGCTCATCAAAGGAAACCATCAAGAGTCTAAAGAGAGAGCCTACAGAATGGGAGAAGATCTTTGTCAGCTATTTCTCTGATAATAGACTAATACCTAAAATATATGAAAAACTTAAAAGAATTAACACAGTCAGATGTGGTGGTGCTCGCTTGTAATCCCAGTACTTGGGAGTCTGAGACAGGAGAATCACAGGTTTACCGCCAGCCTTAGCTACTTAATGAGGCCCTCTGCAACTTATTAACCCTGTTTCAAAATAAAGAATTAAAAATTTGGACAGGGGCTGGGCATGGTGGTGCACGCTTATAATCCCCGCGCTTGGGAGGCGGAGACAGGAAGATCGCGCAGGTCCTGCCTCCCTGGCCTAAGAGACCCTGTTTCCAAATAAAAAATATATGTATAAAATAGGTCTGGGAGTGTACACCAGAGGTAGAAGGGTTTCCAGGAACCCCAGTACCACCAAAAAAAATGGACAGGGGTGTAGCTGGGAGGTAGAATGGCCCTGAGTTCAATCTCTAGTGTGGCAGGGGGAAAAAATAGAATTAACACTAAAAGATAGATAACCCAGTCAAGAAATGGGCAATTGAGCCAGGCATGGTGGCACTTGCTTGTAATCCTAGTACTTGGGAGGCTGAGACAGGAGGATCCCATGTTTGCGGCCAGCCTCAGCTACTTAATGAGGCCCTTTGCAACTTAGTGAGAGCCTGTTTCATAATAAAGAATGAAAAATAAGGCTGGAGATGTAGTTGGGAGATAAAATTCCCCTGGGCTCAATACCCAGTACCACAAAAAAAAAAAAGAAGAAGAAGAAGAAGAAAAGAAAAGAAAAGAAATGGATAATTGAACCAAATAGACACTTCACAAGTGATACAAAATAGCCAATAATACATGAAAAAATAGTCAATATCATTAGCAATCAGGGAGATGCAAATCAAAACTACACTGAGGTTCCATTTAACCCCAATCATAATGGCAATCATCAAGAAATCAAACAACAATAAATGCTGACAAGAATGCGAAGAAACAGGGACTCTTCCACGCTGTTGGTGGGATTGCAAACTAGTTCGGCAGCTATGGAGATCAGTGTGGAGATTCCTTACAAAACTGGGAATGGATCCACCATATGATCCAGCTATACCACTCCCGGGGATCTTGCCAAAGGGACTGAAATCAGAATATTATAGTAATATATGCACATTCGTGTTTATGGCAGCACAATTCACAACAGGTAAATTATAGAACCATCCTGAATTCCATCAACAGATGAACGAATTATAAGATTATGGAATATACCCACAATGGAAGTTTACTCTGTAATAAAAAAGAACAAAATAATGTCATTTGCAGGGAAATGGATGGACCTGGAGAACATTATGTTAATTGAGATTAGCCCGTGACAGAAAATGAAGGGTCATGTGTTTTCTCTCGTGTGTTGATGTTATGGAGTACTAGAATTCCAGAGGGACTTCAGATAATGGAGTTGAAACGCCGGAGAGCCAGGGAGGTGTTCTAGAGGGAGGGGGAAGGGATCAATGAAGGAATCACTTCCACTGACATATGTGAGAATACCCATGTCCATCTAGGACCCTACATGGGGAAGGGGGAGAGGATGGGGAGATCCCACCAAGCACCTGCACATGTGTGTCACCATCGCTAGGAACTGCATTATAAGGTGAGACGATAATGCACCAGTAAGAGTATAAAAATAAACAAATAATAAAATAAGTAGTATTTATGAGATATTTTCAAATATAAATCAACTTGGCCATTTGTAATATAGTTGTTGCTAATCGCTAGAAAATGTGATTTCTTTTCTGATTAGGATTGTGTGGCATATAGTCATTTTTCTTAACTACGTAATAGTTAAGACTAGAAGAATCATTTAGAAATAACTGGAGTAACATCTTTAATGATGTGCCTCTGTGTATATATATTCCTACCTTTCAAAAAGAAAAAAAGAATCGGTACTTATGAGTGAGGTTTGGTATATAAAAACTCAGTGGTTTCGGGCACCCGGCGGGGTCTCAAAATGTGTTCCCAAGGATAAGTGGCACTGCTGTAATGTTGAATGAGAAAGGCAAATCATAGAAAATGACACATGGTTTGGCTTCGTTTTATAAGGCTTAAAAACACACAAAACTCGAAAATATATATTACTTAGAAATACATACAAAGGTGAGCCAAGTGCGGTGGTGGTGCATACCTGTAATCCTGGTACTTTCAAGGCTGAGATAGGAGGACAGCAGATTCGAGGCCAGACTCCACAACATAGTGAGACCCTGCTTCCAAATAAAAATAAAATAGGGCTGGGAGTGTAGCTCGGAGGTAGAATGCCCCTGTACACACACACACACACACACACACACACACACACACACACACACAAAAGTAGAAATGCATACTAATGTGATAAAAATCATTAGAAATATAATGGAATGATAACTTTCCAACGGAAGGTAGTGGAGACCTGGAGGGGAGGCAGTCACGGCACCCACGGTGAGGTGCTGGTTCTCAAACTGGGAATGGGGAAGGGGCCTATTCTGTTGTATTTCACAGCTCACATCTATGGCCCAGACACCCTTTAGTGTGTGTCAGTGGTTGCAGAATAAACATGGGGAACGGGGCTGAATGGCCATGCCCGCCCAGGGAATGCCAGTATTTATGGGCCAGGGAGAGGAGGACTGTGCACAGAAGAGTAATGGGAGGGTCCGTGAGGCTGTCGGGGAGGGCAGCCAGGACTCACGGTCCTGCTCGCAGAGGCCAAGTGCATCCCTCAAGGAAAAGGAGTCTCCAGGCTTCAGGGCTTCTAAGAGCAAAGTGGCAGATGAGAACTGCCAGTGTGTTTGCCAGGATGATCACCAGGGTGCTCCTGGAGCTTAGAGGAACCTCTCTGAGGAGCCAGGGCAGCCGCTACATCGTGGCTGGCTGCAGGCAGACACAGGGATGGGCTGCTGGAGGCCTAGGGTGAGGATAACCCTTGCCTTCATGGGGTATGTAGAGGAGAAGGCTGAGATGCCTTCCCCAGCCACCCCCCAGCCTACGTCTCCCAGCAACTGCTGGCCAGAGGGTAACATGACTCCTGCCCTGCGTGCTATTCCAGCCTGAAGGTCATGACTCTCTGTCCTAACGAGGACGCTGAGAGGAAAGCGGGAGATAGAATTCTGAATCCTGTGAGAATAGAAGGAAGGACTCATAAGGTAGGGCATTTGGGTCCTGGGGTGCCTGCTAGGGTTCAGGCCTGGCCTGGAAGGGTCAGTGTCTCCCCAAGCCAGGGGACACCCTCTGTGGGGCCTGTGGGCCCTCCTCCTCTATTCCCAGGGCAGCTGATTCTGAGACGCCTTTGCAGTGAGGATAGAGAGGCTCTCGCCTGGCCTCCCTAGACCCAGGTGGCCCAACATTTTAGTGGCAGCCCCAGGAACTGGCTGGGCTTCCTCGCAGGCCTCAGGCTGCAGTGCCCCCACCCACTTTTGTCTAGAGAGGGATACTTGCTGGGCAAACAGGGAAGGGAAATCCTGGATGCTGCCCTGTGCTCTGCTTGCTCAGCCATGACCCGGGCCAGAGGCCTCTGGGGCCTCCTCAGGCCTGGCCCCTTCCCGGCCCTGTGTGTAGAAGGGTGGGCCTGGCTTTAGTGAACGCTGAGGAAACAAACTCCCCGCGTAGGCCCAGGAACACGTTTGCTGAGTACTTGCTTTGTGCAGGCCCCGGCACTGCTCAGCCACCCTAGGGTGTTGTACCAAGACTTCCAGGATCGAGAAGAAGAAACAGGCTCAGTCATGACGGGAGGATGTTGGCAGAGGTGGGACTCCCACCGCAACCTCTGTGACCCCACGCTGTGCTCCTAATCACAGCTGCTCTGGCCTAGTGGAGAAGGAGCAGAAGGTGGTAGAGGCTTGTTGGACAGAGGCTCTCCCCTTCACCTCTCTTGTCTCCCCCAGAGACCACACTGCTGTTTGAGACTTTCTATATGGCTGAGCTCCTTCCCTTGCTGCACTGGGCACCCCCAGGTGCCCAGGGCGATGCCCAGGGGTCACCTGCTCCCCCAGCAGAGCAACAGATGCAGGGTGACTGGGCCCAGGGCCTGGCCCCTGAGTCATGGACGCTTCTGGACGTGCCTACCATTCATATAACACCATCCAGTGATGGGGAGTCACCCCCCTGCACCCCGATCCTGCCACACTTGCAGCGGTGGAGGACCGAAGACCTGGACAGCTCCTCCCAGGACAGGTCAGACCTGGTGGGGATGGGGTGGTCTCTCCCTCTCTGGGGACTGACTGACTTGTGCTGCGGGGAGGGGGGCGGTCCTTGCAGCTGTCTTTGTGCAGGTGGGGGAGGGGACAAGCCAGTTAGAGGGGAATTATGAAACAGATGTACAGACAGGTCACGGGACTGAAATCCAACTGTGGGTTCAGCTCTGCGCTGCCTGCAAGACTAGAGTGGACTCCTCTTTTCACCCACCCAGTGCTTTTCAGTGCAGGTCAGGAGCCATGTAAGGCCATAAAACCAACATGGCGACTTGTGATCAGCACTTGTATCCAGACAGAAGTAGGATAAAATTGAAAATAATGGAGCCGGGCGTGGTGGCGCACGCTTGGAATCCCAGCGCTTGGGAGGCCGAGACAGGAGGATCGCGCAGGTTCGAAGCCAGCCTCAGCTACTTAGTGAGGCTCTCGGCAACTTAGTGAGACCCCGTTTCCAAATAAAGTATAAAATAGGTCTGAGAGTATAGCCCGGAGGTAGAAAGCCTCTGGGTTCCATCCCCAGTACCACCAAAAAAATAATAATAATAATAATAAAATAGTAATAATAATAATAATGCCACATATGGGGCATGGCAAGGTGGTTTCCTGGAACTTCTCTGACATGACATATATTTCTTTTTTTTCTTTTTAGCAGTACTGGGGATGGAACCCGTGGGCATTCTATGTCTGAGCTACACCCCCAGCCCTATTTTTAAATTTTTTTATTTTGAAACAGGGTCTCACTGAGTTGCAAAGGGCCTCACTAAATAGCTGAAGCTGTCCGCAAACCGTGATCCTCCTGTCTCAGCCTCCCAAATGCTGGGATTACAAGTGTGCGCCACCACGCCCGGCTTGACATATATTTCTGAGTGCCTGAGGCCAGTGTAAAAGGTAAGTCCTACCCAGGCATGGTGGTTGCAGGCCTTTAATCCCAGGACTTGGGAGGCTGAGACAGAAGGACTGCTGAGGTTCTAAGCTAGACTCAGCAACTTAGTGAAGCTGTTTACAACTTAGGGAGACCCTGTTTCCAAATTAAAAATAAGGCTGGAGGTGTAGCTTAAAGGTAGAATGCCCCTAGGTTCAATCCCCAGCAACACACACACACACACACACACACACACACACACACGGTTTAAACAAAACTTTTGCAAACACTATCTGTAGTCCAAGGAGACAGGAACTGGGAGATTGAAGGGAACAAGGGAAAAGGAAAGGCCGACACTGCCCTAAATAGAAATATGCGCTGTGGTTTCTTCCAACAATGGACACTCCGCAAAAGCAAAGGTTTATGAAGTAGAGCTTTGTGTCCTGACCTGGAAGAATCTCAGAAATGGTGATTGGGTAAAACAAGTTGCAAAATGATACAGTAGAAGCCTAAGTGTGTATCTTTTTAAAAGACTTTGAACAATAGGCTATCTTGGTGGTGGATGCCTCCTGATGTAAAAAAAAAAAAAAAATAGATGAAATACTGCACAGGAAGGACTGGCGCCAACTGCAAAGCGGCCAGCCCTGTGGTGCTCAGACAGCAGGAGGGACGGGAAGCTGGGCCTTCGACTGTAACTGTGGTCCTCTACGATTGCTTCCTCCTCCTCTTCTGAAACACTGTTCAAATGTTTACATCTATTACATACAGGCAGTGGGGAAAAGGATGGCCACTGTATATTTTTCTGTCTGAAATAAATATTTCCTACCTAAAAATGTAAATGTATTTCAAAAGAAAAATCAGGCAAAGGAAGTTTAAAGATAGCAGGGGGACCCCCGAAGGGGTGAAGGAAGGCCTGCCTGCGCCTGGTGTGTAAGGCTGGGACAGTCATGGAAGAGCTGGGGACGAGCTGTCCTAAGCAGAAAGGCTAGCAAGTGTGAAGGTCCTGGGGCACAAGGCAGGAGTGTTACAGCTGGTCACTCAGGAACAGCAGGGAGGCAGGGTGGCCCATGGACTGAGCAATGGGGAGACCTAGGAGGTGGGAAGTCAGGGAGGAGGAGGGCGGAGCCCCTAGGCCCGGGTGCCACGTGGGGCACTTTGTTTTGAGGGGTGTGTGCTGCGGTGTTTCTCTGAAGGAGACAGGAGGAGTCTGCTGTGATGGTGCAGGCCGGGAGGGGGGAGCATGGAGGCTGCAGAGGATGGAGAGGTGGAGGGCTGGGGAGGGGAGTTTAGTTTCTGGATAGTTGGTAGGTGGAGCTGCCAGGGTTTGTGACAGATTGGATATAGTAGGAGGGAAAGAGTGGACAAGGGAGACTCCAGAGGTTTGGGGCTGGCCATGTTCCAAAATATAGAAGTCTGGTGGGGGTTGTTTGGAGGGGGGAGATGAAAAGGGTTCTGAATGGAAGTTTTTCCAAAAAGCGGGAACAGCCAGCCCTGGAGAGGAGGTGGGGAGCAGCAATTCCCTGAGCGGGGGGGGGGGGGGGGGGGGCAGGGGCTAAACAGCGGAGCAATGGCGGTAAGGACTGTTCTGCTCTGCAGCCTGTTCAGCCTGTTCACCAGGGGGCCTCGGCAAAGTCACTTCCCATTCTTGAGGCCAGGTTTCCCCGTCTAAAAGCTTCGGTCCCCGCGCTGCCCCGGGGAAGCCCTTACCACGGAGTTAGTGGGATCTCCTGGCCTGGGGTGCCTTGCCCAAGGTCACGACGACGCAGTAAAGATGCAGAGCAGGGGGCTGGATTCGGACTGTTTAAGTCCCCAGCGACCAAGGTCCTGGAGCCTGGAACCTGGGCCAGAAAATGAGGCTCGGGGGCTGGCGGGAGCCCCTTTCCGCCGGGTCCGGCTCCCCTGCCCACACGCCTGGCTTCCTGGCATTTCCAGGCCATCACGGTGTCTGGTTTTGGTGCAGCTGTCGGGCCCGCGATAGCCTGAGGCTGTGCAGGCCACGGGGCTCCTCCCTCCTCTCTCGCCCCTCCCCGCTCAGTCCTCTCCCTCCTCCCTCCCTCCCTGCTCCTCCCTCTTCTCCCTCCTCCCTCCCCGCTACCCCCTCGCTCCTCCCTCCCGCCTCCCTCCTCCCTCCCTCCTCCCTCGTTCCTCCTCCCTCCCCGCTATCCCCTCGCTCCTCCCTCCAGCCTCCTTCCTCCCTCGCTCCTCCTCCCTCGCTCCTCCTCTCTCCTCCCTCGCTCCTCCTCCCTCCCCGCTACCCCCTCGCTCCTCCCTCCAGCCTCCTTCCTCCCTCGCTCCTCCTCCCTCGCTCCTCCTCCCTCGCTCCTCCTCCCTCCTCCCTCGCTCCTCCTCCCTCCCCGCTACCCCCTCGCTCCTCCTCCCTCCATCCTCCCCCTCCTCCTGCCCCCTCCCCCGCTCCTCCGCGGGGCGGCGCCGTGACGCGGCCTGGGCAGGCGGGCGGGGGTGTCGCTGACGCCGCGGCGCCCCGGGCGGCTCGGGCCTTTGTGCGGGCGGCGGGCCTGCTGGGGGCGGCGGCCGAGGCCGGCGAGGCGGGTGCCTGGGGGTCGCCGGGCGCAGCCCCGCTCAGCCGGGCCCTGCGCGCCCTGCCCGCCCAGCGGCCGGGTGCCCGCCGCGCCGCATCCATGTTCGAGTAAGGAGCGCGGGGCCGGGCGGGGGCCGGGCGGGGGCGGGCGCACGTGGCGGCGCGGGGGTCGCGGGCCCGGGGCTCCGCCGCCGCCCTGGGGGGCCGGGCCTGCGTGGCCCCGGGGCCGGGCCGGGCGGCCGGGGCCGCAGTGGAGCGCGCCAGGCCGGGCCCCAGCCTGCGCCCCGCCGCCCGGGCGGGGGCCGCGGAATTGACCCCACTCCTTCCTGGCTTCGTGGGGGAGTGTTTCCGATTGTGCAGCACGTCCCGGACTCTCAGTATGTGTGCAACAGCTGTGAGCCTTCTCGTGGTTTTGCGTGTGTAATTCACCGTGAATTCCGTCTGTGGCCCCGGGTGTTACTGTAAGTTGCCTGTGTGTGGCTGGGCTCCTCGTCGCCGCTGGGACGCACCGTAGGTTGTGTGTGTGGGTGTCATCTGTGGCTCTCTGCAGATGTAAATGACCTGCTTGTGTCTGGTTGTGACTGACGTGGCTTTACAAGTGTCCGGGGCCCCCATTGTCCTCTTTGGCCATTCGTGCGTGTAATTTACCCTTACTTCCATTTGTGGCTTCAGGTGCCACCAAGTTACCACTCCGTGTCCCATTGTGACTCTAATGTGTGCGTATGGGTCCAGGGCTTTGCGGTTCCATCTTGACCCTCCCTGTTCCTATTTGCCTCCAATTTATCTCAGCAACTGGCTTTGAGCTCTGTGTGCAAATGTAAATTAACAGTGCGTGGCCACTTGCGACATTGTTGCATTTGAGGGTTCTGTTTCTGTTCAGTGTGAGCCTCTGGCGGATCCTGTAATTTACCTCTGATTCCCTCTGTGTGAAAGGTCTTGTGTGTATCCATTTGTGATGTGGTGCCTGGGCTTTTGTGTGTGCTGCTGAGACCCTTTGTGGTTCTGTGTGTGTGAAGAGAGAGGCAGAGAGACCCCTCGTGGTGGGCCTGGGACACTCCCTTCTGAAACCTTGGGTGTAATCTTGACTCTGGAGGCCATAGCAATGATGACTGACATTGTCTCCTGTTAGTAGTTTGTAAAGCAGGTCGCCCATTATTTCAGTATCTGGTCACTCTGTTGCAAGGTGTGTCCACAGTCCCCTGGAGCCACATTATTTCCGAGCCCTTCCTGGCTGTATAAGTGTTGGAGGTCTCTGCTTTAGTAACAGCCGCTGACACTAACACCCCTTGTCCTCTTAGAACTAGCCTTTGCTTTGATTTCTCCACCCAATAGTGAGCTGCTATGAGGTGGAGGGGCAGGATGTGCGAGCTGACCAATGGCTTAATTTACTGAGGGGTGTGTGTGTGTGTGTGTGTGTGTGTGAGAGAGAGAGAGAGAGAGAGAGAGAGAGAGAGAGAAAGAGAGAGAGAGAGAGAGAGAGAGAGAGAGAGAACTTTTTCTTTTGCCATACTGGGGATGGAACCCAAGTGCAGTGTACCTCTAGCCCTGTTTTTTAGTCTTTTTTTTGAAACAGGGTCTCTCGCTGAGTTGCAGAGGGCCTCACTAAGTAGCTGAGGCCGTCCTCGAATCTGCAGTCCTCCTGTTTCAGCCTCCCAAGTACTAGAATTGCAGCATGTGCCACCATGCCTGGCTCTGTGGCTGTTTTTAAGCTGTGTGGCTCTTTGTGATTGGCAAATGCTTTTTGCCTTTGATGTTTCACAGAGTTTCTTGGGACCGTGTGGGCGAATGTCACTGAGCTTAGCTGGGATTTCCTGTGGTTCTCTATGTGTTTCTGTGACCCTCTGCAGCTTGTGTGTGTGTGTGTGTGTGTGTGTGTGTGTGTGTGTGTGTAACTTTTCTGGGATGTCAAGTGTTACTGTAGCATATTTTAATGCTGCACTTGTGTGTTTGCAATTATTCTGGGACTCTAGCTTTGTGTATGACTATAAGGTCTCCAAAACTCGCTGTGTGTGTGTGTGTGTGTGTGTGCGCGCGCGCGCGTGTGTATATGACAGGCTTCTTAAAACTGTAGGTGAGTGCGTTCTGCCTGGCATCTGGCTGTGTGTGGCCCTCATTGTGTCCCGTTTGCACATAGCTTTGTGCATATATCTGCTCCTGTCTAACCAGGGCGGCTCTGGGCCTCTTCAGGCCCAGGAAGCCTGAGGTGAGGTGTCTGCAGTAGCACAAAGCACCACGCCTCCAAGTTCCTGCATCCCTGCCCCCATAACGGTCCCGCGGCCTCTTGGGCTCCTCCCTTCACTCCGCCACGGCCGGCTGAGTTGGGCTGTGCCTACCCTTACACACTTCCTCTTTGTCTTGCCCAGGAGGAAGAAATAAGGCTGTGGGCCCTGCCTGGCTTGCTGGGCCTTGGCCCCTGGGCAGCCCTGCCACTGGGCTTTGGGAGAGTAGAGCAGGTCTGTGTTTCGAGCTGCAGGGAAGTAAGATAATGAAGTGGGGAAGGATGCCGTCACCTCCATCTGAGAGCCCCTCCCCACTTGCCTTGGGTGGACCCCAAGCTCCCGACCAGGGTCCACAGGCTTGTGATGGGCGCCTGTGCCATCCCATTTTCCCTCCGCCCAGCTGGTCACCTTGCTCTCGAGATCTGCCAAGCCCAGTCCCATCTCTGAACTTGATGTTCCTGCACCTGGAACTGGAACCGTTCTCTCCCATCCTTTGCCAGCCCTCTTCTCTGTCCTCGTTGTCTCCCCCTGTGTCTCACTTGCATCAGAATCTCTTGGGCCTCACCCCCAGTTTCTGATGCCAGAGGCCGAGAGAGAGTCCCAGAGTTTGCATTTCCAACAGTTTCCTGGTGCTGCCGGTCTGGGCCATGCTGAGCAGCTCTGCTTTGAAGCACCGGCCAGGTCTGAGGTCATCCTCCTTACTTACATGTTTCCTTACTGACTCTCGGGGTCCCCAGCCAGCATGCAGGTCCTTGCAGGCAGGGGACCACACCTGTATGGTTCACAGTGTGTCTGCCGAGCAGGAGTGGGGGCTGTGGAGCTGGCTAGGGGAATTTAGAGTAAATGACTGGACATGCTGGGGTCAGCGTAGCATCTTGGACAGAGGTGGGCTGGGATGGTGGCCAGGCTGTGCACTTCATTTCAGTCCGCCAGCCCCTGCAGAGGGGAAGGCAGTCAGGCCAAAGTGCCTGCTTATGCTGAGCTTTATGGCACCTTGCTTAACCCCAGGAGGTGATACCGTTGCTGTTCCCATGGTACAGCAGAGGAAACTGGAAGCCCTGGAGCCCCACAAGTTCATTCTGCAGATCACACACCTGGTTGATCCAAGTTCTGGGAGGGAACATTGGTCATTCACCTGGTCCACAGTGGCAAATGCTCACGGGGCACCTGTTGTGTGCCAGGCCTGTGCTAGGCAGTGGAATGCATAGCTGGTGGGGCAGAAGGATGAGCACCCATGGGAGACAGCTGAGGAGGAAGGGGGAACGAACGGGAGTTGACAAAGTCATTTCAGGTGGGGACCCAAGGAGGTATCATTGAGCTGCGTCGTGGAGCAGAGGCCTGAAGTGTGGGGCAATGAGAGGGACTGTCCCTGGGCTTTCCCGGAGCAGACTGTGCCTGACCTGACTCGGGGGTGCACAGGCTGTCTCTGGCTGCAGGTGAGGACAGGCGGGTGCAGCAAGAGCAGGGATCAAGGAGGAGGCTGGTGTGATGGTCCAGGGAGAGTGGCGATGGCCCAGGCCACCTCTAGTTAATTTGTTGACTCTCGTTTTTAATTATACAGTCATTATGTGAACGCCTCACCCGCACCCTGTCCTGAGCTGAGCAGGGACCAAGTCAGCTCCAAAGTTGGCCACCAGGTAGCCCACAGACTGTGGGGAGAATGACCTGTCCCTGGACAGTAACAGCCCAGACTTGTCCTGGCTGGCATGGGGGCTGTGAGGACCCACAGAAGGCAGGGGACGCATGGGCAAGAGACTTGAAAGACACATTAGAACCGGCTAGGCAGAGAAGCGTGAGGATGGTCTGGGCAGGGAACAGCACGTGCTGAAGCTCAGGGCAGTAGAGAAGTATGAAGAGCCCCTTTGGTGGCCGGGATCTGCCTGCACCCCAGAATAGACCCCTGAAACAAACCAGCCACACAAGTGGCTCAGCTTTGAGCCTCGGTTTCCTCCTTTGCAAAGGTGGGGAAGGTAACAGTACCGTGTACATGGGGTTGTTTGAGGAGTGATAAAATTAATCACATGGAGAGCTTGACAGAGTTTCTGATAAGAAGTCACCAAAGCATGTCCTTTTAAAGTTTCAGATAAGAACCCCATTTAAATGTATTTGCTGTCACCTGAGTGTTCTGTTTGTCTAACACCTGCCTCCCTACCTACCAGAAGGCTCGCTCTCTAAGGGCAGGGGCCACCTCTGATGGTCTGTGCTTGTGCCAGCTCCAGCCAGCACAGGCTTATTCATTCAGTTGCCAATGTTTACCGAGCATTAATGACATGCCCTATACAGTTTTTGGGTGCTGGGGACATAGTAGCAACTAGGATCTCCCAAGGCTCACAAGCTAGGACAGGCAGTAAACGAGTGGGATGAAGGGACAGAATGAGTGTAGCACAGGGCGTGACTAGGAAGTCCCTGCTTTAGGCTGAGTGACCAGGGAAGGAGGAACATTTGAGGTGAATAAGGTAAGCCAGTTGTGCTGGGCTCTGGATGGGTGTTCCAAACAGAACCCCCATGTGCAGAGACCTCATCGTGGGAATGAAGTTGGAAGCATAAGGAATGAAAGGCAGGAATGACTCTGGTACCCCGGAGAGGGAGAAGGTGAGGTATGGGGGCTCAGGACCTGGGCTCTAGGGCTTTGGGCCTCACGAGGTGCTTTTACCTGGAATGGAGTGAGGTATGGCCCGGGCAGGGCTTGGAGCCTGGAGGACCCTGATTTGACTCAGAGGCTCACAGGCTCCCTTTGGCTGCTGTGGGAACTGATTAAAGGCGGCGACAGGAACAGGAGGCCAGGAGGAGATGCTCTGATGTCCAGGCAGTGGGGGACAGAGGCTGGCAGGGAGAAGTGGATATCCAAGAAATAGTGGAGCTGGGTTCCGTGCCCAGGATCCCAGTACTTGGGAGGCTGAAGCAGGAGAATCACAGGCTTGAGGACAGCTCAGCAGCTTAGACTCTCAACAACAACTTAAGTTCCTGTTTAAAAGCAGAAAATAGAGCCAGGCGTGGTGGTGCACGCTTGTAATCCCAGCATTCAGGAGGCTGAGAGCTGAGACCAGAGGATCGTGGTTCGCAGACAGCCTCAGCTACTTAGCGAGGCCCTTTGCAAATCAGTGAGACTGTTTCAAAAATAAAAAGACTGAAAAATAGGGCTGGGGTGTAGCTTGGAGGTTGAATGCCTCTGGGTTCCATCCCCAGTACTGTGGAAAAAAAAAAAAAGAAAGAAAAAATAAAAAGTAAAAATTAAAATAGGGTTGGGGGTTAGCTCAGATGTAAAATGCTTCTGGGTTCAATCCTCAGTACCAAAAAGAAAGAAAAGGAAAAATGGAAGTAGTTTTGTTTTCTTCTTCCTCCCTTTCTTGTGTATGTGTGTGCTGGCAATAGAACCCAGGGTCTCAGGAATGCTAGGCATGCACTGTATCCCTGAGATCCCCAGCCCTGGAATTAGAGTTTGGTGGTAGAGCTGGTCAGACTGGCTGATACATTAGAAATGAAAGTTGAGAGAAGAAAGAAATTAAGAGATATGCTTAGTTTTTAATACCCGAAACTGAAAGTCATTATTCAATAAATATTTGTTATATGAATGATTTAATGTGTCAATAAAAAAAATAGAGCTGGCATGGTGGCACATTCTTGTAATCCTAGTACTTGGGAGGCTGAGACAGGAGGATCACAGGGTCGCAGCCAGCCTCAGCTACTTAGTGAGGCCCCTTACAACTCAGTGAGACCATCTTTCAAAAAAATAAAGGATAAAAATAGGGCTGAAGGTGTAGCTTGGAGGTAGAATACACCTGGATTCCATCTTCAGTACCGCAAATAATAATAGAATAAAAAATCAGGCTAGGGGTAGAGCTCGGAGGTAGAATGCTGCTGAGTTCAATCCCCCATACAACAAAAAATTTAAAAAATTACAAAAAATTAAAAATAGGCCAGAAGCCGGGCGTGGTGGCGCACGCTTGTAATCCCCACGCTTGGGAGGCAGAGACAGGAGGATCGCGCAGGTTCAAAGCCAGCCGCGCACGCTTGGCTTAGGAGACCCTGTTTCCAAATAAAAATGTAAAAAAATAGGTCTGGGAGTGTAGTCCAGAGGTAGAAGGGCTTCCAGGAACCCCAGTACCACCAAAAAAAAAAAAAAAAATAGGCCATAAGCTGGATGTCATGGCACACACCTGTAATCCTAGTACTTGGGAGTCTGAGACAGGAGGAGATGGGAGGTTCGAGGACAGCCTTAGAAAGTAATGAGACTTTCATCAGCCTAATGAGACCGTGTTTCAAAAAGCAAAGAATAAAAAATAGGGCTAGGGGTGTAGCTTAAAGGCAGAATGGCTCTGGGTTCAATCCCCAGCACCACACACACAAAAAGAAAATAGGCCAGGCATAGTGGTACATGCCTGTGATTCCAGCTACAGAGGAGGTTAAGACAAGAGAATAAAAAATCCAACCTGGCTAATTTAGCCAGACCTTGTTTCAAAATAGCAGGTGTTATTACTGATTCCCCGAACACTCAGACAACAGCTGAGCCTGTGTGTGTACTGGTCTCTGATTCCAGATGAGGCACCTGGGGCAGAGATGTCAGGGGCTTGTGGGTTTGTATTGCAAGGAAGTAGAGTAGGATGTCCAGGGGGACGGATGGATGGACGGGTGGGTGGATGGGGTGGGCCTTCCGATAGGCCAGTCTTCACATGCAGCCTGTCCTCCCTTAGTGCTCCTCTTCTCTCTCCCTCCCCCAGCACCACGCCCCACTCTGGCCGGAGCACACCAAGTAGCTCCCCATCTCTCCGAAAGCGGCTCCAGCTCTTGCCCCCGAGCCGGCCGCCTCCTGAGCCGGAGCCAGGCACCATGGTGGAAAAGGGGTCAGACAGCTCCTCGGAAAAGGGTGGGGTGCCTGGGACACCCAGCACCCAGAGCCTGGGCAGCAGAAACTTCATCCGCAACAGCAAGGTTGGTGAGAGCCTGAGCTTGGGGAGGCGGGAGGCAGGGGCAAGAGCTCATCTCATTTCTTCTCTTTTTCTTGCAGAAGATGCAGAGCTGGTACAGTGTAAGTATCTTTCTGGGTAGGTAGCTTGCGAGGGGTGAGAGGGAGGGGCCCAGCTGGTGGCCAGGACCCCCTGGCTGTAACAGTTGAGTAAATTCTGGGATTACCAGGTCAGGGTTATGGGCTATGCTGCTAGTTAAGTGCTGTGTGACTTTGGGTGAGTCACTTAACCTCTGGGGGGAAGAACTTTCTTTCCACCTTACAAGGCCAAAGGGATTGTTCAGTAAGAATTGGTAACGTTGGTGGCACTGGACCCTGGGTCTGGCTTATCTAAGAAATCAGTGTCATTAGCTGGGTGTGGTGGCTGGCACACGCTTGTAATCACAGTACTTGGGAGGCTGAGACAGGAGGATCATCCAGGTTCGAAGCCAGCCTCAGCTACTTAGCGAGGCTCTCAGCAACTTAGTGAGACCCTGTTTCCAAATAAAAGAAAATAAAAAAATAGGACTGGGAATGTATCCCGGAGGTAGAAAGCCCCTGGGGTTCCATCCCCAGGACCACAAAAAAAAGAAAAGAAATCGGTGTCATTATTAAGTATATGATTAAGAAATAAGCTGTCTTTATGCGGGTCATTGTGTTTGGGGTGGCAGAAGCCTGGCTAGATACTGAAACCAGAGAGCCTTGGGGGCTGAGACGACCAAGGGGGCTCTGGCAGCTCAGAGGGCAGAACTGGGGCTGGAATCCCCATCCAGGTTCTCATTTCCTAAGCTTCCCCCAGATGCTGAGCCCCACATACAAACAGCGCAACGAGGACTTCCGGAAGCTGTTCAGCAAACTCCCTGAAGCTGAGCGCCTCATTGTGGGTGAGCCCCGCACTCCAGACCCGGCCCGGCTCTACTCTCCCTACTCCTCGCTGGCCTGCGGGCTGCCAGGATGGCCAGGGACTCAGGTGTCTGCCCGTCTCTCCCCGTCTCTCAGATTACTCCTGTGCCCTGCAGCGCGAGATCCTCCTTCAGGGGCGCCTCTATCTCTCTGAGAACTGGATCTGTTTCTACAGCAACATCTTCCGCTGGGAGACAACAGTGAGCTGACGGTGGGAGAGGGGGGCCTGGGGCTTGCACACCTCTGTCCCCGCTGACCCCCGGCTGTCCTCAGATTTCCATCCAGTTGAAGGAAGTGACGTGTCTGAAGAAGGAAAAGACAGCCAAGCTGATCCCTAACGCCATCCAGATCTGCACGGAGAGCGAAAAGGTAAGTTTGGGACCCTCGTGAGCACAGGCGAAACATTTTGTGCAAAGGATGCAGGGACCAATGAGTGGGAGCGTCAGGCAGAGACATGGGCTGTGGCAGCAGGGCAAGGACGGGCTCCCGTCCCTTTCCCTCGCCCCATGCACCCTTCTCCTCCGCAGCATTTCTTCACCTCCTTTGGGGCCCGGGACCGCTGCTTCCTTCTCATCTTTCGTCTCTGGCAGAATGCACTGCTTGAAAAGGTGAGGCTGGCTAGGCCCAGTGGTGCATGCCTGTAATCTTAGTACTTGGGAGGCTGAGACAGGATGATCACAGGTCTGAGGCCATCCTCAGCCACTTAGGGAAACCCTGTTTCAAAATTAAAAAGGCTGAGGATGTAATCTTAGAACACCTTGGGTTCAATCCCCAGTACCACAAAAAACCAAAGAAATACAAAAGAAAATGTAGGCCTGGGTGTGGGGGCAGCTGAGGGTGTGCCAGGGGGACCGTGGAGCTATGGTGCCAGACCCTGGGGAGAGGAGGAACCCTTAGCTCTCCACTGGTACCAGGCCTTATGCACCTGCAGCTCCCTTGTAGGCCCAACCTGGGGCAGCTGGGGGTTCCTGTACCTGACCCTGAAGCCGAGTCTCTGCAAAGGAAAGATGAGTTGGTACAGGCCAGTCAGCATTCATTTTCAGGGCTGGGGGTTTCATACCGAACAAAATCAGGGTTCTACTGGTAGGGAGGGAAGGCGGGGAGATGCTGAGTAATCATCCCAAGATGCTTGCCTCTTACTGCCAGACCACTCCTCCTGTGTGTGCCCTCACCAAGTGCATTGGCACACACCTGTAATCCCAGCTACCTGGGAGGCCGAGGCAGGAGGATTTCAGGTTTGAGGCCAGCTTGGGCAATTTAGCAAGAGCCTGTCTCAAATTTTAAAAATGGCTGGGATTCACCTTGGTGATAGCACACCTCTGGGGTACAAACCCAAGTTTGGGGGTTGGGGGAGAACCTCAGACCCATCACTGAGCAGTGTGACCCGGGGCAAGTCATTTAACCCACCTGTCAAATAGGGACCATCCCTACTGTATAGCACCCAGAGCTGGGCCCAGAATTAAGTGCTCAGTGATGTCAGCTCTTGTGATGTTGGGTAGGCCAGTGGTCAGCTCCAGAGCTCTCTGCAGTCCTCGGGTCACATCTCAGCACTGCCACTTCCGATGCTACTGGGCGCCTCAGCATCAGTCTTCAGATGATGACCTAGCTGGGTGTGATGGTGCACACCTGTCATCCCAGTACTTAGGAGGCTGAGGCAGGAGATCACAGATGCAAGGCCAGCCTCAGCAACCTGGTGAGGTCCTCTGCAACTAGTGAGACCCTGTGTCAAAATTAAAAAAAAAAATAACATAGGTCCGCTGGTGTAGTAGTTCAGAGGTAGAAGGCCTCTGGGTTCAGTCCCCAGTATCAAAAAAACAAAAACAAAAAAAGCCCAACACGTTGCTATATTATTAGTACTTTCCAGAATTGTTTTGCTTTAGGTTATGGGAAGGAGCTAGGTAATGCCTGGTGCCTCCTAACAGCCAGGAGGAACTATTATTACTGTTCATGATTGCGCTCACCCAGCCACTCCTATCCTGGGCAGCTGGGAGCCCAGGACTCCTCAGAGGCCTGGAGAAAAGGTCTTGGGCACAGTGGCGATAGCTCGTAGGAGTCTGGCTGGGTTTTAATCCGAGTCGTCTCTGGTCACGTTTGTGACCTCAAGCACATGACTTCACCTCCTGGGCATGCTGGGCCTCAGTATTCTTCCTCTGTAGAAATGGGCACCCTAACCAGCAGGGCAAGACTTGGCAGGTCTGAGGTGTGACATTCTTCCAGGCCCAGGCCCAGGCAGCAGCTGCTTTCTGGGAGGTTGGGGCCTAGCTTGAGGGGTGGGGTCTGGCGCAGGAGAGCGTGCTCCCCCTTGTGGAAGCCAGGGGAACTGGAGGCTGGAGTTGGTGAAGAGCCTGGTGGGGAGGGCTCTGGCCTGGGGAGGGGAGGCCAAACCTGCGTCCTGCCTGCCCAGACGCTGAGTCCCCGCGAGCTCTGGCACCTGGTGCATCAGTGCTACGGCTCTGAGCTGGGCCTCACCAGCGAGGACGAGGACTACGTCTGCCCCTTGCAGCTGAATGGTCTGGGGTGAGTTGGAGGCGAGGCTGGCTGCAGGGTCAGGGGAGACCTTGAGCGAATGCACAGCTCCTGGAGTGCTGGGTGGATGAGTGGGTGTGCCGGGCCTTGGAGACCCAGGACAGTGTGTGGGGCCCAAGGATGCACTGGTCTCCCTTCTACCCTTCCCCTGCAGGAGCCCCAAGGAGGTGGGAGATGTGATCGCCCTGAGCGACATCACCTCCTCTGGGGCTGCAGACCACAGCCAGGAGCCCAGTCCAGTGGGTTCGCGCCGTGGCCACATCACCCCCAACCTCTCCCGTGCCAGCAGTGATGCAGACCATGGGGTAAGCTGGAGGATGCGGACCCCGAGAGACAAGAAGTCTAGGGGTGGGGGTCAGGGAGAGGGACCAACTGGCAGAGGTGAGTGAGAGCCAGGAGGTGTAAAGAGACAGAGATGGGTGGCTGGAGGGATGCGGGAAGGGACAGATGGAGATGGGAATCTGATCTAGGGAAGTGGGGACAGATAGGCAGGCAGAAGGGGGACAGGTGGAAAGGGTGAGAGGCAGAGGGACCAGAGGTAGGTATAGGTTGATTGAGGAGACAGATGGCCAGGAAGTCAAGAAAGCTCCTGGTCCCAGCCTATGCGACAGCCAGCAATGGTGGAGAAGGGCCCTCTTCTGGGTGTCCCAGGGCTCCTCTCAGCTCAGCCGGGAGTCCCAGGTATACACAGCACTTCCCCGGTGCCCCAGGCCTGAGCAGTATCTCAAGTCCTGTGGCCATGTGGACCCACAGGAGCCTCAGGCTGGGTGGAGGCAGACGGAGCCAGACAGAGCCTTTATCTGCAGGTGGAGGAGGACAAGGAGGAACAGATGGACAGCCAGCCAGATGCCTCCTCCAGCCAGACAGTGACCCCCGTAGCAGAGCCCCTGAACGCAGAGCCTGCCCCTATGGACGGGCCCAGCCCCCTGGGTCCACTGGATCTGCTGCCCAGGGAGGAGCTGTTGACAGACACAAGTAACTCCTCTTCCTCCACAGGAGAGGAAGGTGAGGCTGGTGGGCTCCGCTTCATTCCCTGCAGTTACACCCGACAGACTTCTCTCCAGTGGGTTAATAAGCAAAAGGAGACTTAAAAATGCGGGGGGAGGGCCGTGGGAAGGGGAGGCAGGGATGGCATTCAAATGGTGTGAGAAATGTCTGTCTTAAGTTCTGCTTTGAAGGCTGCTGGCAAGAGCACAGCCTTGGGAAGCAGATTGCTTCGGTTCAGATCTAGTTGTACTGCTTCCTAGCTGTGCATCACAAGCACACTGTTTAACCTTTCTGAGCCTGGATATCCTCATCTGAAAATGGAAATAGGAATAATAATGCCCAGTTCTTGTAGGTGTCATTAAGAGAATTGTTACTTAATGCTTGTAAAGTGCTTGGGCCCGTTATTATATTCACCTTCTCTGTGCCAACTAGTTTTCAGGTAGCCCTTACTCTCGGGTGCAGACACCCCAGCCTAAGTGATCGGAGAAGGAGCATGCTTTTCCCAGTGACTACTGTAGTAAAGAACTCTAGGGTTAGCTCTGATCCAGCTTGCGTCCAGCTTGGCAAATGGACCTGCCCCTGAGCCAGTTACTGTGGCTGATTGGCCTGGCCTGGGTAACACACATATCCCTAGGCCAATCCACTGTGGCTGGGAGCAGGAGCTGGCTAGGCCGTGCTGGGGCGCTGAGTTCCTACTGGTCTTGAAAGATGGGTTGGTCCATCTATCCCGCGATAGGAGTGGTCACTGGAGGGAGGGAAAGACGGGACCATCCCGGCCCTTCTCTGTCCCCCAGCTGACCTGACCGCTCTGCTTCCCGACCTTTCTGGTCGGCTCCTCATCAACTCTGTCTTCCACGTGGGCGCCGAGCGGCTTCAGCAGATGCTCTTCTCAGACTCGTCGTTTCTCCAGGGCTTCCTGCAGCAGTGCAAGTTCACAGGTCGGGACGGGCTGAAGGAGATGCTCAGGGTACCCAGGTGCGGGGCGGGCAGGGTGGGCCAGTGTGGACAGCTAGAACATGGAGGGTGAGAGCAGAAGGGATTACGCCTCCTACTAGCTGAGTAGCCTTGGGAGGGTTCTGTGCGTCTCGGTGCCTCCCCATTTCCTGGGGTTTGCTGTAGTACCTGCCTTGTTAGGTTCCCATGAGAGCTAGATGAGATAATACTAGAAAAGCACCTAGAACAGCGGCATATGGTATGTGCTTACTAACACCAGGCATGGATACAACCTGTAATCTCAGTGCCTGGGAGGCTGAGACAGAGGGTCACAGGTTTGAGGCCAGCCTCAGCAACTTTGGGAGACCCTGTTTCAGAATAAAAAGGGTGTGGGTATAGCTTGGAGGTAGAAGGCTTCTCGGTTCAGTTCCTAGTGCAGATGAAGCCACCCGAAGGGCCACATGTTCAGTGTCTGCTCTGTCAGGCCTGTGTGGGGCTTGGAGACCCACAAGAGACCAGGGTAAATGATTGCCTGTCTTTGGCACCCAGAATCTAGTGAGAACCGCAGGAAATACATACTCACAAAGTAAGTACATGTGCGAGCGGCATGGTGGGTTAGGTGGGGCTGTGATTGTCAGGGTCTGTGGTCCGAGGGAAGGGAGGGCTGCTAGGAGCTAGAAGGATGTGGTCAAGCGTGCCAGGCAAGCCCTGTACCACGGAGCTACGTCCCTACCCTGGGAGGACGCAAAACAGAAACTCAAGTCTGAAGGGTGAATTGAGGAAGTTGTGGGGCGGGGGGCAGGAGGCCAGCACCGCCCCTGCAGCACCTCCCTGAGATGGAAGCAGGCTTTGGGAGGAAGCCCTTGAGGCTGGCCTCCAGGGCAGGCATGGGCAGGGGAGCCATAACCCCAGGTGAGTGGAGGGGTTGACGTGGTCGGCTGAGGAGGCTGAGAGGAGGGTTGTGAGGTGGTGGTTTTCCTGTCTCTGTGTTGATTAAAATGACCACCTCAGTAAGCCTGTGCCTTGTGTCAGGACATACAGGCCTTGTAGAACTTAACGTCACGGAGGGGATAACATGTCAGGCAGAGGAACTCAGCTCTGCCCCGGAGGGACAGATTGGAATAGGGAGCAATGGAATAGTGCAGGCTGGTAAGAGCTGGGGTCAGGCTTGCTTTAACAAAATATCCTGGACCAGATACGGAGCCTGAGGCCAGGCATTCTGAGGGAGGCACACAGGGTGGGCCGGCTCAGGAATGATGCTCAGGGGGCCCGAGCAGGTGGCGGAGCCGACACAGTAGGGGAGGTGAGGATGCTGGGGCATCTCCACAGTGGGGACCCGCAAGAGCAGATCTGGGAGGGTGCTGGGGCCAGCGTGGGGCTCTAAGTGGAGGGTCCAGGAGACTTCCAGGGAAAGGTGTGCAGAAGGTTGAGGGTACCTAGGTCTGATTCCCAGAGGAGAAGCCAGTTCTGGTAACAGGGGGAAACTGAGGCCGCAGGTATGGATGAGATGACCCCAGGAGAGGTCATAAATGTTGGGATGAAAGAGGTCCCAGCTATAACTGTCACTGGTATTTAAAGTTTTAGGCTTCTAGAAGCAAAGCAAGGTGGACCAGAGCTAGGAACATCCAGAAGGAACAGGAGTTTGGGGCAAGTCCCCAGGAAGTTGAGAGCCCTGAAAGACTGAGGACCAAAGAATGGCTCCCTCACTCTGCTCCTCCTCCCGTAGATGTGACCTTGAGCCCCTGGAGCGGGGACAGCAAGTGCCACCAGCGCCGTGTGCTGACGTACACCATCCCCATCAGCAACCCACTGGGCCCCAAGAGCGCCTCCGTGATAGAGACACAGGTGGGCACGGCACCACGCCACGGGGTGGCCAGGCTGGCAGGACAGCTGGGTGGGTGGGATGGCCCTGACTGCTCTCCCGGTGTCCCACAGACACTGTTCCGGCGCGGCCCACAGGCAGGCGGGTGCGTGGTGGACTCGGAAGTGCTGACGCAGGGCATCCCGTACCAGGACTACTTCTACACCGCCCACCGCTACTGCATCCTGGGCCTGGCCCGGAACAAGGCCCGGCTCAGGTGAGCAAGGCTCTGCCACCAATGGCCTGATGGCCTGGAGCCACTGCCCCACTCTCCCCAGCCCGAGTCAAAATGTCAGTTCCTACCTTGGCAGAGGAATGGAAATGTTGGGTCCCTGAGGCCCCCAAACTCTGAATAGCGGAAGGGACGATCCTTCCCATCTGCAGAGGGCAGGGAGACAAGGCAGAGTGAGCACGCAATACCTTGTTCAGCTGTTTATTGAGCATCTACTGTGCGCACAGCTTATTGCAGACCATGGGGATACAGCCAAAACCAAACCAAAGCCCCTCCCTTGGGGAAATCATGTTCTAGTGGGAACTGGCCAATAAAAATGGTAGCAAGTCTGTAGAATTGGGTCTCTGTTCTGTTCTGTTGGGGCCCATCAGCCACGTGGAAAAGGTTCAGGGAAGAGCTCTGGGCTGAGACGTTGCGTGTGAGTGGGTAGTGCCCAGACTGCTGGGAGGCTCCGAGGCAGGAGGTAGCAAGCGTGGCTGCAGGAGTCATAGCAGTGGCAGCCCATATGGGGTGAGTGGAGGATCAGGGATGTCTTAGGAGGTGGGGAGACATCTGTTTTGTAAGTGACAAGAGGCCCTCTCTGAACTAGAGAAAGAAAAGAACCCACTCAAGGGACAGCTGGCCCTGGAGTCAGAGCCTGACCTCTCCCTCACCCTCCCTGCTGCAGGGTGTCCTCAGAGATCCGCTACCGGAAGCAGCCATGGAGCCTCGTCAAGTCTCTTATCGAGAAGAACTCGTGGAGTGGCATTGAAGACTATTTCCATCACCTGGGTAGGGGTGGAAGGCCAGGAGGGGGCATGTCTTGGCTGGGCACAGACCTCCAGAGCCCTCCCCTCTTCCCACAGAGCGAGAGCTGGCCAAGGCCGAAAAGCTGTCCCTGGAGGAGGGCGGGAAGGACACCCGCGGGCTGCTGTCTGGCTTGCGGAGGCGGAAGCGGCCCCTGAGCTGGAGGGGTCACGGAGACGGGCCCCAGCACCCAGACCCTGACCCCTGCGCCCGGGCTGGCATGCACACTTCAGGTGCGTTCCTTCAGGGGCTGGGCATGGAGGTGGAGGAGCTGGGGATCCTGGGGGCGCTGGCCTGGTGTGTGGCTATCTGACTCCAAGTTGCTGTCCTGCAGGTTCCCTCAGCTCCCGCTTCTCAGAACCATCCATGGACCAGGGCCCTGGGGCAGGCATCCCCAATGCCCTGGTTCTCATCAGCATTGTGTGAGTAAGAGCCCTGGATCTGCAACCAGGCCGTGTGACCTTGGGCCGGTGCCTCATGTCTCTGGGCACCACAACAAGCATTGTACGGGATGGTGTTGGGCGCACATCCAGAAGCGCTCCTTGTACTGCATGCAGACTCAGTTTGCCGTGGAGACGTCTTCCCTAGGGAGGCAGGGGTAGCTTTCTGGAGGAGCAGTACCCAGAGGATGTGCACTTAGCCAGGTGAACGAGAGAGGCTTGCAAACGCAGTAAGGTCACTTTTCCATTTTGTTTATTTTCTGTGCCCAGTTCTAAACTGGGGGATGCTGGGGACACAACAGTGACCAATAGCCCTGGGGGAGACTGACCTTACACCAGACCAGAGGGAGTGGGACTGGGATGGGGAAGCCGTGGAGGCTGGTGCAAATGCCCTGCCAGGCCCTACAGATGGGCACGGGGCGGCTTCCTAGGACAGTAGAGGACACCTGAGTTGAGACAGACCTGCAGGTGCCACAGTGCGGGTCAGTTGGGCTCCACACAGCCTCTGGGGGCGCAGAGCTGCAGGTGGGGTGGGGTGGCTGACAGCCTCGCAGTGGTGGCTCTCATGTCTCTGTCTCCCCTCGCTGCTCCACAGGATCTGTGTGAGGTAGGCCCTGCATCTTCTACCCACCCCCGTGTCTTATCCCCTGCCGCCACCTCTCCCTACTGTGCCCCCGACTTCCCTAGGGAGGTGGCCTGGTGTAGTGGTCACGGGTGTGGGTGTCATGCAGGCCTGGGATTGTGACCTGAGATATGTGCCTCACCCTTTCTGAGCCTCTGTTTCATTCTCTGTACATGGTGCCTCTTCAAGGAGTGGCGATGCATGGGGGGAGAGGGGTCCAGAGCTCAGAGCCCGACTCAGAGCTTTGGGACCCAGGACTCCTGACCTCTGACCTGTCCCCGTCCCCAGCCTCATCGTCCTCATCGCCCTCAATGCACTCCTCTTTTACCGCCTCTGGTCCTTGGAGAGGACGGCCCACACCTTCGAGTCCTGGCACAGTCTGGCCCTGGCCAAGGGGTGAGTGGATGGCGTGAGGCGGTTGGGAGCCAGGGCAGGCTGGGGAGGCTCAGGCCCCACTCAGGCTCCACGTTCCCACAGCAAGTTCCCCCAGACAGCCACGGAGTGGGCAGAGATCCTGGCCCTGCAGAAGCAGTTCCACAGCGTGGAGGTGCACAAGTGGAGACAGATCTTGCGGGCTTCTGTGGAGCTCCTGGATGAGGTAGGGAGCTTCCACCTTGCCAGGGGCCAGGGGCCCTGCATCCAGAGGCCTGCCCCCCTCCAGGCCTGAGTTTCCATCTCTATAAAAGGATCACGGTTCGCGGACAGCCTCAGCTACTTAGTGAGGCCCTCCGTAACTCAGTGAGACCCGGTTTCAAAATAAAGAATAAAAAAATAGGGCAGAGGGTGTAGCTCGGAGGTAGAATGCCCCTGGGTTCCATCCCCAGACCCGCAAAAAAAAAAAAAAAAAGTAAGCTAACCCTAGCCCCCGCCTCACAGGGTTGCTGGACAGTCAGTGGGGTGGAAGAAGGAAGTTATTGGTTCGCATCCTAGAAAAAAGCCCAGGAGACTTGCTTCAGACATGGCTGGACCCAGCGTCATAGCAGTAATGATCCATCTCCTGATTCTGCCCACCCTGTAGTTGCTTTGGTTTGGGAGCATTCCTTCCCCCATGATGCCCAGGGCAGTATGGACAGCCCCAGGCATTCAGTCTCCTTGGCTGCTGGGGTTGCACGCCCACCTGAACCATTCACCAAAGCCAAGGGCAGGCGAGGCTTCATCCTGTTCTCCCCGTCCCTCTTTGGACTAAGGGGGGCCCATGGTCAGCAGGTGACACAGAGGTTCCCCAAAGGAGTGGGGTTGCACCTCTAAAGGGGGGCCAGCCAGACGCCCCTAGCTCAGGGCAGCATCTGTTTCAGGTGATCGTATTCAGATTCTACTGTGACCTCGTGCGAGTACTTTTACTACTTGAGCCTCAGCTGCCTTGTTCACATAGGGGTTAATACTTGATGTTACCTCTTTTGAGGGTGAAATGGATTACTATTTGGAATAGTGCTAGGCACACCGTAATACTTCATATGTGTTTGCTTTTATTTGTGTGAGTCAAGCACCAGGTACACGGTAAGATATGCAGTAAGCATGCTGTAACCACATGGTGATACCCTTGGGCCCCAGAGGACTCGAGCCAGCAGCTGTGGTGGGTCAGGGCAAATGTGGGGTGCTACGGTAGGTACCTGCAGTGGGGAAAGAATGGGAAATAGAGCCAGTCATTGCCTGGGTTCCCCAACTGGTCAGGGACAGAGTGGCCATCCTGTCTGGTGAGACCCTCCCATCCCCTGAGTCCCATCCTTAAGCACCTCAAACCCTGAAATCCAGCTCACAGGGAGATGCCCCACTGGAAAGGGCTGCGCAGAATGTGCTGGAAGGGAGTAAAGGCTGGGGCCCCACTACTCCTGGGGACAGCAGGGCTCGCCCAGCCTGAGTTAAATTTTGATGATTTTTCTCCCTCAAATTGCTAAGGGTACAGTCTTGACTTCACAGATTAATAATAACAGCAGGCGCAGATCGAGCACTTAGCCAGAGCTGGAATGCTGTGAGCACTGAGCATGATGGATGCCTCATCCTCCTGGCCACCCTTGTTGGGGATGCTCTCCTTATCCTCATGTATAGATAGGCAGGAGATGCAGCATCCCGATATTCAAGTTCAGAAGCTTATCGAATGCCCTGGTGGGACATGCTCAATGGACGACCAGCGTGCATTGAGCACTTCCCTGTGCCTGGTTCTAGCGTTCATCCCATCCCTGAAATAATCCTGAGAAGTGGGATGTTACTGAGCCATATTTCAGAGGAGAAAGACAGGCCCATGCAGTGCAGGGACTCACCCACAGTTAGTAAGTGGCAGAGCCAAGATGTGACCCTCAGCCGTCTGGTCCCACACCAGTCTCTGCTGCCTCTGAGAAGTCAAAACAGGGTGCAGTGTGTCCGGCCCTGCACATCTCACAACGGCGTGTCGTTGGGGTGCTCTTAACTGCAGGATTGGGGAGTGGCATTGCTTCCCCCTGCGCTCAGCCCACCCTGCCCCTCCTCCTGGCAGATGAAGTTCTCACTGGAGAAGCTACATCAAGGTATCACAGTCTCCGACCCTCCCTTTGACACCCAGCCACCGACGGACGACAGCTTCTCCTGAGGACACCCCGCCACAGAGCCATCCCCAAAATGGACAGAAGGATACACACAGAGCCCCGGTGGCCACTGCTGGCACAGTGTGAGCGCCGGGAACTTCCTGCCCTCCCTCCCCTCCCTGTGGCCTCACCAGGGGCCATGTAGACATGGGGACCACAGAACCGAGATGCACCTTAGACCGGCGTGTGCAAGTCCTGCTGCCATCGCCTGCTCGGCTGGCCGGAGAGCCGGCCTGACCTCTGGCAGGGCCCCCACTAACTTATTTTGCCTGGCTGAGGTTGTGGGGGGGCACCCCTGGGGTGCACGATTCCCTCAGCTCTGGGCTTAATGTATTATATTTATTTGGGGCCAACAAAGCCTCAATAAAGGGTTGGAAATGGTTGAGGCTGTGGCTGTGGGGCCGTGGGAGCAGGTGGGCGCTTCCTGCTGGATACAGTCCCCCCATGGTGGGTAAGGGTCATCTGTCCACTTACTGGGGTATAGACACTGAGACCATCTGGAGTCTCCTCGTCCCCTGGTCTCTCATGCCACCTCTGCATCAGCAAAGTCTAAAGCAAGGTGCCTGGTGGCCTGGGTTCAACACCTGCCACCCAGCAGTCACGTACCTGGAGCCTGTCACCTGTGAGCCTCGGTTTCCTCTTCTATACAAGGGACATAAGCACCTGTTTCTCAGGGTGGTTTTAAGTCAGTGGTTGCCAAACTTCAGTGGCATCAGAACCTCCTGGAGAGCTTGCTACAAAACATGGTGCTGGGTCCACCCCTCACCCAGTGGGTCTGGGCGATGTGCTCCTCTGGGGACACACTTGGATAACCATTGTCCTGAAAACTCAAGGGGTTAATGAGTGGGACTGCTTATTACAGGGCCTGGCAAAGAAGAATTCAATGGATTTTATGATTATTTCAGGAAAATTGAAAGGAAAAAAGTAACTCGTGAACACCAAGTATGTACCAAGATCTGTGCTGAGAATCCGATGTCCATTTTATTCTCATAGCAACTCCATGACGTGGAGGCGAATAAAGAGCTACATTCCTGAGCCACCCAGCGGGGAGGCAGAGGCTTCAGACCCGGCCCTGACTTTTCCACATTCACATGCAAAGTGCTAATCCCCTTTAGGACCTCCAGCAGCCCACCGATGCAGAAGCTGTTTGAATACCCCTTTTACAGATGAGGAAATGGGCTTAGTGCAGGTAGAATCCAGATCTATCTCACTTAAACCCTATATTGGTTCCAGAGTAAGGAAGGACTCAAGAAACCTTTGGCACGTCACAAGCCGGGCTGTAAGAGTTCATTTTATTTTTGCAGTGCCGGGGATCAAACCCAGGACCCCGTGCATTTTAGGCAAGTGCTCTACCACTGACCTACATCCCTAGCCCCAAGAATCATCTTAACCAAAGACTTGGGGCAGGGCACTGACTGGAGGAGGGACCAGAAAGAAGCCGGATGCATCATTAGAGGCAGAGGGCAGAGTCGGCTCTTCTGCCTTCCAGCTATGTGATCATGGTCAGTTATCCACTCTGCCTCAGTTTCCCTTATCAGGACGTTGTGTGTAACAATACCCCCTGTGAGAAGGATCGGATGAGTTGGTATTAGTACAGTGCTTAGGTCAGCACCAAGCCCACAGCAGGTGCTCAGTGATGTCAGCTTACTGACCTGGGAGGAGGTGCCCCTGGCCCTTGCTGCCGCCTGTCCTCTGTCCACCTGCCCTCCCCCACCACAGGAAGGGCCCAGAACAGCAAGAGGGTTATTTTCTGCAGGGGAATTTCACAGCTCAGGAGGTGCTGGCGTAAAAGTTCAGACCACAAAGGTGTCCGGTGTCCCTGGCTCCCTGCCCCTCTGCCCTGGGCCCGCCTCGCACCCTGGTTCCTCTTACCCCTGGCAAAGGCTGGGCCAGGGACTTGGCCCCAGTCAGAACCAGAAGCCAGGACCTGGTCATCTAACCAAAGGTCTCATTCCTACCATGATCCTGACAGCCCAGAGCCCACCCCCCCCCCCACTTTGCCTTTGGCAGAACCTACTGGTAGGTAGATTCCTAGAGCAGGATGCCAGGCCCACTTTAGATCAGCTGCGTGACTGGAGAAGAGAGTGGCCCCTGCTCAGCCTCAGTTTCCACAACTGAGGACCACAGAACTTGCTGCAGACGCCTGGGGAGGTAGAAGTGGGTTCAGTGAATAGAAGAGTCTATTGAGCACTGGTTTCATGCGTTTGACAAATAGTTGTCGAGTGCCTACGATGTACCAGGCGTGATTCAGGTGCTGAGGACGTGATCCTGCGTGGGACAGTGACCCCATGGCAGGGAATCCTATGCTCCAGGTTTTGGGCTCAGCGAGCAGAGAAACTAAGAACACATGTCAGGTAGAGGCTGCAGTGAGAAAAATAGAAGACAGGAGTAAAGGAGGTCAAGTCAGTAGCAGGAGAGCCAGTTTACCTCGGATAGCCTGAAGAGGAAGGCCTGAAGAGGCTGAGAGCCTCAGGTGAGGAGGAGCTGCTGGTCACCGAGGGAACAGATGTCCTGAAGCGGTGGGGGCAAAGCTGCTGGGGCTGTGTCTCCCCACTAGTCAGAGCGGGAGGAGGGAAGAGCAGGTGACCTTACACACAGGCAGAGGGGCCAAACCCGCCCTCCACACCCCAGAACTGCTCTCTCCACTCTGGGGTGCTGTATGTAGCCCTAGAGCCCCCCCACCAGCCCGCTTAGGCCCCTGCACCCACCATGACCTCCAGGCCTAGGTACCAGGGGTCTCAGAGGGTCTCACTTGGATGGTCTAGGCAAGCCCCCCCCCGCCCCAGCTCGTGAGGACGACCTCCAGGGGATGAGGAGGGGAGCCCATCTGTCCCCTAAACTGCCGTCCAAGTCCAATGTGTGACCCTTCTCAGACTCCGAAGACAGGGGTTCCCCAGGGTCTGGCGGGTCCGAGACACCCAGACCACCCACCCGGCGCCCAGAAGCCGCCGCCGACCCTGCGCCATCCGAGAGGCCGGCGCGGCGGGCGCCTCCCGGGCCGCTGCGGCAAAGGCTGGGCGGCCGCGCCCTCCCCCCGCGGTGATTCATCCCGCCCCCTCCCTCTCCTCCCGCCTCCCTCCCGCTCCCTCCCTCCCGTGCCGCCGCCGCTGCAGTGCGCAGGAGACCGCGGTCCGCGCCCAGCGCCCCCGAGCGGGCCGGGGTCCAGCACCTGGCGGATGCGCCCGGCCGCGCGCGCCAGCGCAGGAGCCCGAGCAGCGGCCGCCGAGCGCGCGGCGGGGATGCGCGGACGCCGGGCCCCGGGGCTGGGCCCCCGGCGGTAACCGGAGCGGGGGGGCCCGCCCCCCCCCCCAGCGCCGCAGCTGCCGCGCCCGCGCGCGCCCGGGACAGTCTCGCCGCCGCGCGCCCCGCCATTGACACCGCCCCGGAGGGGGCGCCGCGGCCATGGGGACGCTGTGGGCCTTCGCGCTCGGCGCCGCGCTGGGTGAGTGCGCGGGGCGCACCGGGCGGGCGGCGGCGGCGGCGGCGCTCCGGCTCTGCGCTCCGGCCCCGCCAAGTCCCCTCCAGAAGTTGCGCGCTGGGGCGCGGGGCGAGGGCGGTGGGCGAGCGCCGGCGGGGGCCGGGCTGGCTCGGCCTAGCGGCTGCGGGCGCCCACCGGGGGCGAGGAAACGCGGAGTCAGCTGCTCCGAGCCCCGCAGGCTGCAATGTGACACCTCGGGCGCGGGCGGGGTTGGGGGAGGAGGCGCCCGGAGACCGGCGGATGGAGACCTCGGGATGGAGACCGGAGGGACCCGGCGAGGGGCAGAGTGCCCGGGAGACCGGGAATGTGAGGCTAAAGTGGGACGCCCAGACGGAGGGATGGGGGCGGGGAGAAAAGCGAGAAGAGTGTGAGCGAGCGAGGGAGAGAAACTTAAGAGAGGCCGAAGGTGATGGAGAGACGAGAGACCGAGATGGAGAGGGATGCCGGATGGAGTTTAAAAAGCAGAGACATGGAGAGGTGGATAGACACACCTGGAGAGGGAGAGACGACACGAAGTCATGAAGCTGGGACCTCAGATGGGGGAGATAGGGACCGAGGCTCAGGGAACGGAAAGGGACAGCAGATGATACGGACAAGAAGATTGAGAGGTGGAAATTCAAGGACCAGGAAAAGACCCAGAGCTGAGCTAAGCAGCGCTGGGAGGCAGGAAGGAGGTGGTAGGTAAGGGGAAGGCGGAACTCAAAGACCCTGAGATCCAGGAGAGGTGCAACGGGGGCAGGAAAGAGCTTTTGAGAAGCTAATAGGTGAGTGGAGGCCTGGAGGTGAGGGGGCCTGGAGGAGGAGCGGGTGGGGAAGCTGGGGAGGAGTGCATCACACAGGAGCCCTGGGCTGAGGGGCAGGGCTGGAGTGTGGGCCTGCCCCCTTGAAGTTTATTCTTCTCTTACCCCAGGGCTGCTTTTGCAGACCATTTTAACAATAGAAATGACTGTCGCTTGAACCTCAAAAGCAGCTAGAATTTCAGTCCCACCTGGATGCTTTGGTACCTTGGGCCAGTGACCTCCTGGAGAAGGGTGTTCAGGGCTGACGACTGAGTTACTGACCACGTCAACAATCTTGGTTCCTGGGGCCTCCACGTGCCTGAGGATCTGCCCGACAGCTGCTAGAAGCCAAGACCATCATTCCCTTCAATTACCGGAGAGGGAGACTGAGGCTTGGCGACCAGTGACTCGCCAAGGTCACGCGGCGAGCGAGAGGCAGGCCGGCGTGGCAGGCAGTCTCATCCACTTGTGGTCATTATGGAGGGGAACAGATGGTTTCCAAGGGCCCCGAAAGTCGTCAGCCAGGGAGCCTGGCGTTGCCTAGGGTGACGGTGCCTCTGCTCAGCTTGGTCCTGCTGTTCCCACAGTGTCCTCGGCCTGGGCGGGCTGCGTCGAGGTGGACTCGGAGACCGAGGCAGTGTATGGGATGACCTTCAAAATACTGTGCATCTCGTGCAAGCGCCGCAGCGAGACCACCGCAGAGACCTTCACCGAATGGACCTTCCGCCAGAAGGGCACTGAGGACTTTGTCAAGGTGCGTGGGGGCCTGCCCTGGGGTGGGGGTCAGGGAGGGCATGTGGGGGACTTGGCAGGCTGGAGCTCGAGAAGGAATTGCTCCTTTGCTTGCTCTGATAATGATGTGGCTGTGATTGGTGACCTGGATTCAAATTCAGGCTCCAGCGCTGATGAGCTGGTGACCTTGGGCAAGTCGCTGAACATCGCCGGGCATCAGTCTCCTCCTCTGTCGAGACAGGCTGACACAACAGTTGCTACCGCTTAGATCATGTGAGGGTCGAGTGAGTTGGTGCAATAGACACATGGCTGGTTCAAAATAAAAGTCACTGGAATTTTTTGGCACCAGTAAAAAATGTCTTGGATAGCCATGGAGAAATGGAACCTTTTCTTCACCTACCTCCTTTACACCGTGTGTAAAGGGCGGGGGGGTGCCCCTGGAGAACTGTGATCTGTAGCAGCTGGATCCAGCTGTCCCTGCCTGAGGAGTATGTCTGATTGTGGAGGATGGGGGCCAGGGAGGCCGACTGGAGCTCAGGAAGATGGCTGAGGCACATGTGAGTGACAGTCTGTCTCTCAGGGCTGGAGGCAAAAATCAGGCTCTCAGATGGTTCCCAGATGCGACCCCAGCCTCCCAGCTCCTGCCCCAGCTGTGTTTTACCCCTAGTCAAAGTGCTGCGTCCATTTGTGTGCCAGCTGCATGTACACATGCCAGGACGGGACAGGGTCAGGGTTCAGGTGGGGGGAGTCAGGGAGAGGCAGTGACCCGCATTCCCACCCCCAAGATCCTACGCTATGAGAACGAGGTGCTGCAGCTGGAGGAGGACGAGCGGTTCGAGGGCCGCGTGGTGTGGAATGGCAGCCGGGGCACCAAGGACCTACAGGACCTGTCCATCTTCATCACCAATGTCACCTACAACCACTCAGGCGACTACGAGTGCCACGTCTACCGCCTGCTCTTCTTCGAGAACTACGAGCACAACACCAGCGTTGTCAAAAAGATCCACCTAGAGGTGGTGGACAAAGGTGAGCTGGGCCCTGCCTGCCTGCACCCCCATGCCCCGGGCCCACCAGTGAGCCAGACGGAAGGCAGATGGCAGGCAGGACAGGCTGGCCCAACAGCCGTGGGGGAGCAGCGCCCTCCAGCCCTGGCCCCCACTGCCTTCAGCCTGAGTCACCCTGGTAACTCCAGGAAGGTGCTGCAGGGCTGGCCTGCAGGAGACCATGATCCTCTCTACCTCTCAGGTATCCTTCGAGCCCTTCTTTAGTCTCTGGAGGTTGCTACTGCCAACCAGGCTCACAGCAGCAGGGGCTCCTAGGTGAGGGGTGAGGATAAGCCCAAGCCTGGGCTGTTGGGAAGCCTCTACCTGCCTGCCTCTGTCCTCAGTTCCACTACACACTCCAACCCCCAGGGCCTTATTGACTTAGCAGCCTTGGTGGGCCAGAGACACTTCTCACAAGTGAGCCCTGCACCGCGGGGCCACACTGAGCAGCAGCCTCCAAAGCATTTGCAACCCATCTCCACATCTCCTCCCGCTGGGTAGGACAGACCCCTCCTCTGAAGGAGCTCCACCCCTCCTCTGGCTAGACTGGGACTCCCAGAGCCCTTGTGGCCCCTTGGCTTAGAGAGTCGGAGAGCCTCAGCCAGCCGTATGGGAGCACCGTGGCAGGAGGTCCCTGGGGGCCACTGCTCACACACTGTCATCGACGGCATGCCCGCCCCCCTTTCTGTGACGCAGCCGCAGGCCTCAGCCCCATGGAGTCCCCCGCTGAACCGGTGCTCTGGGCTGCAGGCTCTTGCTCTCCCCACATTACAGATTGGAAAGCCAAGGCTCAGGTGGTAAGATCCTGAGGCCCAGGTGGCCTAGCTGGGACCTGGGCTTGAACCCAGCCACACCTGGTGACTGCTTCTTCTGTTCCCAGCATGAATCACTGCTCCGTTGTCAGCCAGAGCCTGTGAGGTTCTCTTTATAATTAGCATTTCTGCGGGTCTTAGCAAAGTGGTATAGCAGAAGGCAATTCAGAAGATGAATCCGAGCCACTTGGTGGTGCACGGCGCCAGGCTGAAGGGTGGCCAGCATTTGGGAGGCTGAGACAGGAGGATCGATCCCAGTTTGCGGCCGGCTTCAGCTACTTAGGCCCTTTGCAACTCAGTGAGACCTGGTGTCAAAATTAGGAATGAAAAATAGGGCTGGGGGTGTAGCTCAAAAAAAAAAAAAAAAAGAATAAAAACTAACAAAATAGGGCCAGGGGTATACTTCAGAGGCAAAATGCCGCAGGGTTCAATCCCCCGTACCACAAAAAAAAAAAAAAAAAAAAAAAAAAGAACAAGAGAAAAAAAGGAGGAGAAGGAAGAAGAGGAGGAGGAGGGGGAGCCACACTTGTGTGACTGGGAACAGAAGGGGAGCATCTATGACAGGACACCCAAGTACCAGGGCTTCAGGAAACCTGGCTTATTCCTTTCTGGCAAGTCGGTGCTGGGAGAAGGCAGGGGAAGAGGCCAGGAGACCCTGGGACTCCCTTGGGTGCCCGGGTGGGTCGTTTCTTGTCTTGTTGTCGGGCCCTTGCTCAGGGTACTGTCCTCATAGTCCGCCATCAGCCGTGAGCCTGGGGTTTGCTCACTTCATCTACTGTGCTATGCTGCCTTCCAGCGCCTGTGTTTTTAATAACATTCACACTACAGAGCCCTTCCTATTGACTCTCTTTTCTGTCTGTATTCACAGCATTACACACCATACTCTAGTGTTTTCTAGCGCCTCCACTATATCATACTATTTGATACTGTGCTATCTACAGTACTTTTGTTGTTGTTACTTGGGATCGAAACCAGGGCATTCTACCTCTGAGCTAAACCACCAGCCCTATTTTGTTTTTTATTTTGAAACAGAATCTTGCTTGCTGAATGTCTTGCTCTGCTGCTGAGGCTGGTCTCAAACCTGTGACCCTTCTTCCTCAGGCTCCCAAGTACTGGAATTGCAGGCATGTACCACCGTGCCCACTTGCAACATTTTTTTTCCTTATTTTTGTTTTTTGATAGCTATAAAATGTTTATTCTGAGGCGGGTGTGGGGGCGCACGCTTATAATCCCAGCATTCGGAAGGCTGAGACTGGAGGATCTCAGTTTGAGGACAGCCTCAGCTACTTAGTGAGGCCCTCCGCAACTTAGTGAGACCTTATTTCAAAATATATATAAAAAAAAATGGGGTGGAGGTGTAGCTCGGACGTCAAATGCCCCTGGGTTTCCTCCCCAGACCCCTCCCACTAAGAGAGATGTTCAATATAATCATTCATTGTAAAAGGAGAGGACAGAATAGAAACAAATACTTCAGGCCGGGCGTGGTGGCGCACGCTTGTAATCCCCACGCTTGGGAGGCTGAGGCAGGAGGATCGCGCAGGTTCAAAGCCAGCCTCAGCCATTGAGTGAGGCTTTCAGCAACTCAGTGAGACCCTCTTTCCAAATAAAGTATAAAAATGTAGAATAGGTCTGGGAGTGTAGCCTGGAGGTAGAAGGCCTCTGAGTTCCGTTCCCAGTACCACCAAAAATTAAATAAATAAATAAATAAATAAATAAATAAATAAATAAATAAAAAGGAAACAAATACTTCATTTTATTTGTGGTACTGGGATTGAATCCAGGTTGCATTCTACTTCCAAGCTATACCTTCAGGCTTTCTGTGTGTATGTGGTACTGGGGGTAGAACCCAAGTGCCTCTGGGCTATGCCCCCAGCCCTATTTTATTTTTGGTTTGGAAACAGTCTCACTAAGTTGCTGAGAGCTTCATTAAGTTGCTGAGGCTGACTTTGAATCTGTGATCCTCCTGTCTCAGACTCCCAAGTACTGGGATTACAAGTGTGTGCCCAGCTCACCCCTAGACATTTTACAATTATTTATTTATTTATTTATTTATTTTTATTTTGCAGTACTGAGGATGGAACTCAAGGACATTCTACCTCCGAGCTACACCCCCAGCCCTCTTTCCTTATTCTTTATTTTGAAACAGGGTCTTACTGTGTTACAAAGGGCACTGAGTATCAGCTGAGGCTGTTCTTGAACCGCAGTCCTCCCATCTCAGCCTCCCAAATGCTGGGATTACAAGCACCAATTTTTATTTTAAACAGGGTCTCTCCAAGTCGCAGAGGGTCTCGCTAAGCTGCCGTAGCTGGCCTCGTGTCTGTGATCCTCCTGTCTCAGCCTCCCAAGTGCTGGCATTACAGGCATGCCCCACCATTCCTGGCTCCCGTTCTAGAGTATTTTTAACATTTTCTACCATACGATCATGTTTTCATTGTTTCCCACCATGCTGTGCTGTAGTATTTTAAGACATCATCAGTTGTAGTGTAGTATCATTTAGTATTGCTTGTTATGTTCCACTAGACTCACCGTTACTTGTGACAGTATTTTCCCATCACTGTCGATGTTACTGTATTAGCATTGCCTGCCGTTCCGTATTTTTACAGTTCGCATCCGGTCTCTTACTCCAACCTATACTGCCCCCTGGTAGTGGCCCTGAAAAATGAGGCAGGCCACATCCAAAGGGGGAGATGAGCTGGGTGGTGACCAGTCCCCTGGCTGTGAGAGGCAGCCGGGCTTCCCAGTGGGGACAGAGCAGGCAGGTAGGGACAAGAGGAAAAGGGGCATGGCACTAGGGGAAACCAGTGTCTGAGGCTGGTTTGGATTGACATCCCAGCTCTACCAGGGTCCTGATGTTCAAATTCTGGCAAAACCAAGACTTTTAGAAGATTTGGGGGTTTTTAGCAATCAAAAGTCTCAGGTGGAGGTGGGCGTGGCGCACGCTTGTAATCCCAGCATTCAGGAGGCTGAGACTGGAGGATCCCGGCTCTCGGACAGCCTCAGCTACTTAGCGAGGCCCTTCACAACCCAGTGAGACCCTGTTTCAAAAATAAAAAGACTAAAAAATTGGGCTGCTCAGAGGTACAGTGGCCCTGGGTTTCATCCTCAGTACCAAAAAAAAAAAAAAAAAAAAAGTCTCAGGCCAGTGTGGTGGCGTTCGCCTATAATCCCAGTACTTGTGAGGCTAAGACAGTAGCATCACAGGTTCAAGGCCAGCATGCCTTAAGTTAGCAAGACCCTGTTTCAAAATAAAAATTAAAATAGGTCTGGGGGTGTAGCTCAGAGGCAGAATGCCCATGAGTTCTACCCCTAGTCCCCTCCCATCCACTCACAAGAAATCAAACGTCTCCCCAGAGAAGGTGCAGGTGGCCCTCTGACCCCTGAGAAGCTAGAGCCCACCCAGCCCTGCCTCAGCCCCTTCCATGAGCTCAAGCAGGGCACTAACAGTCCCACCGCCTGAGGTCTGTCTCTCTTTGGCCTCAGCTTGACAGAGCAGAGAGGAGCTCTGCCAACCCCCCCCCCCCGCCCAACCCCTTACGCTTTAGGAGAATCCTGGCTCTGAGTCCCATCTCAGCTGTGCGCCCTTGGCCGGGCACCTGTCTTCCTCTGGGCCTCAGTGGCCTTGTCTGAAGAAGGGGCTACAGACCTACGCCTGTCACCATCCTAATCCAACTGCGAGGGAAAGATAGACCTTGTTACCTAAATCTGTTTGGGTTAGGGTGACAATTCGGATCTATCCAGCCTGCCCCGCAGTGTGGCTCCTGATGGTGGGTCTGGAGGTTCCTGCCCCAGGAGCCAGGGCGGGAGACACTGAGCCTGTGCAGAGAGCACAGAGCCTGGCCCCTGCAGGCCCTCACCCCATGGCTGGATGAACAAAGGAGCCCTGCAAGCCTGTCCCGCTGCTTCTACAGGGGAGAGGGGGAGCCCAGCCCTGCCTCCTTCCTCCTGGCCCAGAAATCGTCAGTGCCATCTGCACAGGGTGGAGCAGCAGAAGAAGCCTCCTGGCTCCCTGGGGCGGGAGGGCAGCAAGGACAGCAGGGGGCTGAGATCTTGCCATCCCAGAGGGGCAGGCCCGGGAGACAGTGGGCGCCGACACCAAAGCGGCCTTCTTGGTCCCATGGCTGAACGTGCTCCCTTTGGAGTTTAAATTTATCCTCCATGAAAGGAAGCTGGCGTTGGCAAGGGCCAGCACTGCGGAAAGGATGTAGGGTTTCCGGAAAACAGCCAGCACTGACGCAGAGCCGGCTGCAAGCTCATCCAAGCACGTTATGGATGTTAACTCATTTCCTATTCCCAATAGCCCTGTGAGAAGGGATTAGTATTGCCATCTTCAGTTTACAGAGGGGAATCGAGGTTCAGAGAGGCGGGGTCATTTGCCTAAGGTTGCTCAGCTCGTAGGAGGCAGGATTAGAGTCTGGCCATCCGGATGTGGTGTCCCTGATCCTAACCATTATCCTGCACTGCTTCAATTATGAAAGGAAAGATGATGAACATTTGAGTGTTATAAGGATTTTTTTTCTTTTTTGGTGGTACTGGGGATGGAACCCAAGGGCATTCTACCTCCGATCTACACCCCCCCAGCCTCACTAAGTTTCACTGAGTTTCAAGGGGCCTCACTAAGTAGTAGCTGAGTCTGTCCTTGAACCAAGATCCTCCGGTCTCTGCCTCCCGAATGCTGGGATTACAAGCATACACCAATGGCCGAACTCATTTTAAGGATTTTTAATTTTTTTGTTTTGTTTTGTTTTGTTTTGGTACTGGGGTGGAACCCAGAGGCTTTCTACTTCCGGGCTATACCCCCAGACCTTTTTTATATTTTATTTGGAAACAGGGTCTCACTAAGTTGCTGAAAGCCTCACTAAGTAGCTGAGGCTGGCTTCGAGCCCGTGTGATCCTCCTGTCTCAGCCTCCCAAGCGCGGGGATTACAAGCGTGCACCACCACACCTGGCTATTTTAAGGATTTTTAAAGCACATTTAATTCTCATCGCACTTCCATGAAGGAGGGATTGTAGTTTATCAACATTTTGCAGATGAGGAAACAGAGATCCAGAGAGGCTGAGTGACTTGCCTAAGGTCACACAGCTGACAAGTAGCAGAGCCCAGATCTGAAACTGAGCCTTTTGGTCACAGAGTCGTAGCTTGTAAACACAACGCTTGACAGCATCCTGCATGACACAGATGTGCCCTCGGGTCCCATAGGAAGGCAGATTGAGTCAGTCCCTGGGTCCGTCCAAGGCCAGGTGTTGACAGTAACAGTGCGGCCTCTGGGGCAGCAGCATGAGTGTCCCGTTTGTGGCCCAGGCCCAGGGGTTGGGGGCAGGATCGAGCGCTCCCGCCGCTTTCTCACGCTCACACAGCAAGTGTACCCGAGCGTGGGCCTCGCTGCACCTTAACCCTGCCTGGCTCCTGCAGCCAACAGAGACATGGCGTCCATCGTTTCTGAGATCATGATGTACGTGCTCATCGTGGTACTGACGATATGGCTCGTGGCAGAGATGGTGTACTGCTACAAGAAGATCGCCGCCGCCACGGAGGCTGCTGCACAGGAGAATGCGTGAGTGAGGGGGGGAGTGGAGGGCCAGGTCAGAGGGGCCACCCGGGTGCCATCCTCAGGCCTCTTCCTCCCAGGTGGAACCAGGTGGTTGGTCCTGGCCAAACTCAGGACTCCCTCAAACTCGAGATTCTGGCCCCAGCCAGGACTTCTGGCAGCCGCCCTGCAGCCCCCTCCTCTAACTCAGGGGCCCTGAGGGCCTGGGCCGGAGGCCTCAGCCTTCCTCATTCCCCTGGGGGTGAGGCCAGACTGCTAGGGCCTCACTGTGCGCCTGCCTCCCCCACAGCTCGGAGTACCTGGCCATCACCTCAGAGAGCAAAGAGAACTGCACTGGCGTCCAGGTGGCCGAATAGCCTGGTGAGCGGGTGGAGCCGGTGGGAAGGGGGAAGGGGTGCGGGTGAATCCCAGCCTGCTGGGGCCCTAATTCCCTGTCTCTCCCCCCTTCCCCTCCAGGCCCTGGGCTCCGCCTCAAGGAAGACCAGCCCTGATGGGGAACCTCCAGGCACAGCCTGCCCCCAGTGGGGCTGGCCTCCCCTGGGCCTCCAAGCCTCAGAGTCCTGCCAGCAGAGCCGCCAGGGTGGGGCTGGGGATGATCACTCGGCTCAGACCCCTAACCCAGCTCCTTCCTCCGGCCCCATCGCCCACCCACCGCTATGCATGAAGGGTAAAGCAATACTGCCGCTGCCCCCACCCCTGCTTCTGCTGCCTGTTTGGGGAGGGGGTGGTGAGGCGGGGGCAGCGGCTCCACACCCCTACTTCTTGCTGATTTGCACACATTGGCCGCTTTGGACATGCACCACTGGGGCCAGCCCCATCCCTGCCCCGTCCTGCCCCATCCCTGTCTGGCAGGGGTCGTGCTGGGCTGCACCCGTATGTTCAGGGCGAGGGTTTGGGAACCCACTGCGACCCCAGCATCATTTCCCTGCTTCCTCGGCTGGCCCTGGGGGCCTCGTCCTCATAGTGCACTCCGCCCCAGCCCCTCCCGCCTTTCTCACCAGCCTTGGATCGTGGCCACTTAGGAAGGGGCGCGTTATGCCCCTCTTCTCTTTACAGAAGTAGTTTTGTTCATGAAATAAAGATTCTTGGACTTGATTCACAGTCTCTCTTGTGAATGAGCCCAGGCGCCCACTGTGTCCTGCCCCTCAAGTTAAGAGCATGTTTTCTGGGGAAACTCTGCCTCCCCGCAGACTGTGGGGCCACACACAGGGATTCCATGGGGAGTCTGTGAAGGCGGTTAGTACTTGATTAGTGTTGGGGTTGAGAGGCATCATTAGCTCAGCAGGGGCCCATGAGTGGCGAGGGGGGGCGTCAGAGTGGAAGCCAGGGAGCTGACTCTGGAGCCTGGGGTGCTGGAGGTGAGGCGGAACTGATGCTGGGGGTGCGGTGCTGTGGGGTCCGCTGTCTATCCAGCAGCCTGGGCCTCCCGGGAGACTTAGAAGGAGAGCAGGAGGGATTACCCCGGGTCAGGCTGACCTGGTGTGGCCCCCTGACCGAGGCTGTGGGGCTCTGGGTGAGTGGGTTGGACCAGGCACAGTGGGGGTCTAATTGTGCAGGGACAGCCAATGCGAGGAGCTGCCATGGTCTGAGTGCACGCAGGTGTCTGAGGGTGACCCTAGCCTGTCTGGACGTTCATCTGGCCTTGGGGTCTGACGGGGCGGCTGCTGGCGGGACAGCTTGTATCTGCCTCTGGACGCTTCCGGCCACTTGGCCTGGGCCTCGGCACTCAGTGTTGCCTTTTCCGGGCCAAGCCCCCATCCCCCGCCCTAGGACTCTCCCTGCTCCAGAGGTCACCCCAGCAGGCAGGCAGGCAGGCAGGCGGCAGAGAGGCTGCCAAAGCAAACCAGCCCCCGTGACTTGTAGGAAAGCAGCTGGGGGAGGGGTCGGGAGGATGAGCAGGCAGGGGCTGGGCTGGGCCAGGGGCAAGAGAAGGGGCAGAGGGGGACAGGTAGGAAGGCTGGGACCCGGGCTGGGGCTGAGCCGAGGCCGGGTCTGGGCAGAGACAGGGAAGCCGCGGGGCAGCCTGGGCTTGGGCAGCAAGGGCATTCCCTCAGATCCCCTCAGGTTTCCATCCAGTTCCTTCCAGTCCTTGAAGCAGCCCCAACAACCACCACCGCCGCCACCAAGCCTCAGGGCACACCTGAGCCCCTCGTGGGTGGGAGGCCAGGCCCAAGTTCTGTGGGCCTACGGGTCCAGTTCCTGAAGCCCAGCCCCTCCAGCCAGGTGGCCTCTGGGGCAGCCAATCCTGGAGTCCGGCCCCTCCCCACCCCTTCCCCCGCCTCCTGCCCAGCCCCCTCCTCTTCAGGTGAGGCGGTCTGGCCTAGCAGGCCCCTCTCCTCCTCCGGGCCGCCGCCTGCTGCCGCCTCTGCCTTCCAGGCCGCCCACCGTGGGCCACCATGCTGCTGCCCAGGCCGGGAGACTGACCCCAAGCGCACCATCGCGAGGCCCCCGCCCCCACCCACTGGACCTCAGGGTAAGCACCAACCAGGATCCCCAGACTCACAGCTCCGGAGCTGGGGACACAGGTTTGCTCACAGCCACCCAACCTGCTGTCCACCTCTCACTCAGGGGCTTCCAGGGACCCCCCAAGAGTGGATGTCTGACATCTCCCCACAACATAGGAGTTCCAGCCCACGCTCGCTTCAGGCTCAGAGATCCATTTTCTCCATGCTCAGACTCAGGAGTCCAGACCCCCAGTCCCTCCTTCCCCAAGGCTCAAAAATCCAGGTTTCCCTTAGACTCAGGAACTCAGACCCTTAGTCCCCTCCTCCCCAGGCTCAAGTGGGGGTCCGCTGCCCAGTAAATTCAGGTGCCCCCCTGGCATGTGTCAGAGACTGACCCTATCCTTGAACCCAGCCCAGTCTGTGTCCATGACCGTGGCCTGTTCTGGCCAGGGCCCAGTCCCTCCGGCCTCTCTGGATGGGTGCCGGGCACTGGGGGCACCAGAACCAGGCTGGGCTGGGCTCCCCCAGGCCCTGCCTCCCTGTTCATCTCCCCACAGGTCCTCCCTCCCCGGCCCAGGAGGACAGCCGGGGAATCATTAACAGGAGGCTGTGACATGGCCGAGAAGGAGGGTGAGTCCCCTTTTACCGAGGCCCAACTCTGGCTCTGTCAGCACCCCTGCTCTGTACTCTCTCTACATTCCACCCCACAGAGCCCCCTGCCCCTGGGCACCCCTCCTGTGGCCATCCCCACCCCCTGCCAGGGCCTCCTCCACTTGGTTAAGCATTAACCACTTTCTCTATGCAGTCCAGCCGCCACCTGCCTCCCTGCTACCCCATATGACCTTCCTGGCACCCTGACTCAGTTTCCCCTCACCACAGCTAATCCAGGACCTGTCCTCTACTTGGGGCTGAGGTTGGGACTCTGCTTCCGCTGCCACTAGCGTAATTAAAGACGCAGGTTCTAGAGTCAAACACGCAGGTCTGCACTTGAATTTGCTTGTCACTTTTTCTGCTGTGTGATCGCATGCATGTGACATCATTTCTCTGGGCTTTACCCTTCCCCTGCCTCCACTCCCGGGATCAAGTATGGATCCTAATATTCCATCTGTGAGGTTGCTAGGAGCATAGAACACATCAGGCACCGGTGTGGGGTTCAGGATGTGACATCTGGCATAAATAGAACCGTCATAACCAAGGCTGGTGGACTTGGAGGCACAGGGACCCAGGACCCCCATTGGCTCCAGACTTTCCTCCCAACTCTTGGCTCTGTGGGCAAAAGTACAGAGGAAGGACTTTGGACTCGGCCCAGATGGAGGGAAATGGAGAGGCGGCAGGGAAGCCACCCCAGGGATGCCAGAGAAAAGCCGCTTGATGGAGTGGTTGGCACTCCAGGGCTCTCAGCAGCCTGCCTCCCTCTCAACCTCTTCCATACTTGGGGATCAACCTGAGGGGCCCATTAGGGGGAGCCTTTTCTTCCTACCCTCCCTCATCTGGGGCTGACTCCCTCTCTCCTTCCTGGAATCAGAGTAGCTGGGTTCAGTCTCAGACAGTAGCACTTTGTAGCTGTGTGGCCCTGGGCAAGCAGCTTCCCCTCTTTGGACCTTCATTTCTTCTGTAAGATGAAGATAGTGAGGGTGCGCACCTCACAGGATGGCTTGAGGGAGCCATGAGACTGTTGGGTGACAAGCTCAACAGACATTTGCCTTCTCCTTGGCAGAGATACCAGCTCACACCCCAAACCTTTTAGCCGTGGTCACTCAAAAAGTGCCTCACCCTGTCTGAGGAGGTAGATGACAGAGTCTGGCCCCTTAGAGACCATTTCTTTCCTGGAATTGATTGAAGGGGAGCACCAGGGCGAGGGTTCATGAATGAAAAAACCAGATGACCAGAGACGGGACTTTCTACAGAGGGAGATGCGGAGGGAATGTCGGCTCGTTCCCAGGCAGCACCCGCTCTCAAAGAGGGGGCCTGCCCTTGGGGCGGGGGCACAGCCATCGGGTCCGATGCAGGTGCTGATGCTGCACCTGCTTGCTGGGTGACCAGGGTTGGAGGCTGAATTCCTCAGGCCTCCTCTCCTCATCTATAAATGGGATGGTAATGGTCCCTTCCTTGTTATTGGCAGCAAGGATTTAAGGAAATGGTAGAACAGGGCGAGGCTGAGCCAGGGTGTGATTCTGCAGCAGTTGCTGGTGTCTGTGTCGCTGTCATCATAGTTGAAGTCCACCCAAGGTTCTGGGTGCCACTGCTGGGGATGTGGACTGGGAAAAGGCAGTGTCTGAATTGCAACTCAGGATGAGTAGGAAGACGGCAGGCAGGGTGTGGCAGGCAGAGGGGATGCTGCAGGTGGCACAGTGCCTGCGCGCAGTCACACAGAGAGAGCTGGTATTTCTGAAGGTGAAGGTTGGAAATGGACCTGGGAGGGAGGTGAGCTGGAAGCTGGACCAGGGAAGCCAGGGGCAGGCGAATCCTTGGTGGTGCTGGGCCTCTCCACAGGGTGGCGCTAGAGATCACTTCGTGTCTGGCGTTCTGTAGGTGTCCGATAATGAACCACATGCATGGCTGTCTGGGAGTTTGGGGAAAACATGTTCAACCCTCAAATCTCTAAAAGTCATGCTAATATATTTTAGGCCTGGGAATGCCTGGCAGAGGACGTTAGACTCCATCCTGGGGGTTGCTGGGAGTCATGACAGGTTCTAGGTTAGGAAAGGACAGTTGTATTTGGCATGTAGATAGATAGGCTCCCCAGGCTTCCGTGTGAAGGGGAGCCTGAATGGCAGATGGAATGAGTGTTGGATGGGCTGAACTGAGGTGCGCCTGGGGAAAGGCAGGGTAGGGAAGGTAGAGAGGAGAGTGACTTAGGAGGCCTGATGGGCTGGGGACAGTCTTGGGGATGGGGTCCTCTGAGACAGGACCTACGAGGAAGGATGGATCTGGGGAGGCGCTGAGGACAGTATGAGGCCTGGTGGGTGGGAGGGGACTAGGAGGTTTGGGGGCAAGGGTCTCAGAGGCTGCAGGAGCCCTAATATGGATTCAGAAAATAGAGCAGGGCCGGGGATGACAGCAGGAGCCGAGGCCACAGAGGCAGGCCAGAGGGACTCAGGGCAGGGCAAAGGAGGGGAGGAGGCCAGGCCCACCCCGTAACTCCAGATTTCAGGGGTGGGTAGTCAGGAGTAGAAGGAACATGAAGTGCATCTCTCACAAGTCCAAAGGGGAGAGTTTCATGCAGGAAGTTTGAATCCTATAAGCAGAGTTCGGAACCTAGATAATATGGAGTGATGGATACATGGATTTTCAGAGATAAGGAGCCCAAGATGTTGCCTGTGCCAGTATTTGTGGCCAAATGGAGGAGGCAGAGCTGTCCCCTTCAGCTGGAGGCACCCAAAGAGGAAGGCAGCAGAGCATCTCTGGGAGGACAGGGCTGAGGTGGACGCATCCTGTCCCAGCCAGGACATCCAGGGAAGACGCCTCTCCCATTGGGTATCCAGAGTGAGGATGCGTCCTATCCCATGAGAGGAACCGCTTTTGGAGGTGCCCAAAGTTATGGTGTAGAGGGAGGTGTTTCCCTCTACACGGGAGGCTTTACTTCTGACCTGCACGGATGTGCTGGAGTCTTTAGATGGGGCCCCACACGGCCAGAGCCCTGGCAGGCATGTCTGAAGACCAAGAAAAGCTGGGTGTGGTGGCACACAATTATAATCCCAGTACTGGGAGGCTGAGACAGGAGGATCGCACAGATTCTAAGCCAGCCTCAGCTACTTAGTGAGGCTCTCAGCAACTTAGTGAGACCCTGTTTCCAAATAAAGTATAAAATAGGTCTGGGAGTATAGCCTGAAGGTAGAAAGCCCCTGGGTTCAACCCTAGTAACCACCCCCAAAAAAGACCAAGAAATCAGGGTGACTGATGGCTACAGGAAGCCGAGCCCTCCCCTCCAAACAGGCAGAGGGTCAGAGACGAAGTTGGGAAGCCCCCCAAGAGGCCCTCTCAAGATGTGCGGGGCCCGCCAGCGGGGCTAGGCCTCCGTAAGGGTATGTTCAGTCACACCTCAAGAGCAGTTGCTGCACTCTCAGATTCCTAAGCCACCAAACAATGACTGACTGCCCCCGGAAGGTCCTGTGCCCCTCCCTGCCCTGTCGCAGGTACCAGCCTGGCTCTGTGCCCATCGCCCATCCTGCCGCACACATGGCTGGGAGAGCTCGGAGCTTCTGCAGCCCTGGGAGCACTTTGTGGCAGTGGCGCCTGAGCCAGGGCCAGCAGGAGGCTTGCAGCAGCAACTTCTCTCTGGGCCTGACAGGGGAATTAGCATTTATTCCCGGGCCTCTGCTGCACTGGGAATGAGATTCTTCTTCTCCTGGGCCACCGGCCTCCTTCACTGGCCCTTTGTTCCTGCCACCTCCCCCAGCTCATGTCCTTGTGCCTTACAGAGCTGGTAATGCCTGCCAGAGGACCTCCGGGATGATGGAGTCCTCCTGGGACCCTGGGGAGTCATGGAGGGATCTAGGTTAAGAAGGGACAGGTGGCATTTGGCCACCTCCCTGTCCTCATGTGCCCTCTGACAGCGTGCTCATTCCCGCTCCCCGGCTTCGCCCGCACCGTTCCCTCTGTGCACAGTGCTCCTCCTCCATGTCTCTGCATGGCCGGCTTTGATTTGGGTTTCAGCTCCACGGTCTCTTCTTGGAGAGCCCTCTCTGACCCCCTTGCAAGCCCCATCTGCTGCCCCCAGCCGGCACCTTCTGCATGGCCTCTGCCACAATATGGAGGTGATTAGGCTTGGTGTTTACTTGTTGATATCTCCACCGCCCGCTCACACACGAGAATGAAAACCCCATGAGATCCATCCTCTTGTTTTGGGGTGCCAGGGACGCAGAGGGTTCTCTGTAGAACAGCAAAGGAGTAAATCTCCATGTTGCTGATGAAAATGCAGAGGCTCAGAGAGCTGAAGGAAGTGGTCTGGTGCGCACAGCTCTGATCTATGAGGCATTTACTGAGAACTTTCTGCGTGAGCCCCAGTGGCAGGGTGAGCGGTGGTTCCTTCACGGTCAGACACTGCAGACGGACAGCAAATCTGCCCCAGGTTCAGGTGGCAGCTCTGCCCCCTCCAGGCTGTCACCACAGACATGTGACTCCACCTCTCTGAGCTGTAGAAGTGGCCATCCTAATGTAGGATCGCGAGAAGGACAGAATGGTTTATGCACGGAGAGCCATGCTAGGCTTGGCACGGCACATAGTTAGCATCAATAAGAGTTTAGCTATTATTACTTCAAAGAACTTTAAAGTGCTGTTTTTAGAAGTGGGTGCTAGGAGGATGCCCATTTAACAGACGGGGATGCTGAGGCTCAAAGAGATGATGCCTCTTGCTCAAGATCCCAGCTGGGCAGGGGTAAGGTTAATATTTTTTTATTTTTTATTTTTTGTGCGTCTGGGGGTGGAACCCAGGGGCATTCAACCTCTGAGCTACACCCCCTGCCCTATTTTTTATTCTTTATTTTGAAACTGGGTCTCACTGAGTTGCCAAGGGCCTCACTAAGTAGCTGAGGCTGTCCGCGAACCGCGATCCTCCTGTCTCAGCCTCCTGAATGCTGGGATTACAAGCATGCGCCACCACGCCTGGCTAAGGTTAATATTTTAAAGGAAAGCTTTCCAAACTTGGCTTCTCAGCCTCCAGGGGTCGCACTGGGTCTTGGAGCTGGGTCCTAGGAGAGAGGTCTTGAGGGATTCCAGGGTGCAGAGTCTCCAACAGCAGCTGGAGGAGAGAAGGCAGAGAGGAGGTGCCAACAAAAGGGAGGGGGCTGCTCAGGGTCAAGGTCAGCGGTCACAAGAACCTCTGGAAAGTCAGCAGAGCGAGAGGTTCGAGAACAGGTGGCACAACCGGGCCTGGTGGCACATGCCTGTAATCCCAGTACTTGGGAGGCTGAGACAGGAGAATTGCAGTTTTGAGGTCAACATCAGCAATTTAGTGAGATTCCATTTCAAAGAATAAATAAAATAGGACTTGGGGTGTCGCTCAGAGGTAGGGTGCTCCTGGGTTTAATCCCAGGTTCCCTCCCCCACAAAAAGAACAGGTGACACCAAGTGATGAAGGAAATATGGAAGTTCAGCATCACCAGGGAGGCGTAACCTCGAGCGCCAGGGTGGTACAGGTAGGGCGCAGCTGGCCCAGCCGTGCCCCCTTCCCAGCTGGGGCCCTTGGGCAGCTGGACACCTGGTCACCCATGCGATGTGGAGGGACGGCCCTGCCAACCTAGCCCCGGGACACCAGGCCCAGGGCACAGCAGCTCAGGCAAAAGAAGCCTGCCCTGGGGGTGCGGGACAGCACTGGCCCAGTGCCCAGACCCTGCAGGGATGAGCGCAGGCCTGGCAGTGGCCCCAGCATGGTGTCTGTTGCAGGTGGCCGGACTGTGCCATGCTGCTCTGGACCCAGGGTGGCAGCTCTCACTGTGGGGATCCTGCTGCTCCTGACGGGCATCGGGGCAGCGTCCTGGGCCATTGGTGAGAGCGGTCCCCCTGCCTCCCACTGCCCTGGCCCTGCGGCCCCCAGCCTGCCGGCCCTCACCTCTACCTTCTCTGCAGTGACTGTTCTACTAAGGAGTGACCAGGAGCCGCTGTATCCGGGTGAGTAGTGCAGGCTGCGTGGAGCCCTGGAGGAAGCCCGCATGGAGAGGGAGCTCAACCCTAGTATTTTTGAACAAACGTATGAATGCATGCAGAAGTGCAAATAATAATAGTGCATTTGTATTGAGTGTGTGCTACATACCAGGCACTATTCTAATAAGTACTTCATACATCTAACCTAACCTAGTGTTTTCCAGGCCTCAAATGGGTTAGTGTACGAGGAAATTAAATTTAGTGAGCTGGGAACTCCTTTTTTGAGAAGTATAAAATAGATTCGACCATGCTGGAAGTGATGGCGCACGCTTGTAATCCCCGCACTTGGAAGGCGGAGACAGGAGGATCGCGCAGGTTCGAAGCCAGCCTCCGCTGGCTTAAGAGACCCTGTTTCCAAATAAAAATTATAAAATAGGTCTGGGAGTATAGCCCAGAGATAGAAGGCCCCTGGATTCCATCCCCAGTACCACTGCCCCCCCCAAAAAAAAAGATTTGACCAGAAAATATAAGTATGCATCTCTCCTGGGAAGACACAGTTTTGTTAATTTTTGTTTTTTGTATATTTATGCACATGCATCCCCTGGCATCTTCCCAGCAGCCCTGTAAAGGTAGGACTGTTATTCTACCCATTACACAGATGAGAAAACTAAGGCTTGGGAATGTGGCGGTTTGCTCAGATCACAGAGCTCCTTGGGCTCTGTTACCATGTACAAATGTATTTTGTACCTCAGGGCATTATCAGAATGTGTTCCAGAGACATGGCATGAATTCATTGGGCCCTTCTAGCTCTCCTACGAGGTAGCTGCTGCTATTTGCCCATTTTACAGATGGAAAAGTGAAGACCAGAGAGTGTACACAGCTGTAAATGCTGTACCAGGAGTGGCTCAGCCAGGCCCAATGTGGATGTGTCTACAGGGATTTAAAAATGAATGCCAACGGGAATAAATAGTGCAGAAACGAATCGTGCAATGCATGGAGGAACCTGCCCAAATTCCATCTCCAGGCTGCCCTTCTGACCCAGGGTGGCAGAAAGAACGGGGAGTGCTGGGGTGCGCTTTGCCCGTCCACGTGTTTCCTCTAATCCCATAAAGGATTCAGCTTCCAGTAAGAAGTGAAAATCTAGACACAAAAAGCCAGCACCAACATTAACCCTCGTGGCTGGCACTCGGGTGGTACCTGCCGGTGCCAGGCACAGGCCTCAGGGCTTGATGGCGTCCGTCCATTCAGTCCTCTCCACAGCTCCTTTTCATGTGGAGAAACAGAGGCACAGAAAGGTGGTGGACTTGCCCCAGGGCACAGGGCGAGCGTGGGGCTGGCCCGCAGGCAGGCTGGGTGGCGGGTGTGTACAATGCCCATTGCTATCTTCAAGAGACCTCTGCATTAGTTGCCACAGTTAAGGGTGACAGATGGCAGGCCCCGCTTCAGCCTTTACCCAACAGGCCTCTGGAGTCGGGCCGCTATCTTCCCTATGTGTTGCACAGGGGGGAAACTGAGGCCCAGTGAAGTGAACCGACTTGCCGGGACGGCATGTCACATGAACGGCAGAGCAGCGTGGCTAGGCCCATGCAGAAGGCATCCCCTGTGACTCCCCGTGGCCTCGGGGTTAAAGCCCTCTCATGGGTTCTCAGACTCTCCGGGCTCTGGTCCACCCCTGCGTCCCCCCAGGACCCTGTCCCTCACACTCATTTCCTGCCGGCCCATTCCAGGAGGGCAGGGCTATTCCATTTAGTGTCAGGCAGTGCTGGGCACACAGTAGGCACCCAGAACATCTTTGCTTAATGAGTCAGCACCAAGACAAATCACCCACTGAGGTGAACTAGGCCATCCTGGGCTCCCACCTGGAGAGTCACTGGGCTGCAACTCAGACCCCACTCTGGCCAGACCTCACCCTTCAGCTGGAACTGGGAACACACACGTACACACGCACACATGTGTGTGCACACACACACACCACCACCACAACGGTCTAAATCCCTACCTTGCTTTTTCTGGAATTTTTGCACCTCTAACTATATCAGACAATTTGGTAAACGCACTGGGTGACCCACAATATGCTTTTGGCCTTGCTCAAAAGAATAGAATCAAGAATAAAGAATTTAAAAGCAAGAAGGTGTTATACAATGTGGCTTTTAAAATAACTGGAAAGAGCTAGGCGTGGTGGCACACTCTTGTAATCCCTGCGCTTGGGAGGCTGAGACAGGAGGATTGCAGGTTCAAAGCCAGCCTCAGCTACTTAGTGAGGCCCTCCACAACTTAGTGAGACTGTTTCCAAATAAGAAATAAAAGATTAGGGGTATAACTTGAAGGTAAAATCCCTCTGGATTCCATCCCCAGTACCAAAAAGAGAAAGAGAAGAAAGAAAGAAAGAAAGAAAGAAAGAAAGAAAGAAAGAAAGAAAGAAAGAAAGAAAGAAAGAAAGAAAGAAAGAAAGAAAGAAAGAAAGAAAGAAAGAAAGAAAGACCCTGGAGATTCTGGCATGGTGGTGCAGGCCTGTAATCGTAGTACTTAGGAGGCTGAGACAAGAGGATCATAGGTTCAAGGACAACCTCAACAAGTAGTGAGATTCTTATCAGCCTAGCGAAACCCAGTTTCAAAATAAAACTAAAATAGGGCTTGGGGTGTCAGTTGGAGGTAGAATGCCCTGGGGCCTAATCCCCAGTACCTTACATACACACACACACACACACACACACACACACACAATGATGGAGTAGGTATTCGATGTTCCTGTCCCACCACCACCACTTCCCACACCTCTCCCAACACACAGCCATAAGGTAATTTGTTTTCCTAAAAATCCCACGCTTACTGAAAATTTCTGGAGCAGTTAGGAGTCGTTTTAAAATAAGACTCCACCTCCACCCCACCATCCCCTCTGTTGCTGTTCCAAACCCCATCTTGGTCTTGAGGCCCCAGGGAGGGTTAGATACTACCCAGAGGAGAGGGCCCCAAGCCCAGAGCAGGAGGCTGTAATTAAGGCAAGCCAGCCAGCTGCCTTTTTAGTCCTGTGTGGGTGAGTGTATGCAGGCCGGGACAGGCCAGGGCCTACGTGGAGCCCACAGGAGGAGCCGAGAGGCTGCTTCCCCACCTGCAAGATGGGCCTGGAAATGGTCGGTAGGATCTGGAGTCATTTAGGCCTGGTTTCAGATTCTCTCTGTGCCTCTCACTTATTTGGCAATGTTGGAAAGGTCACCACCTCTCCAAGCCTCAGTTTCCCCATCTCAAAAATGGGGGTGAACTTTGTGGCCCCTGGGGAAGGTGGCAGGGAAGGCCTTGGTTGCTGCAAGGCAGGGAGGTATAGTCGTAGGCACACAGGAAGTCCTCAGCCGGAAGTCACAGGAAGTCCTCAGCTGGAAGTCACAGGAAGTCTTCAGCCGGAAGAGTGTTTTTTTTGTTGTTGTTTTTTGTTTTTTTGCAGTATTGCAGATGGAACCCAGGGCCATTGTACCTCTGAGCTACACCCCCAGCCTGATTTTTTTTACTCTTTTTATTTTTGAAACAGGGTCCCACTGAGTTACAAAGTGCTTTACTAAGTAGCCAAGGCTGTCCATGAACCTCTCTCCTCCAGTCTCAGCCTCCCAAATGCTGGGATTACAAGCAGGTGTCACCATACCCAGCTGGGAAGGGTGTTCTTTGAAGGTCCCACCTCTCCTGGTCCAGATCCATGGGGGCTGCCAAAGAAGGCTCGGCTGGATAGTGGCCTCACCAGGCTCCACTTTGGAGGATGGAAAACTAAATTGTCACCAGGCTCGGTTTCCCAGAAGAGGCCCTCGGAACCAGGCTGTGTTGGAGGCCCCAAGAGAAGGACAAAGAGGCTACAGCTGGTCTCCCCAGCCCACCTTCCCACCTCCCCCACTTCTGGAGTGACATCTCCACCCATTACCAGGGTTATCCTTAGCCTCCTCCCTTCACACCCATAAGTGAATCCAGGCTCAAAGCAGACCTGGTGGGCTCCACGTACAGAATCTATGCAGAATCCAGCTCTTCTCTTCCACACCTGCCCAGCCTCCATTCCCTCCCTCCTGGGCCTCAGTGGCCTGTAGCCCGCCTCCTGCTTCCCTGGACCCACAGCCTCCGCCTACCTGTGGTCAGATCGAGCCACAGACGGGTGAAGGTCTCCAACTTCCAGCCCTGCCTGGCCACTCCTTGTTCAGTTCAAGAGCCAAGTCCTAGCCGGGTGCGATGGTGCACGATGGTAATTTTGGTACTTAGGAGGTTGAGACAGGAGGGTAGCAAGTCTGAGGCCAGCCTTCGCAAATTAGCAAGACTCGGTTTCAAAATATAAAATAGGGCTGGGGGTGTAGCTTGGAGGTAGAATGTCTCTCGCTTCAAAGCATCCCTAGTACCAAAATAAAGAAACAAATAGGAAGACAAGTCCTCATGCCGCGTGCTGGCTTCATCCTCTCGCTCCTCCTGGCCTCCCTGCCCCGCACCCAGTGGCAGGAGCTCTGTGCCGCATTCCCTTGGCCTACTTTGCTGCTCCCTCACAGAGCTGCACATCTCCTTCTCGCCTCCCTCGGATCTTTGTTCATGTGCCACCTCCCAGGGAAGCTGTCCCTGCGCACGATGGCAAGCGCAGCCTCACCCCCACACGGCGCTCCCTGCCTCCCGTCAACCTCGTTCGCCTCCGTGGCCCCTTCCTCTGTTGTGAAATCTTTTACTTATCTGTCCTGCTCATTATCCATCTCCCCCATTGGGCTTTGAGCTGTGCAAGAGCAAGAATTTTTATCTGGTTTGTTCATCTCTGTGGGTGTTGTTCATTGCCCAAAATAGAGCCTGGTGTGGTGAACATAAAAACGTGCTCCTAAGGGCTTTGGCCTGACTTTGGGGTTCCTGGGGTTCCCCTGACTGCGGGGGTGTTGGGGCGGTGACTAAAGGGCCGCAGTGGACATCAGCGCTCAGCACAGCCACCCCAGCCAGCCCAGACCCGGGAAGTCCCAGGAGCCCGCGCCAGCCTTCCTGTAGGTCTCAGCTCTGCCTCCTGTCAGTTTCTGAGGATGTGTTGGTTGGCTTTTTTTTTTTTTTTTTTTTTTTTTTGTACTGGCGATTGAACCCAGGGTCCTTCTACCTCTGAGTTACACCCCTAGCCCTTTTTATTTTGAAACAGGGTCTCACCAATTTGTGGAGGGCCTCATTAAGTTGCTGAGGCTGGCCATCAGCTGTGATCCTCCAGTCTCAGCCTCCCAAGTGTTGGTATTACAGGTGTGCACCACCACACCTGGCTCTTTTCTTTCTCTTTTGAAGACCATAGCATATTTATTTAAATATTTTGACAATCTGGTATATTGATCAAGAGATAAGAGGAACAATAAAGAAATTGGCTAAACAGAAGGAAAAATTATTAATTTACCTAATTCTGGGGCTTCTTCCAGCGTGGCTGCAGCAGGGGCTCTAGAGATGCTGTCAGGAATCTCTCAGCTTTTTTACACAGAAGCATATCTTTCCCCTCAATGCATCTCACCCCTTGCCCCATTCTCTGGGGAGCAGCCTGAGACATGTTCCTTCTTCCCAAATGCTCAAGCTGGGACCCCCAGCGTAGGGGTCCCTGTAGAAAGTGCAGTTTCCCTGCCATTGTGCCCGTTGAGTTGGTGCCTTCCAGGCCTGGGGACGGAGCGCTCCTGGATTCAGGAGTAGAACCACATGACCCTGGAGCGGGCCAGGAATAAAGGGCGCCGACGGGGGGGAGTCGGACGACTGTGACGCCCAGGCAGCCTCTCTGTCAGCTGCCCTGTTGCCCCGCAGTGCAGGTGAGCCCGGCTGACTCACGGCTCGCTGTGTTTGACAAGACCGAAGGGACCTGGAGGCTGCTGTGCTCTTCCCGCTCCAACGCCAGGGTGGCATCGCTCAGCTGCGAGGAGATGGGCTTCCTCAGGTACCGGGAGCCCCTGGCCAGACGGGTGGGGCCGGGCGGGGCGGGAGGAGCAGGCCTGACCCCTGGCTGCCCAGGGCGCTGGCCCACTCTGAGCTGGATGTGCGGACGGCGGGCGCCAATGGCACGTCGGGCTTCTTCTGCGTGGACGAGGGCCGGCTGCCACACACCCCGAGGCTGCTGGAGGTCATCTCCGTGTGGTGAGCAGGGTAGCAGGCACGCCCCACCCCACCTCTGCCTCCGCCAGGGGCTGTCTCAAGCACACTCTTTTGTTCCTCTGTTTCTTGTCCTGTCTATCTCACAGTGACTGTCCCAGGGGCCGTTTTTTGGCTACCACCTGCCAAGGTGAGACTCCTGAAACTCTAAACTCTCTCCTCTAGACACGCTGGGGAACCATGGCCCCTCAGACCCTCCCCGGGCCGGGTTGTGTCCCTGTAGGTCCTCTGAGGATGGGCTGTGGGCACTTCAGGCCCCCAGGGAGGAGGCCTGTCCCCTCAGACTGCCCAGGGCAAGCTCAACATGGTGGCACACACCTGTAATCTCAGTACTTGGGGGGCTGAGACAGGAAGATGGCAGATTCAAGGACAGCCTCAGTAAGTAGTGAGACTCCCAACAACCTAGTGAGACCCTGTTTCAAAATAAAAAGTAGAGCTGAGTGCACGCTTCTAATCCCAGGACTTGGGAAGCTGAGAGAGGAAGACCATAGATTTGCAGCCAGCCTCAGCTTCTTAGTGAGGCCCTCTGCAACTTAGTGAGGCCCTGTTTCAAAATAAAGAATAAAAAATAGGGCTGGAGGTATAGCTTAGAGGTAGAATGCCCCTGGGTTCACTCCCTAGTACCACAAAAATAAATATACATAATAAAAAATTAAAAGCCAGGTGTGGTGGTGTATGCTTGTAATCCCAGCACTTGGGAGGCTGAGACAGGAGGATTACACAGGTTTGAAGCCAGCCTCAACTACTTAGGGAGGCTCTCAGCAACTTAATGAGACCCTGTTTCCAAATAAAGTATAAAATAGGTCTGGGAGTATAGCCCGGAGGTAGAAAAATCTCTGGGTTCCACCCCCAGAACCATACACTAAATAAATAAATAGGGCTGGGAGTATAGCTCAGAGGTAGAATGCCCTTGGATTCAATCCCCAGTACCAAAACAAAACAGAAAAAAAAAAGAAAAAAAAAACTAAAAAGGACTCAGGAGTGTATCTTGGAGATAAAGCACTCCTGGGTTCAATCCCCTGTATCAAAAAACAAACAAAACAAAACCCCTAAACTGTCCAGAGCAAGCCTGTGTTCCCTCAGTTCCACAGCATGGGGCCGTGTGCCCTCAGGTCCCTGAGGGCCAGACCCTGGGCTTGGGTCTCATTTTGCCCCTCTTCCATCTGCCCCTCTTCCCACAGACTGTGGCCGCAGGAAGCTGCCAGTGGACCGCATCGTGGGGGGCCGGGACACCAGCCTGGGCCGGTGGCCTTGGCAAGTCAGTCTGCGCTATGATGGAGCACACCTCTGTGGAGGGTCCCTGCTGTCTGGGGACTGGGTGCTGACAGCCGCACACTGCTTCCCAGAGTGAGTGCCCCCAGCACCCATGTGGGGGCAGGCAGGGCTGAGGTGGGCTGTGCCAAAGGTCACGCCGCCCTTGCTGCTCACTGGCAGGCGGAACCGGGTCCTGTCACGCTGGAGGGTGTTCGCCGGTGCCGTGGCCCAGGCCTCCCCCCACGGCGTGCAGCTGGGGGTGCAGGCTGTGGTCTACCATGGCGGCTATCTTCCCTTCCGAGACCCTAACAGCGAGGAGAACAGCAATGACATCGCCCTGGTGCACCTCTCCAGCCCCCTGCCCCTCACAGGTAAGTCCAGGGACCGCATCTCGGCTGGGGGATTCCAGAGACAGAGAGGATAGAGGAGTGGGCCTGGGACACTGGAGAATAAATTTACAATTCAGTTACTCGTGGTGATTAGGGGAATGATCTTGAGGGGGCACAAACATGTTGATGGGTGCAGCCACTGTGGGAAACTCTGGTGGTTCCTGGAAAAATTAAAGTGTACCATTAGACCTGACAATTTTACTCCTAGGGTGCATTCTAAAGAGAAATGAAATATGTCCACAAACAGTGTACACCAACGTTCACGGCAATATTACTCATAACGACCAAAAGACGCAAACACCCCAATTGGGTATCATCTCACAAATAGATAAACGCAATATGGTATATCCATACAATGAACTCACATTTGGCAATAAAAAAGGAAAAAAGTACTGGTTCATGCTACAACATGGGTGAACCTTGGAAAGGAGACAGCCTCAAAGGCCACATATCACTTGATTCTGTTTCTATGGAATGTCCAGAAGTCCAGAATAGGCAAGTCTGTAAAGCTTGAAAGTACATTAATGGTTACCAGAGGCAGGAGGTGGTGTGAGAGGTGAGGTCGGAGAGATGGGAGATGATTGATGAAGAGATTCAAAGCCCCTTTTTTTTCTGTCTCTGACCTACACCCCCAGTCCCATTTTATTTTATATTTTGAAATAGGGTCTCACTAAATTGCAGAAGGCCTCACTAAGCAGCTGAGGCTGGCTGTGAACCTGCGGATCCTCCTGTCTCTGCCTCCCAAGTCCTGGGATCACAGGCATGGGCTGTGGCATTTGGTTCTAGGTTTCTTTTTGGGGTGATAAAAATGCTCTGACATCAGCCGTGGTGATGGTTGCACGGATCTGTGAATGCACTAGAAGTCACGGACTTGTATTCTTTTCCAGTGAGTTGTATGGTATGTGAGTCACAGCTCAATAAAGACGAAAAATAATTAAATGATATTAAACGAATTCGATTAAGAACAGGCCTTGGGCTGCAGCTTTTAAGAGGCCATAGTGTATTATAATAATAATTAAGACCATGTTGGTAGCAATGATGCTAATGAAGCGAAAATGATGATAGTTCTGAGCCTGAATTATGTGCCACATAGTAAGTATCGTGATATCAGACCATAGATAAGACCTCGGTCCCCGAGACCTTATCAGCTCATGACAGCATGGCCAATTTAATTTGTATTAAGTACCTTCTGGGATACCTGTACAATGACAGAATCACCTAACCATCCACTTATCAGAAATGTATCCTGATTGTTAAGGGCTGCACCACTATGATGCAATAAAGTGATAGAATAGTAATAATAAGTAAATAATAAGTATCAACACTCCTGTGGCTCCTGCAGCCTGCTGGGTACAGTCCTCAGTATGTTCCACATGTGAACTCCTTTTTCTTTTTTTTGGTATTGGGAATTGAATCCAAGGGCATCCTACCTCTGAGCTACACCCCCAGCCCTATTTTGTTTTTTATTTTGAAGCTGGGTCTCACTATGTTGCTGAAGATCTTATTAAGTTGCTGAGCCTGGCCTCAAATCTGACATCCCCCGGCTCAGCCTCCCAAGGGCTGGGATTACAGGTGTGCAGCACTGCGCTGGCTCGAACCCATTAAATTCTCACAGCGGCCCTTGAGGAAGGTTCTCTAAAGAGCCGGCTTCCCACGTGGGGCTGGTCCTAGCAGAGAGAAGGGAGATCATGCTCCAGCCCCAACAGCTGGCAAATGGCAACGACCGGTGTGCAGGCCTCCTGACGCGAGAGTTTGCGTGTGCAAATCAGGCTGTGCTTCGGGGAATCCCACACCACTTTTCAGTCTGCCTCATACGTGTTTTTGTGGTTAGTTTCTTTTTCATGATCTGTGATCTCAGTTTTTCATTTAAGAAAGTGTAAACGAACAAACCCCTCTTAGTGAAAAAAAATGTGAGTTAAACGTATTGAAATAGAGAGGTGTCCATGAGGACGCAGTGGGCGCGGCGGCACACGCAGCTGAGGGGGTGGCGGGCTTTGGGGACAGATTCAGGCATGGACAGCGGTGTGATCTTGGGCGTGTGGGTTCACCTCACTGTACCCTCGTTATCTATAAAACGAGTTCCTAGGGCTGCAGAAGTGATTACATGGACATGTTAATACAGGTAAAGAGTGCATGTTCAGCAATGCCACCCGGCACCTTTACCGTGGCTACGTATCACTACTGCTGGGCATGTGAGGACTTCCTGTTTTCCAAGCATGTTACTCCACACTTCACCAGTTTCTCACCGCAACCTCTGAGGTGACAGGCATGATGCTGCATGCCTGAAATCCCACTGCTTGGGAGGCTGAGTCAGGGGTATCACATGTTTGAGGCCAGCCTCAGCAATTTAGCGAGACCCAGTTTCAAAATTTAAAATAGAAAATAGGAACTGGGTGTAGTGGCGCACACTTGTAATCCTAGTACCTGGGAGGCTGAGACAGGAGGATCACAGGTTGGCGGCCAGCCTCAGCTACTAACTAAAGCCCTCCACAACTTAGTGAGACCCTATTTCAAAATAAAGAATAAAAAAATAGGGCTTGGGGTGTAGCTCGGAGGGAGAATGCTCCTGGGTTCAATCCCCAGTAACACACACACACACACACACACACACACACACACACACAACCCAGGCTTAGGAATTAGGCCAACCAAATATGTTCAGATTTTGGATTTACCACCACTGCATTATGAAACTTTGGTCAGGTGACTTGGCTTCGTTTCCCTCCTCTGTGGAGTGGGGTAATAGCTGCCCTGCCCTCCTGGGCTACACAGCAAACACTCGGGAGAGCGCTAGCACATCCGGAGCTCTCATAGATGGCGGCTTTCTCCTGGATGTTATCATAGGATGGAGGAAAGAGTGTGCTGGGGCACTTGGCAGGAGCTGGACAGCTGTGTGCCAGGTGGGGCAGGCCAGCAGCAGCTGGACTGGTGTGGTCTCTCTCTCAGAATACATCCAGCCCGTGTGTCTCCCAGCCGCTGGCCAGGCCCTGGTGGATGGCAAGCTCTGCACTGTGACAGGCTGGGGCAACACACAGTACTACGGTGAGTCCTGGGCTCAGCCGAGCCAGGTAGACTGAGCTGTGGGTAAATGCCATTGGGCTGGGATACAGTGCGCCCAAGAGGCAGGGGTGGGCCCCGGGAGGGAAGGGGGTGTGCGTGCACCCCAGCTCTAGCCAGCCTCGTCCATACCTCCTAGGCCAGCAGGCTGGGGTGCTCCAGGAGGCCCGAGTTCCCATAATCAGCAATGATGTCTGCAATGGCCCTGACTTCTACGGAAACCAAGTCAAGCCCAAGATGTTCTGTGCCGGCTACCCCGAGGGTGGCATTGATGCCTGCCAGGTGAGGGAGTGTGTAGGAGCCTGATCCCTGCCACCCCAGGAACAGAGACCCAGGGCAGCGGGTCCCTCCCTCTCTGTCTCCATGCCAGAGGGCCCCCCAGCCAGCCATCTTGACGCCCAGCCAGGCTTGCCCCCCCCCCTCCAGGGCGACAGCGGTGGTCCCTTTGTGTGTGAGGACAGCATCTCACGGATGTCACGCTGGCGGCTCTGTGGCATCGTGAGCTGGGGCACCGGCTGTGCCTTGGCTCAGAAGCCAGGTGTTTACACCAAAGTCAGTGACTTCCGGGAGTGGATCTTCCAGGCGATAAAGGTGAGTTGGGCCCTGACGGGAACCAAGGTGTGAATACCTGGAATGCTAATGGGGAAGTTGAAATTTGGGGAAACCCATACTCATGCCTGGAAGAAGGCAGCCCAGAAAACAGATGGACTCCCACAGCTGCAGGACTTGAGGGGAAGCCACTCAGAGCTCAGAAGCCCTAGTTGTCTCTCCCCAGACTCACTCCGAAACCAGCGGCATGGTGACCCAGCTGTGACCTATGGCATCCCCAGGGCTCCAGATGATCTGTGAGGCTTCAGCCCTGCATGGTAGGAGCCATGCTGGGCCTCAGCTGGAACATTTTTCTTCTTGGGCCCAGTCCACAGGTCCAAGGATGCCCGCCCTCCTCTGAGGGCCTCTCTTCCACAGTGGCGGGCCCACTCTGTCCTGGGACCACTGAAGCCTCACCCTCTCACCCCCATGTAAATATTGTTCTGCCTTCTCGGGATGCCTGCTTAGGCACTCCGATGGCAGGATACTCTTTAAATAATAAAGAAGGTTTTGATTAATGTGGCCTCTGAGTTTTTGCAAATGTAAGCAGCAAAGAGGATCTAGGGCTGAGGCTGGGGAAAACTAAGGCTGGGCACTAAGCAGGCGGAGTGTGATCTCCAGTTCCCTTTGATTTAAAAGGAAAGATTTTGCCGGGCGTGGTGGCACATGCTTGTAATCCCCGTGCTTGAGAGGCGGAGACAGGAGGATCGCACAGGTTTGAAGCCAGCCATGCTAGCTTAAGAGACCCTGTTTCCAAATAAAAATATAAAATAGGTCTAGGAGTGTAGCCCGGAGGTAGAAGAGCTTCCAGGAACCCCAGTACCACCAAAAAAAAAAAAAGGAAAGATTTTGTCAGACATGGTGGCACCCACCCGTAATCCCATCTCCTCCAGAGGCTGAGGCAAGAGGATCACAAGTTTGAGGCCAACTTGGGCAATGTCGCAAAACTCTGTCTCAAAATAAAAAGTAAAAAGGACTGGTATATAGCTCAGTGGTAGAGCACCCTTGATTTCTACTGCAAAAACAAACATACCTACACATATACACAGACAGACAGACAGACAGACAGACACAGAGAAACAGACATAGTTTGAGATGGTTCGGTTAAATTGAAACGCTTTAGGGGCATCCTGGCTTCACACACTGCTGGATCCATCTGCTCTCAAATCTACTTTAATATGTATCAGGCTCATTTCCAAGCAGCCTTCCCTATAAGCAGAAACAACGATGCATCCCCATCTCCACATAAACCGAGGCTAATATGCCCTGGATCAGCACTGCAGCTACACTGGGAGGGGAAAATGCTTCTTTCCCAAGAGCTCCAGGAAAAAAAAAAAAAAAAAAAAAAAAAAAAAAAATCCCAGTGAGACCCAGCTCTTGTTTGATAGTTTGGGTCCCATTTGCATCTCTCAGGTCACTGTGCGCCTGATGCACATTGTGGGGTGGAGCAGGCTCCTGAGAACCACATGAGCTGAATGTAAGTCTCCAAAAGAAACCAAAGAGCTATTTCTAGAAGAGGTGGACATCAGCACCCAGTGAGCAAAAAAGCTCTATCTTGGGCCAGCAGTAAAAATGGGGCCCTATAGGATTGAGGCAGGGACGCCAGAACTTGTGAGCACAGCCGGAGGAGACACCTGCCCCTCCTCCACCTGGGATGGGCTTGGCTCCCAGCTGTTCTTGGGGTGGGTTGTGCCCCACACTCTCAGTATTATCTGCAGATCTTTGTGGTGGCCCAGACGACCGCCAGGAGGCGCTGCTGCCCTTACACCCTGAGAAATCAAGACATTTCCTATCTAGTGCTACCGGAAACCAGATACTCTGCAGAAAAATATGCTCACTGGCTGTCCATTTCCCATGACTTTAAAATGATTTTAAAAAAAATGCAACATTTGGGTGTGGTGGTGTATACTTGTAATCCCAGTGCTTGGGAGGCAGAGGGAGGAGGACTGCAGATTTGAAGCCAGCTCAGCAATTTAGTGGGACATTCAACAACTTAATTAGACTGCTTCCAAATAAAAAATAAAATAGGGCTGGGGGCTGTGGATCAGAGATAGAATGCCCTGGGTTCAATGCCTAGTACTAAAAAGAAAAAGAGAGTTCTCACAGAGCATTCGTTTGGGAAGTGCTCTCTCCGCCAGCCACACTATGTCGCGGTCTGGAGTCTCCCAGCCCTGCATCTCATTTGCAGAGCCCACACACAGTGACTGCAATGACTGCGTGTGGCTACACTGCCCTGCCCGTGGTATTTGGAGTGTGACTTGAGACCTGCCACACACGTTGGTCTGTTAGAAATGTGTAAAGTTAGAGGAGAAATTTCTTTGTCCTTGTCAGGTGAAAAGTATGCTATACACGTGTCTTAAGAATCTCATGAACTCTGAGGAAGCATGTCTCATCCTGGGGTCTGAACAGATATGACCGTATCACGGAGGGAGAGAGGTGGGCTCTAAAGAAGGCATGGGGCTTCCCTGGGTCATCAGAGGGGCTATGGTCCTATTTTTGGAGATTTGGCAAAAAGCAGGGCATGTATTAGTCGGTTTCCTGCTGCTGTAACAAAATACCCAAGGCTGGGTGCTTTATAAAAGAAAAGAGGTTTAATTAGCTCACAGCTGAAAGTCCAAGATGGGGCAACCCCACCAGTTCAGCCTCTGGTGAGGGCCTCAGGCTTGTTCATTTTATAATAATGCACTCCCTGGGGTCCCATAAGAACTGTTTAATCCCTTACAAGAGCAGCACCTTTACAACCTAATTACCCTGCACTGGGCCCAAGCCTCTTCATCCTGACAAATTGGGAGTCAAGCTTCCAATGTGTGAGCCTTTGTTGGACAAGCCATATCCAAGCCGTAGCAGGCCACTGAAACAGCCCATGGGCAGTCTACTGGGAAAATACAACCCAGGTGTCCTGGGGTCAGCCAGCATCAGTGCTTTCTTGGAGTGGGGGAGGGGAGGTTGTGAGTCACTCAGCAGCCGTTCATCCGTTTTCTTTGTATGCCAGGGGGTCAGTGAGGCTCAGTTTCTCCTCCAGCTCCCATCAACAATGCCACTTACCTTAAGGATCTACAAAACTGTTAGAAAAGTTATAATAAAAATCACAAGCTTGCTTTGAGGTTCTGCTGGGTTCTTGGTCTTTAAAAGGGGGAAAGGAAACGGGAGCACTGGGGAATGAAATTGGCCAAAAGATGTCATGCGCAAGTGTGAACATGTCACAATGGACCCCACTATTAAGGATAATTGAGATGCAGCGATAAAAGAGGCTGAGTATTAAAACTCTTACTACCATGTCATGCTGCGCCGCTTTGAGACAGATGTGTTGATCCATCTGTGGAATGAATGTCATCATATCAAGAATACAAGCAAGGTTTGGTGATCACATTTAGCATTTGTTTATCTATTTACTTATTTAGTACTGGGGATGGAACTTGGAGACCATGCCACCTCGACACCACATCCCTAGCCCTATTTTATTTTTATTTGGAGACAGGTTGATGAGAGTCTCACTACTTGCTGAGGCTGTCCTCGAACCTGCAAGTCCTCCTGTCTCAGCCTCTCAAGTCCTGGGATCTCAGACTCCCAAGTACAAGTGTGAGCCACCATGCCTGGTACACTGAGCATTTATATCTGACTTTTATATCCCCTTTCAAATATAGAAAAGCCTTCTGAATGCAGCTTGGCATGGAACACTCAGCATGTGGTTTCTAAGTTGGCATTCTTAAAGTCAAGTTGAAGGAGAAATGTATAGTTAGTCCTCCACAATAGTTTCACCAGCTGAAACACCATCATGGTTAACAATGGTCACAAAGGCTAGCAATTTTATATTCAGAAATAACCTTTGGGAATGTTCAAATAGCGGTATGAATACGGAGGTGGATTTTAGTTTCTGCACACAAAAAAATGCTATTTCAATGATTAAATTGTTAACTGAGCTACTGTTTAGACTCTATTGCTGCAAAACAAACCACCCCAAACCCAGTGGTGTAAAATAGCAATCATTTTATTAGACTCATGGATTCCGTGGCTCAGAAAGTTGAACAGGGAGTGGAGGGCCAACTCAGCTCTGCTCCACAACGTCCAGATCTCAGCTAGGAAAGCTAAAGGAGGGAGTGACTTGGTGAACAGGGGCCAGACTATGGGGGCTTCTTCACTCTTCAATCTGGTGCCTAGGTGGAATGGCTCAAAGGCCGGGCTCCACAGGATTCCTGACTCACCGTCTGTCCAAGTGATTTGGGCTACTTCTCATCATGGCTGCTCAGAACCTTTGGACTTCTCACTGGGTGGCCCAGGGTTCCAGAACAGATAGCCCAGCAGCTTCCGTCTTCTATATCCTCACTGTCACCTACCTGCTCACACTCTGCGGGAGTGAACAGAGTCCCCATCATTCAGTGAGAGACCTTAAAAAATTGGGGTCCATTTCTTAGAACTACTGTAGGTCCTTATAGACTGTAGAAGCAAGCTGACAGAGCAGCGAAGTGACCCCGCACCAAAGATTCAACCTAAAAGATTTGCCTGTCAAAGCTGCGGACGATAATATTTTGATAGTAGTAACTTTTTTTTTTTTTTTTTTTTTTTTGCGGGTCTGGGGATAGAACCCAGGGGCATTAGACCTCCAAGCTACAAGCCCTGCCCTATTTGTTATTCTTTACTTTGAAACAGGGTTTCACAAAGTTGCAGAGGGCCTCACTAAGTAGCTGAAGCTGTCTGCAAACTGTGATCCTCCTGTCTCAGCCTTCCGAATGCTGGGATTACAAGTGTTCACCACCACGCTGGGCTTAGTAGTAACTTTTAAATATACTTTCCAGCCTGGTGTGGTGGCACATGCTTGTAATCCCAGTACTTGGGAGGCTGAAACTGGAGGATCACAGATTCATGGCCAGCCTCGCCTACTTAGTGAGGCCCTCTGCAACTTAGTGAGACTCTATTTCGAATAAAGAAAAAATAGGAATGGGGGGTGTAGCTTGGAGATAAAAATGCCCCTAGATTTAATCCCCAGTATCGCAAAAGTACATATATATAGCTGGGCATGGTGGTGCACGCTTGTAATCCCAGCGCTTGGGAGGCTGAGAAAGGAGGATCGCACAGGTTCGAAGCCAGCCTCAGCTACTTAGTGAGGCTCTCAGCAACTTAGTGAGACCCTATTTTCAAGTAAAATATAAAATAGGTCTGGGAGTATAGCCCAGAGGTAGAAAGCCCCTGGATTTCATCCCCAGGACCACAAAAAGATAAAAATAAAAATACATATATACACATATATCTATGTGTATCTATGTGTGTATGTATATACACACTCTTTTCAACTTGTTCGTACATTTCAGAGGTTCATTCTAAGATGGGAATATTATTCAACTTGGGGCAAATCTCGATTTTGGCAGTGTCTATTTCTTGCACCCTAAATAATGTTTTTTATATTAATAAACATATCCATGAATACTTTTTTGAGCACTTTATATATACCAGGCACTATACTGGGAGCTTTAAGTATGTATTTCCTCAAGTTCAGTATTTCCTCAAATTCAAATGTTTAAAGATGGCTTAATTTTGCTATTTATGCATTCAATTAATATTTACCGAGCATTTATTATGTACCAGGGTCTGTTCTAAGTGGCAGTGTTTTTTTGGTGGTACTGGGGTTCCTGGAAACCCATCTACCTCCGGGCTACACTCCCAGACCTATTTTTATATTTTTATTTGGAAACAGGGTCTCTTAAGCCAGTGCGGCTGGCTATGAACCTGCGTGATCCTCCTGTCTCCGCCTCCCAAGCGTGGGGATTACAAGCGTGCGCCACCACGCCCGGCAGTGGTAGTGTTTTATATCATCTTTTTCCCTTTTTTCTTTTTCTTTTTCTTTTTCTTTTCTTTTTTTTTTTTTTTGGTGTTTGTATATGATACTAGGGATTGAACACAGGAGAGTTGTACCGCTTAGCTGCTCCCTCAGATAAGAAGAGACAGAGACAAAGAAAACCACAGAGAAGAGGCAGCAAACAAGAAATAGAAGAGTAGAGATGAGGGATGTGAAGGAAAGGCTGCTGTGGGCTCTGATGGAGGTAGCTAGGTATGGGGTCCCAGAGAAGCAGCCAGCTCCCAGGGCAGATGAAACCCAGCTAAGAAGTGGGCCACAGGAGGTGCTGTGGGTGCTTCTGGGCCAGCCCGTGACCCCCAGTTCCCTGTGTGGGCCCTGCAGGTGAACGCCGTGCTGCCTATACTGGCCGTGGGCAGTGGCCCCTCCTGGACACCGTTTCTCTGCAGTGATATCCAGTGGACCTTTGGGGTAGCTAGCGGTGGGAGCCCCCTCAACAACCAGGGGAGCATTGTGGCCCAGGGAGGGGGGACCCACAGAGACTATACTTTGAGTGTTCAGGGAGGGTGAAGCGATGGCTAGGCTGACCTGGAGTCACCACCAGGCAGGCTTCAGCAGGGACCAGCAAAGGAATTATTTTGCTCCAGGACTTCTGACATCCTGCAGGTGGCAGCCGCCTGCCACTGGTTTGTCCCTGGCTGTTGGCCTCCACATGGACACACTTGTGGTCCTCAGTGGCTGCCCTATGATGGCAAGGTGGTGGGGCCACGCCATGGTGGGCAGTGGCTAGGTACAGTGCTGGCCAGAGGGATGCGGGTGGGCCAGCAGTGTGCACCTGTGGCCCCTTCCCACACTGCCAGGCCCCTCGTGGCTGCTCCTACTGCTTAGGCCCCTGGGGTCATCTGCACATTCTCAGCATGGCAGCTGTAGCCCCAGCCCCACCACTTCTTCCTGGGGCCAGGTGGGGACCCCCAGTGCCAGATGCCCAGGTGCAGACGGTTGGCCCCCGGCCAGGATGTGGTGCCGAGGCCTGATGGCCAACAGGACACATGCTGGTGTGAGGCTGGGAGCGGTGCTAGAGGGTGGAGCAGGGAGAGACATGCTAAAAGAAGAAGACAGAGCAGATGGACAGATGGAAAGATGGACAAGGAGGCCAAGCACCGTCAGGGAGATGGACAGGAAGGCAGGAGGGCAGACGGCCAAAGAGAGCGCCAGGTGGAAAGAAAACCAGAATCATTGGGATGGCCAGAACAGGCGGTGAAACAAGAAGCGGGAGACAGAGGGACAAGTGAACGGAGGGACCGGCAGACAGAGGGTCTCAGACAGACGGAGCCACCCAGGGTCACAGCGTGGCCCTCTAGGGCCTCGGTTCCCTTCCCCAACCGCCATTCTCTAGCACAGCTCGGGTTCCAGCCTCCAGTTCCCTGAGGCCAGGGCCGGGTGAGCACCCTGGCCATCCAGCTCCAGCCCCACTGCTCTCCCACGCCTTACCTTCAGACTCTAGGCACCTCTCCAGGCACCCCTTGCTCACTCCTTCCCCACTCCTCCTCCCTACTTGTGCTGCCCTGCACATGGGCAGCTGAATGGCCGTGGCCAGCGTCACAGCCCTGACTGGCTGCTTTCGTCATTTACCTTGTGCCTGGTGACTGTTCACAGTTCTTCTCCCCTGAGGCCACCCCCAGAAGAATCCCTGTGAACTCCCAACCCCCCTCATTCCTCCTCCTGGGTAGTGTGATGGGACATGGGCTGTGCCCTTCCTGACTGCCCCCAGACTGTCCCTGGATTCCCCCAGCAGCAGCACGGGAACGTGCTGCAGCCTGTATTCTGGGGCCACAGACCCGCTCTGGTGCCCTGCAGACTATGCATCCTGGCCCTTCTGGGATTTGACGCACACTCAGGTCTGAGTAACACGAAACTGTCTACACTGCCACCTTGCCCTTTTCTAGTAGATGGTTCTCACCATATTCCAACAGGCTGGGATGTGTAGGCTTGGGCAGGGCTGGGATCGGCCCCTGAAGGGCTGTCTTAGACCTGGAAGTCTAAGGAGACAGAGTCTGACCCCAAAGTTCCTGAGGTAGTCACAGACCCACTGGGGGAGCCCGATGGGGACCTGGCCCCATCTGTGTTTCCAGGTGAACAGGATCCAGACCCAGCTGCTCTTACCCCCATCAGGCAGCTGTGTGCACATGTGTTGCAGTGCTTCTGCAGCATATCTGAGGCCCACATTGGCCTCCGGGTCTCCTGCAACTTGTCACACCACGTCTCCATCTTGGTGCCCGAGACCCAGCCATGCACGCAGCTCTCCATCGCACCCCGGTCTCGGTGAGGACTTCAGTGGGACCCCCAAGAAGACTTCCGTGGCCCCAGTGGCTTTCTCTTGCATGACTTAGAGGCCTTCTCACCCAGGGGAAGGACGGGTCCCTCAGCCAGTTGCACTGTCACAGGACAGGGAGGGCCGCTAGCCGCTGGCTTCATGAGCTGCTGGTCACTCTTGATGGACAGTTCTGAGCCTGCAATGAGCCAGCGAGGCCCAAATGCACACAGAGAGGGGTGTGCACGATCTCTGTGCCATGGGGGCTGGCGGCAGATCTAGTGTGAGATGTTGGGAGCTGTGCCCAGTGGTTCCCATGCAGCCCTGGAGACCCCTATGGACTGTGGTGAGTGGCTTGTGCGGCCTCACCTGCCTGCTGGCCCCAGAAAACCACATCAGCTCATTTTGCTGGCTTATATAATTAATGCCCTCAGAGTGGGTATTTCAGGCCAGTCTCCATCAGGTACTTGGTGTCGTCAGCCCTGCCTTGATCTCTCTGCAATGCTTCCACCGTATTGGCTCTACATCCAGATGGGCTCCCTGAACACATCTGGAAGCCACTCAGGCTTCCTCCCAGCAGCAAAAAGAGCCCTCAGGTCCTGTAAGCTCAGCAGCAGTTCACTGTGTCTCCATGGCTTTGATTGGCTCCTCCTCGAGTCAGTCATGTGGCCGGGAGAGCTTCTCCAGTTGGCCTCTGCTGACCCCAGCTTTGCCCTGGGAAGATTTTCTGGCAGAGGCTGGGATGAGGTTAGCGGTGGCAATGTGTACTGGCTGTTGCCCAAAAGACAAATGTCCACTTGCTCTGTCCTTGCCCTGCTGCCAAGTGATCTTTGTCAAGAGCTTCAAAGTAGTCTCTCAAATACTTTTGACGGAGACCCAAGGTACAAAACACAGTTGGTCTGAGGACCTTAGTTAGCTTGAATTTTTTTGTCTGTTTGTTTTTACACACTTGGGAGCTTAAAGAAACCCAAGTTTATTGTCATATGGTCTGTGAGTCAGAAATTAAATACAGTTCTCACTGGGTCAAAATCAAGTTATCACCAAGGCTGCACTCCTTTCTGGTGGCAGCAGCTCAGAAGAATTGATAATGTCCTGGCAGTGACAGATCTAAGGTCCCTATTTCTTTGCTGACTGAACCAAGAGCTGTGCTCAGTTTCTTGAGGCCCCCACGTTCCTTGCCATGTGGCTCCATCCCCTCTCTTCAAAGCTGTTGTGAGTTAAGCCCCTCTCACACTTCCAGTCTCTTTCCTTTCTGTCTCTTTCTTCCTTTTTTTTTTTTTTTTTTTCAGCACTGGGAATTGAACCCAGGAGTATTCTACTTCTGAGCTACACCCCCAGTCTGATTTTCTATTCTTTATTTTGAAACAGGATCTCACTAAATTGCAGAGGACCTCACTGAGTAGCTGAGGCTGGCCACAAACCCGGATCCTCTTGTCTCAGCCTCCCAAGTACAGAGATTACAAGTGTGCGCCACCATGCTCAGCTCTTTCTTTTATTTGTAAGACCCATGTGACTATAGTGGGCCCATCTGCATAATCCAGAATAATCTCTTCTATCTCAAGGTCCATAACCCTGATCACATCTATAAAGTCTGTTCTGCTATGTAACCTAACATGTTCACAGACCAAGCAATCAGGCTGTTGACATCTTTGGGGGCTGTTACTCCACCTACCACACCAACATATGCAAATACATATCGCCAAGTGTCCCCAAATAGCAAATGTGCACTTGAGGCTGGGCATGGTGATGCTCGCTTGTAATCCCAGCATTCAGGAGGCGGACATCAGAGGATCGAGGTTCATAGACAGCCTCAGCTACTTAGTGAGGCTCCTTTGCAACTCAGTGAGACCTTGTTTCAAAAATAAAGAATAAAAAATCAGGGCTGGGGGTGTCACTTGGTGTCACCCAAGTAGAATGCCCCTGAGTTCCAAACCCAGTACCTTAAAAAAGAAAGAAAGAAAGAAAAAAAGAAAGAAAAGAAATGTGCCCAGTACCTTAAAAAAGAAAGAAAGAAAGAAAAAAAGAAAGAAAAGAAATGTGCACTTGAATAATTTCTACTGCATTCTGTCCTATTCTCTCATTTAAAACAAGGAATGCCCCATTACCTTTAGCACTGAGATCACAGATCCCAAAGCCAGGCAGCCTTGGTTAGAATCCCAACACCACCACTTTCTCTCTGTGTGTTCTTGGGGAAGTCCCTGAACCTCTCTGTGATCCTTTTCTCTTTAACAACATCAGACACGAGGATAACAGTGCCTACCTCGTGGAGCTTTGTGGGAATCAACCAGATTCACAGTGAATGTTGCCCAAGCATGAGCTGTCACTATTGGATTGATTTTTAAGTCACATTAGGGAGAGACGCTGTGTTAGCATCTCTCCATGAGCCCCTGATGGGCTTTGTGTTGGAGCCGAGTGAACCTGTGGTGGGAAGGCCTGGGTTCAGCCCAGCCCTGGCCCTCCCCCATCCAGCAGGCATCCAAACAAGGCCTGTGCCACCTGTCACCCTTTAGAGTGAGTGTGAGAGCAGCAGACACAGAGCCCAGGAGTGAAGGGCGTGGCTAGAGCCGCACAGACTCCAGCCAACCTTGCACTGGCTAATGCTGTGTGTGTTATGGGCGAGTGAGAAAGGCCTGGACTGTCCTCATGGGGCTCACACTCCCCTGTGGTGGATGAACTGTCCGCAGACAGATGAGAGCTGGGGGAGGGGGCTCAGGAGAGGAAAGCTCGGCTATGCTGGAGCCTGGAGGAGGTGATGCCCCGCCCAGCAGCCAGAATAAGCTTCCCAGAGAAGGTGACATTGTCAACAAGGGCCAAATGACAAGACAGTCAGACAATAAACAAGGAGAAGACAGAGGCTCTGGAAGAAGGGACAGTGTCTTCAAGAACTTGCGGTTGTGTGCGGTGAATTCAGAGAGTGGGCAAAGCGTGGAGAGAGATGAGGCCCAAAAAGGGGCCAGGGCTGTGCCGCAGAGCCTTGAATGGCGGCCAAGGAGTGAGGCCTATACCCTGAAGCTTGTAGCCCCCTAACACCCAGGACCCCAAGGCCAGTGACTGCCTTCCCCTACAACTCCTGGAACAGGAAGTAAGCTCAGGGTCTGGGATCAAAACCTCTTTGTGGGGCCCCCCACCCAGAAGGCCCTAGAGGTCCAGGCTGCATGGCCCTGACCCTGGGAGGGTGGGTGGGCGTGGGCGCAGGCGGAGCACCCTTAGGCGGCCCCCCCTAAGGCTCCGGAGGTCCAGGCTGCATGGCCACGACCCCCGACCCCCAGGAGGGTGGGCGGGCGCAGGCGGGGCTCCCTTAGGCAACCCACCCCCACCTGGAAGGCCCTGGAGGTCCTGGCCGCATGGCCCCGACCCCAGGAGAGTGGGCGGGCGGGCGCGGGCGCAGGTGGGGCACCCTTAGGCAAGCCCCCCACACCCGGAGGTCCGGCTGCATGGTCCGACCCTGGGCAGGTGGGCGGGCGCGAATGGGGCACCCTTAGGCGATCTCCCCCCACCCGGAAGGGTCTGGAGGTCCGGGCTGCAAGGCCCCGACCCTGGGTGGGTAGGTGGGTGCGGGTGGGGCACCCTTAGGCGATCCCCCCTACCTGGAAGGGCTCTGGGTGGGTGGGCGAGCACGTGCGGGGCACCCTTAGGAGACCCCCTCCCACCCGGAAAAAAAATACTTTTTCATCGCTACTGAGTGCTTGATCCCACATCCTCCCCAAACCACACATATTCTCTTCTCTTATTTAAAAAAAAAAAAAAAAAGCGGGGGGAAACGAAAAAAGAAAAATATTCGAGAGGGGTTAAGATGGCCCCGGTGGCAACTAGAATATTGGCGATGCAGACAAAACATATCCATCTGAACTGGAACTTTTGGAAAAATCCCCCGCGAAGGAGACTGCTGCTTCTCTATATCGTTGTTAAGAATCCTGGACATCACCTGTAAGGAGAGAGTCTAGCGGAGACCTAGGAGGAAGGCGGTGGCGGCAGCAGTGGCCGAGATGGCGGTGGAGACTTGGATTTGGGAGAGGCAGACATCTGATCCAACCCACCTGATCCTCTGAAGAAATTACCACAAAGGTCAAATGCTACTGTCGCGCATGCTTAGGAACACTGGACGTTATGCGGTATGGGAAAAGAGCTTGGGAAATATTTGAAATGGTGGAGGCAGCCGCATTGGCAGCAGCAAGTACTCAGGGAAGGCAGAGATCTAACATACTACACCTGGAACTTTTGAAGAAATTACCTCAGAGGCAGAATACTACCACCACGCACCCTTGGGAACGTGGGACAACCTGCTGGGTGAAGAGGGTGCTCGGATTGGAGCCTGCCGAGGGGTGAGGCCGGTGCTGGGGCCAGTGAGGCCGGGATACGAGCCTGATGTGAGGCAAGGCAGGTGATAGGGCCTCTGAGGCTGGGATCAAAGCCTGCCGAGGGGTCAGGTAGGTGCCGGGGACCAGCGAGGCCGGAATTGGAGCCTGCTGTGAGGCAAGGCCGGTGCTGGGGCCTCCAAGGCCGGGATTAGAGCCTGCCAAGGGTTTAGGCCAGTCCCGGGGCCAGTGAGGTTGGGATCGGAGCCTGCTGTGAGGCAAGGCCGGTGCTGGGGCCTCCAAGGCCAGGATTAGAGCCTGCCGAGGGGTTAGGCCAGGGCCGAGGCCAATGAGGCTGGGATCGGAGCCTGCTATGAGGCAAGGCTGGTGCTGGGGCCTCTGAGGTCGGGATTGGAGCCAGCTGATGCATTAGTCCATTGCCTGAGCCAGCGAGGCCGGGATTGGAGCCTGCCGTGAAGCAAGGCCGGTGCCGAGGCCTCCAAGGCCGGGATCGAAGTCTGCTGAGGGGTTAGGCCAGTGCCGGGGCCATCGAGGCCGGGATCGGAGCCTGCTGTGAGGCAAGGCCAGTGCTGGGGCCTCCGAGGCCTAGATATGAGCCTGCCGAGGGGTTAGGCCAGTGCCGGGGCCAGCGAGGCCGGGATCAGAGCCTGCCTTGAGGTACCGCCGGTGCTGGGGCCTCCGAGGCTGGGATCGGAGCCTGCCGAGGGGTGAGGTCAGTGCCGGGGCCAACGAGGCGGGGACCAGAGCCTACCATGAGGCAAAGCCGCTACTGAGACCTCCGAGGCAGGGTTCAGCGCCAGCTGAGGGGTTAGGCCAGTGCTGGGGCCAGTAATGTTGGGACAGAGCCTGTCATGAGGCAAGACCAGTGCTGGGACCTACAAGGCCAGAATCGGACTCTGCCAAGGGGTAAGGCCAGTGCCGGGGCCAGCGAGGCTGGGATTGGAAACAGCTGTGATGGAGATGGGACTTGCGAGATCAGGATAGGAGCCTGCTGAGGGGTTAGGCCGGTGCCAGGGTCAGCGAGGATGGGATCAGAGCCTGTCGTGAGGCTAGGCAGGTGCTGGGGCCTCTGAGGCCGGGAGAGGAGCCAGCTGAAGGGTTAGTTTTGTGTGGGGGCCAGCAAGGCCAGGATTGGGGCCTCCCATGAGGCAAGGCTAGTGCTGGAGCCAGGGAGGTCGGGAGCAGAGTCCTCCGGGTGGCCACGCCACTTCTGGGGCCGTCGAGAGTGGCATGCACAGAGAAATAGCACAGAAAATAAAATCCAGATGCTTCCCCTAATTAGCAAGAACTAGGAGGAAAGGGGGTACAGGAGGAAGTCGAGTAGTAGAAAGGGCCCTATTGAAAAGCAATTAAGGTGACCAATCAGAGGGGAGGGGATGAGGGAGAATGGAATATCTTTAAAACTCATGAGGTGCATAAACAATTATATCAAAGATAATCACCAATTAAGCATGGGATCGAGGGAGGGGAGGGAGGGAATGAGATGGGGATTGGATGAGGGCTTATTGGATGATATGTGCTTGTATATGCTTTCAAGTCTTGTATTCCAAAGTGATGTATTATTAAATAATAATAATAAAAAATATTAGTAAAATAAAAACACTTTGTGGGAATGAAGCAGTTCATTGCATGTTCCAAAGGCCAGAGAAAGTGATTAGTGGTGGGTGGGCTTGGGGCTCTGTCTCACCAGGCCCCCGACAACATCATTACACACTTTATGATAACAAGGACTAATGCTAACTGACCACCAACTAAGTGCCAGGCTGTGGTGTAGCCACTGAGGACACAGCAGTGACCAAAACAGAAAAAAAAAAAAATCCTACCAGGATGGACCCAACATTTGAGTGGAGAACGCAGAAAGCTCAGGAGGAAATGCAGAGGTGAGCCGGGCACGGTGGCCCACAATGGTAATCCAGGATTTGGGAGGCTGAAACAGGAGGATTATGGGTTTGAGGCCAGCTTCAGTGACTTAGCAAGAACCTCGACAACCTAGTGAGACTTGTTTCAAAATAAAAAAAAATAAAATAGGACTGGGGATACAGCTCAGAGGTAGACTGCCCTGGGTTCAATATCCAGTACCACAAAAGGAGAATGAGGGGGAGGGGGAGAGGAAGGAGGAAAAAAGTCCACGTCAGATCTCAGTAGATTCCTGCCTAACACTATCCATAGACCCCCACCACTGCCGGAAGGAAAGCCTCCTCCGAGAGCCCCACTCTTGCTCCCCTTCTCCCTCTATCTCACTCCCCCAGCCTGGTGGCTTCTTGCCACATACATTCCCTCCTCACGGCCTTTGCGCTTGCGTTTCCATCTGCCTGGAGAACTCTTCCCCAGACACCGGGTGATGGGCCCTTCCCTCATTCACGACTTGGCTCCAAACCCAGTGTGGTGACGTACACCTATACTCTTAGTACCTGGGAGGCTGAGACAGGAGGATCATAGTTTTGAGGCCATCCTGGGCAATTTAGCAAGATTCTGTCTCAAAATAAAAAGGGCTGGGGGTTTAGCTCAGAGGTAGAACACACCCTTAGATCCAATCCTCAGTACCCCCTCAGGACCTGACCCCTGCTACCTCTGGGGATGGAGTGGCCTCCTTGTCCACTGCACCTAAAGAAGCTCACAGCACTCAGCTATTCTTTGTTAAATGACCCACTTTCTGAATCTGACATGATCTTTTCTTTTTTATTAGTTGGTTGCTTGTTTCCCTGCTGTAGGAGAGGGCGCACGTGCACGCACGCATGCGTGTGCATGTGTGTGTGTTTGTGTTACCAGGGGTTGAACCCAGGGGCATTCTATCTCCGAGCTACATTCCCAGCCCTATTTTTTATTCTTTTTTTTTTTTTTTTTGTGTGTGTGTGTGTGTGTGTGTGGTACTGGGGTGGAACCCAGGGACTTTTCTACCTCCAGGCTATACTCCCAGACCTACTTTATACTTTATCTGGAAACAGGGTCTCATTAAGTTGCTGAGAGCCTCACTAAGTAGCTGAGGTGATCACCTGTGTGATCCTCCTGTCTCAGCCTCCCAAGCGCAGAGATGACAAGCGTGTGCCACCACGCTCAGCTTTTTTCTTTATTTTGAAACAGGGTCTCACTGAGTTGCAGAGGGCCTCACTAAGTAGCTGAGGCTGTCTGCGAACCATGATCCTCCTGTCTCCGCCTCCCAAACACGGGGATTACAAGTGTGTGCCACCACGCCCAGCATATGTTTACTCTTTAGGATCAGACAGTAGTGCTGTAGGTTTCCTGGCCACACTCTGTTCAGCTCCTCAACTCTTGTATTGTAACAAAAGCAGCCACAGAGAATGCATAAGCAAATGAGCCAGTTAAATTAAGAAGTTATTTATGGACACTGAAATCCGAGATTTACATAAGTTTCATGCTACGCGAAATATTGTTCTTCTTTTGATTTTTTTTATCCCAACCATTTAAACATGTATAATCTATTCTTAAGGTTGTGGGCTGTACAAAAACAGATGGCAGGCCAGACCTGGCCGGGGGTGGGGAGGTGGGCAGTTTGTCAACGTTTTACCAGAACATCTGCTCCAGGAGGTCCGGGATCTGACTGTCTCGGTCACTGCTCTGCCCCTGTCCCTACAATGTCCCTGGCATGGAAGAGATGTTCAGTCAAAACTGAACAAATCAGCGGGACAGAGAAGGACTCCAATGCACTTATTAAGTCTTTGAACAAATATTCATTGAGATGAGCTGTGCACCCGGCTCTGGGAGACAGCAGGGCACAGAAGTTGATCTCAGGGTGGCAATGAGTTGATGAGAACTTCTTCTGTCCCTCTGGAGTGGCCTGCCCTGCCTGCAGCCACAGTGAGCTCCGTGGCTCCTTCTGTCCTCTTCTCCTTCGAAGCCATGCCAGGAGGGCTGCCTGTGTGGCTGCTCCATCCATGGCAGGAAGGGGCAGGTACCGCCTGGGATGCACTGTGAGCAGTTCTGCTGCTGTGAGGCTCCCACCCATGCTGTGCACTGCTCTCCCTCCTCCTGTGGGCCCAGGCAGAGATGCCCTGTGCTCCCCCGACACCTGCTAGGCAATTGGGTGCTCGCACATTGGCACCCTGTGCCAAGTCCTGTGGCTTCTCCAGCTCACTGCCCTTCCTGTGTTTTGTGGGGTGGCCAGCTGGGCTGCCAGAGTCCCCTGGGTACCTGTGTGGTCCCCGGAGACCTTCATTATTTCACCTTTGATATGGCTGTAGCCCACTTTCAAGGTACCTGCACCTCCCATCTGGCCCGCTCCTGAGGGCCAGACCCCATGCCAGGGACTTCTTCTTTAGCACAGAGGCTTCCAACAGGAATGTCCACAGCTAACATGCATCCTCCCTATACCTCATGGAGGTGGAGCTCAGTAGCCCAAGATTGAATATTCGTGTGATTCTAGACCAAGGGCAGCAAGTCCAGGTGAGAGGGCAGCAGGATAACTGTCCAGCTCTCAGCCCTGTCTAGGCCAACCCCTCATCTTACACTTAGCAATCAGTCCACCCTACAGCCAGCCATTCACACATCTGTCACATACTTTCTCCACTCATCCTTCCACACAACCACCCTTTATTCCATCTAACTGACTTCCCTTCCATTCATTAATCTACTCATCCTTCCACCTATCTTCCCACTCCTTAGTTGGTCTACTCCTCTGCCACCCTGTCCCTTCATCGAAACTCCCCTGCATCAAAACAACTCTCCAGGCTGGGCATAGTGGCACACTCTTGCAATCTCAGCTACGTAGTGAGGCCCTTTCCAACTCAGTGAGACCATGTTTCAAAATAAAGAATAAAAAATAGGGCTGGGGGTGTAGCTCGGAGGTAGAATGACCCTGGGTTCCATCCCCAGTACCATACACACAAAAAAATAACTCTCCAACGACACTTGATGTGTACATCAATACATCTGTCCACCATTTCTCCATATAGTTATCTATTCCTTCTGTCCTTTCATAAATTCCTCTATGCATTTGTCCATCCATCTACCCATCCATCCATACTTTCATCTACTTATCCATTCATCTATGTTTCCATCCATCTATCCATCAATTGTCTATGTATTCATTCATTCATTCATTCATTCATTCATTCATTCATGTTTCCATCCATCCATTCATCTATGTTTCTATTCATCTGTCATTAATTTAAAATTTACCCATACATTCGTTTATGTTTTCATCCGTCTCCCCATCCATCCATTCACATTTCTATCCATCTGTCCATTTGTCAACATTTCCATTCATCCATCCTTCCACTTAAAATTCATCAGTCTATCCACTCATGTTTCCATCCATCCATCTATCCATCATCCATTTTCCCATTTATCATCCATCCTTCCATCCATTCAAAATTTACCCATCCATCCATCATCCATACATTCAACAAAACTTTACTGAGCATCTGTCTTATGTCAGGTTCTGTTCTAAACCCTCCCAGGAAAATAAGGCAAGTAGGTCTCCCCCTCTCTGTGCCCGCAGAAATCACAGTATAATAGTGGGATACAGACAGTAAAAAAATAAAATATAATAGCTCAGATGGTGATAAATTCTAGACAAATAAATCTAGGAAGGAGGATGGGAATGAATGTGTAGGAGCCTTTTATTTTATTTTTTTTGCAGTACTGGGGATTGAACCCAGGGGTATTCTACCTCCCAGCTATACCCTCAGCCCTATTTTTTATTTCTTTACTTTGAAACAGGGCTCACTAAGTTGTGGAGGACCTGTGATTCTTCTTTCTCAGTTTCTCAAGTCCTGAGATTATAAGCATGTGCCACCATGACAAGCTTGGGGATTGTTATTTATATATTTATTACAGTACTGGATTGAATCCAGGGGCAGTCTACCTCTGAGCTACATCCCAGCCCTATATTTTATTCTCTTTCTTTCTTTCTTTCTTTCTTTCTTTCTTTCTTTCTTTCTTTCTTTCTTTCTTTCTTTATTCTGCAGTACTGGAGATGAAACCCATAGGCATTCTACCTCCAAGCTATGCCCCCAGCTCTATTTTTTATTCTTTGTTTTGAAACAAGGTCTCACTGAGTTGTAAAGGGCCTCACTAAGTAGCTGAGGCTGGCAGCGAACCACAATCCTTCACCTCCCAAATGTTGAGATTACAAGCATGTGCCACCACGACCAGCTTATTCTTTATTTTTGAAACAGGGTCTCACTAAGTTGCAGAGGACCAGACTAAGTAGCTGAGGCTGGCCACAAACCTGCGATCCTCCTGTCTCAGCCTCCCAAGTACTGGTATTACAAGCATGCACCACCATGCTCGGTAGGGATCATTATTTTAAACAGGATAGCAACAAAGGCCTCACTGAGGAGGACTGTGGAGCAGAGAACTGTTGGAGGGAAGGAGGAACCTTACATCGTGTGAGGGAAGAGCAGCCCAGGCAAAGGGGATGGTAGGTACAAAGTCAGGTGTAGAAATGCTTTTGTCTTATTGATAAAGTGTGGGAAGCCAGGGTGTGGCACGTCAGCCCAAGATGGCACCTGGGCTGACTGCCAAGAATGGTGGTCTTGGCTGACGCATGCGCTGTTGGTCTTGGCTGGAGCATGCGCTGTTGTCAGTATCACGCGCCTCATGCATGGACTGTGATGTAATGCCTCGTGGTTAGGCCAGTACGCCTATGAGGTGCCTTCTAGGGAGCATGGGATGGACATGGGCGGAATGGGATTTGGTGGATATTTGGGGAACAGGCTTGGTATGGTATATAAGGAAACTGCTGCGGGGAATAAAGAGGAAGTAGCTTCATCAGCAAGTTGGCGTTCGTGTGTTTCTTCCCTAGGCTCTGCTGGTCAGAGCCTTAGGGTCGCGACAAGAAAGAGCAGGCCGGGCCAGTGTGGCGAGAGTGCAAGGGCAGGCAGGAGAGTGGGGGTCGCGGGGCAGATCCTGTCAGGTTTTGTGAGTCACTATCTGGACCCTGTGGTTTCAGGGAGGACTGGATCTGACTTGAGGGCAGACTGCTGGAGACTGGGGAGTGGGTAGACTAGAGAGGTGGATGATGGAATATTTCAGACAGAAAATGACCCTGGTTGGAATGGGGGCGAGGGTAGTAGAGGGGAGAGAAATGGTCAGCTTCTAGAAATATTTTGAAGGGCTCAAATGTGGCATGAGAGAGCGGGCAATTTCCAGCTATCTTGGTTGGGGCCCCAGCAGCTGGAGGGTCAGAGCGTCCCCTGCCAAGCTGGAGGGTGGAGGGATTGCACTTGGGTAAGACAAGAGCTCAGATTTGGGCAGCAGAGTTTGGGGAGCATCTCTGCCCTTTTGCTCCACCTCCAGGATCTGGGAGCAGGTGGGGCCTATTGAGAGATATTTGGAAGTCACCAGAATATAGCTAGCTTTTTTTTTTTTTTTTTTTTGTGGTACTGGAGTTCCTGGAAGCCCTTCTACCTCCGGGCTACACTCCCAGACCTATTTTTACATTTTTATTTTGGAAACAGGGTCTCCTAAGCCAGCGCGCGCGGCTGGCTTCGAACCTGCGCGATCCTCCTGTCTCCGCCTCCCAAACACAGGGATTACAAGCGTGCGCCACCACGCCCGGCTATAGCTAGCTTTTTAAATCCATGAGAAAACTAAAGGAGGGGAAATGAAGGGAGAGGAGCAAGGTTAGACTTAGGATAGGTGAGGTCTGGCTTTTGTTTGAAATTGAGGTGTTACAAAGATATGGGGCCTGACAAGCCATACCTATTGGGGGACTACGAAGGGTGCATGGACGGTGCTGGGGGGTGGAGGTGGCGGGAGACAGATCTTGAGCTCCTGATATGTCTGGGCTCCAAGGCCTGCCTGTGGCGGGAGCAAGGCCTGGCGCAGGTGCAGGTGGGCACCTGGCTTCAGGTGTAGTTCAACATCCACAGCACATTCTTCATTCCGGTGGGGCTTGAGCACCGGGGCTGCTCTGAGGCAGTTTCAGGGGTGACCCCAGCAATGACAAGGGGTCTTCGATGGGTTTCCCGCCCCTAGCGATGTCAACTTGGGCAACAGCTGGCAGACTAAGTAAGGACAGCCAGCTTGGGTGAGTGTCCACAAGGGGCTTGAGTTGAGACAAGTGCTGGGCTGAGGACAAATGGGTCATGAATCAGGCCCCATCATGGGAGGTGGGTGGGGACAAAGTGGGCTGTGTATTATGCAGGGGGTGGGGACAGATTGGAAAAGATTGGAAAGGAGCAAGCTGCCATTAAAATGCGGGGAGGTTCCATAGTTTGGCTATGGTGAACTGTGCAGCTATGAACATAGATACACACGCATTAGTTTGGTAGTTTGGTTTCCTATCTTTTGGGTAGATACCCAGAAGTGGTATTGCTGGATCAAATGGTAGATTTGTTCCCATTCTTCTGAGGATTCTCCATACTGTTTTCCAAAGTGGTTGCACTAATTTGCAATCCCACCAACAATGTAGTAGAGTTCCCACTTCTCCACATCCTCGCCAGCATTTGCTGTTGCTTGTGTTTTGAATGATGGCCATTCTAGTTGGAGTTAGGTGGAATCTCAGGGTAGGTTTGATTTGCATCTCTCTGAGTGCCAATGATGTTGAGCATTTTTTCATGCTAATGATTGTGTATTTATGTTCATAGCTACACAATTCACCATTGCCAAACTATAGAACCAGCCAAGATGTCCATCAACAGATGAATGGATTGCAAAATTATGGGATATGTACACAATGGAATTTTACTCAGCCATAAAAGAAAACCACAATTACGTCATTTACAGGGAAATAGATGAAACTGGAGAACATTATGCTAAGTGAGATTAGTCAGTCACAAAAAATAAAAAATCAGATGCTCTTCCTAATATGTGAAAGGTAGGGAGAAAATGGGTCATAGGAAGAACTCTAGATGAAGAAGGGGATACTCTAGATGAGCAAATAAGGTGACCTGAGGGGATGGTTTGTGTTCATGATGTACATTAACAAACATATCAATGTCAATCACTAAGCCAAACATGAGAAGAAGGGAGGAGGGAAATGGGTAAGGGCTAGTTGGGTGATGTGTGCATGTATGCCTCCACCATCTTGAACTCCATTAAGATGTATAACTACAATGCAATAAAAAGTTTTAAAAAATACAAATAAATAAAATGCAGGGAGGTGAGAGCCATTCCCTAGGCACCATATCCTGTCCAGGAAATCTGAAGGGTAAAATTCTGAATCCACACCTGGCTTCCAGGCCATCCCAGGGTCTGTGATCAAGGCAGCAGGGTGGAATGCGTTTCAGTTAAGTCTAGCAGCTTGTCAAGAAGCCTGTGAGGTGTGGGCCTCCACTTTCCCTCTCCCCTGGGCCCCAGGACGGGGCAGGTGGGCAAGGGCCCTCCTGGGTGCTCTAGCAGGCAGTGTTGAAGCTCAGCTGAGGGGCCCAGGGGACCTGGTTTAGATCCCAGGGTGCCATTTTTCTGGCTACTGACCTTGGTCCAGTGGCTTCCGGCTGTTAGCAGGATTTGGGATGGGAAACACGGGGAGGGGGAGCGTAAGAGACGAGGCCAGGTGAAGGGAGGGGGCTGCACTCCAGTGTCTGGAGCCGGCTGTTTCTGAGATTGTAAAATGGCATGGAGCCTTCTACATGACGATTTTTATTCAGTCTGGAAAACTTCTCTCTCATGCACAGGCACTGGTGAAGTCGCTGCCCCTCTTTGCACCAGTTTCATGTGTCTACCCCGTTTCTGCTGTGTTGGAATCTTTTTCAAGGGAACTGACGTGAATGCGAATTCCATGGGCTTAGTCTCTGCGCATGCTCTAAGGTTGGACAGCCCCTTAAGCCGGAGCCTGGTTTCTCTTGGAGTTAAGAAAGTAGCATCTGACCACAAAGGAGGTGAATGGGCAGGGTTCTCCATCGCGCAAGGTGGAGTGAGCCCTAATACTTGCCCTCCCCTTGCTCTAGCTACCCAACAGCTTTACATCCCAGTGCCTCGGTTTTACATCTATAAAATAAGGGCTAGGCTGGGCGTGATGGCGCACACTTGTAATCCCAGCATTCAGGAGGCTGAGACAGGAGGATCTTGGTTCGAGGACAGCCTCAGCTGTCCTCAGTGAGAGTTTGTTTCGAAATCAAGAATAGCAGGGCGTGGTGGCCCACGCTTGTAATCCCCGCGCTTGGGAGGCAGAGACAGGAGGATCGCGCAGGTTCGGAACCAGACTCGCTGGCTTAAGAGACCCTGTTTCCAAATAAAATTATAAAAAAAAATAGGGCTGGGAGTGTAGCCCGGAGGTAGAAGGGTTTCCAGGAACCTCAGTACCACCCAGAAGAAGAAGGAGAAGGAGAAGGAGAAGAAGAAAGAAAGGAAGAAAGAAAGAAAGAAAGAAAGAGAAAGAAGAAAGGAAAAGAAAAATGAAAAATGGACAAAAATCCCTGGGAGAAAGATGATGAACCAATATATAAGTAAACTTCTGGTATGTCAGAGGCAATTGTTCTAAAGAAACACAAAGCAAAGGAACAAGAGGGCAGTGAGGGTGTCCCGTGCAGACGGATGCGTGGGGAAACTCAGAAGCAGGTGCGAGAGGGGCCACTAAGGTGCAGGAGGGGCCAGTACAGGCAGGGCGCTCAGCCAGAGCGAAGGCACCGAGCACTGCGGGACCGAGTGCGCCAGGCAGGAGGGAGAACAGAGCACCCCAGCACAGGCAGGGGAGGGAGGCCAGTCCCGCAGACCACACGGCCATGGGAGAAGTTTAGGCTTTATCAGAGGGAACTAGGGAGCCACAGAGGGCTTTTGAGCAAAGAGGTGGCAGGATCCAATTTGTGATTTGGGTGTGTGTGTGTGATAGTGGGGACTGAACTCCCAGAGCATTCTACCTTCAAGCTCTACCCCCAACACCATTTTATTCTTTATTTTGAAGCAGGGTCTCATTAAGTTGCAGAGGGTCTCATAAGTTGCTGAGGCTGCTTGTGAATCTGCAATCCTCTGGCCTCAGCCTCCCAATTACTGGGATTACAAGCATGCACCACCATGCCAAGTTTGATTTATGATTTTAAAGGACTCTTTGGGTGCTATGTGGAGAGTGGATAGCAGGGGCCACGAATGGCTGGCATCTGGGTGGGGCCGCCTGACACAGGTCCCAGGCAGCCTGGTTCTGGGGGAAGGAACACTCTTTCTCCACACCCTCAGCAATCACAGTCCTGGCAGCCTCTGGCCTCTCTGCGACCTTTCACGAATCCTCTGTCCTCCGGGTGACAGTGTCTGAGACCTACACTAGGACCCTTCGTGGCCTAGGCAGGGACGTTAGCACAGATGCTCGGCATGACTTCAGTATCTCCAACGGCACGTGGCTCTCTGATGCCATGGCTTGCCCGTGCCTACTCCTCCATGCCCACCGGACCAGTCATCCCCATAGCTGACCTTCTGTGAGCTGCTGGGCCTGTAGTGAGGACTTGGGACCTCAGGTGCACCTAGAATATGCATCCATGACCTCTCTGCCACCAGGGGCTTGGAGGACACTTTGTGCCACACTGGGGAACTACACCAGGAAGGCCAGTGCCTTGGCCTCCCGATGGGGCCCTGGAGACATCTGTGGCTGGTGAGTGGGTGTCCCTGAGGAGGGTCTCTCCCAGCTCCATCTCACCAGCTGGCCCAACACCACCTCAGATGTCCTCTAGGTCCAGGCCATTCACGCTGAGCCCCTGCACACCGTGCTGGAGAACCAGCCCCTGCAGACCCCGGCTGCTTCTGTACTAATGACTGAAGGGCGGCCAGGTGAGTCAGTTGGCCTGGGTTGTGCACAGTAGCGCCTCCCCTGAATGTGGCCCACAGGAGCCAGGGGTGTTTCTCTGGACTGCAAATTCCATAGTTGTCGTCACCAAGGCACCATTCAAGTTCCCTCCCACCTGCCAGGCCACCCTAGTAATGTGCACACCCCAGCGCTCTCTTCCCTCCCCTTGGAAGCCATCCACAGCATCTCTGCTTACAGCACGCTGGCCTGAGCTAGCTGAGGCTCCAGCTCTCTGCCCCATGGGCAAGCACTCAGCAGGAGAAAACTCTTGGCTGTTGCATTGCTCTAGGCGATGCCGCCAGGTATCCACTCTCTCAACCCCGATTCATCCACCGAGGGAAGTGGAAAGTGAGGCATGGGATGGGTGAGTAACTTGTGCAAGGTCACTGGTGTCGGCTGCAAATAGGCTCTGTGACTCCTGCTGCCTTTGGGACGTGGCCCCAGCTTTTTAGCTGAGCAGTAATTCCTCCCCCCTCAACCCCCTCCAGCTGCCCTTTTCCTTCCTATAATTTGGAATCCTGGAGTGTGTGACCATGACCCCAGCCCTGCCAGACAGTTTCTTGCTGTTCTTAAGGGTTCAAGGCCACCTGCCAGGGCACAGTGGGCCAAAGGGTCAGGTGGACTGGGTGAGGGCAGATGGGTGTAGCAGTGTCTTTCTTGTGGGGGGCACTTTTTGCCAAGTGGGGATGTAGGCTCGGTGGAGCACGTGGCCTTGTTTCTAATCCCAGCCTTGTTGCTCTATAACTCTGTGATCCCAAGCAGGTCACTTAACCTCTCTGGGCTTCTGTTTCCTCATCTGCAAAGGAAAAGGAATGATAAAAGTTCTTATCTCATGGAGTTGCTATGAGATTTAATACGATGGCATGTGAAGGGAAGCTCCTGGTAGCTGCTCCACTGCGGGGAGCTCTTTGCATGAGTGAAATGATAATGATCTTTTGTGAATTCTGGTTAAGTTTCCTTCAGGAAATTCAGGAAGAAAAATTAAGAATTGTAAAAGATAATACCCAGGAGAATATAGAGCAGAGTCCAGCATATAGTCAATGCTAAGGCAGTTATCTCAAGCCCAATCACTACTGCTGTCATCACCATCATCACCATCACCATCACCACCACCACCATCACCATCACCATCACCATCACCACCATCACCATCACCATCACCATCACCATCACCACTCCATCATCACCACCATCACCATTACCACCATCACCACCATCACCATCATCACCATCATCACCATCACCATTACCACTCCATCATCACCACCAGCACCATCACCATCACCACCATCATCATCACCATTATCACCATCACCACTCCATCATCATCACCATCACCATCACCATCATCACCATCATCACCACTGTCACTGTCACCATCATCACCACCAACACCATCACCATCACCATCACCACTCCATCATCACCAACATCACCATTACCACCATCATCATCATCACCATCACCATCACCATCATCACCTCCATCACCATCACCATCACCATCACCACCATCACCATCACCATTACCACTCCATCATCACCACCATCACCATCACCACCATCACCATCATCATTATCACCATCACCACTCCATCATCATTACCATCACCATCAGCATCATCACCACCACCATCACCATCACCACTCCATCATCACCACCAACACCATTACCACCATCATCACCATCACCATCACCATCATCACCACTATCACCATCATCACCATCACCACCATCATTACCACCATCACCATCACCACCATCACCATCACCACCATCACCATCACCACCATCACCACCATCACCATCACCACCATCACCATCACCATCATTACCACCATCAGCATCATCACCATCATCACCATCACCGTCACCACCATCATCACCATCACCACCATTATTATCACCATCATCATCACCATCACCACCATCACCATCATCACCACCCCATTATCATCACCATCACCGCTTTTGTCATTACTATCACCATCATCACCACAACTTCCATGACCATCACTATTACCATTATCACCACCACCACAACCACCAATACCACCACCACCACCATCACCATCACCATCACCACAGCACCACATCACTTCCCAATAATTTCTCCCTTTGCCCTGGTGGCCTGCTCCTGGCCTTGCAACCTTCCCCTACTTCCTGGGTCCTCTTCTGGTTGGAAATGCTTCTGAATGTCAATGCACTGGCTGCACATCCTCACCATCCTCACCATCATCACCACCATCACCATCACCACCATCACCATCAGTCCAGTGTGGCTGGAGCTGCCAGGCCAGAGAGGCCTCTTGGGCTGGAGAGTGCTGTGAGCAGTTCTGCCACTGAGAGGCTTCTGCCCACTCCACGCACTGCTCTCCCTCTTCCTGCAGCCCGGGGAGAGATGTGGGACCCTCGAGGACATCTTCAGGTGACCCGCTCTCCCCAGTGCCTACCAGGCAACTGAGGACCCACCTGTCACCGTATCCCACAAGAGGACTGCTGAGTTCCCAGGCTGTAGCAGAGCCAGTATTAGAGGAACTGCTGCCCAGGGACACCCGTTAAACGGCCGCCATCTCCTGACCATGCAACAGCAGCATAATCACTTGTTCCTTAACTAGGGACTTGTATGAATGACTTGACAAGGGCTTGACTGTCTCTTACTTTTAATCAGTGAAACTGACCTCCCAGTGAAGAGGCGGGGTACAAAAATAAGATGAGAAGACCCTAGGGAGCTTAAATTGATTATATATAATTTATATAATTCCTCTCAGGTATTTATCATTTATTTATCTCTAGACTATCAATTTCAGTTGGGATGAAATTGTTAGTGAACTTGCACTGCTGTTTCTGCCAAGTTTTGTGGCTCCTCCAGCTCTCGGCCTTTTTCCAAGGTGGATTTGGGAAGCCAAACAGGTCTAACAGCCCCACTGCGCTCATTCCAAAGGTGTCTATCCAGGTTAGTGGGACCCAGGTTTACCTGCACCGAGAGGCCTGGCCTAGCAGAGGGAAGCACTCATCAACACCTGGAGATTCTCGAACTAAATGAAACTTAAAAAAAAGCACTGGTTTAAACTAAGCAAAGATCACGGTACAGCCTGGTGGAAATGCTAAATTTCTCTGTATTCTAGTACCAAATGGTAGATCATCATCCTCACCATCACCCAGCTCCAGTTCAGTTGTTTGGGTTACAGGTTACAGAAAAACCTTATTAAAACTAAATTAGGACTGGGGATGTAACTCGGTGGTAGAGTTTGCTTAGCATGTGCAAGGCCCTGGCTTTGGTCCCCATCACTGCAAAAAAAAAAAAAAAAAAGAAAAACCTAGACCAAATGAGTCTTTCAGTGTGTGTGTGTGTGTGTGTGTGTGTGTGTGTGTGTGTGTGTGTGTGTGTACTGGGGTTGGAACCCAGGGCTACACTCCCAGACCTATTTTATACTTTTTTGGAAATAGGGTCTCACTAAGTAGCTGAGGCTGGCTTTGAACCTGTGTGATCCTCCTGTCTCAGCCTCCTAAGCACTGCGCCACCACGCCCAGCTAAATGAGTTCAATTTCGAAATTACAAAACTGCAAATTTTATAGGAGAATCAGGCATGGTTTGATCAAGGTGTTGACTTGGTTTCTTAGCATTCTTCTTGGCCCATGGTCTTCTATAGTATTAAATTGGTCCACAGGCTGACTTTTCCCATGATGGCAAAATGACTGTGGAATTACTAGGTCTCAAATGTGTATTCTTCACTGTCCAAAATCCATATCTTTTCTTATCCCAACAGGAGTCCACTCAGTACTGGAATCCACTCAATTCTGTGGCCCAGAGATTGTCTTGAACCTGTCTGGGGTATTCTCAGGAGCTGCGGGGGTGGGGGGTTGGGGGGAGCGTCCCCACCAACCCCTCATGGCTCCTCCCTGCAGGGAGACATGCATAAGGGGAGCACTCTCTCCTCTCTAGTGTCCTCATATTCCCTGAACCAGTATTTCTAGTTATAACAATCTCCAAAAAATGTAAATGCCTTGGTAAACCTCTCCTCTGCGACCTGAGACTTTTGTTTCAGGACCCAGGGCCTGGCTGTGTGTTCCTGCCTGAGGGGCCCTGGCCTACAAGAGTCCCTTTGTTGACTGTTAGAAAACACACAGCCACACCCCTCCCACTCCACCCCCTTCCAGGAAGGGAACCGGCTTTCAGAATTGGTCACGCTGACAGGATCCTACACAACAATCCCATTGAATCCAAAGGGCAGCCCTGTAGGGGGATGGCTATTATTAGCCTAATTGTACATATGGGGAAACTGAGGCCCTAGAATGGGGCTGAGCTTGCCTGAGATCGTACACTGTGTAAACAGTGGAGCCAGCTTTTGAACCCAGGCTGTCTGGCTCTGAATTCCTTCCCTCTCCACCTGCGGGCCTTACTGTGGTCCCCCAAAGCTGTGACAACCTAAGGAGGGCGGGGTGTCTGAATTGTGTGTTATGGGGTCTGGGATATAGTGACTCTCAAGTATAATTTTCATTCATTTGCTGAGTATATATTTAATGTGCACCTAGTACATGCTGGGCCCATGCTCTGGTGTTGGGGACATCAGAAGGGGGGACGCCCAAGGCCCTGCCCGCAGATCCAGAGGGGAGAGAGGCAACATAACCAATACATGTGTATCACAGCTGCATCAGGAAGTGATAAGTCAGTGCTAAAAAATTAAGTAAATAAATAAAGGAGAGAATAAGCTGGGGATGGGGCAGGGTGGTTTCTAGGTAGCAATGTGGCTTTCTTTATTTATATTTGCAGTCCTGGGGATTTAACCTGGGGGCATTCTACCTCCAAGCTACATCCCCAGTCCTTTTTATTTATTTATTTACTTTGTTTTGTTTTGTTTTGAAACAAGGTCTCACTAAGTTGCTGAGGTCTGGCTAGGTTGCAGAGGCTGGCCTTGAACCTGCGATCCTCTTGCCTCCCAAATGTGATTTTAAATTGAATGGCTGAGGGAGGCCTTGCTGAGAAGTGATGTATGAGCAAGGCTTGGAAGAATGAAGGGCAGGAGGCAGGGAGGCACATGCGGTGAGCTGAGAGGCAACAGGCCAGGTGGAGGGGAGCTTGTTTTACCAGGAGTGAGGAGCAGCCCGGCAGTTCAGGGCCAAGAGATCCCTGGTCTGACTCAGGTGCACACCGGTTCCCACTGGGCTCTGTGGGAACAGACTGTGGGGACCGGAACAGGAGCAGGAGTGAGGAGGTAGAGAGAAACAGACAGATCGGGCGGAGGGTCACGGTGGAAAGACTTAATTTCCTGAGAGGCAACAGATGCTAGCTAACTTCCATAACTGTCGAGGTCTAATGAGATCAAAAGTTTTGTGACCAGAGGTTCACAAAACTCTAGCTGTCCCGCCCATAGGCAATCCCAGGAGAGCTCAGGAAATGGCGCGTAGGACCCCAACCAGAGGAAAGAGACACTAAGAAGGACCCTATCTAAGTCCCAGGAGACCACCTCTGGGACCCCAAACGGGAGAGAAAACCCGAAGTCGTGTATAAACCCTAGACTAGCCACTCTAAACCGTTGCAGTCTCCTCGGGAACCCCTCCCTCTGCGAACTTCTGTCTCTTGGTTTTGTTGGCTTTGAGAGAAGGCAGTGTGTATTTGACTGCACTTGGCAGACAACTCCCAGGTAGTGACCAGAAGACGCTGCTGGACATCAAGGCGGACTGAGGTCCCCAGAGGCGGCCTGCAGCTCTCTTTGGTAGATGGAGTGGACCTTGGGAGCAAGCCGTTTACAACTGGTGTCCATGGCTTGGGCTACTCCCAGGTAGTGTCCAAAGGCAGCGGCAGAATCCAAGGTCCCCGCTGCCCACAAGGGTGATCTGCCTCTTCCTCCCCACCCCCATTCTCCTTACTATAAACTCCCCGCTCACCTTTCTATTATCTGCGAGTGTTATTCTTATACTTGGTAGACAAGAACCCCAGTAAGGAAAACCTCCATTTGAGGAGGCAGGGCAGAGGCTGCTGGGGTGTCCAGGTGGGGATGGAGGTTGGGCCAGGCCTGGCCAGTGGAGCGGGAGACATGGTTGGTTCTGGAAATATTCTCTGGGGTCTCATTCCCTTTCTGAATCCTGTGCTCCCCAAGTCATGTGGGCCCCTCTGCCATCCTTTTCACCCCCCTTCCTCATACATGTGGAGTTGCACCCGAGTTGGAGTCCTGCCTCTGACCCTAACTGCACTCCCTCTCTGGAATTCTCTCAGTGACAGAACCCCAAGGGCCACAGGCCCCTCCCCTGGAAGAATAATGGCCAGCTGGTGTGTGCATCACCAGCCTTGCTAGTTGGAAACAAAGAGGACAGCCCGCAACGGAGGGGATGAGTCAGGCGTATTTGGGGCACAGGTGGCTCTCTGGGTGCAGCGCCCACTTCTGTGCACTGAGGCGTCTGGGCAGGGAGTGCTGAGCCGGCCGGGTTGCAGGCAGGGGGCGGGCTGTGCCTCCCCATGGCAGGGTGGGGGTGCCTGCCAGGCCCCCAAACTTGCAGACTCATCACCCCGCTTCTGCAGCCAGGCAGGAGCCTGACAGCTGAGCGCACAGAAGTCTTTTCCTACCCGATTTACTTGCTTAGGACTCGGAGCCTTGGGGCCCTAAAAGTCGGGGGTGGGACAGCTTGGGGGTGAAGTTACCCACAGCCAGGAAGGGACAAGCTGGGTGGTACCCAGGGATCACAGACTGCTCCAGAAGGACAGAAGAGAACACAGAAAGGGAGGGCTTTTATCTGAGGGGAAATCAATGCCTACATAATAGTTAGTATACAATGTGTCAAATACATAGAACTATAATTTTTTATGACTAATTAAATTGTTCAGGTTTTTTTGCGGGTCTGGGATGGAACCCAGGGGCATTTGACTGCTGAGTTACCCCCTGCCCTATTTTTTATTCTTTATTTTGAAACCGGGTCTCACTGAGTTGCAGAGGGTCTCACTAAGTAGCTGAGGCTGTCCGCGAACCAGGATACTCCAGTCTCAGCCTCCCCAATGCTGGGATTACAAGCATGTGCCACCACGCCCGGCTTAAATTGCTCATTTAACTCTTAAGGTAACTCAATTCTAAGTTTATTTCCCCAAATCTGGGCATGGTGGCGCATGCTTGTAATCCTTGTGCTTGGGAGGCTGAGACAGGAGGATAGCAGGTTCATAGCCAGCCTCAGCTACTTAATGAGGCCCTCCCCAACTTAGTGAGACCCTGTTTCAAAATAACAGATAAAATAGGGCTGGGGGTATATCTAGGAAGTAAAATGCCCCTGGGTCCTATCCCCAAGTACCCCCACACACAAAAATTTACTTTTCCTTCCATTTTCCCCCACTTTGGTGCTGGGGTTTGAATCCAGGGGTGTTCTACCTCTGAACAACACCTCCAGATCTTTTTACTTTTTATTTTAAAACAGAGCTTCAGTGGGGCGTGGTGGCACATGCTTGTAATCCCCGTGCTTGGGAGGCTGAGACAGGAGGATCGCACGGGTTCGAAGCCAGCCTCAGCTACTTAGTGAGGCTTCAACAAGTTAGTGAGACCCCGTTTGCAAATAAAGTATAAAATAGGTCTGAGAGTGTAACCTGGAGATAGAAAAGCACTGGGTTCCACCCCCAGTTCCACAAAAAATAAAAAAAAAACAAATTTTCACTAAGTTTCTAAGGGTCTTTCCTCAGACCTGCGCTCTTCCTGTCTCGGTCTCCCAGGTACTCTGCTTGCAGGTGATCCCGCTGTCCCCTCTTTCTTTTGCTACTATTTTTTTATCTCGAGATTTTGTTATTTTGGGTTAGCTTTCATTCAACATTCTTTTTGCTTTTCTCTCAATTCTGAGGGTTTTTTTTTTTTTTTGACATTGGAAAAGTTACTTAACAATCCTGTGAACTTGAAGACCCTTTGTGGAGATTTGGCAGTTCTTAATATTTTGCCTCCTCTGCTCTACCTCTCAGTGTGTGTGTGTGTGTGTGTGTGTGTGTGTGTGTGTGTGTGTGTGTTCTGAGTTTTGTGTCTCAGAAATCTTTTCCTGCCCTATATACTTGCCTAGGCATTTTTTTTTTTTTTTTTTTGTGGTACTGGGGTTCCTGGAAGCCCTTCTACCTCCGGGCTACACTCCCAGACCTATTTTTACATTTTTATTTGGAAACAGGGTCTCCTAAGCCAGCGTGTGTGGCTGGCTTCGAACCTGCGCGATCCTCCTGTCTCTGCACCTGCGCGATCCTCCTGTCTCTGCCTCCCAAGCGCGGGGATTACAAGCGTACGCCACCACACCCGGTTTGCCTAGGCATTTTCAAAAGACTCAGTCTTCTCTGTTGTCACTTAACCAACAGAGATCCTTTTGGAGCGGGGAATCAAAAACTGTACCTCTTCACCTCACTGTGTACAGACTCACTCTCTTTCCTGGACCCAGGGTGACAGCCTGGGGTCTTCGCTGCACAAGCCACCCCTGGGCCCAGGGCCCTTGTCACGGTGACTATCCAGGTGGAAGGTGGGTTTGAGACGGGATGACAGCAGGGTAGGATAGAATATAAGAAATAGGTAGAGAGAAGAGTGAAAGGAAGGAGAAACAAAATATAACTTAAATAGAACATCCTGTCCGGGTGTGGTGTGCTCACCTGTAATTCCAGTACTTGGGAGGATGAGACAGAAGAATTGAAGGTTTGAGGACAGCCTCAGCAATGTAGCTCAGTAAACTAGTGAGAGCCTATCTCAAACTAAACAAATAAACGGGGGTTTAGCCCACAGAATTCATTCTGCCCTGAATTCATTCTACAGTACCGTAAAACAAACAAAATCCTAGTGCTAGCTGGGCATGGTAGCATACACTGGCAATCCCTATAACTGGGAGGCTGAGACAAGAGTGTTGAAAGTTTGAGGCCAGCCTCAGCAATTTAGTGAGTAACCAGGGCTGGGGCAGTGTGGCTAGGAAGTAGAATGTGCCTGGATTCAATCCCCACTAAAAACAAAACAAACAAACAAAACCACCTGGTGCTAAAGTTCCTCAGATCCCAGGTCTATCTCTCCTAAATTCCTGGGGAATTTATAAAATTTAAAGTTAACATCACAAAACCTAGAATTGTCCTGCGCACTGTTGGAAGAAGGGTATAATATCTTGGGATTTTCCAGTTAATCTGTGATCAGATGACGACCACCATCAGCCTGAAGCTGCGGTGGGTGAGCAGACCACAGACCGCTGTGACCCCCGCCTGAGGTCACCCTCACACAGCTGCCAGTGCCCACACTTCACCGAGTTCCCTTTAAAAGAAGAGCCATGAGCCCCCAAATGGGTCTTTCTTGAGATGGCCCTCATTCACCCTCATATGTATATTCTTTTCTTTCCTAAATAAGTCTCTGTGTCTCTGACTGGTGTGTGCTGTAATTCTTTTCTGTCACGCTTAAGCCAAGGACCCTGCCTGTCCTGAGGTGAGATTCCCCTCCCTGGGAATTCCTCAGATCTTTTTTTTTTTTTTTTGGTGGTACTGGGGTTCCTGGAAGCCCTTCTACCTCCGGGCTACACTCCCAGACCTATTTTATATTTTTATTTAGAAACAGAGTCTCCTAAGCCAGCACGCGCGGCTGGCTTCGAACCTGCACGATCCTCCTGTCTCTGCCTCCCAAGCGCGGGGATTACAAGCGTGCGCCACCACGCCTGGCCTTCCTCAGATCTTTAATAGAATCAACCCTTCTCCCGTAACAAATACAGTTTATTACATTATATTTAAGTGCTGCTACTCGTCTTAGTCCATTTCCCCCTGTTATGACAGCATACCTGAGACTGGGTGTTTATAATGAAAAAAAAATGTATTTGGCTTATGGTTTTAGGTTTGATTAGTCCAACAGGGCCTCTGGCGAGGGCTTCTGGCCACATCATCCCTTGGCAGAAGGTGGAAGGGAAAGAGAGGGGGAGAGCATGGAGCAAGGGAGAGGGGCAGATGGGTGCTCTCATGATAGTCAATCCACTCCCGCTATAAGGACACTAATACAGCCTTCATGACCTGATCATCTCTTAAAGGATTCCCCTCCCAACACTGTTGCATTGGAGAGCAAATTTCAACACAAGAACTTTGAGGAACATAGTTCAAAGCATAGCAGCAACTGGTATTCTTTTTGGAATACTTTGTAAGCTAAAAGAAGTTTAAGATTGAATTGTTGGTTTGCGATCCTTATCTAAGAGACTGAATTAAGCTGGAAAAAGGCTGGAGGTTTCATAGCTCCATCCGCAAAGCCACAGTTTCAATCCCAAGTAAATGAGTCCAGGTATATAGCTGGCCCCCGTCCTGCCTCCTGGTGGTCCCTATTCACACCCAGGACCTCCGCCATCAGCCCAAGGCTCCCACCCACGAGGAAGCTGGCATAGGCCTGGCACAAATCTGGTCCTCCACGCCCGCTGGACCATTAGCAGCTCTGCCTTCCTCAGACCTCCACTGGTGTTGGGGGACGACCAGAACACCTCTCTTTCATAATTTAACAATACTTCATGAGCTCTACCAGTGAGCTAGACGCTGGTCTATAATTCAGATAAAAGTCACCAGGAGGAACTATCACACTAGCAGGGAAGGCAGAGAAGCCAGCTAGCAGAGGGGCTTCCTAGAATATGCTTGGGGTGACACACGTTTCAAGGGAGTGAAACGGGCTGAGTGGATGGGATTCTACACAGGGTGCTCTGAATGGGTGCGATGATGCACGCCTGTAATCCCAGTACTTGGGAGGCTGAAACAGCAGGATCACAGGTTCGAGGCCAGCCTCAGCAACTTAACATGACTCTTAGTAGAACAATGAGCCCCTGTTTTCACACATGCAGGTGTATATATGCACACAGACACACGTGTGCACATGCACACACATATGCACACGGTGGTCAGGGCCAAAATTTGAAGAAGGTGGAGGAATGAGCTGGGCAGACATGAGATTTCCTAGGCAGAGGAAATCTCTGCTGCTTAAGGCTCTGGGGCAGAAGCATGCTTGGAATGTTCCAGAAGTAGCAGGGAGGCTGAGCAGGGGAGGTGTCTGTATATACTGTGGGGTGGGGGCTCTAAGCCTCCCCCCAGCATGCCTAGGTCCTCATCTGGAGAGCCCCAGGTGCTTCTCAACTACAGGACACATTTTATTTGGCCTATAAAGTGTTTTTTTTTTAAAAAAAAAAAAACCTACAAAACTACCAACATTTAAAAACCTGATGAGCCAGGGAGGGTGGTGCACGCTTGTAATCCCAGCGTTTGGGAGGCTGAAATGGGAGGATCACAGTTCGGAGACAGCCTCAGCTACTACTTAGTGAGGCCCTTTGCAACTCAGTGAGACCCTGCTTCAAAATAAAGAATAAAAAATAGTGCTGGGGATCCGGGCGTGGTGACATATGTTTGCAATCCCAGCACTTCAGAAGCTGAGACAGGAGGATTGCAAGTTTAAGGCTAGCCTCAGTTACTCAATGAGGCACTCCACAACTTAGTGAGACCTTGTTTAAAAAAGAATTAAAAAAATAAGGCTGGGGGTTTAGCTCAGAGGTAGAATGCCCCTGAGTTCCATCCCCAGTAACACACACACACACACACATACACACACACACACACATACACACACACACACACCCCTGATGATTTTATCATAAAAGTTTACATTTTTAGGGATGGATCTCAAGAGGGTCCGTAGATGCTCAGACACCAGGTGGCACCTGTGGAAGCCAGGCAGCCATGCTCACAGCCACAACAGCCCAAGGAGGCAGCATGGGCCTCCTGCCGGCTCCTGCTTTCATCGTACAGGTGTTGCATCCTGAGACCACAGGACGAAGCCGCACAAAGTAGTCCTAGAAGCCATCTTCCCTGGCCCATCCATCTCTGTCCTTGTTCGGCCCAGGAAGTGGCACCTGGGGTTGTCACTGTGCCCACACCTTCCCAGCCCATCAGCCCAGCCTCTCAGCCTCTTCCTGGGAATGCAGGCCCCAGCCCAAATGGAGCCCCTCTCCTGGGTGGGGACACTTCCGACTCCCACACCCAGGCTGAGATATGCACAACCTTAAATAAACACCAATGAAATGGTAGAACCAAAATGATCAAAACTTGAATCCATGACTCCCAGACACACTGTGACTCTTCTCCTTCTTCTTCCTCCTCCTCCTCCCCCTCCTCCTCCTCCTCCTCTTCTCCTTCTTCTCCTCCTCCTCCTCCTCCTCCTCCTCCTCCTCCTTCTCCTTCTCCTCCTCCTTCTCCTTCTTCTTCGTGTTGGAGGTTGAACCCAAGAGCATTCTGCCTCCAAGTTACATCCCTAGCCTTATTTTATTTTATTTTGAAACAAAGTCTTGCTAAGTTGCTGAGGAACCTCATTAAGTTGCTGAAGCTGGCCTCCAATGGGCGATCCTTCTGTCTCAGCTTCTCAAGTACTTGTTTTACAGGCATGCGACACCATGCCTGTGTCTTTGATTCTGTGCTTTAATTTTTTTTAGCTTATTAGCTGGGCGTGGTGGCGCACACTTGTAATCCCAGTACTTGGGAAGCTGAGACAGGAGGATGGCACAGGTTCGAAGCCAGCCTCAACAGCTTAGTGAGGCTCTCAGCAACTTAGTGAGACCCTGTTTCCAAATAAAATATAAAATAGGTCTGGAGGTGTAGCCTGGAGGTAAAGGCCCCTGGGTTCCATCCCCAGTACCCCCCCCACAAACATTTAGCTGATTAGTTCTCATTGGTGTTTTATCATTGTATCTAATCCTGAGATTTGTATGGATACCTTCCTACATGCACATAGCATTGTTTGGCCTTTTCCCGACCTAGCCCTTCCCTCCTTCCTCTCTCCCAGACCCCTTCCACTGATCATGCTTTAGTCTCTCTTCTATTTTCTTGAGGTCTCTTTTTCTCTCCAGTTCTGTGCTTTAATTTTAGTTCCTAAAAACTTCGTGATGTTCAGAAACTATCTGTAGGCTTGGTTTTTCTCACTTTGCAACAATTCCCAGGATACTGAAAAAAATCACAGGCTATTGTAGCTTCAACATGTTCTTCCAAGGGCAAGATGATTCCCAAAGCAGCATGAAGGAAAAACACTTTAAATATTATTATCTATATGGTATATATTAATTTATAAAATACGGCCAGGTGTGGTAGCACACACCTGTCATCCCAGTTCTTGAGAGACTGAGGCCGGAGGGTCACACATTCAAGGACAGCCTCAGCAAGTAGTGAGACTCTCAACAGCCTAGCAAGACTCTGCTTCAAAACAAAACAAAAAAATCAGGCTAGGGGTGTAGCTCAGAAGTGAAATGCCCCTGGGTTCAATCTCCAGTATAACACACACACACACACACACACACACACACACACACACACACACACACACATTTATTTGTATCTATACAAATATATCCTGGTAATTGTTGCAAAGTGAGAAAAAAATATATATATAGTATGTTTAAGAGAGAGTGTCATCCTTCTGTATCTGTGGGTTCTTCAATCAACTACTGAACAAAAATATTTAAAAAATTGTGTTTGTACTGAGTTATATAGACTTTCTTCCTGATCATTATTTCCTAAATAAAATAGTATAACAACTATTTACATAGTATTTACATTCTATTGGGCATCACAGGTAATCTAGAGGTGATTTAAAGCATATGGGAGGATGTGTGTAGATTCCATGCAAATGTTCTGTCATTTTATAATAAGGGGTTTGAGCATCTGAGGAATTGGGTGCCCCAGGTGCGGGTAGGGCTAGATTATTATGCACAGATACTGACTGAGAGATGGCTGTATGCTCATTTAAAATATGTCTAAAGTCAAACCAACCTGAAAGACTCACCCCAAAAGAGACCCAACCCAACCAATGCATCCACTCCACTCCCTGGAGCCCCTTCGCTCGGATATTAGGGCTACAGGGCACAGGGGACCTCAGGTCCTCCTGGCCATACACCCTAGGCCCCGCTGCAGCCCAGCACACACTTAGATGCCCTATGCTGGGTCCAGACTAGGAAAAAATTATGACTGGCTTGGGTTGAATATAAGCTCATAAACATCTGTGGATCCGGACATTAAATCATGGTGATTAGATTTTGTGTGTGTGTGTGGCACTAGGGATGGAACCCAAACGCATTCTATCTCCAAGCTACATTCCCCCTCTCCACAATTTTTATTCTTTATATTTGAAACAGGGTCTTACTAAGTTGCAGAGTGTCCTCACTAAGTAGCTGAGGCTGGCCACAAACCTGCCATCCTGTCTGAGCCTCCCAAATACTGGGATTACAAGCATGCACCACTATGCCTAGCTGGATTAGATCTGTATCTTTTTGAACTTGACAAAAATTTCTAAATAGTGGTCCTCTAGATTGAAATCAGTCCTTAGATGTGTTTTGTTTGACCTTCATGATTTTTTTAAAAAATCTGAGTCCATGGTGGGTGTGGTGGCTCACACTTGTAATCCTAGTACTTGGGAGGCTGAGACAGGAGGATGGCAGGTGTGTGGCCAACCTCAGCAACTGAGGCCCTCTGCAACTTAGTGAGACCCTCTTTCAAAATAAAAAGTAAAATAGGGCTGGGAGTGTAGCTCAGAGGTAGAATGTCCCTAGGTTTAACCCCTATAATCAAAATAAATAAATAAGTAAATAAATAAGTAAATTTGAGCCCATGCTGGGCATGGTGGAACATGCCTATAATCCAGTAAGTAAGAAGTTGAGACAGGAGGATCACAGGTTTGAGGCCTGTCTCAGCAATTTAGCCAGACTCTGTTTCAGAACAAAATAAGGCCAGGGGTGTGGCTCACAGGTAGAATGCTCCTAGGTTCAATCCCCACTACAAAAATAAAAAGAAGCCGGGCGTGGAGGTGCACGCTTGTAATTCCCATGAGGATCGCGCAGGTTCGAAGCCAGCCTAGCTGGCTTAATAGAGCCTGTTTCCAAATAAAATATAAAATAGGTCTGGGAGGTAGAAGGGTTCCATCCTCAGTATCTCTCTCACACACACACACACACACACACACACACAAAAAAAAAAAAAAAAAAAAAAAAAAAAAAACTGGAGGCAGCTTGCAGCTTATAATATTGGGAATTTCCCATAAAGGGTTCAATTTTCTGATATCTATTTAAAATGTAGCAACCATTGGAGAGCCCTTCGTGTGTGTGTGTGTGTGTATGTGTGTGTGTGTGTGTGTGTGTGTGTGTGTGTGTGTGTGTTTACTGGCAATTGAACCCAGGGGCCTTCTACCTCTGAGCTATACTCCTACTCCCAGCCCTATTTATTTATTTTTTTATTTTTTTGTGGTACTGAGGATGGTACCCAGGAGCTTTCTACCTCCAGGCTACATTCCCAGACCTATTATATATATATATTTGTTGTTGGTGGTGGTGTTTGTTTGTTTGTTTGTTGGTGGTACTGGGGTTCCTGGAAGCCCTTCTACCTCCGGGCTACACTCCCAGACCTATTTTTACATTTTTTATTTGGAAACAGGGTCTCCTAAGCCAGCACGTGCAGCTGGCTTCGAACCTGCGCGGTCCTCCTGTCTCTGCCTCCCAAGCACGGGGATTACAAGAGTGTGCCACCACTCCCGGCTAAGACCTATTTTATATCTTATTTGGAAACAGAGTCTCATTAAATTACTGATAGCCTCACTAAGCTGCTGAGGCTGGCTTCGAGCCTGTGTGATCCTCCTGTCTCAGCCTCCCAAGTACTGGGATTACAAGTGTGAGCCATCACACCCAGTTTGTTTTAATTCTTTTTATTTTGAAACAGGATCTCACCAAGTTGTTGAGGGTCTCACTAAGTTGCTGGCGTTATACTCAAACTTACTACCCTCTTTTCTCAATAAGTACTGATATTACAGGCATGCACCACCATGCCCTGACTCTTCATGGTTTTAATTAAATGTTTTTTTTTTTTTTTTAAGGCAGTGCATTTCTGGGACGTAAACTTCAAAAGGTACAGAAGGAATGTGATAATGGTGAGTTCCACCCCCACTGTATCCTCAGCCTTTCAGGTCCCCTTTCCAGAAACCGCCATGGGGCAAACGTTCAAAGATGTTTTATCCTAATCCAAGTCGAGGTCTCTGTATTATAGCACACTCTGCCGTGTCCCTGCACCTGCTTCATTCCCTTCAAGATCCCTGAGAGACACTCCTCTGCCCACGGTACTTGCTACAGCTCGTCTTTCCATAGGACAGTGGTTGTCCAGTTACCCAGCTGCCACCATGCCTTATGGCCTCACGCCTGTCCTGCTTCATTCTCCATTCTTGCCTGGCCCTGTGGCCTCTGCGCAGGATAGTGCCTTGGAGCCCACACCGCCACTCCGATGCCTGCAGTTCCTAAGACTTCCAGCAGAGGGAGACGCCACCTGCTCCCAAGACCACCAGGGGTCTTCCCAGGGACTTTCAAGCTAACTGGTGAGCTGGGAGGAGATACTATCTGACCAGGCACAAATACCCCTTAACTGGACCACCCTCTCCGTGCTCTGTTCTATCTCCCTCTTGGCCCCCAACTCTGAAGGCCACCCTGAGTGCTCCTCCCCTCCCTATGGGGGTGGCAGGAGGCCTCCCCTAGTTCTGAGATTGAGCAATCGCTCCAGGAAGCACATTGCTAGCTCCCCGGCCTCCCACCCTGACAAGAAGTGGGGTCCTTCTCCCTGCCCCCACTTCCCTGAGCCTGGCCCTAAGCTCCCTTTTGCTGGCCTGCCGTCCATACTCCCCACAGCACCCTCTCCCTGGCCTGGTGCCTGCAGGCCTCCCCACCCCCGCGGTGGTGTTGGGGGTCGCCTGGAGTCCAGCTGGTGGCCAGTGCAGAGCCACCCCTTTCCTGGCCCTGCCCCTCCCTGTGACCCCAATCCTCGGCCAGCCGCTCAATGGCCCCTTGTTCTCCATCCAGCCCCCAGACAAAAGTCCCTCTGTCTAAGAGGGCGGAATTGGGGGGAGGGGTACCCCCAACGGGGACCATGTGGGGGCCTGTACAGACCCCAGCCGGAAGGAATGCTGCCAGGAGGGGACAGAAGAGGGAGGGGAGGGGTGGGGCCTTGTGCAGTGAGGGGTGGGGGAACTTACCTCGATGGGAGGCAGCCCCCACTTGGGTGCCCACTCTGTCCACCCAGCCAACTGGTTTCCACCACCTTGGGAAGCACATAGACTAGGGAACACAGCCTGGTGCTGCGGAGCTGGTACACAGTCCCCCCAGGACAGCTGGGGAACAGTAGCTTGGTCTGAGGACCCAGAGGGTCCCCCATCCCCCTACCCCAACCCAACCAGGCTCTCCAGCAGCGCTCCCTGTACCCAGTGTCTCCTCCAAGTATTGACCTTGGTCATATCAGCATCTTCTACAACCCTTAAACTGTGTCAACAGAGAGAGTGCCCTGAAGGGGACTTTCAGTCCCTCTCAGTGGCCAGCAATCCCTCCCCCAAGCAAAACACACAACCGGAGACCCAGCACTTAGGTAGTCATACCCACACGTGACCTTCCTCTCGTGGTGGTGCACACCTGCAATCCCAGTGACTTGGGAGGTTGACACAAGAGGACCGCAGGTTTGCAGCCAGCCTCCGCAGCTTAGCAAATCCCTCCGCAATTTAGCAAGACTCTGTTTCAAAAATAAAAAGTAAAATAAAGCCGGGCGTGGTGACGCACACTTGTAATCCCAGCATTCGGGAGACTGAGACCGGAGGGTCGTGGTTCACAGACAGCCTCAGCTTCTTAGTGAGGCCCTCTGCAACTCAGTGAGATCCAGTTTCAAAATAAAGAATAAAAAATAGGGTAGCGGGTGTGCAAATGCCCCTGGGTTCCATCCCCAAACCCGAAAAAAATAAAATAAAATAGGACTGGGGGTATAGCTCAGAGGTAGAACACTCCAGTATGCCCTCCCACAAAAACCCCTGAACCTTCCCCCTTTGAAGTTTCTTTCAGGGTTTGGGAGAATGAAAAAAGCCTTTACCCATCCGGCTTTCTTCCCCTTACCTGAGGCTGTTGTGACCCCAGAAAGCTCCCGGCAGGCCTGGCCGCTGTGGCTGGGAGGGGGTGGAGCTGTCTCTTTAAGAGCAGGAATGGGGTGGGGAGGCGCTGAGCCCTAGGGAGACCGGCTAGCTCTCTACCTGCCCAGGTTTGCTTAGGGTGTGGCAGCTGCGGATAAAGGCAAGGCTCGGATTGCTCCGGCTTGGTAGCCCGCTTTCTCCCGGAGCCTCCTCTGAGCTGAAGAGCGGCACAGGTGAGCAGCCAGGGTCCCTCCCGCTAAGCCCCCAGGCTCTGCCCCCAAACTCTCTCTGTCTCTCTCCACTGCCGCTGCCACAAAGCCATGCCTTTAAAGACCCTAGAATCTTTCACTTCCAGGTCCTTTTCTGAGGGCCACAGATAGGAGGAAGTCCCCTCCCTCCGCCTCCCGTCCCTTGGTGCTACCGACCCTCCCTCAGCATTCTCCTCTCTGGGAAGGGGCCAGGGCAAGGCCTACTAGTGGGGCAGGGTATGTGGAAAAGCTGGTAGTGTCTGCGTAGATTGGGGGTGTCTAAGGGGACCAGAGGTATCTGGGTAAGGGGTGCCTGGGTGGATAGGGACCTCTAAGTAGATGGGGGTATCTTGGTGCATGGCGTGTGTCTGGCGGACAATAGGTGACTGCGTAGACATAGGGCCTCTACATGGGAGGCATGTAGGCTCTGAAACTCCTCAGGAAAGGGGGGTGTTGTTGCTGGGAGAAGCTGTAAAATGGAAGCGGATTAGGAGATGTTGGGACATGGAGGAGGAGGGGTCCTTCGCCACCATCTTGGAGGAGCAGAGGAATAGCAGAGGACGGAGGACAGACACAGCCTTCAGGCAGGCACTGGGGCCTCTGTGGTGGGGAAGGGGCAGAGTGGCGTGGACGGAGAGCATCCAGCTGGGGCCACTTCCTCCCCACACCTGTCCCCACCTGTGGCCAAGTGGGAAGCAAGCAAGGGCCTGAACTGGGTGGTGAGAGCAGACGACTGGCTTCCGCCTTCGCAAGTGCCTGGGCTGGGAATCCTGGGCAGAGCCCTGGAGGTGCTGACTCTGTTGCCCCCAGTGGCCTCCGCTGGTCTGCTGGTTCTCAGCTGCTGGGTGGCTCCCTGGGAATGGGGTAGCTGGCCTCATGGGCTGGGGGTCGGAGCAGCCCATGGAAAGAGGCCTAAGCAGTGAGACGCTGCAGTCACCAGTGATCTGACTGAACAAGTGTCTGGTGCTGAGAGGAACACCCGCGTGAGCTGGGCACCCAGCAATCTTCAGCTGTTATTGCTAGTATTTGTGTCATTGTGAGGTGAAAGAGCCTCAAGAAGGGGCTTTAGATGACAGGCAATGAGTGTACTCTCAGGGCAGCACTCCTGATCGCCATGATGTCCTGCCCACCACCAGCTCCAGCTCTCTCCAGAGCTTTGTGGGGTCTAGATGCCTGAGTGATTCTCTAAAGTTACAGTCTCGTCTCTCTCTCTCTCTCTCTCTCTCTCTCTCTCTCTCTCTCTCTCTCTCTCTCTCTCTCTCTCTCTCGTACTAGGGATTAAACCCAGGCATGCAAGCTACACTCTCAGCCCAATTTTATTTCTTATTTGGAAACAGAATCTCACTAGGTTGCTGAGAGCCTCATTGAGTTGCCGAGGCTGGCTTTGAACTCACTATCTCAGACTCCCAAGTACTGGGATTGCAAGTGGGTGCCACCACACTTAGTTTACAGCTGCTCTTTCTGCAAGAAATGGATGTTCTAGCTAAAATTATGGGTCTCAACCTGGGATTAGCAGAAAGCTGAGAGGATTCCCTGGCCAGGGGTGGTTCGGGGAGATGGAGGAGTCTGAGGGCATGAAGTTGAAGTGGGACACTGCGTCGCTGCGTCGTCAGTGGCTGAACTCGGCAGAGTCTCCTCCCTGCGCATGGCTGGCCTCAGGGCTTCTGGGGATGGAAGGAATGAAACAGTGAGCTCACTAGGCCGTGAGCAGCACAGGGGGATGGGTGAGTGTTAGCAATCAAGACTATGACTACGTGACAGGGATCCTCTGTGATCCCAACACTCAAGAAGCCGAGACAGGAGGATGGCAGGTTTGAGGCCAGCTTCAGCCACTTAGTGAGAACCTCGGCAACTTAGTAAGACCATGTTTCAAAGTAAAAAATAAAATAGGGCTCCGTGTGGTGACACAGTAATCCCAGCACTTGGGAGGCTGAGACAAGAGGATCACAGGTTCAAGAAGAGCTTCAGCAATGTAGCAAGTCTCTCAGCAACCTACAGAGACCCTGTTTCCAAATCTAAAGTAAGCCTGGCATGGTGGCGCACGCTTGTAATCCCATTTGGGAGGCTGAGACAGGAGGATTGCAGTTCACACCCAGCCTCGGCTACTTACTGAGGCCCTTTGCAACTCACTAATACCTTGTCTCAAAATAAAGAATAAAAAAATAGGTCTCAGGGTATAGCTCAGAGGTAGAATGTCCCTGGGTTCCATCCAGGTACAGAAAAAAACAATCTAAAATAAAAAGGACTAGGGGAGCTATGGAGATCAGTGTAGAGATTCCTCAGAAAACTGGGAACCGATTCACTCCATGATCCAGTTATACCACTCCTGGGTATCTTTCCAAAGGGACTGAAATGAAAGAACTACAGAAACATATGCATACCCATGCTCCTGGCAGCACAATTCACAATAGCCAAACTATGGAACCAACTTAAATATCTATCAGCAGATGAATGATGGATTATGGGAAATACACACAATGGAATTCTACTCAGCAATAAAGAAGAACAAAATTATGTCATTTGCATAGGGAACATTATGTTCAGTGAGGTTAGCCAGTCCCAGAACGTGAAGGGTCCCATGTTTTCTTTAATATGTGGCAGCACCAGAGGGGCTCCAGATAATGAAGGAGAAACCTCAGTGGGGCCAGGGAGGTGGTCTAGGGGAAGAGTGAGGATCAATGAAGGAATTACTAGCATTGGCTTTGTGTACATATGTGAAAATACCAATGTCGATTTCAGTACCCTGTATGGGACGAAGGAGATGGGGAGGGAGTGGGGGGCACTAAGTCCTGTGTGCACGTGTGCAGTTGTAACATGATTCACATTATGATGTGAGACTATAATGCACCAATATATATATACAGGATATATATACTGTATATATAGTGTGTTATATATACACAGTAATATATATATATGTAGTATGTAGTATATATGTATGTATGGCTGGCTGGCTGGCTGGCTGGCTGGCTAGGGGATGTAGTTCAGAGGTAGAATACCCCTGAGTTCAACCCCCAAAATAAAAAACAAAAGCAAACAAGAAAAATTCCCAAAAAATCTGTGAGTGTAGGCAGCAGTTGGGCAGGGGTCCTCAGCAGCCCCTGGGGCAGGAGGATAGACACCAGGACAGCAAAGGAGGGAAGGTGTCATCTCCATGCTGGGCAGGTCTACCTGGAGAAAGAGAGAGTGTGGGCTGCCAGGAGCTTGTCAAGGCCTGGGCAGCGCGGGGGCTGGGTGGGAAGCTGCAGAGGCTGGGGTTCAGAGGCAGAGCTGAGCTGGGCCGAGGATGGGGTGAGACAGAGGACTGGGGTCGGGGAGGATCGTGAGTGGGGCTGAGGGCCAGGGTAGGGTGAGACAGAAGGTGAAGCTGGAGCTGCTACCAGGTCCACCTTGTCCTCCCATGACCCCCAACCCTGTAGCCTGGCATCGTTTCTCCCTACATCCTGCCCCGCTGCCCACGGGCCAGCTCAGCCCCCAGCCTTCGGTCTGTGAAGTCTGGGCAGAGCCGGGCAGGCTCCAGGCTGTCTGTGGGAGACACTCCCTGGAACCCGGGCCTCCTGCCACCTGGCTGCCAACACCCTGTTTCCCAAAACACCCCGAGGCCCCCGCCGTCCTCAGAACAGCCACGGGGGAGACTGGCTTGGTTTAAATCCAGCCTCCCAGCCTAGTCACCTTGGGCCCTAACCTTCACTTCTCAGAGCCTCAGTTTCCCCTTTTATAAGATGGGGACCACAGCAGGCAATGCCTCCCCCAGTCACTGGCTGAAAGCCTAAAGTCCCTGTGGGAAGCCCTGACAGTTGCCCCTCCTTGGCTCTGGACTCCCTCCCATCATTCCCTGGCTAGGCTCAGTGCCAGCATTCCTGCATGGCTCCTGGGTGGAGAACAGGGTGTGGGGCCAGCGTTTTAGGACCCCACATCCTGGTGGTCCTGCTCATGCTGTATCTGCCCGGGACCCCTCTAGGCCAGCGCTGACATGGAGGAGGTGGCCCTGAGCACGCTCGTCTTCCTGGCCGGTGAGTGTCGGGCCCTGAGCTGCCTCTTCCTCTGGCCCCCCAAGCCTCATGGGTTTCTGTCTCCCCTGGGGAGGTGGTGATTATTAAGGACGGCATCTCCTTGAAGGCAAAAGTGTCACACTCATGACTTCAAGGGACACACAAGGACGAGGCTTCTTACAGCAGCCCAAAGGTCACTGTCTTGTAAATCTTCTGCGGATCAAGAAGAAAGCTTCCCGGAGCTGCTGAGTCTTTAGCGCCTCCCTGACATTTTACTCTAAGAAGCAACTCGGGCCCAGGAGAGATGTAGCAAATGACTAGGACACATTGTGCCTTGGTTTCCCTACCTCAAAAACAAGGGGAAATAATAGCACCCCCTCACAGTCACTGTGAGGATTAAATAACTTTTTTTTGTTTGTTTGTTTTGGTGGTACTAGAGGTGGAACCCAGAGGCTTTCTACCTCTGGGCTATACTCCCAGACCCATTTTATATTTTATTTGGAAACAGGGTCTCAATAAGTTGCTGAGAGCCTCACTAAGTAGCTGAGGCTGGCTTCGAACCTGCACAATCCTCCTATCTCAGCCTCCCAAGCGTAGGGATTACAAGCGTGCGCCACCACGCCCGGCTATAACTTAATATTTGAAAAGCACTCAAAGCCGGGTGTGCTGACACACATCTGTAATCCCTATACTTGGGAGGCTGAGACAGGAAGATCACAGGTTCAAGGACAGCCTCGGCAACTTAGCAAGGACCCCAGCAACCTAGTGAAACCCTATTTCAAAATAAAAATAAAATAGGGCTTGGGTGTATCTCAAAGATGGAATGTTCCTGGGTTTGATACCCAGTACAAAAAAACAAAGAAAAGAAAAGAAGAGAAAAGAAAAAAAAAATAGAGAGAGGGAGGGAGAGAGAGATAAGAAAGACAGAAAAAAGAAGCCTTATAATGAGGGCACAATGTGTACCCTTTAAATACAATTAAAAATCATTAATCTCCCTTCCACAGAGTTTAGGCCCGGAGTTAAGGCAACAGACTGCTTTTAACCAGAATTTAATCCTAGCTTCTTTTCCTCTGTTGCATTGAGCAAAGTTGGCATTCCCTTCAGGGTGCAGATATAAAGTTACATTTTTATATAATAGTGCATCCGAATGGATAATAGTGAGTCACTTCGCAGGGGGCAGTGAGCAAACACCAGGACAGGTAGGGCGTGGATGTGGTTCTGAGCATGGCTGGCCTGGGGAAAACCAACCCTGGGAGCTGAAGCCATCTGTCTTCTCGAGGAGAAAAGTCCCAGGCTCTGCAGGAGGCATGGATTAGCCACGTGTCTGGCAACATGGGACCAGACGGTGGCCAAAAACCACCCAGAGTAGAACCTATTTCAGGTGACTCAGTTGCTCGTTGGAGTGGGCGAGTCCACATCTATAACGGGCTGGACTGAGACAGCTATATTGGGCAAAACCCCTGTGCTCCAGAGACCCTCTGCTGAGGACTAAGGTCTGAGGCCAGCACTGCCATCTCCCCTCCTTCCTGCTTGTCCCTGCCAGGTCTGCCTGCTCTGACTGCCAACGACCCAGAAGGTGAGTCAGGACCCACTGCCCCGCCCACCCCCGCCTGCTGCACCTGCAAACCCTCCCAGTCCCTGGGGTCCCCATCCCGCCTTGTCTTAGTTCATGGTCTTTTTTCTTTCCTTGCAGATAAAAACAGCCCTTTCTACTATGGTGAGAACTTGTGCCTGCCCCCAACCCCATGTACTCTTTTGTGCCAAAGGGTCCTCCACAGGGCTGGCAGAGGGTCTGATGTGGCTGGCCCCAGGGTCAGGATAGGAAGGGGTGAGGAGTGGGCACTGGACCATAAGCAAGGTGGGCTACTCTTCCCCCTGGCAACCTTGCTTTGGGGAAGAGTCTAGTCCAGCAAGGTAGGTGGACATGCTCAGGAAGGAGGGAGAGACCACCAGAAGCCATTAGGTTCAAATCTACTTGCTGAAGGCATTGTGAAAGACTTCCTGGAGGAGGTGAGCAACTCTACCAACATCCTGGTCCAGGTGTCCTGATCTGCTCCCGTCCTGCCCTCTGTCGGCTCCCTCCGCCTCCCCTCACCCCGCTGCAGCCACCCAGCTCCAGCAGGCCTTCACATGTAGCAGAAAACGCAGGCCTCAGGACTCTTGCTCCTGCTCATCCTTCTGCCTGGATCACGGTCTTCTATATATTCATCTGGCTCCCTCCTCCACGTTCTGCAGATGGCTGCTCAATTTCCTGAACACTCTGAAAGAGCTGCCCTGACTTTCTATTCCCTGCCCTGTTTCCCTTCAGATCACTATCTCCACCCGAGCCAACATGAAATGTCTTGTTTGCTTGTACACTAAGCATCAGCCCGGCTTGGGGTTTGATCTGTTCTCTATCCCCAGAGCCCTGCACATCATAGGTGCCCAATACATATTTGTCAAGTGGATGGGGAAGATGGGTGGAGGGGACCTGGGCTGGTCTTGAAGATCCTTCTGCTTTTCTCCCAGATTGGTACAGCCTCAGGGTTGGCGGGCTCATCTGTGCTGGAGTTCTATGTGCTGTGGGAATCATTGTCCTGATGAGTGAGTCTCTGGGAGGTGGCAGGAGGTAGGGGTCAAGCCCATGGGTCCCCTCCCCTGATGACTCATCTCTCTCCAACAGGTGGAAAATGCAAATGCAAATTCGGCAAGAAGCCCAGGTGAGAGGGGCCTTGGCATGCCTGCTTCATGCAGAACATTTTTCAGGCTGAAAGGGCCGAATCCTGCAGAAAGAGGATGGGCCTCCAGTTTCTGCCACCTGGATTTTCCAGGTCTACTTTTTGCAGCTAATATCCCCCAAAGGTTCCAAATCCTGAATGCTTTCCTCAGCCCTGTACAAACCCACAGTGGAAAACTAGCCAGGAAGCCATGTCAGGCAGGAGAATCCTCTCCCTGAGGGAGGACCAGCGGGGGTGGGTGTGGACCTCAACAATTCTCTTTCCCTAGTCACCGGCCAGGGGATGCCCCACCGCTCATCACTCCAGGTAAGACAGGGTCAGCAGGGACTGAAAGAAGTACAGGTGAGGGATCTCGCTCCATCCTCACAAGATGACCTGTCACCTCCCAGGCTCCGCCTACAACTGCTGAGGATGGACCAGCTGGCAAGCGCAGGAGGCCCCTTGTCTGCACCTGAGTCCTGACACCCCCCCCCCTCACCTGGCCTTGCCAGGGCCTCATCCTGAAGCTCCTGGGAGGAGCCTTTTTGTTTAATGTTTATTCCAAAATAATCTTTTCCTGGCCTGACAGCCTGCATTTTGTGTGTGTGTGTGTGTGTGTGTGTGTGTGTGTGTGTGTATGTGTGTGCACATGTGCGTGTGTTGGGGGGGCAGGTCCAAGAGGAGGTGGGCATGCGCTGGGACTGGCATGAAGCCAGGAAAAGCCAGCAGGCCTGCTCTCTCCCGCCCTGCTGGAAGGGATCAGGCCTGCTCTCTGCCTCTGCAGCCACAGGGGTCTCATGTGTAGTTTAAGATGTCCACATGGCAAATGGGGGACCCTCTGCGAGGGAAAGGGAACCCTAAGCAGGTGGAATGCTGGGGAGCTCAGATAAACACCGGGGCCCTGCCAGGAAAGCAAGGGTATAGGACCATCCCACCACAGTGGGCAAACTCAGTTAACTATTCAAATAGTAAGACTGCAAGGCCCCTCAATTACCCCGAGGCCCCATCTTATTATAACACCTTTCCAGACATCGAGATGTCCCCATGAGAACTTTAAGCAAGTCCCTATGACTCCCCTAATAATATATAATGACCAGATGGCCTTAGAATCTCCACTGAGCCTTAAATTCCCTCAAAATACCCAATACTCAATTAGGCATCCCAAATGTTCCCGTTAGCCACCCCATAAAAATCCCTAGGATGCCGGGCATGGTGGTGCACATCTGTAATCCCAGTACTTGGGAGGCTAAAACAGGAGGATTGCAGGTTAATGGCCAGCCTCAGCTACTTAGCAAGGCCCTCTGCAACTTAATGAGACCCCTTTTCAAAATAAAGAATAAAAAATAGAACTGAGGGTGGAGGTTGGAGGTAGACTGCCCCTAGGTTTAATCCTCAGTGCTACAAAAAAAAAAAAAAAAAGCCTAAGACTCGTTAAAACACCCCAAAATATCTCCTAAAATGCCCTGAGACATAACCTCAAAAAGAAAACCCACACCGGGTGTGGTGGCGCACGCTTGTAATCCCCGCGCTTGGGAGGCAGAGACAGGAGGATCGTGCAGGTTCAAAGCCAGCCGCGCGCGCTTGGCTTAGGAGACCCTGTTTCCAAATAAAAATGTAAAAATAGGTCTGGGAGTGTAGCCCGGAGGTGGAAGGGCTTCCAGGAACCCCAATACCACCAAAAAAAAAAAAAAGACCCACTATAAACTGGTACATGTTCCCTAATCACGCCTTTCTATTCCGTGAACATCGTATAAACTCCTTGCCCATAATTATCAGCCCACACGCCTTAGGCATCCTGCCGTGGCTCACCAGGAGCTGCCAAAATGCCTTTCTGGTACCTCCTCCTGTCCCTGACAGAGTTCCAGCGACACCCCAAAAACCTCACGCCATTCACAAGACCCCTCTCCCAGTGATCCCACAACGGGCAGGCGGTGCACAGCGCATTTATTGAACTCACACTTTCTAGCCTTTTGCCTGTTTCCCTTCAGGAAGGAGTACCTGGGGCTTCCCAGGTCACCTCTCAGTTCCCACTCTTTCCTCCCTCCCCGGCAGCCCCGTCCCCCAACCCCTACTCTGCTCAGGTAGAAGAGGGATGAAACTCTGAGCGTCTGCCTCTGGCGGCACATACCACGTGCACAGGCAGCAGAGGGGACCCGGAGACCAGGCAGGGAAAACTGCCCAGCAACTGTGACGTCACGGAGCGCGCACGCCTCCGCGAAGCGATTGGTCGGATTGCGCTTGGAGGGGAAGGGAATGCTCTTTCTTCGGTGCTTTCGCCAGGAGCTGATGGGTGGAAGTCCAGTGAGGGTAGAGCTTCCAGACCTTGTGGAGCTTTGCATAGATTTCAATATTCTGGCTCCACGCAGTGCCCCAGTCAGAGCTCCCAGGTTGCCTTCAGGGGAAGTATCTGCCCCCAGCCAGGAAGCTTCAGACTGGAAGGCAGCTCAGAAGGTCCAGCCGGCACAGACCCTCCAAGAGCTGGGCTAAGGCCAGGACCTGTGGCTGAGGCTCTTGGCCTGTGGTCAGTATTGCACAGGACGGGCCAGTAACTCGGGTGGGACCAGGAAGCCGGCCAAGAGGGCATCCAGCCCCTGAAGGTCTGCACACCAGGCCTCCCGCTATGTCCAGAGCCCCGTCGGGCTCAGGCACTGAGGTCTAACTCACGATGCTGGTAGATCTGTGTAGGGCCCTTGAAGCAGGCTGCAAATAGGAAGCGTCTGCCGGCTAAAGTGATGTGGGCGAAGGCACGAGGGGCCACCAAGGCTGGAGGCCCCAGCTCCTGCACTGGCTCCAGGAGCCCCTTGTCACGCTCCAGGCGAAAAACCTGACTGAAGGCAAAGTCGCTGCCCAGGATGGCTAGCTGGTCCCTGGCGACAAGCAGCGGCTGGAAGACTTGGGCGCCACGCGACGGAAGCTGCTGGAGCAGGCGAAACATGGAACCGTCCCAGCGCATGACCTGCAGGCGTGGAGGCTGGTTAGGGCCTGTCCTCTTGGGGCCAGGCCTGCCTTGCTTCCTCCAGGCTCTGGAGGACTTGGAACAGGTTGGAAACGGGCCAACGGGCCGGAGGCCCTTAAATTCCCACAGCTTTCTTAACTTCATAAACGTTACCCCCAGTAGCCCCAGCCACTCAGTTGTTCCTGACCCTTCTCTTCCCTCACACCTTCCAGCGATGGGTCAGCAATGGACTCCATCAGTTTAACCTACGATAGTTAATTCTATCCTCTGGCTGCACCCCAGTCTAGCCTCCATCCTTCTCCGGCCTCCAACTTGCTCCCGGGTTCCTCCCTGTCTCTAGTCTGTTTCTTACTGGGGCCCTGTGAATTCCTAAGTTGGAATAGGGCTTGATTCAAGATCTCCCCTGGCTGCTCCTCTACGCTGGAAGGGTCAGCAGGGCTACCAACAGCATCAACCTTGGCGTGCAGTCTAGGGTGGGAGAGCATGGCTGCAGCAAAAGGGTTCCAGACTATGTAAGAGGGTAGAGCCAGAGGGTTTTGGAGGGTAGAACTAGAATCTTGGGGAGTGGTTTAGAGTCATCCAACCTCGAGGGGGTCTTGGAGGTGAGTGTTAGAGTGGGGCCAGATCAAAGTTTAGGGGCCAGATCTGAGTTTAGGGGCTGGTGTGTCCTGCAGGGTCAGTGTCAAGCCATCTGACACACTGGGTAGAAAGCCAGCCTTCTGTGGAGGCCCACTGCCCACCCCACCCGATTGGGTCCCGCCTCACCATGGAGTCCCCGATGTATCGTGTCAGGCACAGGAACACATCCCCGCCCGCCTGGAAGTGGCGTGTGGCATAGACGTCCTCAGCCTCGGGGATGTCTGTGCGCCTCTCGAAGCGACCACCGACCCAGTGGAAGAGCACGGGCCGCTGCGAGGCCGAGGCCAGCAGCAGATGGGGTCGGCCGTCCAGCTCCAGGGCCTCGACATCTGTGTCCCGGTGCCAGGCATGCAGGCTCTGGCGTGGGTAGAAGCCAGGCCCGTCACGGCACAGCAGGGTGGTGCTGCCAGCCTTGGAGGCATCAGCCACCACGAAGCAAGGCTGACTGTCCAGCCACAGGAGCTCAGCATCATTGGGCCGCAGAAGCCGCCCGGGGGCCAGGGCCTGCATTGGGGCCAGGCGCAGGTCGGGGCTGGGCCTTGCCCACAGCTGCGAGCCTCCCCACAGGCGGGCAGCCAGCACGAAGAGGCGCGGGCCCAGCACCAGCGGCTTGCAGGACACCACGGAGGGCGCTGTTGGGGGGGGGAGGCAGTCAGCCTGGGCAGGTGGCTGGGCAGGTGGGGGGGGGGCACAGGAGAGAGCTCACCTGACAGCTCCTCCTCCGTGCGGAAGCGCTGCAGGCCATAGTCCCACGCGAGGATCAGGCAGCGGCCAGCAAAGGGCTGAGCCAGGACGACATGGGGCTCCCCCTGGTAAGAGAAGGGCTCCACGGCCAGCGCCGACTCCCCCACCATCTGGAACCAGGACAGCTCTGGGCGGGCAGGAGAGAGTCAGGCCGGCCCCCCTTTAGTCCTTCACTTAACTTCACAACCTTCCCGCGAGGTGCATGTTGTTATCATTTCTACTTTACAGATGAGGAAACGGAGGCTGAGTGGCCCAGACAGACAGCTGTCCAACACATCCATCTTTCTCTCTCTCTTTTTCCTCCCTGTTCTGAGGATTGAACCCAGGGGCACGCTACATCGGAGTGATACCCACAGCCCTTTATATACATTTATTTTGCTGAGGGTCTTTAAGTTGCTAAGGCTGACCTGCAACCTGCAATCCTGTCTCAGCCTCCCAAGTACTGGGATTACAGGTGTGCACCACTGTGCTCGGCTAAGTCTATCCTTTTCATCTTCTGTGAAAAAGGACTGGCGCTGGCCTCCAGGCTGCCCAGCTGGCAGCCACATTGTCCTGGCACCCCACAGGCACCTCCCTCCCTGGAAGTTAGGTGTGGTCGTGTCAAGACCAGATTCCTAACAATCAAGCTGGAAACAGCTTGTCTTGGCCTTGACCTCTCCCTCCCTCTTCTCACAAGCTGCCTCACAACCGGGCTTCTGGAAAACAGGACAGCGCCCAGGAGCTGCCCACCCACCTGCACTCGCTCAGCCCTGTCTTCTTTAATTCATGGCATTCTGAGCCTCTTCAGTACAATGGTTTATCTTCTATGGCAACTAACGTAGCAGAACTGCCCAGGTTGTCACTGGGGGAGACAGGCTGTGACTCCAACTTATAAAACCTCACCCTACGCCAGGCCCTGCTCCTAAGTGCCAGAGTTGAAGCAATGATGCCACCCAACGGGGGGCCTTCTAAAAATGCCCTTCGAATCATGTCACCCCTGCTCAGAACCCTCCACAGCTCCCCTTGGCCCCCAGAATAAAGTCGACTTCCTGCAGCTTTCAGAGTCCTGCCTGGTGGTAAGCCCTGGCCATCTCTGACCTCCTGTGTCCCTCCCTTTACCCACCACCCCCAGACACACCTGTCGTGTGTGTGTGTGTGTGTGTGTGTGTGTGTGTGTGTGTGTGTGTGTGACAAAGGATTGAACCCAAGGGCATTCTACCTGCAAGTTACAATTTTGTTTTTGAAACTGGGATTCTCCCAGTTGCTGAGGGGGCTCACTAAGCTGCTAAGGCTGGCCTTGAACCTGCCATTCTCCCGCCTCAGCCTCCCAAGTAGTTGGATGATAGGCATATGCCACCATTCCCGGCTCACGCCTGTCTTCCAATCCTCACTCAGGACGGCTCTCGGCTGCCTCGGACCGTGGCCCATACAGTTTCCTCTCTATGGTATGTCATGGCCTCTCTTTTTTCACTTATCTACCAGATCTAAGGTTCTCTCCTCAGAGAAGCCATCTGACCTCAGCCTGTAAGATAGGAGCTCCCAGTTTACCTTTCTCATCACCTCCTGAATTAAACTACAGCACAGATTTGTGTCAAGTTGTACTTAGTGTCTGTCTTCCCATACGCTTAGGACTGCGAGTCCCACAAGGCCAAGACTCGGGGCTTTTGGTCACCTGAGTGTGCCCATCCCATCGCCAGGCACTGAGTGGACCCTACTGAATAAGTGGATTCAGCGTGACCCTTGGGCTGGGGAGGTAGCTTAGTGGTAAAGCACTTGTCCAACATGTGTGACACTCTGAATTCCATCCCCAGTAAAACACACACACACACACACACACACACACACACACACACACACAGGACCGAGTTATTGAATTCCCTTGTTCTATGAGTCCCACACAAACCAAAAACATGTCTTACACATACATGATATTACTATTGTTACTGTATTAACGGCATCTGCATAAACACCTTCAGGTTTGAACTCAAACGCCTGCTCCTTGAGGAAGCCTGCCTGGCCCCAGCTCAGCCTGCATGGCCTCAGTCCTGGCTCTGGGCTCCCTCTGCTCCCAGGGCTCCTTCCTCTGCCTGTCCTTCCCCACCCCACCCAGCCCTCTGCCTGTACCTCTCCATCCGGGCCCTCACCATTCACTGTTTCTGGGGCAGGCTTGTTTCTCTTTGGACCATGGGTAACTGTGAGGGGAAGACCCAGGACAGTCTTCATCACTGCCCTGTACTCAGAATGGCACTGAAATAAATTTATGGAGAAGCATACCCGAGGTAATGGGGTACAAGCAGTTCATAGCACAGTGCTTGGCACATAGGAGAAAATTTTTCCTTGGTGGGGGCTACTGGGGATTGACCCAGGGTATTCAACTACTGAGATACACTCTCAGCTCTTTTTATTTTTTTTTATTTTGAAACTGGGTCTTGCTAAGTTTCTGAGTGTCTTACTAAGTTGCTGAGATTGGTCTCTCAAACCTGTGATCCTCCTTCCAAGTACTGGAATTATAAGTGTGTGCTGCCATCCATGCCTGGCTTAGGAAGTTTTGTTTTGTTTTGTTTTTGTGGTGCTGGGGATGGAACCCAGGGGCTTTCTACCTCTGGGCTATACTCCCAGACCTATTTTTTAATATTTTATTTAGAAACAGGTTCTCACTAAGTTGCTGAGAGCCTCAATAAGTAGCTGAAGCTGGCTTTGAACCTTACATGATTTTCCTGTCTCAGCCTCCCAAGTACAGGGATTACAAGTGTGCACCACCACACGCAGCTAGGAAGTATTTTTTAAAGTGTTTAAAAACCTTCTCTACTCTCTATGGCTTTCAAAGTCCTGTATTTTAACAATCATGAAAGTGAACATTTATAATAACCGCTGGCCCCGGGCTCTGTGTCAGATACTGTGCAGACGTAGACATATCACTGAATCTTCCCAGCCGTCCTGTGTTGCTGTTTAGTGCTTCTAGATTATAGATGAGATGAGAAAACTGAGGTTCAGGGTGGGGATGCTGTGTGCTCATCCAGGGTCTAACAGCCAGGAAGTGGCAGGGCCTGAGTGGGTCAGCTGATCCCCCTTGATCTCCTGCCTTCTCCTGGGAGCCCCTACATCCCTCCCTTCCCACTGGGAAAGCCCCCACCTATGGCTCTGCACTTGAATGTCTTTGGGTCCAGGTGGCTGAGCTGCACGTTGGCCAGGGCAGCAGGGCCCGCACAGGCCCCGGTCCCCACGCTGGCATTCACAGTTGGCATCCACTGAAGCAACCAAAGGACGCGGCAGTCACACTGGAACGGGTTCCCCCGAAGGTCCCTAGTGGAAGAGGCCAGGAAGGGACTGCTACCCAGTTTCTGCCCTCAGAGGCCATGAAACTCATCCCCTCCCCAAGCAAGACTCCAGGGTAAGACCCCACAGGCAGTGTGAAAAATAGTAAGAATTGCTGCAGCCACCTCCTGTGTGGCCAACCCGACGTGGGCACGGGTGTCCCCCCCCATGGATATTCCCAAGCTCCACCCTCCTAGCACCCCCTTGAGCCTCACACGTGAGTCAGGGTCTCCAGGCCCCGGAACAGGAATCTGGGGAGAGCCTCGAGCTGGTTATTGGCCAGGCTTCTGGTGGAGGGAGAGAAGAAGGAGCCATCAACAGCTGCCAGGAGACCTGTCCCTGGGGGTGGGCGGGTGCCTGTCATGGAGGGGTGGGGGTAGGCGGGTGCCTGTCATGGAGGGGTGGGGGGGCGGGTGCCTGTCATGGAGGGGTGGGGGTGGGCGGGTGCCTGTCATGGAGGGGTGGGGGTGTGCCTGTCCTGGAGGGGTGGGGGGGCGGGTGCCTGTCATGGAGGGGTGGGGGTGGGCGGGTGCCTGTCATGGAGGGGTGGGGGAGACACGCACAGGTGTGTGAGTGAGCGAAGTCCTCTGAGAGCATTCTTAGAGATGGAGCCAATCTTGTTGTCCTCAATGAAGCTGTGGGGGGAAGGCAGGGTGAGGGGCAGGTTCACAGCGCTTGGGGGACCCCCACTTGGTGGAAGCTGTGGCCACTGTTAGGTGCTGCATTCTCCCCCAACGCCTGGAGCAGTCCCAGGGAAACCTCTCCCCACCAAAGGCCTGGCCCCATAGTTACTGCCAGCCTCTCCATGAACACTCTCACTGCCCCCAGCACTGGCTCCAGTGTCACCAGTACCACCACCATCATCTCTTGGGACTGACACCAGTGCCTCCAACCCATGACCCGTGCTCTATATCACCCTGTCCAACGCCAGTACCAATAACTGCCTTATTCCCAGCACCACACCACGCCACCGCCACCGCCATCGCCATCACCAACACCCCCATACACTTCCATCATCAAGCCCCACCTTGACAACACTGAGAAGCATCACCAACTCCACCTTCATGACCAACACCAAAAAGACCTTCCTCGCCATCATCACAGACACCAGCACCAGCACTGCCAACACCTCCACTGTTCACTGAAGAACCCAAGACCGACAACACTGTCAGCCAGGCACACGCCTGGAATCCCAGGCCTTGGAAGGCTGAGGCAGAAGACTCACAGGCTCAAGGCCAACCTCAGCAACTTAGCAGGTCCCTCAGCAACTTAGCAAGATTTTTTTTCAAAATGGAAAATAAAAGTATGCCCTTGGGTTTAATCCCCAACACCAAAATAATTAAATAAACAAAAAAGGGGCTAGGAGTGTAGCCCAGAGGTAGACTACTCCTGTGTTCAATCCCCAGTACAAACACAACAAAGAAAAACACCACTGTCGTTAACACCAACATCCTACCCATAGCCAATACCAACACCAGTACCCATACCATGATTGCCAACCTCCATAGCACTGATTAGCATCACTAACGCCAGCCCTGAAAACTTTACCCTCAATGCCAACAATAGCTCCATCATCACTGGGCCCACCATCTTATCCACACCACTCAAACTGCATCGCCAGAACTAAGGTCACCAGCTCCATCAACAGCAGCAACAGATTCCCACCACCACCTCTGTCATCAGCATCAAAATTACCAACACCAACACCGTCATATGGTCATCGCTGTCACTGTTATCAGCACCAATACCACCACTGTCAGTGTTACCATCATGTCACCATGCGAGCACCACCCCCTGACTCAGAGTCCTTTCCTGTCCATCTAAAGCATCCCTGTCCCTGGCCTCTTTGCATGCGCCTCCCTGGGTCCAGAAGTCAGGTAGGGCCAAAAAGAGTCTGGTTCTCCAGAAACACAGAGAAGTGGGGGAGCAGATCTATGGCCCCAAAGGCCATCCAAGGAGAGGGTCTCTTGTACCTTCCAGAGGGGGCCTTGTCCAGGCACCTCCTTTCCAGGGCAAAAGCCCCTACCGCTCTTACTCTTGCAGCCACAGGGAAGCCCCTCCTCCAGCCCCAGCCCCACCTGCCCCAGCCCTGGCCTCACTCACAGGTACTGCAGGTAGGACAGGCCTGCGAACGCATCATCTTCAATCACAGAGAAGGAGCTGGATGTGAAGAGGCTGATGAGAGGAACAAAAAGATTTTCCCTAGTTGCAGACCCCTCTCTGACAGTTTAACCTTGGGCCCCGCCCTTGGCCTGCTCAGGCCTGGACTCACACGCATGCATGTTGGTATAAGGATGCGCACGTCCACACACATGTATGCATGTGCCCTCTGATGTGTATGACAACCACCCGTGCCCAGGTGAGCATATGTGTGCACACCCACTCCCCAGCCAGGCCCCACTCACAGCAGGTGCAGAGAGGGCATCCGCAGGAAACTGCCGGCCTTCAGCTGGGTGACTCCAGTCCTGACAAGCGAGCTGGAGACGTGGGCAGTGGTGGGTGAGGAGACAACCCCACGGACACACAGCTCCCGAACCAGAGCCCTCTGCTGTCTCTGAGCTCCTGCCTGCCACCCTGGCCCTGGGCATGTTTCCCCTGCATCCCAGGAGGGCTGGCCAGGGTCCCAGCAAGCACCCAGCCCTCCGACTACCCCAGGAGTTCCCCTGCCCCTCAAGAGTCCAAGTCCTGGCAGCCCCCCGGCAGGTACCCCGACATCCTTTGCTGCCCAAGCTCCAGATGGGCCCATTTCTTTAGGGACCCCGCACCCCACCACATCCCCATGTTTTCCCATGCCCACCTTCACCCACACTCACAGTGACAGCAGCGTGGGGGAGAGGCTCTCGGGCAGGTCCGAGGCGCCCTCGCACAGGGCGCTGTCTTTGGAGCAGGAGCAGCGTGGAGGGCACTTGCCCTTTGAGGGTCTCCAGGCCACCCCCACCCCCACCCCAGCCAGCAACAGTGGCAGCAGCAGCAGCCCTGCCCCTCCCATGCCCCTGCCCAGCCAAGGCACCCGCTGCTCTCCTAGCCAGCGTGATCCCGCCACTACATGTCCTCAGCCAGGCGGCCCTCCTTCTTGGCCTCTTCAGCCTGCCCTTCTCCCTGTGCTGTCTGGTGTTCCACGTATCTCTCCCTTCCTTTGTCTCTGTCTTTCTGTCTGTTTCTCTGTGTCAATCCATTTCTCACTCTTTTGTCTGTTTCTCTGTCTGTCAGTCCCTTTGGGTCTTTCTGTTGGTGTGTGCGCGTGTGTCCCTCTGCCTACTGTCTTATTTCTTTTCTCCTTGCCCCTCCTTTCCAGAGCCCTCCTCCCACGCTGCTTCTCCCTGAAGGTTTGGAAAAGGGACGTGCCTGGCCCGGGTGTGCCCGCAAGCGGGGCAGGAAGGAGGAGCGGGTCGGAGGTCATAGGAAGAGCTCTGGGGAAGGGACTGAAAGGCCCTTGGGGAGGGGGCGGGGCCGCCCAGCCTTCTCCCAGCCAGCCCCTTCCCAGATTCCCGGCTCAGCACCGTCCAGCGAGGGTCACCAGGGCGGGGACCCAATGGCTCAGCAGAGAGCTGGGGAGGGGGAAGCCGGCACCCAGGGGCTGGGGGACGTCCTGGCCACTCCCAGCCCGCCCCTTCTTTGGGTTCGGGGAGGGTTTGGTGGGCGCTGTCAACACAGGCTTGGCCAGGCCAGCCCAGGTCCAGCTGCTCCCTCTGGTGGCCACCCTTGGCAAGCCCACTGCCCTCCCCCACAAACCCGAGACCTCCCTCCCCTCCCCTGAAGTTAACCCTTTGAATGCCTCCCACCCATTCCGGCTGGAGACTCAACCCAAGGAAACAAGGTGATGACCCCACCTCCTTCTTCAGATTTACTCTATGGCAAGCTTTGTCCTAAAGCTCATCTATTGACACAGCCATATGGCACCGCAGCCCTCTGCAATTGGCCCCATTTTCATCAGTAGCTCTTCCACCCCGGCAAAGGGTGGCAGAGCTGGACTGGGAGCAATGACTCAAACCCAGGCCGTTAGCTGGCTCTAGGGCCTCTCCATGTTCTTTTGTCTTCTTTCTTTGGAGATCAGAATTCTTGGATATATGGATAATGGGTTGTTTTCATTTGGACTAAGCTTCTAGCAATTTGGATAGCTTTTGTCCATTAAACAAAAATATAGCTGGGTATGGTGGCACACACCTGTAATGCCAGTACTTGGGGGGGGCTGACACAGGAAGGTTGCGGGTTCAAGAGCAGCCTCAGCAGCTTGTTGAGACTCTCAACCAAGCGAGATCCTGTTTTAAAATAAAAAATAGTCAGGCATGGTGCCTCATGGCTGTAATCCTAATACTTAGGAGGCAGAAACAAGAGGATCGCACATCTGAGACCAGCCTCGGCAATTTAGCAAGACTCTCAGCAGCCTAGCAAGATTGTGCTTCAAAACAAAAAATAAAATAGGGCTGGGACATAGCTAAGAGGTAGAATACTTCTGGGTTCAATCCCCAGTACCACAAACAAACAAATAAATATAGGGTGGTGGTGTAGCTCAGACATAGAACACCCCTGGGTTCTCGCAGAATATATATATATATATAATGTCAGACATATACATATCCACATCCACATACATATATATGAATGACACTTGTAACCCAACCCGACAGAGTAGCAGTATTTTTTAAATTTATTTTTATGGTACTGGGGGTTGAACTCCCAAGTACAGGTGAGTACCACCACGCCCAACGATGGACAGCACTCACTGTCTGCCAAACTCACACGAATTGACGTGGTCCTCACTGAAACCCTGTGAGTCAGGTGGTATTACCACCCCCACTACACAGATGGACACACTGAGGCACAGGAGGTTAAGTGGTTAGTTTCATGTCAGTCATCTCTAAACCTGACTACTAGTCCCTACCCCCTCATGGCCTGGCCCTGAGACTAAGGAACACACAGTGTCTCTTGCAACTGGAGACACACCACTGGGACAATGAGAAGACTTGCTGGAGGTCCAGGGCTTCAAAAGCACCCGCCCAGAAACCACACAGGTCTGGGGTCCCTCCCAGTCCCATGTGGCCCCAGGTAAGACATTCAACCTCCTGATCCTCAGTTTCCCCATCTACCAAACAGGGGCATTTGTGGTGCCCACTTCCCAGTTTGGGGAGAGGATTCAGTGAGAAGGAGAGGCAACTCACTTCCTGGGGTTCTGTACAGGTTGGGCACCCAAAGTGGTAGGCAGGCTTGGGGGCGAACCCTGACTCCAGGCCATAGTCCTGTGAGCTGTTTGACCCAGCCCTTCAGCTCTCGGCGTCCTCAGCAAAAGCAGGTCGGATAAGCCTCTCTACTGGGTCTCTGAAAGTGCAGGCAAAGAGCTTAGTGCCAGGGACACAGAGGTGTCCCACAGGCCCGAACCCACACTTGCAACACACCAGCCCAGCAGGGCTCTCACTCCAGATGAGAAGGCTGATGTTGAAAAAAATGATAACTGCTAACTCTTTTTAAAAAATCACTTCCTGTGTGCCAGGCTTTGTCTTACTGTGTTTATATAGAGACTGCTCTAGAATCACCCTAACTTCCCTCCGATGCTCCCTCAAAGAGCCCCACGGGAAGGAAGGGGCTGCGCCACAGCTGGCCAGGTGCCACTTCCTGTTTGCCACCTTGCTTCCCCTGTCCCCCTGCCCAGTGCTACATAAATACCAGGTTGTCATTAACCAGGGACAGCTGGTGACCCTGGGATGCAGGGCCACCAGGGGCAAAGGCTGAGAGGGCTCGGGCCAACAGGAACTAGGAAGCTTGCTGAAGGCCCCCTGGACCTTTGAGGCTAGGTGCGTGCGTGCATTTTGGTGCTACCCCTGTGCCTGGGTATGAGCACGCCCAAATGCTCCTGATGCCTGCACAACTCGGGGTCTGAGCAGGTGTTGGGCTGCTTGAAGGGGCATTTCTGTCCTTAGCCACCAGGGTGACCTTGGGAGAATTAGCTCCACTTGGTGTCCTCTCTAAAATGGGGTTGATGATAAGACAATGTCAGAGCCAGGTGTGGTGGCACAGGGCTCCAATCCCAGTACTTAGGAGGCTGAGACAGGAGGATTTGCAGATTTAAGGGCTGGGAACCTTTGCGAGACTCTCAGCAAATTAATGAGACCTTGTTTCAAAATAAAAAATAAAAGCCAAATGTGGTAGCACATGCTTTTAATCCCAGTATATAGGAGGCTGAGACAGGAAGGTCACAGGTTTGAGGCCAGCCTTAGCAACCTCGTGAGGCCCTGTTTCAAAAACAAAAACAAAAACAAAACAAAAAGAAATCGGGCTGGGGATATAGCTCAGACATAGTATGCCCCTGAGTTCAATCCTTAGTACCACCATAAATAAATAAATTAATTAAGCCGGGCATAGTGGCACACACTTGTAATCCCGGCATTTGGGAGGCTGAGACCGGAGGATCATGGTTCGCGGACAGCCTCAGCTACTTAGTGAGGCCCTCTGCAACTCAGTGAGACCCTGTTTCAAAGTAAAAAAATAAAAAATGGGGCTGGGGGTATATCTCGGAGGTCAAATGCCCCTGGGTTTCATCCCCAAACCCACAAAAATTAATTAATTATTAAGTAAGTAAGTAATAAGAAGACGGGCTGGGGTTATACCTCAGAGGTAGAATCCCCTGGGTTCAATCCCCAGTAACAAAATAACTAAATAAATACAATGTCAGGGTCAGAGACCTCTGAGCCTGGCCAGGGATTACATGTACGAGCTTAGTGCTGGCTCCATTTGATAGCATGGGGAACTGAGGCACTGAGAGGGCTGTCCAAGACCACACAGCCAGGAAGGAACACAGAGCCCAGACCTGACCCCAGGCTCCCCTCTCACCAGCGCCTGTGAGGACACTTGGGAACACTCCCCTGGGTGTCCAAGGAGCCACATGAACGCAAGGAAAGGACAGGCCAGGGTTAGACACTGTGTGTGCGCACAGTGGGCGGGCCTGTCTGCGACCCTGCGGCCAGCTGTGTGCCTGCCCACCAGTGCCTGGGGCATGGACACAAGTGTGGAAGAGTGACTGGGTGTATGAAGTGTCTCTGCACTCTACCTGCTCCTCTGTGCACCCATGGAAACGTGGCACGGACGCAGGTTCACTGGCCTTTAAGTCCGTGGGGTGATGTGGTCGTGCCAGAGGCGGGTCCTGTTTTTCTGCATGAATTCACATGTGCTGTGTGCAGCCGTCTTCCAGAGTGTCTTTACAGAAGTGTGTCTCTATTTTTTATTTGTACAAGTGGATAGATGTTTGGCTACATCTTTGTGTGCCTGTAGAGACAGCAGTGTGAATTTGCACATGGTGTTTTGCATCTTATACACACACACACACACACACACACACACACACACACACACACTAAAATCTCCTGCCTCCGGGAAAATCTCTGTGATACTGTCAGGTACAACACAGAACACTGGGGTCAGGGGTCACTGTCCTCTAAAAGCTGAATGGCCCTAGGCCCCTGCTGGCCAACTGGCAGGGAGAACACAAAATACAGAACTGCGCTCTCTCTCTGGCCCCAGCGCAGAGGTTCTTTGCCAACACTTGGCTGTGTGTGTGTGTGTGTGTGTGTGTGTGTGTGTGTGTGTGTGTGTGCGCGTGCGCGCGCCCTCACTCAAGCCACCCACCGATGTTCCTGGGTCTGCCTTGAGAGAGTTAACCTAGCGGGCCAGAGCGTCTGGGCTGGGGGCCGCCCCCTGGCCCCCCTCCAGCCTGGGCTCCAGTTACAGCTGCTGGTTGGGGAGGGCCAGGGTGGGTGGGGCCAGGGGGAGGCTGTGGGGCGGAGCAAGCAGCTCTGGGCCAGGGGGTTCAAAGTGCTCAGCCCCCAGGGCACCACTGGACATTTGGGGGCCTTCTTTCAGCAGGGGACAGCCTGATTGGGGTGAGCGTTCCCCACCCCTCCCCTGCAGACCTTTCTCCTCCCCAAGCTGGGAGGCCTATTTTAGGGGCGGGAGGGGCCAGCTGGTGGCTTCCCAGGCAGGCTTGACCCAGTAGGGAGGAGAGAGCAGGACACTGGGGTTCTGCAAGTGTGGGAGTGAGGGTAAGCGAGCCCCCTGGCCGGTGTGGGGCTTGGACACTCCTGTGTGTAGGTCTGCTTGCGACACTTAGGGGGCACGGAGGCCTGAAGGGGTATGTGTCGGGCTGTGTCTACACCCCGCGTTCCTCTAACCAGCAGTTTGTAGAGAGGGTGTTGTCTGTCTCCATTCCAGCCCCACCCACCATATGTGAGTGTGTGTGTATGTGTGAGTGTGTGTGAGTGTGTATGAGTGTGTGTGTCTGTGTCCCGGCCCGTCTAACCTCTCTTAGGCCCACTAGCTTGGGCCTCACGTCACTGGCCTGGTGTTGTCCGTTATGAAAGCTGTCACCAAGAGGTGAGCAGAGCGGCTGTTTTCCCCTCTTCTCAAGGATTTCAGGAGAGGAGAAGGGGTGGCCTGGCCTTAGAGGCAGCCCACTGTGATGCGACGGCTGGGCCTCACCCAGACAGGGTTGTGTATGACCCATGAGTGTGTGTGTGTAGGGGGGGGGCTGTTACCATGGTGGCCCGTGTGAGGCAAATTCCTCCTGAGTGAAGTGGGAGATATTTATACCCAGGGTCAGGCAGAGAGCAGGCAGGGAGCGGGTGGGTGGCTGAGGGCGGGAGAGCCGGGACTGCGCGGACACAGCAGACCGGGGTGTGAGGATAAGTGGGACCAAGGCGTGTCCCCGTCTGGCCTGGTGTTCCCTCACCTGTGTAGGGAATCTGGGACCTGCTCTGGGGGGCCGGGGAGCCCCCATGGGCTGTCTTGCTCCTTCCTGTGCTGGCTGTGTTGTTGTGTGACCCCATTATACTTGTCGCATTGATGGCATGTTTTGGTGAAGCAGGGGGTGCCCTGTTTCTCGGGCAACTAAGCCAGACGACTGACACTTGTGTGATTAAGTTCCTGACTGTCTCTGGCTTAACCCCTTGGGCCCAGGCCCCACTATGTGGGAGGGGGCTCAAGGAACACACTTCCTGACCCTTGTCTCTCAGGGCAATGGCGTCTCTCAGCCACATCTTGGTTCTCTGCGTGGGTCTCCTTGCCAGAGCCAATGCAGGTGAGTGAAGGGGAGGCAGCCCATTGCCTGCTCAGCCTGAGGATGGCAGGATTAGGGAAGCCCTGTGGGAGGACCAAGTGGGAGACCCCAACCTAAGTAAACTAGCTGGAGTGCCAGGAAATTGAGGGTCTCCACATGGCATCCAGTCTCAGGCCTCAGGGCAGGCAAAGGTGGATGTGGGTTGAGTCTGGCCCCCTGACTTAAGGATGGGATTGCCAGGCATAGGCAGAGCGGCACAAGCCTATAATCCCAGTATTTGGGAGGTGGAGGCAAGAGGATTGCAGGTTTCGCAGCCAGCCTTGCACTTATTAAGAGCCTCAACAACTTAGCAAGAGCCTGCTTCAAAATAAAAAAGGCTGGGGGTGTTACTCAGAAATAGAAAGTCCTGGGTTCAGACTCCAGTATAGAAGGAAAGAACGAGGAAAATAAAATAAAATATGGGATTACAGACTAACTGTGACACCTCAGGGCGCTGGGGCAGCTAGATGACCCCACCCTAGGGGGACAGTGCAGAGGGGTAGACAAGCCACCAGGGTCCTACAGCCCCCAAACCCTCAGCCCAGGAAGGCAGAGCCCCCAGGGAGTCCTTTGTGCCCCTCCCCGTTCAGGAAAGATTCAACCCCTGATTTCTCTCTTTCCAGAAGCTTCACAGGAACACGACCCATTCACCTATGGTGAGGAGGGGGCGTCTGATTTCGGAATCCGAGGGAGGTCTTGGTTTACCACCCCCCATGCCCTTCTCTGTTGCCGTCTCATGGTTTCTATATCTGTCGTTCTCATTCTTTCTCTGGCTGTCTTGATCTCCCTGGTCTGTCTCTTGACTTGTCTCTTTGAGCCATCTCTGTCTCTCTCCTTTAGATTCAATCTCTCAAGGCCCATCCTCCGATGCCTCCCGCCCCTCCTCCCTGCCCTGCCTCGCTCCTCCTCTCCAGGCCTTCTCTCTCCCTCCTTCCTCCCTGCACCCCCTCTTACATCCGATCCCCCCACAACTGATCTCTTTTCTTTCCCCCCTCACCCCTCACTCGGCCCCTACTGCTTTCAGACTACCAATCCCTGCGGATCGGAGGCCTCATCATCGCGGGGATCCTCTTCGTCCTGGGAATCCTCATCATTCTGAGTGAGTGCCAGCACCTCGCCCCGCCCCGCCCGCCCCGCCCGCCCCGCCGCTAGCCCCGCCCATCTCCTGGCCCCGCCCCCGCCCCGCCCCTGCCAACCTCGCCCAGTCCACGTCCCGGCCCCGCCCCTCGAGGGGGAGTGCGGGGCGGGAGCGCGCTGTGGCTGTAGGAGGGACTCAGCCTCCGCTCCCTTCTCCCCAACCACACAGGCAAGAGATGCCGGTGCAAGTTCAACCAGCAGCAGAGGTAAGAGGCCCCTCTCCGTCACAGTCGCGTTCTCCAGCTCTAGACGGGCGCTCGGAGGAGGCAGGAAGTCCACCCAACCCACAGGGTCCTGCAGCCAGAAACCCTTCTCGGAGAACATGTATTAAGCACCTACTTCGTGCCAAGCCCCAGGCCAGACCCCCGGACCCAGCGATGAGTAAACCTGCCTTACCGGTTGAGCCCCCAACCCAGTGAAGGCTGTGGCCAACAGCCACTTGTATGAACACCGCAAAGCATGACAACAGAAGAGCCGAGAGCCGAGAGCAAGCCGCGCTGAAATGAGATCACCGCACACGGCGGCCCAGTTTAGCTCCGAGTCCTGTGCCTGGCGCTTTGATTCATCTTTAAATAAAAAATCCAAAGCACAGGCGACGTCTGATACCTTCTCTGAGTTAAAACCATTATAGGTGTTATGATAAGTAATAGCTAATATGTACTGGGTGTGTGCCAAGTGCCAGACACCATTTCTTTGCATATTATTTATCTCTCACGCCACCTCTATAAAGATAGTGCTATTTTCAACCCCATTTTATAGACCAGTAAACTGAGGCACAGGGAGGTAAAGTCACTTCTTCAAGATGGTTCCCTGGAAGATGAGGATTCTGGGTTTCCACTCCAGGTCATCTCATGGCACTCTACTGAGCCCCTGTTACCCTCTCCTCCCCACCAACTTCAAGTCCCCTTCCAGCACCCCAGGGCCCTCACTGTTACCTGATGGGACCACCTTCTGCCACACACTTAAACTGCTCCTGGGTGCTCCTCATTCCCGAGGGAGGCCCAGCATGCTCCTCCACGTTTCTGGGCGGGAAGTGAGGCCTGCCTGAGGGGGTTCCTGGCACCTCGCCTTTTCCATCCCCTGCTCTCTCTGTTTCTCCCTTCTCAGAACTGGGGAACCCGACGAAGAGGAGGGAACTTTCCGTAGCTCCATCCGCCGTGAGTTTGGGGAAACTTTGGATGTTTGGGGGGTGAGGGCTGGTTTTAGGAATCCCTTTCTCAGCCCTCCCTGAATGAAGAAAGAGAGGCTTGGTCTGAAACCAGAGGGTGGAGAGTTGCCCCCACCGCAGCCCCTCTTCTGCCCGGTTGCCCCTCCTGACACCTACACTTTCTGCGCCCCCCTCAGGTCTGTCCACCCGCAGGCGGTAGAAACACCCGGCACGATGGAACTCAGCCAGGTCCTGCAGCTCTGACCGGGCTGGGGGAGGGGAGGAGGGAAAGAGGCAGAGGGGATGAGGGGTCAGGGTGGGAGACAGCGAGGAGCGGGGCTTGAGGTCCCTCCTCAACTCTCACTCTTTCCACCCCACAGGACTCCCGGCACCTGACGCCTCCCACACACCATCTGCGCACCCGCAGCCACCTCGACTGCCCCCTTTCCCAGCCCTGCCCAACGGACTCTGTGCACCGCCCAGACTGCCAATAAAACGTGCTTCTCTCTCTTGACAGCGCTTTGTTGATCTGTCAGTCCCTCTGCGTAGAAGCCTGGGAGCCCCCGTGGCCCCGGCAGAGGGCGCCCCTACCCTCGGGCAAGGGGCGGGACGTCAGCAGTGGGCGGGGGCGGGGGCGGGGGTGGCCGGACGGGGGCGGGCTCCCCGGGCCCCCATTGGCTACAGGCCCCCCCAACACCAGGGCTCCCCCCATCTTCCCCCCCCCACATCGGTCTGTCCTGCTTCCAGCTGCTGTAGCCGCATCTTCGCTGCCTCAGCATCCGGCAGCCCCCTGCTCTGGCTCAGCATGGCGACCCCAACCCAGACCCCCACAAACGGTGAGCGTCGCTTGGGGAGTGGGCACCGGGGTGGGGTCAAGGGGAGGGCTCCGAGATTTGAGAGCTTAGGAGAAAGGGTGTGAGGAGATTCCAATCCTAAAAAGGGAAGAGAGTGAAATGGGATGTCAGCCTCTTCCATGGTGGGGACCCCTGTAGTGCACCCCTGGGTGTCCTTTGGGGTCTCTTGAACACCCGCGCCACCGCCATATCGTTCATGCCGGACCTACGGTTAGAGAGTGGCAGTCCCGGGAGAGAGGATGCTGAGGATGCTCGGACAGGTTGCCAGGACAGGTTGCTATGGCAACTGGGTGGCTGGTCCAGCACGGTGGTGGTAGCAGTCAAGAAGAGATGCGCTTTGAGGGTGGGAGCCGATGGGTCTGCGGCTGACTGGAGAGGTTCTGGAAGATTTCAGAACCCTGGGTGGGTGAGGGGAAAAGGACCCATATTCCTTTTTCTTTCCAGCACTGTCTTCTTGCCTTAGGTATGTTTCTTGAAATTCCTGACAGGCAGTTCAGAGGGAAAAAGGGACATCTAAAAGAAGAGGGAAGGGGGGGGGGGTTGACAAGAGATTGAGATTGACTAAGGAAGCCTAAGAAATATAGACCCAGACAGATGCAAGAGAAACCAGACAGAGAGACGCTGAGAGATTCAGAGAGAATGAACGAATGTGAGGAGAGAGAGAGAGGGAGGGGGGGCAGGCTCACAGACAGAGAGAGGAATGAAATAGAAGGGGGCATAGGGTGGGGCCAGTCCACTGCAGTGGACCTCCGTGGTGGGAGTAGGAGGATGGTACCTCCTCCAGCTCAGCCCAGCCCAGCCACATCTGGCTGTGGCTTCAGTCCTGGAGGAGCGCTTGAGTGTGCATCCATGTACTCCCACCCCCACCCAGCAGTGAGAGTTTACATTTCACACTCATTAACCCAGATATGCACCCACCTAAACGCTCACTCTCACTGCTGCCCCAGACCCCCCTCTGCCGAGCCTCCTCTGCAGAAGAGCAAGGGGTAGAATCTGTTAATGGGGAAGGGGCAGGGCAGAGGTTTCCGGCACTGAGGGCAGGGCCAGGGATGTTGATGAGCCCCTGGCAGTGAGGGAACCCCAATTCCACTCGGATCTCTCCTTCCCTTCTCCCTTTCCCTTCAGTCAGGGGCTGCTGCACTGAGCCATATCTGCAGAACTGAAGCAGGGCGGGGAGGGGGGGCTGCAGAGGCTGGAAGCCACCCTGGGGAGAGGGGGTGGGGCTGAGCCAGCAGGTCTGGCGGGAGCCCAGGGCTTCTTTTGCAGAGGTGGCGGTTAGCAGGATCGATGGCAACAGACGGGGCGGAGGTGGGAGGACAGACGCCTCGGCCACCCCCACCCCAGCAGTAACAGTATGAGAAAGGACCACAGGTCTTGAAAAATCCCGGGGGAGAAAAGAGCGCATTTTGCATCATAAGCCAATTAAGAAAACAAATTAATAAATTGCTGAATTGCTGAGGAAAGAGGGGGGAGGAAAGAGAGGCTCTTTAACGCACCCTAGAATGGGAGAGGCAAACAGAGAGGGACCCATGAGCACAGCTGGGCTGTGGTCCCTATCCCTGTGAGGGACCCTGAGTGTGGCCAAAAGCCACCCTGTAGGGGAGCAGGGAGAAGGGGCAAGGAGGAGAGGAAGTCAAGATGGGCCCCAGTCTCCAAGCCTCAGACAGGAGCCCACCTAGCTTGGAGTGCCCCAACTCATCACCTCTCAAGATGCCCCGTTGCCATAGCAACCCCCTCTTTCCTGATCTTTCCTTGGCGACTGGCCAGGAGTAGTGCACATTCCTTCTCCTGCCTCTTGGCTCCACCCTTAGCCCAGCCACACCCTGAGGATCCAGATTGCTAGCCCAGCAGGGACCAGTGAAGGAAGGATCTTCTGTGCACACCGAGCACTCAGGAGGAAGCCAAAAGGATTCTGGGACAGGTGCTCACCCAAGGGGTTCCTGAGAACTTTGAAGGGGGTATGCGGAACTAGGAGGCAAAATGAAGATTATCCAACTGTTCCACCTTTGATGCCGACTCCTGCATGAAAGACTCCCCACATTCACTCATTCATTCACTCATACATCTCAGAAAATATCTTCCGGAGTCTTTTAGTTAAACACCGGATTAAAAGCTGAGATGTGTCAAACAGATTTACTACCTGGTGGGAGCCCTAAAATAGAGCACAGGTATTTAAAATACTGTGTCCCCATGTGGACCCTTTTGAGTACCACCTATTTTCTCCCTATTCAAAATGTTCCATGTGCCGAGCATGGTGGCACACGCTTGTAATCCTAGCATTCAGGAGGGAGGCTAAGACAGGAGGATCACAGTTCACAGCCAGCCTCAGCTACTTAGTGAGGCCCTTTGCAACTAAGTGAGATGCTGTTTCAAAATAAAGAATAAAAAATAGGGCTGGGGGTGTCTCTTGGAGGTAGAATGCCCCTGGGTTCCATCCCCAGAACTACAATAAATAAATAGATAAATAGATAAATAAATAGATAAATAAATAAATAAATAACACAATAAAAAGTTCCATGTAGCTGGGCATGGTGGCATATACCTGTAATCCTAGTTCTTGGGGGATTAAGACAGGTGGATCACAGGCTAGAGATCAGCCTCAGCAACTTATCCAGACCCCGTTCCAAAATAAAGAATAAAAAGGGCTGGGGGCATAGCTCAGAGGCAGAACATCCCTGGGTTCAATCCCCAGTACCCCCCCCCACACACACAGATGTTCCCTGTACTGCTGTTTATTAATTTTTTTTGTTAAAGGATTGGCTTTTAAAAAAAAAAAAAAACTTAGCTTTAGCCAGACTTGGTGACGCACGCTTGTAATCCCAGCATTCAGGAGGCTGAGACCAAAGGATCGTGGTTTGGGGACAGCCTCAGCTACTTAGTGAGGCCCTTTGTAACTCAGTGAGACCCGGTTTCAAATTAAAGAATAAAAAATAGGGCTGGGGGTGTCACTTGGAGGTACAATGCCCCTGGGTTCCATCCCCAGTATTGCAATATATATATATATATATATATATATATATATATATATATATATATATATATATATATATTAGTTTTATTTTAAATATCCTTACCACAAGTGGAAAATAAACATTTCTGCCCTAAATCGAAGGCAAGCATCAAAACAACATGAAGCAGGCAAGTGACTTCAGTTTTCTGGGCCCAGTGTCCCCCTTTTGTGAAATGGGGATGAAGACAGCATCCATATGGGAGAGTTGCTGCCAAGAATAAATGTGTTAATATCAGCCTGGCGTGGTGGGGCACGCTTGTAATCCCAGCATTTGGGAGGCTGAGGCAGGAGGTTAGGCTACTCAGTGAGTCCCTTTGTAACTCAGTGAGACACTGTTTCAAAATAAAGAATAAAAAATAGGGCTGAGGGTATAGCTCTGAGGTAGAATGCTCATGGGTTCCATCCCCAGTACAAAAAAAAAAAAAAAAAAAAGTGTTAATATCTGTAAAGTGCTCAGAAATGAGCTGGCACAGTCAGTGCCATCCATTGCGCGCTGGATAAATAAATGGAGAAAACCCAATAATGCTTCAAAGTCCTGCTACATAGGATTGCCTGCTGCAGACTCTGAGCACCAAGGCCTGTTTTCTCTTGGGTAAGAGAGGAGCATAGCTGGGCGTGGTGGCGCACCCTCGCAATCCCAGTACTCTGGAGGCTGAAACAGGAGCATTGTAGGTTTGCGGACATCCTCAGCAACTTAGTAAGGCCCTCAGCAACTTAATGAGACATTGTTTCCAAATAAAAAATAATAAAATAGGGCTGGGGGTGTAGCTCAGAGGTAGAATGCCCCTGGGATCCATCCCCAGTATCACTTAAAAAAAAAAAAAAAAGAGGAGGAGAGATGAACAAGGGTTAGCAGGTGTTAAAGACACACCAGCACCAACCTAAGCCTCCCTCTTCAGAGACTGGACAGTCTAGGAAAGACACAGCACACACTGAATCGCTGATATTCTGCTCCTTGCCTCCACATCTACACATGCAAGTACCAGAAACACTGTTACAAAATCTTTTTTTTTTTTTTTTTTTTTTTTTGGTACTGGGGTTCCTGGAAACCCTTCTACCTCCGGGCTACGCTCCCAGACCTATTTTTATACTTTTTTAAAATTTGGAAACAGGGTCTCTTTAAGCCAGTGCATCTGGCTTGGAACCTGGGAGATCCTCCTGTCTCCGCCTCCCAAGCGCAGGGATTACAAGTGTGAGCCACCATAAAATCTTTTTTTTTTTTTTTTTTTACTGGGGATGAAACCCAGGGGCATTGTACCTCCAAGCCACACCCCCAGCCCTATTTTTTAAGTCTTTTTGTTTTTTTGAAACAGGGTCTCACTGAGTTGCAAAGGGCCTCACTAAGTAGCTGAGGCTGTCCACAAACTGTGATTCTCTGGTCTCAGACTCCTGAATGCTGAGATTACAACATGCCTGGCACAAAAATCACATTTTTATTTTATTTTATTTTATTTTATTGTGTGTGTGTGTGTGTGTGTTACTAGGGACTGAACCAAAGGGCATTTTACCTCTGAACCACACCTCCAGCCCTATTTTATTTTTATTTTGAGACAGGGTCTCCCTAAATTGCTGAGACTGGCCAATCTATAATCCTCCTGTCTCAGCCTTCCAGTGATCTCCTTGGAATCACAGGCATGTGCCACCACACCCAGCACAAAATCAATTTCAAATCTTAAAATCACTAGCGTCTTAGAGATAAGTCCAATAGGCTATTAACTGGCACAGCGCCCTGTGCTGGAGTTGGTGGTAGGCGCTGGTGGGTGACAGCGGCAGTGGCAGCCCCTGCCCTTGGGGCCGTTGGATGACTGCAAGTTTTAGGGAGTGTCGAGGGAAGCTGATACATCCAGTGGTCTGCCCGTGGAATTGGTGTCTGTTTGTTAAGCCCTGGCATCACATATAAATGGGAATGAGTCCATCACTTAGTTACATCAGATTTCCACAGGGGTCCAGGGCCAGGACTGCCATGTGCAGTTGGGCAGAGCCCACATTGCCCAGGGGAGCCACTGATGGAATGAGCGGGGCTGGGTTCATCCTCTGCTCTGCTCTTTGGGCTGTGTCCTGCCACGAAGCTGTATGGTCCAGAGCAAGGCGCCTCTTTCTCAGAAACCTTTGGGCTAGCAGCTCTGTGTGAATCCTTAAGTATGCTCAGAAACCCAGCGGTGAACATTTTCTCCCTCTTTCTCTGCCTTCCTTCCCACAGTTCCTGAGGAACCTGACCCATTTTATTATGGTGAGTGTCAGAGTTTTTGACGGGGAAGCCCTAGGGCTGGAGGGAGGCGTGGCTGCAGATGCCCACAGACGACTCCTGAAGTGGCTTTGCCCTCTGCTGCGTGACACGCGGGCCACTGGCTGTGCAGCCCTGCGGGTCCAGCTCACATCAGCTGGGGTGGGTCATGGAGGGCAGGCCAAGTGGGGAGAAGAGGTGGGTCTCTCCCGCTCTCTGAGCCCCTTTCAGGCCCCGCAGGATGCTGGGCAAGTGTGCTGAGGCCATCAGAGAAGCAAGTGGAGAAAGCCTTAAAAGCATTGACTCAGTCCAGGTTGCCTGGAGCTGAATCCTGGCTGGCCCAGGCCCTACGGCGTGACTTTGCCTCCCCAGGCCCTTCTGTAAACAAGGAAGAATAATAGTTCCCACCTCTGAGGACGATGGGAAAAGTTACCTGGAGAACACCTTGTGTCATCCCCATGGCACTGAGGCTCTGGAAGACCTGGCCGCAGCTTCCTCCCTCTACACCCTCTGTCCTCCAATCCTTGCTGTTCCTCCAATATTCAGTTCCTTCCCTACCTCAGGGCCTTTGCACCTGCTGGCCCTTCTGCCAGCAACACTCCTCCCTAGCTCTCCACACAGATGACCACGGCTCCTGCGCCTTCTTCTGGCTGCAGGTCAAATATCGACCGCTCCCAAGGAGAGGCCACCCCAGGTCCCTGGCAGAAGGCCCACACCACACCCAGCCATGAGTTGGATTTTTTTTTCTTTTTTGGCGGATCAATGAGTGCTAAATCACGATAGGAAGCAGCTGTGGGAGGGCAGAGGCGGCCCATGGCCGGCCGAGAGGCTGCTCCACAGACCCTCGTTCTAGCCAGTGTCTGCCGAGCACGTGTCCCGTGCAGGTGGAGGCACACGGCCAGTGTGCTGCCCTGCCGCCTTGGCTGACTCTCAGTGGGAGAACGACACTCAAGAGAATAAAATGCAATGATGCATTAGACTGGAATATGAAATGAGAATAATTCAGTGTTTTCTTTTGGTACTGAAGACTGAGCCCAGGGGTGTTCTTCCTCCTATCTACACCCCCAGTCCTTGCTGTTTATTTGGGCACAGGGTTTTACTAAGTTTCTGAGAGTAGCACTAAATTGCCAAGGCTGCACACGAACCTGCCAGATCCTCCTGCCTCAGCCTCCCAAGCACTGGGATTACTGGCATGTGTCACCACACCCAACTAGATAAGAATAATTCTTATGAAGGAAAATCAAAGAGGGAATGTGATCAGAAGGTGTTGGGGAGAAATTCTAAATAGGACAGCCAGAGAAGGTTTCACTGACTTTTGAAAAAAGTTGGTGAGAGAGGAAGCCATATGGATATTAGAGGGGGAGCTCTCAGGGAGCGGGAACAGCCCATGCAAAGGCCCTGAGGCAGGACAATACCTGGTAAGCTCCAGGAGCTAGAGCAGAAGATTGCTGAAGAAAGCAGGGAAGGACAAGGTCCTCGCAGGAAGTAGGGCTTTCAAGCCAAGTTGGTAGCAAGGATCTTGGCTTTTACCTGGAGCCAGGGAAGGACCCCTCTCTAATGCAGGTGTTAACAAGTCCCTGCACCCGCAGAAGGGGGCGGAGGTGGGGCTGCCAGACCATGGAGAAGGCTGCCGTGATTGCCCAGATAGGCAACAGGGCGGACAGCACCAGGAGCAGAGAGGAGGCCGTCTAAGAAAGGCGGAGGGGAGCCAGCGCCGCTCACAGCTGCTCTCGCGCTCTCCTGAGCCCCCCGCGCGGCCTGAAGCTGCTCTCTCACAGCCGCTGCAGCCTGGACGCGGCCCCTGGCCCAGCAGCCTGAAGCTGACCTGAGGCCGGGTGGGCTGCGGGGCTGCCTCACCCTAACATGCACTGTCTTCCTAGACTACGCCACGGTGCAGACCGTGGGTATGACTCTGGCCACCATAATGTTCCTGCTGGGTATCATCATCATCCTCAGTAAGTCTGGGCCTCCCCGGCGGCCCTGGGCACCCAGGAGTCCCCTGTGGGTGTTGTCCTGAATCCCTGTCCTGTGCGGATGCTCCTCGGTCTGTCTCTGTCTCTTCTACAGGCAAGAAGGTGAAATGCAGGAAGGCGGACTCCAGGTCTGAGAGGTCTGGCAGCAGCGCTGGGGCGGGTGGCGGGCAGGCTGGGCCCGGGGCTGCCCTAACACACAGGCCAGGAGCCGGGCCTCACTCTCTCCTCTTCTCTTTATCTCTACAGCCCAACGTGCAAATCCTGTAAGTCGGAGCTTCCCTCCTCAGGTGAGGCTTTGGGCGGGAGGCCAGGTGACAGGGGAAGGGGACCCTTTGAAGGCGAGCTGCTGGATGGACCAGAGAGTGGCCCCTAACAGAGGCACCTGGGAGAATCCCATGGGCGCTGATCCCCCTGCAGATGGGAGGTGCTAAACCACGGGGCATGGGGGTAGTAGAGCCTGAAACGTCCTAAGAAGTCAACAAAGACTCCCAGAAACAAATGTAGAAACTCCCCAAAGGAAGGACACACTTGCTTCCCAGGGAGGGAAGCCACAGCCCTTGAAGAGAGGGGCCCCATGTGGGAGAGAAGGAAGAAGAGCACTTGGGAAAGATCCCAGAGGACACGTGCTGAGCTGCACTCCTGGGATCCCAGTACTTGGGAGGCAGAGACAGGAGGGCCTCAGGTCTGAGGACAGCCTCAGAAACTTAGCAAGACCCTTTTTCAAAATAAAAAGGGCTAGAGATTGAATGTGCCTGGGTTCAATCCCCAATACAAAGACAAAAAAAGAAAAGAGAAAGGGAAAAAAAATAGGACATAACAACTTCCAGACTCTATGGTTTGGCTGTGAAGACCTAAGATTTTGAAATGACTCAGGAAAAGGAAGTGAAGGGAAGAGAGGCGGGCTTCTGAGTAACTGCCAACGCAACAAAAAGAAAGATGTACAGAATAGATGTAAAGATTCGCATTGGAAACCAGAACTGTGGGGATCTAGGGCGTCTAATGCTGGAGGAGAAGCTGGGCAGGGTGGGAGAGGATAAGCTGCAGGGGTGGAAGAGAGGGAGGGAGAGGGAGAGGAGAGAACAGCCTGGGCAGGGAAGGGGGGCGGGAAGGAGGAGCAGGCAGATGGGAGGCTGTGACTCTGTAGGGGCCTGGATTTTACTGATATGAAAACATCTTGACCAGTTTTTAGTGGAATTTTATCCTTTCCAGGGATTGTTTAAAAAATCAGAGATGGGCAGGGCATGGTGGTACACACCTATTATAATCCCAGTACTTGGGGAGCGGAGACAAGGAGGATTGCAGGTTTGAGGCCAGCCTCAGCGACTTTGAGAGAAAATAACGTAATAGTAGGGGTGTAGCTGGGAGGTAGAATGCCCCCAGGTTCAATCCCCAGTGCCACATACACACACTCACAAGTTAAAAGATGGGGATCTCTGCCTCTTGGAAAATTCTTAGGACCCAAAGAGAGGAGGAACTTGGAAGCCTCAATTTTTGGAGGAAGCGAGTGGAGAATTCCATGTTTTGTTTCTCATTCTCTTAAATGTATTTACAGGCAGGCACTAAGGGTGCACTTTGTGGGTTCTGGAGGTGGCGTGTATGGGCGGCTGGGGTATAGCAGCCCAGCACGGTGGCTGGTGTCTATAATCCCAGTACTTGGGAGGCTGAGAAGGCCAGCCTCAGCAAGACTCTTGTTTCAAAACGAAAAGCAAAAAGGGCAGAAGGGCTGGTGATATAGTCTGAGGTAGAATGCCTTGGGTTCAATTCCCCATACTCCTCCACCTTAAAAAAAAAAAAAAATCCTCCAGGATTCTGATCCAACCGGCTGAATGATGGTCTGGACGTGGGTGGGAAGTGGGGGTTTTCTGTTGTGTCCAAATGTTCAGGGCAGGAACAAGGGTGCAGGAGGAGACTCGGGGTGTAGAAGGGGATGGAGACTCCCTTTCTGGCAGGGGGACCCAGAAAAGTCCAAGCTGGCCCCAGGAGCCCCACTGCAGATGTCCCCATAGGGACCTGGTGTTAAGGAGGCCACGCGGGCGGCAGTCCCTGGGGTCTTGCTTCCACGGTGACTGGGGATCCAGGGCTCACCCCCAACCCTCTGGCTAACACAGCCCTCCTCTTTCCCCAGCCCCTGGCGGCGGCGGTGTGTAAAACCAGCTCCAGAACCTCCACTGCTGCCCTGCCAGCGCGGGAGCCTGAGGACCGGCGAAGGCGGTGGGGACCCCGGCCCTGCGCCGGGGAGTGCTCCCCCGAATGAGCCGCCCCACCCACCCCAAGGCTGGAGCCGCCGCATCCCGCTGTCCCTCCCCAGGCCTTGGCAACGACGATCCCCCAAAGAGCCTGTCTGCATCCCAGACCCAGGGACTTGGGCCTCCAGCTCCTGGGATCCGGGACTCCTCCCAGCATCCCCGGCTCCCCGCGACCCGCCTCCCCGCAGCTCCTAGCCTCATCTGAAGGTCCGGCCCTGCCCCTGCCCCTCGGTGTCCATGTCTTGAGCTTAATAAATGTGCATTGGTTCCCCCCACCCCCCGTTCTGTCTGCGTGTTCTCATCTGTGGGCTCACAAGGTGGGGGGCTGCGGAGCCGAACCTGGGTGGCTGTCCCCTGCGTGCCCAGAGACGTCCCCTCGGGCTCCTCCCCTCGGAGGGGGTCCTCCCGCTCCTCCGCGGCTACCCCAGCGACCGCACCCACCACGCCCCGCGCTCTCCCTCTCCCCCGGGGCGGGCGGGCCTCGGCGCGGCCTCTCCCCAGCCCCCCATCGCGCGGCGTCGGCCCCTCCTGCCCCCACCCCGGCTCTGAAGCCAGGAAACCCGAGAGGAAATGACTGGGCCCGTCTCGTCCCCGCCCGCCCGCCGCGCGCCCCCGGCCACACCCTCCGCACCGACGTGCTCCCGCCGCCGTCCTCCCCCTCGAGGCTGCGGGCTCCGGGACCCCGGCGCCGACGTAAGTCCCTCCTCCTCCTCCGCTCCACCTCGGCCGGGGCCGGGCTCAGGTGGGCGGAGGACCGGCCTCCCCGCCTCGCGCCCACGCCCACCTCCGCCTGCCTCAGTCTCCCCGGCCGCCCCCGCCCCGCAGCCCCGCCCTGCAGGTCTGCGGCCCGCGCCCGCCGGCGTGCCTGCAGCCAGCCCGGCGGCAGCTCACTTTTTCCTCTGCTCGCCGGCGCGCATTACTCACCCTTCCTCTTTCCCCTCCTCGCCGGCTCCTGGGCTCTGGCTTTGGGCCTGGGGAGAGGGGCGTCGCCGCGCCTTCACGGTCAGTCCCAGCGAGTGGGGCCGGCGTGCCTGGGGAGCAGCGAGGGGCTGCTCCGCTCCCGGCACACCAGGTAGCCCAGAACTTCTTGTTTCCTTCGGGGATCCAGGGCAGAAGAAGAGGGTAGCGCTTGGGACTCCACCTCTGAGATCCTGCCCCGTCCCGGAAGGCATGGGTCTCCCGTGGCCCGGGTCCGTGAGGCCCGAGGCGCCTGCGCCGGGGAGGGAAGGGGCTGCAGGACCCCTGGCCCGCCTGCCTCACTGATCCCGGCGCCCACTCCCCACAGATGTCGCCCTCTGGCCGCCTGTGTCTCCTCCTCGTCCTAGGACTCATTCTTCCCTCCAGAGGTAAGACCCTGGCCCTGCGGCCCCCCTCCACCGCCCGGTGGATGGCTGGTGGGTTTCCGTACTCTCTCCCATCTCTTCGCCCTAAGCTGGCACCAGGAAGTGGGATCCAGGCACAGTTGGGGTTCCGCCCTCTTTGGACACCTCAGACCTGGGTGGTCGCTTCCAAAGAGTCTGGCCAGAGCCTGCCCCCGCTGCGCAGCCTCTCTTTCACCTCCAGGAAGATTCGCGGCGTTTGACTTGGCCCAGAGATAGGTGTCGGTTTTCCACTCAGCAGCCAGAAAAACTAGGCTCCCAAGAAAGCAGAGCCCTGGGCCCCTGGGGATACACAGCGGGCAAAGCGGGTGCAGCTGGGGCAGCCCAGGGAGTGGGCGACCTTGCGTCCCCGGAGGGGACTCCCGAACCTGTTGGGAGCAGATGTGGCCAGATTGGCTGTGCTCCTGACACTTGTGGCCCCCGTCCCTTCTAGTGATGGGGAAACCCCTCCCGTGCCAGTGAGCGAGGGCCGGGCTTGCCCTCTGCTCCCCTTTGATCTCATGTACTCTTCCAGCCCTAAGATGAGTATTCACTGAGCACCTGTTATGTGCCATGTCTCCTGGGTGCCCTGGAGACAGTCCTGAACATGGCAGACCGTGTTCTTGTGGGCAAGGACCAGCAATAGCCTGCAGATCAGGCAATGACAGCGTGGCCAAGGGGAGGATTGTCTGAACTGGGTGTGGGGAGGCTGAGGCACTGTGGGAGGGAGGAAGGGAGCCTGGAGGGATCTGGGTGACTGTGGTGGGGTGAGTTTGAGGAGTCCAGGAATGCCCGGGGTGGTGGCCAGGGTGAGCAAGGGTGAGGGGCAAGGGGAGAGGCCAGAGGGAGGGGCTTCTGGACCAGGTGAGCGTTGGCTTTTACCTGGAATGAGGTGCAGCCTGGACTGGGCTCTGACCCGGGAGGGCTCTGATCTGACTCAGGTGTTCACAGTCTCCCCTGACTGCAGGTGGGGACCGGGCACAGGAGCAGAGGCTGCTGTGATGTCCAGGTGGGAGGCCAGAGCCCGGGGAGCAGGCATCTCCCTGCACATCTCAGTTTGCACTATCTACAGCCCTGTGGGTTAGGTGTGGCCTTAACTCCCACATTGCAGATGTGGCCCCTGAGGCCGAGAGAGGGAGCTTCATCTGTTCTGGGTCACGCAGGGAGGAAGTCCTGGGCTTGCTAGACATCCCATAAGGTGGGGGCAGGAGGGGGCTGCAGAAGGAGCGAGTGCTGGGGTGCTGGCATGCCTTCAAACACTTTCAGGACCATGGATTGATACCCCCAGTATTGAATGGCTCTACCAGCTGACAGGCCCTCGGGAGGAGCCTTCAAGGTTTCAGAAGGCTGGGCAGGGTGGGAGTAAGGACAAGAAAAGGATGGCCAGATCCTCTCCCGACTCTCCTCCTTGATTCCCCAGGACAGACATTAGAGGATGCCACATCCGTTCATACAGTGGACCCAACTACTGTGGACACTCATGGTCTGACACAAGTCCCAGGTGAGGAGAGGGTAGCAGGGCTCTGAAGATCTCATTGTTGCCATAGCAATAGCCACAAAATCCTCAAAGTTGAGCCAAATGGGAATTCATAGATTTGTGTAACTAAGAAGTCCAGGGATAAAGCTTCGGGCATGACTTGATCTAGGTACTCCAATGCTACCCTGAGGACCCTGTCTCCATGTCTTGGTTCTTTTTCCTCCGTGTTGGATTCATTCTCAGCTTCTTCTCTTATGGGACCAAGTTGGCCCCTAGAGGCCTGCTAAGAATCCAACAGCAAGGATGTCCACCTTCCAGGCCTGAGCGTCATCAGTGAGACCCAGGTCACGTGCCCATCCATGAAACTGGTGCACGTGCACAGAAAACTGGTTGCGTGGGTCCAGGTCACGGGCACAGAAAACTGGTTGCGTGGGTCCAGGTCCCATTTTCAACCTCTATCATAACTCTGAATAAAGTGGTCTGAGAGATGGGGAGGCTAGAACCCCAAAGGAGGTCCCAGGGGACTTATCAGAACAGGTGGGTGCCAGCCTATGGTGGAAGGCATTTGGAAAACGAAGTCAGACACATCGTGATGATGATGATGATGCTGGGAACTGAACCCAGGAACCCAGAGGCATTTTACCTCTGAGCTACACCCCCACCATTTAAAAAAATTTAAATTTTGAAACAGGTGAGAAACAGACCTTGTTAAGTTTCTGAGGATCCCGCTAAATTGCTGAGGCTGGCCTCGAACCTACTATCTTCCCGTCTCAGCCTCCCAGCTACTGGGATTGCAGGTGTGCACCACCACACCCGGCTTCTAAATACTTCATTAGTGTGAACTCTTCAGTCCTCACAGACCCTGTGAGGTGGGAGCTGCCATCATCCCCGCTGTGCGGAGGAGGAAAAGGGGTCAGAGCAACACACCCAAAGTCCCACCGCGAGCCAGGCATGCAGCTGGGCGGGAGTCAGAACCCTGGTCCCAGACCCGCTTTCCTCCATTATGTGAGGGGGCCGAGGCCAGCTACGTTTAAACTGGTTTTAAAAGTTGCCCTCTCCAGCCGGGCGTGGTGGTGCACGCTTGTAATCCCGGCGCTTGGGAGGCAGAGACAGGAGGATCGCGCAGGTTCAAAGCCAGCCACACACGCTGGCTTAGGAGACCCTGTTTCCAAATAAAATGTAAAAACAGGTCTGGGAGGTTAGCCTGGAGGTAGAAGGGCTTCCAGGAACCCCAGTACCACCAAACAACAACAAAAAAAGTTGCCCCCTCCAGCGCTGCTGTGGGCCCTGCAGTGGCATTTGTCCCTGGGGGGGCAGCGGTTGTGGATGGCACGCTCACCAGTTGCTTGTGTCTTACCCTCCCTCCTTGCCTCTTTGACCTGAGGAGAAACCACACAGAGTAGGACTGAGACCCTGACGGCGAGCCCGCGGCACACAGGGACGACCAAGCTTCTGGTGACGGATCCCGGGACGCGCCCGAGCAACAAGGAAGGTAGCGCTTGGGACGAAGAGCCATCCCTTATGGGATGTCTAGCAAGCCCAGGACTTCCTCCCTGCGTGACCCAGAGCACATGAAGCTCCCTCTCTCGGCCTCAGGGGCCACATCTGCAATGTGGGAGTCAAGGCCACACCTGCCCCACAGGGCTGTAGATAGTGCAAACTGAGGTGTGCAGGGAGATGCCCGCTCCCCGGGCTCTGGCCTCCCACCTGGATGTCACAGCAGCTCTGCTCCTGTGCCCGACCCCACCTCCAGTCAGGGGAGACTGTGACTTCCACTCTTAATTCTCTATCTAGGTCAGCACGTCCCCGGTGCGTCTCTCAGAGCACCTGTTTAGGGAATTGCTGAAACATTTTCAAAAACGTTTATTTTGATTTGTGGTCAGAGGTATTTGGGGAACTCTGAGTTAAATTTTTTTTTTTTTTGTACTATGGATTAAATCCAGGAGTGTTCCACCTCTCAACTACACCCCTGGCCCTATTTTTTTTATTTCTTATTTTGAAATAGGGTCTCACTGAGTTGCAAAGGACTTCACTAAGTAGCTGAGGCTGGCTGGTGGACCTTGATTCTCCCGTCTCAGCCTCCCGAATGCTGGAATTACAAGCGTGTGCCAACACACCCAGCTCCCAGCCCTTTTTATTTTGAAATAGGGTCCTGCTAGGTTGTTGAGGGTCTCATTCAGTTGCTGAGGCTGGCCTGGAACCTGCAATCCTCCTGTCTCAGCCCCCCAAGTATTGGGATTCCAGGTGTATGCCATCATGCCCAGCCTAAAGTTAAACAGGTTTTTTTTTTGTTTTTTTGTTTTTTTTTTTTTTTATGACCGGACTTCTCAGAACCTTGATAAAGCTAATTGGCTGTACAGTTCTATAAAATCTGGGGGTTGGCAGTTCCAGGCTGGAGAAAGGAGCTTGTACACTGCTGTGACGGGATGCGCCCTTGCTTGCCTCTGTGGTCCTCATTCTCTTTTCCTTCTCGGAGGCAAAGGTGGCCCCAGGTTCAGAGCTAGAGAACATCTCTTTCCTGTTACCCCCAGCCCAAGCCTAGAACTGCCGCTCATCCACATAGCTGGGTTGCATGTCCATGACTGAGCCAACGGGAGCCTGGACATGGGTGGCTGTGGCTGGCCCTCTTGGTCCTGTGCCCGCCCTTGGGCTGCCTCAGTTACATAGACCCACAGCTAGAGAAGAGCCTCTTCCCTCAGGGACAGGCAGAGGGTGTTACTGGAAGCTTAAGAAGGAGGGCTGAGTTGAGTTGAGGCCACGGCTGCCTCTGATGCGTCTGTGATGAGCCCGGGCGGGGCAGCCCTCGCTGGGAGGCCTGCGGTAGGCCACTCACACTGTTGCATGGACCGAGCACCGGACGACGTACCACTGCTGCGGCCACGTCATTTCCTTTGCCCATCTCTAAATGAGTCTGCTTTTCCAGTGATGGTGGTAAAACATCTCCTTCCTATAGAATTTACGAAAATGATTTTACAGTAGATGAAAATAGAAAGTGTCTTGGGAAATAGAGCTTTTCTATTTTGCAACAAAGTGCCCCTGTGGGAGGCAGGGGATAGTGGCTGTGTCCGCACTACTTATTGATAAAATGCTTTTCTATCTTCAGTTTAATCTGCCTGGCTCTCACTCAGAATCACTACTTGGAATTCAAAAGGTCCGAGGGAGGAGCTAGACTGGAGACTCATGCCCTCCCTGGTAGCCTGGGTGGTAGTTAGGGGACCAGTCCCCTTCCCCTTACCAAGAAAAGAAACCTGTTTCCAGAAGAAGGGAGGTAAGACAGGCAATGCCAACAGCCGCCAAGAGGAGTAGGGGAGGCTGAGATAGGAGGATCGCAAGTTTAGGTCAGCCTCAGCAAGGTAGCAAGGTCCTCAGCAACCTTGCAAGACCCTGTTTCCAAAAATAAATAAAAAGGGCTGGGGGTGTAACCTGGAGGTAGAATGCCCCCGGTTCAATCCCCAGCACCATGAGCAGAATGAGAACCTCCTGGTCTCTGTGGTCTCCGGGCAGCGCAGATGTTCACAATGTGTCCCCTGCCTGCCTGGAAGCTGGAGGAGAGAGCGGGGCGGGGCCCTTGCTGTTGCCTCTGGAGGTGGCCGAGGTGAGGGAGGGATCTTCCCATCCCAGACCCGCAGGGAGGTCCTCCGGAGTGTCTCCGCACCTCCGTCTTACACTCGTCTTCTGCTCTTCCACTGAAGGTTCCACGGCGCCCTCCGAGAGACCAACGCCAGGCAAAGATGCCAGGCCGGGCCCACTGACCCCCAGGCCGCCAGGTCAGTAACTCACTTCCCAGACTGGAAACGGGCCATTTTTTCAGTTCCCCGCGTCTCCAGCGCTAGGAGTGTGACCAGCACAGAGCTATCCTCGGTGTGCGTGCGCTGGGTGAGTGCATGGCTCCCGGCCTGGCAGAGGTGGCTAGACAGTGGAGCCCCGTGGACAGGAGAAGCTGGGACCAGAACAAGGCAGGTGTGAGGCCAGCCTCAGCAACAGGCAAGACTCTCCAGACCTGAGCAAGACCCTGCTTCAAAACGAAAACTTAAAAGGGCTGAGGGGAGAGCTCAGAGGTGGAATGCCTCTGGGTTCCATCCCCAGTGTCAGAAAGAAAAAAAGAAAAGCACACAGACCAGGACTATGGTTAGTGAGTGACTGGGGAGTATTTAATGTAAAGGGCCATGGAGTGCCTCACTGTGAAGGAGGTAAAGGAGAGAGCCATGTGGATGTCTAAAAAAAGGCTATTTCCCCAGGCACAGGAGACAGCCAGTGCAAAGGCCCTGAGGTGGCAAGGCAGACGTCTGACTCGCTCAGTGGCAGGGTGGCCAGTGGGGATGAAGTACGGTGAGGGAGGGGAAGGGAGAGAGGTGATGGGAGCCAGGTCGCCCGCTGCTGTGAGGACTTTGGCTTTGTTGTAAGGGAGGAAAGGCTGAGACTCAAGGGTCCTGCCCCCTGATCTGCCGCTCACCTATTCACTCCACAAACCTCTGCTGAACTCTGACTTGCACCTTGTCTGCCCCTCCAGGTTCAGAGGAGGATGACCCCTTCTTCTATGGTAAGTTATACACAGGGAGATATGGGAGAAGGACAAGTGAAGGCCCCTCTCACCCCATCCCATTTCTCTCTCTGAAGATGATACCACTCTCCGGAGACGGGGGCTCCTGGTGGCAGCTGTGCTGTTCATCACCGGCATCATCATCCTCACCAGTGAGTGGGTGCCAGTGGGGCTGGCTTGCAGGGAGGCTGGCACTGAGGCCCTCGAAGGCCCATCTGCCGACCACCCGGAGAACTGGCGCGATGTGATGCCTGTGCTTGTTTAGCCGCAGGTTGGCAGTGTGGGCTGAGCTCAGCAGGGTGGTCTGGCCACAGCTGGATGTATGCACCTGACCTCACTTGGAGGTCAGCAGGGGGCCTGTGTCTAGGGCTCCTGGGCTTTCACTGCATGGTCTCATCCTCCAGGGAACTTTGTGAGAGTCAGGGTCATGATGAGTGATAGACGGGCCCTGCAAGGATTACTTGGAGAAGGTTTAATAGAGGGATATATTAGCCTGTTTTCCATTGCTATAACAAAATATCCAAGTTTGGGTTTTTATAAAGAAAAGGGTTTTATGCCAGGTAATTTCAGTTCACACCGTGATGAGAGACAAAGAAAGCCTGCAGGCTCTGAGCTGCCCACTGCGCTTTGCTACATTCTGTTGGTCAAAGCAAATCACAAGATCCTGCTTCATTTCAGAGGTCAGAAGAGAGACTGTGCTTTTTTTTTTCTTTTTTTCTTCGTATTGGGGATTGAACCCAGGGGCATACTACCTGTCAATGGCAGCCCCAGTCCTATTTTATTTTGAAACTAAGTCTTACTAAGTTGCTGAAGCTTGGCCTTGAACCTGTAGTCCTCCTGTATCAGCCTCCCATGCACTGGGACTGCAGGTGTGCACCACCATACCTGGCTTAGACTTCACTTTTTGATGAGAGAGGAGAGACAAGGTTGCATTGCAAGGGGCATCAATGCTAACAGGGAGGGCTAAAAAATCGGAACCATTTTGGCAGGCAACACACTACAGGTCACAAGCTTCTGGTGCACAGACCTGGCAGGGGATACAGGTGAACAAGGCTGGGTGGGAGGTGGATGAGGACCAGATGACCCTTCCAGATGGAGCAGCTCCACCCACTTGGTCAGGCAAGAATGGGGGCCTGGAGTTGCTAGAATAGCCACTCTTTCAAGAGCTTTTAGTTTCTGTAAAATGTCTGGGAACTTAGAAGTCGGTCACTGTGAATTAGGGTCATGATGGGTGACAGGTGGGCTCTCCAAGGGTTAATTGGAGAAGGTTTACTAGAGAGATGTATGAGTTTGCTTTCCATTGCTACAACAAAATACCTGAGTCTGAGTTTTTATAAAGAAAAGGGTTTTATGCCAGCTATGGTGATACATACCTGAAATCCCAGTATATGGGAGACAGAGAAAGGATTAAAGGTTCAAGGTCAGCCTCAGCAACTCAGTGAGGCCCTCAGCAACTTGAAGAGACCATTTCAAAATATAATAGGGCTGAAGTGTTGCTCAGAGATAAAATGCCCCTGGGTTTAATCCACAGTACCAAAAAAAAAAAAAATAAAAATCATCCAGGTAGAGGGAACAGCAGGGGTAAGGGTGGGACTGAGCTGAGCTGGTTGCAGGAGCAGCAGGCAGAGGCCAGTGTAGTGGGGCAGAGAAAGTAAGGCAGAGGAGGGGACAAGGCCAGAGGCATGGGGGCAGCGGAGGCAGGGCGGTGGCTTCTGAGAGCCCCTCTCACTGGGACCAGGCCCTGGTCGCCCACTGCTCCTTGAGTCCATTGTGCCCTCCCACCTCAGAGCCTTCTACTGGCCATCTCCTCCACCTGGAACGCCCTTCCTCACATCTACACGGCTCCCCTCACCTTCGTCAAGTCACTGCCCACACATCGCCTCCTACATAACGACCCCTTAGTCACCCCCATGATGTTGTTCCTGGCTCCTGGGCCTCCTGACTCCTTCTTGGCTTTATTATATATAATACATCTTTGCCAGGTGTGGTGGCGCACGCTTGTAATCCCTGCGCTTGGGAGGCGGAGACAGGAGGATCGCGGTGGTTTGAAGCCAGCCTCGCTGGCTTAAGAGACTCTGTTTCCAAAAAAATATATAAAATAGGTCTGGGAGTATAGCCCGGAGGTAGAAGGGTTTCCAAGAACCCCAGGAACCCCAGTACCATCACAAAAAAAAAAAAAAAGATTTTTTTGTTGTGGTTGGTCTCCCCCTGCTAAAGAGTCAGTTTTGTTTTGTTTTTCAGTACTGGGGATGGATCTCAGGGGCATTCTACCTCTGAGCTACACTGCCAGCCCTATTTTTTATTTTTTATTTTGAAACAGAGCCTCACTGAGTTGCAAAGGGCCTAAGTAGCCTAGGCTGTTCAAGGACCGCGATCTTCTTGTCTCAGCCTCCTGAATACTGGGATTACACGTGTGCGCCATCACGCCTGGCTTAAGAGTCTGTTTTCAAGGGGCAGTGGTGTTTTTCTTTCTTTCTTTCTCTCCACTGTTTCCTGTGTCCTGATCAGTACCTGACATGTAGTAGTTGCACAATAAATATGTGCAGAGTGAATCCATAATACACAAAATTGTCTGAATTTTCAAAGGACTCTGTGCAGATTCAGGGAGCTACTCCCCTGTTCTCAGCATCTCTCACTCACATGTTTATAGAGTTACGTGTGTCCTTCCTGAGGGACAGGACCAGTTGGCCTGTTCCCCAGCGCCCAGAGCACACAGTAATCAGTACTGTTTCAACTCAAGACAGAACTGTTTGCTTTACTTGCAGGTGGCAAGTGTAGACAGTTGTCAAAGTTGTGCCGGAGCCATTGAAGGTGAGATTGCCAGGATTGGGGGCTGGCGACTGAGGTGCGCTCCGACATGGGACTCCCATCAGCTCACTACAAGAGACAACAGCCATCAGTACAGGAGCCAGCCTGAGGAGAAAGACACAGATGGATGGGGCCAGACAGGGACAGGGGGCCTGAGTCCCCACCTCTCTGTCCCAGACCTGTGGGCTGCTGGCTCCCTGTGCACTGCACCCCAAATTATTTACTCTCTTCAGACAAAAAGTAAAGCACCGTGTGGTCCGTGGCTGGCCTCTGATCACTCATGACTGGGGACCAAAGGAAAGGGGTCACAGACTCAGAAGCCGAGGCCAGGAATGGAGTGGCGGGAGAGGCCTGGTGAGAGGCAGCAGCGGGAATAGGGTTGCTGGGCATGGAGGCAAACACCGGGAATCCCAGTGCTTGGGAGACCAAGATAGGAGGATCGCAGGTTCAAGGCCAGCCTCAGCAACTTAGTGAGACCCTTAGTGATTTAGTGAGACCCTGTTTTGTTTTGTTTGTTTGTTTGTTTGATGGTACTGGGAGTGGAACCCAAGGACTCTTCTATCTCCCGGCTACACTCCCAGACCTATTTTACACTTTATTTGGAAACAGGGTCTCACTAAGTTGCTGAGAGCCTCACTAAGTAGCTGAGGCTGGTTTCGAACCTGTGCGATCCTCCTTTCTCAGCCTCCCAAGAGCTGGGATTACAAGCTTGTGCCACCACACCCGGCTTGAGACTCTGCCTTTTTTTTTTTTTTTTTTTGGTGGTACTGGGAATGGAACCCTTCTACCTCCAGGCTACACTCCCAGACCTATTTTTATATATTTTTTTATTTGGAAACAGGGTCTCTTAAGCCAGAGAGGCTGGCTTCGAAACTCTGTGATCCTCCTGTCTACGTCTCCCAAACACGGGGATTACAAGCATGCGCCACCAGCCAGGCAAGACCCTGTTCTAAAGTAAAAAATAAATCTAAGACAGAATGCCCCTGGTTCATTCCCCAGTACCGCCTGTAATCCTAGTACTTGGAAAGCTGAGACAGGAAGATTGCAGATAGGATTGCAGGTTCAAGACCAGCCTCAACAATTTAGTGAGATCCTATTTTAAAATAAAAAGTAAAAAGGGCTAAGTGTGTAGCTCAGATGTAGAATGCCCCTGGGTTCAATCTCCAGCACACCACACCGCACCACACCACACCACAAGTGTGCGTACACACACACACACACACACACACACACACACACACACACGAGGGGTAAGGAGGCAGATGTGGAAGTAAGAATCGGCAGGAGTCTGTCTTCTGGCATCTGAGGCCCCTGCTCTGGTCCACTTACAGAGCTCTGTCCAGGGCCAGCTCGCTCTCACACTGGACCAGCATATATGGAGGAGGCCCTGTCCCCGGTGACTCCCTTTCCTTTACATGAAGGTTCCTGCCACACCTTGAGGCCTGCGCATCTGAGCTCCTTCTGCACTCACGCACCCAACAACACTGGGAACCGGGGCTCAGGGCAGGTCTACCCAGGAGGCTGTGGAGGCCCGAGAGGGCTGGTGGCCAGCTGTGGGAGGAATCTGTAGGCCCTAGGCACCCAGAGCATGGCAGAGAAGGCGCAGTGTCTGAAGGCCCTTGGGCCCCTTGGTTGGTGGGAAGAGCTTGACCAGGTCAGGGCCAGTCTCTGCGGCGCAGGCACAGGCAGGCGCCACGCCTGGGGTTCTGGCCGGGGATCATGCCAAAGTCAAGAGACGTGATCCTGCTCACCGGTGTTGCATAACAATGTTTCAGAAAGTTCAGGTCACAGACCACTCAGCGGTTATGAAAGCAGTGAGTGGGCCACGAGCTGCATAAAACGCAAAAGAAAAGAAGTAAAAACAAAAAGAGGGAGAGTGCGTCACAAATAATAAATTAGGATTTTATATATATAGTATGCTACGTACATGCTATATATGTAAATACTGCGTGTGAGTGTGTGTGTGTGTGTGTGTGCAGTCAGCCCTCCATATCTGAGTTTTCCACATTTGTAGATTCAACCAGCCTTGAAATGAAAATACTGAAAAACATTGTGTCTGTAATGAAGATGTCATTATTCTCTTAAAAGATAGTTTAACAACTATTTACATAGCATTTACACTACTACTAGTTTTTTCTTTTCCTTCCTTCCTTCCTTCCTTCCTTCCTCTCTTCCTCTCTTTCTCTCTTTCTTTCTTTCTTTCTTCTTCTGAGCTATAGCTCCAGCCTTACTTTATTTTGTATTTTGAAACAAACTCTCGCTAAGTTGCTGAGAGGCTCACTGAGCTGCTGAGCCTGGCCTGGAACCTGCGATCCTCCTGGCTCAGCCTCCCAAGTGCTGGGATTACAGGTGCACACCCAGCTACATTAGGTATTTTAAGCACCAAAGAAGTGATATGAAGTATATAGAAGGATGTGCATAGGATATATGCAAATACTACACAGGTTTATATAAGTGATTTGAGCATCCACAGATTATGGTAGCCTCAGAGGGTTCTAGAACCACCAATTCACTGTGAATACTGAGGGAAGGCTATCTATGTAGCATGGGAGATACTAAAAATAGCACATTATTGACACTGGTACCTACTACTTAGAACTGGTTGCCTACCCAATCAGTAGGAAGTGTGATCTATGTATACACATATACTCTTATGTGTATCTATACAATTGAATCATTTTAAAATGTCACTATTCAGATATTTTTGACATGCAAAAATAGCTATTTCACATGACTTAACCCAATGATATACATAATGGTGATGGTATAAAGTATACTTTCAATTTTGTGTGCGTCTGGCACTGGGGATAGAACCCAGGGACATTTGACCTTGGAGCTACACCCCTAACCCTATATTATTTTTATTTTGAGACAGGATCTCGTTGGGCTGATGAGAGTCTCAGTACTTGCTCAGGCCATCCTTAAAGCTGTGATTCTCCTGTCTCAGCCTCCCAAGTACGGGGATTACAAGTGTGCATCACCATGCCCGGTTTGGGTCACTTTTTAAAACCACTGAAAAGCACTGGGGAGAGGCGACACATAGGTTATGGTGGGGAAGGAAAATTACTTTTTAGAACAGAAATTGCTGGGTAGCACACTGGCCCCTGGCTGGCTGGCCACCCCAGTACATGGAATGTTTCTGGGGTAGTGCTTTTCAGACTTCAATCCTCCCGTACCCTCCTGCCAGTTTTTACCACATTCCCAACTTGTCCTATTAGTCACTTTAAAATTTTTTCTTCTTTTTTTTCTTCTTCTTCTTCTTCTTCTTCTTCTTCTTCTTCTTCTTCTTCTTCTTCTTCTTCTTCTTCTTCTTCTTCTTCTTCTTCTTCTTCTTTTTTGGTGGTACTGGGGTTCCTGGAAGCCCTTCTACCTCCAGGCTACACTCCCAGACCTATTTTTTACATTTTTATTTGGAAACAGGGTCTCTTAAGCCAGCACGTGCGGCTGGCTTCGAACCTGTGCAATCCTCCTGTCTCCGCCTCCCAAGCCCGGGGATTACAAGTGTGCGCCACCACACCCGGCTTAGTCACTTTTTTTAAAAAAGACTCTCTTTTTAAGCCGGGCGTGGTGGCGCATGTTTGTAATCCCTGCGCTTGGGAGGCTGAGACAGGAGGATCGCACAGGTTCGAAGCCAGCCTCAGCTACTTAGTGAGGCTTTCGGCAACTCACTGAGACCCTGTTTCCAAATAAAATATAAAACAGGTCTGGGAGTATAGCCCGGAGGTAGAAAGCCCCTGGGTTCCACTCCCAGTACCACACAAACACACACAATAAAAGACTCTCTTTTTAACTTAAATAAATTTATTTTAAAAGGCACAATCATGTATAGAAAATCAATGCTGTTTGATATAAATAGAAGATAGCCATAAAGATAAATCCAACAAAACAAATGAAGATGAGGTTATACTGCATTCTAGCTGGAGAGCAAGCCGCCGACCAAGGGCTCCGTGCCAGAGCCCAGTCTGCTCGGCTGGGGAGAACCTCAAGTATCGGGTGTGACTGGCACCCACCACCCAGAAAGACCACAGACCGGGAGGCCCGAGGCCACACTTAGCTCTGGAACCCATTGCAAGTGCGAGGGTCTCCAAGATCGTCCTTGGATTTGATATTTTGCTAGAAAGACTCGCAGCCCACCGAATGCTGTAACACTCACGGGTATGGTTTATTAAAGGAATGAGTTTCACTCATTCAACTCAGCTGAGGACGCTGGGCATGGTGGCACACGTTCCCAGGTTCAAAGCCAGCCTCAGCAACTTCGCAAGTCCCTCAGCAACCTAGTTAAAACCCATTTCAAAATAAAAAATAAAAAAAGGCTGAGGGTGTACTGCAGAGGTCGAATGCCCCTGAGGACAACTCCCAGTACCAAAAGAAATAAATAAGTAAATATAAAAAAGTCAGCCAAGGAAAGGAACACAGGAGGTCCAAGGCCAGAGCTCCTGGTCATCCTCTCCTACTGGCGTCCTCTGTGGACACGCTGACTGCGCCCAGCAGCAGTGTGTGACAGCACCCGTGGTACTGCCAACCAGGGAAGCGCGCTCAAGCCTTGGTGGCCAGAGCTTTTACTGAGACTCAGTCACATAGACACGACTGACCAACTAGGCGGTGACTTAGTGTATAGCCCCTCTGGAAAATCACTGACACTGTGTGGGCCAAACCCCCACCACAAATCACACTTAAAAACCAGCTGGTGAGCCGGGTGTGGTGGCGCACACTTGTAATCCCTGCGCTTGGGAGGCTGAGACAGGAGGATCGCACAAGTTCAAAGCCAGCCTCAGCTACTTAGTGAGGCTCTCGGCAACTCAGTGAGACCCTGTTTCCAAATAAAATATAAAATAGATCTGGGAGTATAGCCCGGAGGTAGAAAGCTCCTGGGTTCTACCCCCAGTACCACACACACACACACACAAAAAAAAAAAAAAAAACCCAGCTGGTGTGAGCTGGGTGCGGTGGCACATGCCTATAATCCCAGTACTTGGATTGAGACAAAAAGATCACAAGTTCGAGGACAGCCTCGGCAACTTAGTAGGATTCTCAGAAATTTATCAAGACACTGTTTCAAAACATAAAATAAAATAAAATAAAATAGGGCTGAGGGTATAGTTTGGAGGTAGAATGCCCCTGGGTCCAATCCCTAGTACCCCCCCCCCAAAAAAAAAAGAAAGAAAAGAAACTAGCTGCTGTGAACAAGACAAGGCCACACACCAGGCAGAAGCTTCCAAGACTTACAAATGGCTGTCCCGCAGCTGAGGGCAAAGCCAGGGTGCAGCCCATTCAGTCAGGCCATGGGAACTCTTCCCCCTGCCGGCGGCAGACCCTTCCCCCTGCCTACCATTTGATAGGTTAGAAGAGAGGCCCAGGTGAGTTGCTGTCTGGTGATGTGGTTCAGTGGGATTTAACGTTGTCTCGGTCCTAAAACCATCTTACCGGTTACCACATTGGCTCAGAACTCCTGGCAGCGGGGCGTGGCACCGCACACCTGTAATCCCCGCACTTGCGAGGCTGAGGAGAGAGGATCGCAGGTTGGCTGCAAGCCTCAGAAACTTAGTGAGGCCCTTAGCAACGCAGTGAGACCCTGCTTCAAAATAAAAACCGAAACAGGGTGGGAACGTAGCTCAGAGGTAAAATGCCCCTGGGTTGATGGGTTTAGTCCCCAGTACCACCACCACCACCACCACCACCACCACCACCACCAACAACAACAAAAAAAAAAAAAAAAAAAAAGAGGAGAAGGAAAATAGCTGGTGGCAGTCTCTGTGCAGAACAAGACAGTGTTGACTCACTGTGCTAATGGCTGGGGAGCAGGGCACAGTGTCCATTCCCTCCGTGCTCCATCTTTCTTTAGGGTGGAGATATAAAAGCTAGTATACGTTTCCCAGATGAATTTTGTTGTTGTTGTTGTTGTTGTTGGTACTGGGGTTCCTGGAAGCCCTTCTACCTCTGGGCTACACTCCCAGACCTGTTTTTACATTTTTATTTGGAAACAGGGTCTCCTAAGCCAGCGCGCGTGTTTGGCTTCGAACCTGCGCGATCCTCCTGTCTCTGCCTCCCAAGCGCGGGGATTACAAGCGTGCGCCACCGTCCGGCTTCCCAGATGAATTCTGAGATGGGGTTCTGGATGTGGATTCAGCGCTGCTAAGTAGAATCCCTCCTGTAAGATTTGGAAGACTGAAAGAGACCTTCCTCTTCAACTGGGTGTTTTCTGCAGACTTGCTTGGTTGGGAAAGTGTTGAGTTGTTTTGTTTGTTTTTTTGGCTATACCATTCCAGTGTCCAGTTACTTGCTTTGTGGACATTAAAAAGCAATTATGCACAAAAATAAAATAGCCAATAGAAACATGAAAAGATGTTCAACATCATTAGCCATCAGTAAAAGATAAATGACAGTCACAATGAGATATCACCGCACTACCACTAAAATGGCTAAAATTAGAGATACTGGTCATTCTAAGTGCTGAAGAGGATGTGAAGAAACTGGAATTTTCATACATTACTGCCAGAAGTGTAAATTGGTTATAATCACTTTAGAAAACTAGCAATTTCTTAAAAAGGTAAATTTCCATTTAACATTTGACCCAAAAATTTAACTCTTAAATACTTATCCAACAGAAATGAAACTATGTGTCTGTACAAAGACTTGTACAAAAATTCTTATAGCAATTTTTGCAATATAAAAAAAAAAAGAAAAAATGAAAGCTGAGTATAGTAAAGCATGCTTGTAATCCCAGTACTTGGGAGGCTGAGGCAGGAGAATCGCAGGTTCAAGGCCAGCCTCAACTACCTAGCGAGACCCGCAGCAACCGAGACCCTGTTTCCAAATAAAACAATAATATAGGGCTGGGGTATCGATCAGAGGTAGAACACCCCTGGGCAGCTCAATCCCTGCCCCCTCCCACACACAAAGTAAAACACCTGGAAACAACCCAAATATCCATTGGCGTAGGAAGTGGTTAGGAAGTGTGAAAGGAAGAAATGCTGATGAACATAGCAGACTCAGAAGCATCAGGCCAAGGACAGAAGCCAGACACCAGAGAGCACACCCTGTGTAAAGCCATCTCTGAAGCGCTGGGATGAGCAGAACCAGTCGATGGAGCTGGCACCACAGCACACCCCGTAGCCCCAGCCCCTGGGGAGGCCGAGGCAGGAGGACTGATGGAGCCCGGGGTTCAAGGACAGACTGGGCAGCGTAGCAAGACCACTTCTTAAACGAAGGAAGGAAGCGAGCAAGCAAGGAAAGAAAGCCCAAAGAAATTGATGGTGATAAAAGTCAGAGTGGTGGTTGCTTCTGCCGCCATTCTGTTGCCTTATTATGGCCACAGCAGTGGAGCAGGGTTTGTTTGCAAAGAGGCATCAGGGAATGTTCTAGAAGGATCGAAATGTTCTGTACCCTAATAATGGTGCAGATTTCACATCCTTATATAGCGATCGGAATGGATTGAACTATACACTTAAATCTGTACGGTTTAATATGCGCAAGTTAGGACTCTGCACAAACCACAACCAAATTGAAAACACAAAGATGTTTCTGTGCTGGGCAGAGCCGCGGGATTCTGGAGGTGACGTGTACACTGGCGCCTCCCGATGGGGAGGGGAGAGGCTGCCCAGGGGAGAGGTGCTTGGTTATGTCCAGCCTAGTGCCGCTTCACTGGACTTTCCAAAGAACTTGGTGGCCTCTAATCCCCTGTATTAGGCCAGACTACTTGTGCTCAAAATTGACAGTCACAGATAATCTCAAAATCTCAGTAGCTGACAACAGGGTTTGTTTCTGACTCGCTGCATCTCTGTTATGGGTCAGCTGGGAGCTACATGCTGACGGGAAGCCGCTCCCAGAACCTGATTGCTAGGATGGAGGAGGAAGGGAACAAGGAGAGGCACGCGTTGGCTCTTGTAGCCTTTGCCAAAAAGGAACAGACATCACTTCTGCTCTTAGTGCCACAAAATAGCTACAGGAGCCTCCAGCCATCATGCCACACTCCGAGGGAAAAAGAGAGAGGAAAAATGTGGAGAAGCCATGCAGAGCGGCGCACGCCTGCAATCTGAGTACTCCAGAGGCTGAGACGGGAGGATTGCAGGTTCAAGGTCAGCCTCAGCAACTTACTGAGGCCCTGCTTTGAAACAGAAAATAAAAAGGGCTGGAGGTTTAGCTCAGAAGTAGAATGCCTCCTGATTCCATCTCTAAAAGAAAAAAGAAAAAAATGTGGGCAAGGAAAGGTACTACCAGGTAATTCAGCTCCTCTTAAAGAGACTTCTCAAGATCCTTTCCCCAAACCTCTCCTCCCCCTCCTCCTCCTCTTCCTCTTCCTCCTCCTCTTTCTCCTCCTCTTCCTCCACCTCCTCCTCTTTCTCCTCCTCTCCCTCCTCCTCTCCCTCCTCCTCTCCCTCCTCCTCCCCCTCTTCCTCCTCCTCTCCCTTCTCCTCTCCCTCCTCCTCCTCTTCCTCCTCCTCTTCTTCCTCCTCTTCCTCTTCCTCCTCCTCCTCCTTCTCCTCCTCTTCCTCTCCCTCCTCCTCTTCTTCCTCCTCCTCTTCCTCCTCCTCCTCTTCCACCTCCTCCTCTTCCTCCTCCTCCTCCTCCTCCTTGGTACTGGAGATTGAACCCAGGTGTGTAGAATACTCTTAGCTACACCCCCAGACCAATTTTAGTTTTTATTTGGAAACAGGATCTCACTAAATTGCTGAGGCTGGGTTCAAACCTGTGATCCCCCTGTCTCAGCCTTCCAAGTACCCAAGTATTGGGATTGCACCCAGATCTTCCTCCTTCTCCTCCTCCTCCTCCTCCTCCTCCTCCTCCTCCTCCTCCTCCTCCTCCTTCTCCTCCTTCTTCTTGTGGTACTGGGGATGGAACCCAGGAGCACTCTACCTCCAAGCTACACCTCCAGTCCTATTTTTTATTCTTTATTTGGGAACAAGGAAGGTCTCACTAAGTTGTGGAGGGCCTCACTAAGTAAGTAGCTGAGGCTGACTTCAAACCTGCATGATCCTCCTGTCTCAGCCTCCCAAGTACTGGGATTATAAGCATGAGCTACCATGCCTGGCTACCTACTTCTTTTTTTTTTTTTTTTGCAGTACTGGGGATAGAACCCAGGGACATTCTACCTCTGAGCTACACCCTAGCCCTATTTTTTATTCTTTATTTTGAAACAGGGTCTCACTGAGTTGCAAAAGGCCTCACAAGTGGTAGCTGAGACTGTCTGCAAACTGTGATCCTCCTATCTCAGCCTCCCAAATGCTGGCATTACAAGCGTGCACCACCATACCCAACTTCAACTAACTACTTCTAATTGGTCACTTGTACCAGCAGAGATAACTGAGGAATGCAATCTTTTTGCTGAGTCCAAGACATTCTGAGTATAACCAGGGAAAACAACAGGATCCAGGAATTTGTTGGTATAGTAAGGAAGACCCTGAGCTTTTCCCAAAATAGGAGATGGGGATTCAGGCCATTGGTACTCAGATCTGGAAGGGAAAGGCAGTTCCTAAGATTGGGGGCTGTAAACTTCCAGGGACACTGAATCTCCAACTTTAAAAGGGCTCCAGAAATCTCTCCAGCATCACCTCCATTGTTCCCAAAGCCTCCCTAGCCAAAGGCTCTCTTTTCTGCTGCACTGTGCGCTGCGCTGAAGCCTTCTCCTCCTCCACTCTGACATCAGGGGAGAAGTTTCTTGCCAAGAGCTAATGGAGTGGCTCTTGTAGTCCAGCCAGCGGGCTGAGTATGATCCTGTCAAGGTTCTTGTTATGGAAGGACCGAGGCCGAATCACAGTTGCTGGAAGGAATGTTTTTTTCATATGAAACTCGATTATGCTTTGCTCAGGGTATTGGAAGGACCTTCGAAACTTGCTTTGGGGAGATATGCTCACTTCTAAGGGGGCTGGAGGCTTGTTGGCTCCGGCTCTTGATGGAGGGAGACTGATTAAACACAGTCTGAGATGCCTACTTACTGTGTGAACTTGGCTAGGGTAAACTACATTTCCCAGAATTCCCTGCCCTGTGCGCCTACATGTTTCTGGTTACAGAGGTCACAGGAGACGTTTTCTGGGGGAGATGAAGTAACAGCTAGCACCAGTTTGCACTTACCTGCTGGCTGATCTCATAGGCAGAGATGTTAGGGCAGCAGTGAAATCCAGCTAGTCTACCTTCCCTGGCTCCTCCTTCAGCTTCTCCAGCTCCTGGGCCAGGAGGGTGTGATCCTTAGCCCTGGGATAAAGGACCCTGGTTCTGGTAGGACCCTGCACCCCCAAGGCCAGAGGCAACTAGAGCTGACGTGGGGCTGGGTGATCCCTGACCCCAGGTTCACAGCTTAAGTGGCTCTCATCTTCAAAAGCAAAAGGATTCAGTTCACGAGAACAAAATCCAGTGTTTTGATGGCAGATAGGGAAAGGCAACAGAGCTCCCGCGCAGAGGCAGGGTCCAAAAAGGGGCGCGGCTGACGGCTGCGAGAGACCAGCCTTTACCTCATTTTGTGACTTCCTCGCTTGTCCTCAGCTGGTCTGTTTTGGATCCCGAAACTCAGTGTTCATGGTCTAATTTTAATCTCTAATGTGGATCTCTACCATAATCGGTCCTTTTAGATTCCCCCTATGATTGTCCTTTTTCACTCCCCCTGGTGACTCCCCCACCACCCCGAGTTTGGTGGGCTAACCCAATCTGGCGCCAACCAGTTCTTCCCCTTCTGGTTTTGTCCCTGCTCCCCACAATCCTCTCTCTTGATTACTCTTAGAATCTACTCACACCAATTGCTCTCAGAAGTTTGTCTAAATCATCATGGAGGCTCTGGAAGCCCTGGACTAAACTGTCCCTGCATGGCCACAGTTATCCCCGTACAGGGCTCCCTGTCCTCATGGACTCCAGTTTGTGCTTGCGGGCTCAAGTTTCCTCCTTGCTCTCCCCAACCTCCATCTTTCCTCCCTAAATTCCCATCCTGGGGTCTTCAAACGACAGCACCCAGTCCAGTAACAACAGCTTAAAGAGACAGCTTCACTAGCACCCACAATGTGAGGTGTGTGTGTGTGCGTGTGTATGTGTGTTATACACATGCGCATAAAGTTTAGCTTTGCTGACACTGAACTTGGTGCTTAGAGTGGTTCCAGAAGAACAGAATCTTACTAATGTGTTTTGGGTTTTCTGGAATTGGTTCTTTGACCTAATTAGGTTTAAAGTCATTAATGACCCTGTTTCCAGTGATAAAGGGGACACTGATAGCCCATGGCATGCAGTGGCAAAAGAATCTCTCAGATCATTACCAGAAGTTTCTTGCATCCAGTTCCTATAGGGGGCCAGGCTCAGAATGACTGAGCATCTGCTTCCACGGAGCAGTTTAGTGAAAATAAGATGTGTAATTGGGTTGGTTCATTTGCTTCTAATTGTGCTGAAAAACTTGGGGAAAGAAAATGATGAGCTCAGAGCTTTCAATTCCCAGCTCAAGTTCTGAATAAGGGACTTGAAACCTTCTGTGGCCGCCTTGAAGCAAACTTTTATTTCCCATAAAAAAAAAAAAACCTTTATTTCTCAAGTCACGGGGCTGAGATTTCTGAAAACCAAACCTGAAATCTAATTTTGTGGGTAACTTGATTACAACAAACACCGAACTTGTCAGCTCACTGGGTCTCTGATAAAGTTAGGGTGTTGAATGAAAAGGATCCTGAAATTTGGAGTGAGCAGATTCTGATACACCTGGAGACATCAAACCTGTGAATTCTGCCATATCTTTGTGGACAGAAACAGTCCCTTCACCACTTCCTGCAAAGGTGAGCCTTCCCTTGCCTGAGAAGGTGTAATGGTCCTCCCTAAGGCCATTGCCTTGCAAGGCACGGTTCATGCTCCCTGGGACCTGCTCCTGCCACCTCTTGCTTCTCAGACCTACAACTAGAGTCAAGACTTCATAGAACCTTAAAGCTGAGGTGCAGAGTGACCCATGAGAAGGTACAATGCACACCCAAATAACGGTCAAATAACTTCTAGTGTCCAATTTTTTTGTGTGGGTCTAGGGATGGAACCCAGAGGCATTTGACCTCTGAGCTACACCTTTTGAAACAGGGTCTCACTGAGTTGTGAAGGGCCTCACTAAGTAGCTGAGGCTGTCCGCAAACTGCGATCCTCCGGTCTCAGCCTCCCAACCTATTTTCCAATTTGTATCAGAAGAAAAACTGGGAAATATGTGTAGAAATGGATGTCAAGAGGGTTAAATCAAGATAGAAGAACAAAGTTGGATGAAGTTAAATTTATGAATACTGGTCCACTAAACAGAGATTCAGGAATCTGCATATCTTGAAGAACTAGGAATGGTCTTTCTCCTTTCTTTCTTTCTTTCTTTCTTTCTTTCTTTCTTTCTTTCTTTCTTTCTTTCTTTTTGCGGGTCTGGGGATGGAACCCAGGGACATTTGACCTCCGAGCTACATCCCCTGCCCTATTTTTTATTCTTTATTTTGAAACCAGGTCTCACTGAGTTGCAGAGGGCCTCACTAAGTAGCTGAGACTGTCCGCGAACCGTGATCCTCCAGTCTCAACCTCCCGAATGCTGGGATTACAAATGTGCGCCACCACGCCCGGCTAGGAATGGTTTTAACAGTTAGCTTGGTTAGTTGGCTGATACACAAACTTCAAATTGATCTAAATAGTCATCACCCAGTACCCACGGGGAATTGGTTCCAGGTCCCCTACAAACAACGAAATATAAAGATGCTTGAGGCTTTTGTGTAGAATGGCATGGAATTGTATGGGGAAGGGGAGGCAGTGAGGAGGGAGCCGGACGGGGGAAGCTCATCAAATACTGTGTGCATGTATGTCCTTATCACTTACCACCTCCACATCACATAATGATGTGAAACTGCAATGCACCAGTAAAAGTATATTAAAAACAAAAAATAAAATAAGTGGCATAGTATTTGCATAGAACCCACTCATATCCCTTCATGTACTTTAAGTCATCTCTAGATTAATTATAATACCTAATACAAAGTAATTGTTATGTAAATAGTTGTTATACTATGTTATTTAGAAAATGACAAGAAAAGGTCAGTTTAGATGCAATTTACACACACACACACACACACACACACACACACACACACAAAGAAAAAAAACTTACATACATTTTCCCCCTGTCCACAGTTGGTTAAATTCACAAATGTGGAATCAACAGATACAGAGGGCTCACCGGACTCAATTGTAATATCAGAAGTTCTTTGGTATACGAACTGCAGTACATGAGTTAGCAAACTTTGTTTTAAGGCCAGATAGTAAATGTTTTAGGAACCAGTCTCCATTTATAAGTATTCAACTCTCCCATTGTTTTGGAAACATCTCTGTGTTCCAAGAGAAGTTTACTTATGAGCCAGGCATGGTGGCACGTATCTGTAATCCCAGTACTTGGGAACCTGAGACAGGAGGATTGTAGGTTTGCATCCAGCTTCAGTAACTTTTTAAGGTCTCCAGCAACTTAGGAATATCCTGTTTCAAAAAAAAAAAAAATAGGGCTAGGAGTGTAGCTTGAAGGTATAATGCCCCTGGGTTTAATTCCCAGTACCACAAAAAAAAAAAAGAAAAGAAAAGAAAAAAGTTTACTAATGAACACTGAAGTCTGAATTTCCCACCATTTTTATGTGTCACAAATACCACTCTTTTCTTTTATTTTGGCTAACAATGTAAAAATATCCTGGGGGCTATACAAAATCAGCCTGTGGGTTAGATGTGGCCCCTGGGCTATAGTCTCAATGGTATCTGTTTCCACTAGAATTTCTGACCTACAAAGAAGAACCACAGACAGAGCTTTTTGAAGATGCTACGATTCACCTTCATGAATTTATTTCCAAGAGCTACAATGAAAGTTGACCCTATCAGTGCCTATGGATGAGCAAATCTTCCACGTGAAGCCATGCTGGCATTTCAGTCTTCCTCAGCTGCATTGTAGCTCTTGGAAATAAATTCATGAAGGTGAGTCGTAGCATCTTCAGAAAGCTCTGTCTGTGGTTCTTCTTTGTAGGTCAGAAATTCTAGTGGAAACAGATACCATTGAGTTGGGATTTATAAATGCATTGGGCATGATGCAAGCACGGGGTGGCGGGGACCCAGCAGCACTTCATGTCAAAAGATAGGGTGGGCAATGATTGCTACTGTGATTAGTGACACCGAAACATCAAGCAAAATAAGAGAGGTCATTGGCACTCACTCGTTTATTATGGTCCGTAGAAATGGGCCATAATATACTTACTATATAGCCATAGAAATAAAGCAAATGTGAGTCTGTTAACATCTGTGTGTGTGTGTGTGTGTGTGTGTGTGTGTGTGTGTGTGTGTGTGGTGCTGGGGATCGAACCCAGAGGCATTCTACCTCTGAGCTACATCTTCAGCCCTATTTTACTTTTTATTTGGAAACAGGGTCTTGTTAAGTTGTTAAGAACCTCACTAAATTTCTGAGCCGGTCCTTGAAACTAAGATCCTCTTGTCTCAGCCTTCCAAGCCCTGGGATTTTAGATATGTACCACCACACTCAACAAGACTCTTAAAATCTTGCTTGCCCAGAGGGAAGCACTCCAAGAGATGTGTGTGTGGATGTTCCTATTACTCTACGCCTCAGCACGATGTGTAATTACAATGCACCGAATAAGATTATATATAAGAATAAAATTTAAAAAAATAAAGTCTAACTTGATCTCTTAAGTGGGTGAGTTCTGTGTCTAGAGGACTGAAGTCTGACCCCAAAGATCAAAACAGAGTCATAGCCCCTCAATCATTTCCCACACTGAGTCCTTGAATGAAGAAGGGGCTGGGACCCCTCTAGGAGAACACTGTTATCCTGCTCCAAACAGATACGATTCGTTTTCTGCCCCGCAGCTAGGTGTAGCTTGGAGGTAGAACATACCTGGGTTCAAACCCCAGTACCAAAAAAAAAAAAAAAAAAAAAAAAGCCAATGAATCTTGAAGGATGACAGTGGGTTGTGGTAAACTTAACCGGAAGGCAGCTCTAGCTGCACCTGCTGTTCCAGTGGAGTCCGCAGTGGTCTCCTGGAACCTGGCAGACAGTTATTGATCTGGAAGAGCTTTCCTCCCGGTACCTGTTGGTAAAGGCCATTAGAAGCAATATGCCTGTAGCTGACGAAGCCCACCACACACCGTCGCTCTCCACCTTGGGGTTGGATTGGTGCCCCAGCCCTATGTTGTAATATGGTCTGCGTTGACCTCGGTCACCTTTGTTTGCCATGGGACACTGTGCCAGCCTATTATGATATGATGGTGAATCTATCTGATGAGCAGGAAGGAACACTAATTTATACGTGTTGGTAAGTTCTTCCTATGCCAGAGGGGAGAAACAAATCCCACAAAAAGCTAAGGGCCTTGTCACTTCCGTGAAAGTTCTTGGGGTCCGGTAATTTGAGCCTGTTGAGATATTCCTTCCTAAATGAGGGAAATGTTGGTGCATGGGCCTCTCCTACTGCTGAGAGAGAGGCCTGTGTCTCTTCTCAAAATCTTCTTCAAGCCAGACGTGGTGGCGCACACCTGTAATCCCAGTACTTGTGAGACAAAAAGGAGGATAGAGGGCTTAAGGCCAGCCTCGGAAGACCTTGTTTATAAACAAAAAATAAAAAGGGCTGGGGGTATACCTCAGAGGTAGAATTCCATTGACTTCAATCCCCAGTACAAAACACACACACACGCACGCACACACGCACACACACACACACACACGCACGCACACGCACGCACACATGCACACACACACATGCACACACACACGCACGCGCACACACACATTTTTAAAATCCTCTTTGGATTTGGAGTCGACAGGCTCGTCCCTTGGGAGCACTGCTCTGACTCATTTACCCAGTGACCTGAAAAGCAGTTTGGAATGGGACCCAGCACAGGAGTGTGCCCGCAGCAGCTGCAGGCTGGCAGACTGTGTTTGGAGTAATAGTGGCAGACAGGAGTTCTGTTTGGGAACTCTGGCAGTCTCTGGGTGAATCACATTGTGGACCTCTAGGATACTGGAGCAAAGTCCTGTCATTCTTTAAAAACACTGCTTTTGGCTAGATATGATGGCACATTCCATAATACCAATACTTGGGAGACTGAGACAGGAGGATTGTGGGTTAGAGGCTAGCCTCAGCAATTTAGTTAGTGAAACTCTCAGCAACTTAGCAAGACTCTGTTTCAAAATAAAAAGGTCTGGCCGGGCGTGGTGATGTATGCTTGTAATCCCAGTGCTTGGGAGGCTGAGACAGGAGAATCGCACAGGTTCAAAGCCAGCCTCAGCTACTTAGTGAGGCTCTCAGCAACTTAGTGAGACCCTGTTTCCAAATAAATTATTAAAAAATAGGGCTGGGGTATAGCCTAGAGGTAGAAATCCCCTGGGTTCCACCCCCCAGTACCACACACACGCACACACACACACACACATACACAAAATAAAAATAAAAATAAAAAGGGCTGGAGGTGTATCTCAGAGGTAGAACACCCCTGGGTTCAATCAATCCCCAACACACAAAAAAGTACTCTTGACATCCCAATTGAAACTCAGGTCACAGATACATAGGTTTAATTTTGGACTCTCAAATCCCTTCTTTATCTATATGACTATTCTTATTCTTGGTTATTATGGCTTTGTAATAAGTTTTTTTTTGTGGTACTGGGGGTGGAATCCAGAGGCTTTCTACCTCCAGGCTATACTCCCAGACCTATTTTATACTTTATTTGCAAATAGGGTCTCACTAAGTTGCCGAGAGCCTCACTCAGTAGCTGAGGCTGGCTTCGAACCTGCGCGATCCTCCTGTCTCAGCCTCCCAAGCGCAGGAATTACAAGGGTGCACCACCACGCCCGGCTGTAATAAAATTTGAAATTGGGAGTTTTTAATCCTCCAACTTTATTTTTGTTTCTCAAGATTGTTTGAATTATATGAATTATATTTTACTCAATTATTATCAGTAGTAGTATTAGTAGTATTTAGGGCACTCTGAATTGAACCAGGAATATTCTACCTCTAAGTTATACCCCTAAGGGGTGGTACCTTACAGGGACGTTCACCACGTCAGAATTACGTAAACAAGATAGAGGTCATGGGTATAAAACTTCCGGTCCACGTGCTGTATCTGGGGAGTGGTGAGTTGGCCCAGGCCACCTCCCTGCCTCATGCCATTTTGGCATGGGGCTGTAACTATTTTCTGTATTTCTATTTTCTGTATTTCTATCTTTTTAATAAGCTTCTTTAAATCTTCAAAAAAAAAATAAGTTATACCCCTAACTCTTTTTTTTATATTTTCCTATCTCAGCCTCCCAAGTACTGGGATTACACACATGTACCACCACACCTGGCTCATAAAGTGTTCTTTGGTGACTTTCTTTTCATATACATCTTTGTGTACTTTTTTCTTTCTTTCTTTTTTTGTGGTACTGAGGATTGAACTCGGGGGCATTGCTTTGAAACAGGGTCTTGCTAGGTTGTGGAGGCTGGTCTCGAACCTGTACTCCCTAGTACCAGGATTACAGGTGTGGCCACCAAACCCAGCAATGTCGCATTTTTTTCTCACAGCTGTGAAACAGATTTTAGAGAACTCGGGAGAGAAACCGTGCCGTCTGTGCACCCAGAGAGTTTCCTTCTTGTTGATTCTTCACTCCTCATAGTCCACGTCCTCCTCTGACTCCTCCTCCCTGCCCAAAGCACTTTATTTACCCAGGCTTTTTAGAGAAGCTCTGATGGCCGTGAGCTGTTTTAGCATTATGTAATCTGAGAACGTCTTCATTTCACTTTCATTCCTGAAAAATATTTTCACTGGCTCTAGAATTCTGGATTGACACTTCTTTTCTTTCAACTTTGGGAACATGGGGCACCTCCTCCTGGCCTCAGTGGTGCCAGTAAGGAGTAAAAACCAAGCCGGGCGTGGTGGCGCACACTTGTAATGCCAGCATTAGGGAGGCTAAGACAGAAGGATCCCAGTTCAGGGCCAGCCTCGGCTACTTAGTGAGGCCCTTTGCAACTCAGTGAGGCCCTGTTTCAAAATAAAGAATAAAAAAATAGGCCGGGAGTGGTGGCGCACGCTTGTAATCCCCGCGCTTGGGAGGCAGAGACAGGAGGATCGCGCAGGTTTGAAGCCAGCCACGCGCGCTGGCTTAGGAGACCCTGTTTCCAAAAATAAAATAGGTCTGGGAGTATAGCCCGGAGATAGACGGGCTTCCAGGAACCCCAGTACCACAAAAAAAAAAGAATAAAAAAATAAGGCTGGGGTGTACCTCAGAGGTAGAATGGCCCTGGGTTCCATCCCCAGTACTGCTGTAATGATGTGTGTATCTATATGCTCCACACCCTGAATTTTCCAGAAGTCAACCATCTTGGTTTTGGTCATCTATCTTAGCTCATAGTTGCCTCCAGAATATTAAACTTTGTTTCAAAGTATCTGTCTTGGAAAGTAGTCAGTTGTGCAGTGTTGTGAACCCAAATCCTCCCTAAGTCAGGGTGAGGGGCAGGATTGCGTTAGGGATCAAAGCTGAGCAGAGGTCTGCTGGGTGTGCAAGCAGCCTGGGCTCCAGGTCGGTGCACACCCTTCTGCAGAAGGAATTGCCTTGCCAAGTTACTTTCTGTTTTGTGGCTTGATCTACAGCTTCCCTAGAAGCCATTTCTAACAATTTGGGGGCATGTCCGTGATCCTCACCATTTGGGTGAGTGCCATGGGCTCCTTACTTAGGCATCCTACTGCCTCACTGCAGGGGCCTCTGGGCGCTGGGAGCAACTTATCAGATACCTAACTGGCTGAGACTCAGCAGAAAGTCTCTTGGCAGCGTTGGGGAAGGGTCCTAGTAAAAACTGCATCGACCAGGTTACTTTGTGCACAGACCAGGGTAACAAACACCACAGGAGGTGGTAAAGTATTTCCTTGGTGGTCGGGTTGGAGCACAAGAAACCTCCAGGCAAAAGGGGGTTAAGCCTCTGATGTGTGTGTAAGTATGAATGTACCAGTCAGGAGAGAGAGCATTTTTTTTTCTACCTTTTCCCATCCTGTTTTAAAGACAAAACAAAACAAAAAACACCCGCCTGGGCATTGCAGTTGGAGTTTTCCTGGCTCTTTATTTTTATATTATCCGAGGAAAAGGACCCATGGTGACCCCAAAACCATTACAGTATCCGGTGAGGATGCCACCCTTACTTCACTTATTTACGTGCTTTGTTTTCCTTTGGCTTTTTTCAAGATCGTTTGCATTTAGTTATTAGCAGTTTGATTTTTGTCTGTATGTGGCTGTAGTTTTTGTTTGTTTGTTTGTTTGGGGGGGTTTTGTGGTACTGGAGATCGAACCCAGGGGCATTCTACCTCAGAGATACACCCCCAATTCCATTTTACTTTTTATTTTGAAACGGAGTCTTATTAAGTTACTGAATCTGTGATCTTCCTGTCTCAGCCTTCCTACTACTGGGATTACAGACATGTTGGCTGGCTATAGTTTTATGTCTGTATACATAAAGAGCAGCCTCTTCCCTCTTCTGTACGCATACTAAACACTCAGTATTTTACTTTAGATACCAGATATCTTGAAGTCTTTTTCCCATCGACAATTCTCTGAGTATAGCTGGGTATCATACAACTCAACTCAACCCTGATGCTGGCTGCCTAGAGAGGCTGTCAGCTCCTGCAAGTTAAGGGCCCATTCCCACAAAGATGCCTCCATTTCAGATGCCAGTCATGCGTGGTTGAAACAGAGCCCTCCTCAACGTCCTCACAGCGAGAAGGAAAGCTCCATTATGTGGAGGGCAGATGCTAAGGAAATTAAGACTGACATACTCTCTAGCTAAGCATAGCCTAGTTAAGTCTACCTATGTCTATCACCTGGCTTTTGTTTCTATAAATTGTAACCGCTTCTGTGGGACCAGCAGGGAAGTATAATTGATGCAACTGCATAAAATTCCCAAGATAGAAGCTTAGATCATTGATCTGAGACCTTGACCAAGCTGCATAAAATTTCTTCTTTCCATTGTTTGCTTATTTCCCCTCTCCTCTCCTCTCCTCTCCTCTCCTCTCCTCTCCTCTCCTCTCCTCTCCTCTCCTCCTCCTCCTCGTCCTCCTCGTCCTCCTCGTCCTCCTCCTCCTCCTCCTCCTCCTCGTCCTCCTCCTCCTCTTCTTCTTCTTCTTCTTCTTCTTCTTCTTCTTCTTCTTCTTCTTCTTCTTCTTCTTCTTCTTCTCTCTCTCTCTCTCTCTCTCTCTCTCTCTCTCTCTCTCTCTTCCTACTGGGAATTGATCCCAGAAGCATTCTATCTCTTGAGTTCACCCCTAGCCCTATTTCACTTTTTATTTGGAAACAAAGTCTCACTAAGTTGTAGCAGGCCTCACAAAGTTGCTGAGGCTGGCCATGAATCTATGATCTTCCTGTCTCAGCCTCTCAAATACTGGAATTATAGGTGTACATCTCCATGCCCAGCCCTATTTTATTTTATTTTTTGAACCCAGGGACACTCTACCTCTGAACTATACTTCCAGTCCTATTTTATTTTTTATTAGGGTCTCACTAAGTTCCTGAGGTTGGCCTCACATCTGTAATTCTCCTGTCTCAGCCTCCTAAGTACTGGGATTACAGGAACACATCGCCATGCCTGGCTTTTTAGTTTATTATTAAAATAGTGGGGATTGAACCCAGTGGTAAGCAAGCATTCCACCACTGAACTATATCCCCTGCACAGGTGTTCTTTAAACACCACAGGTGTGGTCTTGGAATGCTTGGAACAACCCTACAATACGGTTACCAAAATTGCACCCAAGTTTTGGTGCAGTTCTGAGAGCTCAAGCAGTGCCTCAAGGTTACAGCAAAGGCATGTCTACTGCTTCCTGCTGAAGGTGACTGGGAGGAATCCCAAGCAGGGGGGAGAGAGGGGCCTACTCCCCTGATTTCTGCAAGTCCAGGTTTGCTAAGAACAACTTCTTGCAACACAGAGCAGAAGGGTCCGGCTTTGGCTGGCCAAGGAAGACTTTCTTTATTTGGGGATGAAGTCTGTTCTGGCTCCTTCTGCCCTCTGGGTCACAGGTGAGCTGGTTCTCGCTCTCCCACACCAAGGTTCAGCTGTGGGAAGCTGCTGTCTGTGCTCTACATCTTCTCTTTCATCGTCAGTGTGTGGCTTCTCTGACCGTCACTCCTGGCGTTTCTAGCTGCCCTCAAAATATATTCCAGGTATGGGCTTGTTACTAGGTGGCAGTTTTCTAGATTCTGGTCTTCCCATAGAAAGATTTCATTGAGAGACACAGATAGGAGAAGCATCAAAGATTTGTTTAGCAAAGTGAGAGGACAGTTTTAAGAGAGGAAATCAGGTCAGGAGGGAGGAAATGTGTGTGTGTGTGAGAGAGAGAGGGAGAGAGGGAGAGAGAGAGAGAGAGAGAGAGCATGGAGAAGTCTGTTCCAGGAGTGGAAATGGTAATGGTCAGTCCACACAGTAACTTATGTCTCATCAGAAAAACTCCCCCTCATGTATTATGTAGTTGGGTGGTTATTGCTATTTCCCCACAGAGCTCAATGCATCTGTGCTGTTCCTGCCATGTTGGAAAACATCCCGCCAGTACTTAAGTGAACCCCGTGGGCTTTCTGCTCTGAAGTTGGAAAGCCCCTCAGGCCAGTTACACCTGGTTCCTTTTAGATTTAACACAGCAGTAGAGGGCCGTGAGGAGGCGGTTTCTGGGCAGGGTTCTGTACCACCCGAGGCGGAGCGAGCCTTACCCTTAACTCTTGCTCATTTGTACCTATCTACCGAACAGGCTGATTAGCTCCCACGCGGGTCACCTCCTGGCATCACTTCAAAGATCATCTTGAACTAGACACAAAATAAATGCTGCCAATTTCACTGGGGCCTATGACCCCCCTTTTTTGGGTGGTACTGGGGTTCCTGGAAACCCTTCTACCTCCGGGCTACACTCCCAGACCTACTTTTTTATATTTTTATTTGGAAACAGGGTCTCTTAAGCCAGCATGGCTGGCTTCGAACCTGCGCGATCCTCCTGTCTCCGCCTCCCAAGCGCGGGGATTACAAGCGTGCGCCACCACGCCCGGCACGACCCCTTTCTTATTGCCTATATCTCCCCTTTAGAATGTATATTAGAAACCAGGTATGGTGGCGCAGGCGTGTAATCCCAGTATTTGGGAGGCCAAGGCAGGAGGATCGCGATTTGTGAACAGCCTCAGCTACTTAGTGAGGCCCTTTGAAACTCAGTGAGACCCTGTTTCAAATAAAGAATAAAAAATAAGGCTAGGTGTGTAGCTCAGAAGGAGAATGCCCCTGGGTTTCATCCCCATTACTAGGAAAAAAATGCATATTAGTCCAGTTCTTGAGTTCTTGTTATTGTAACCAAATGCCCAAGGTTGGGTATTTTATGAAGAAAAAGGGGTTTATTTAGTTCACAGTTCTGGAGGCTCAGCCTCTGCTCAGCCCTGGTGAGGGCCTTATGGCAGATGGCATCACAATGACAGGAATGTTTGCAAGAGGCCAGACTGTATGTAAGATAAAAAGAAGCCAGAGTGAGGGGCAGAGCTGGCTTGCTCTTTTTATAACAACTTGCCCCCAGGAAGATTAATGGATCCCACAGAACAATTCAATCCCTTCCGTCAGAACGTCCAGTGGCTCCCTGCGAGCCATCTTGTAAAGTCCCTCTGTCACAGAAGGCAAGACAATGCCATGCAGGGTCCAGACCAGTTTCCCCGGGGGAGAGAGGGGAACTCAACTCAGAACCCAGAGTCCTGGGCTTACATGGTGGAAAAGAATTTCAGCACGTGCCAGTTAGAGCATAGATATTTATTTAGGAAAGCAAGAAGTACAAATTTAAGGGAGAATGTAGGCCATCTGCAGAGTGAGAGATACCTTTAGGGGTGCATGGCTCATTTTTATGGGGGACTTTCATGAGGAGTGGATAGGAAGACATGTGTGAGGATGCTGTCCATCCGGTAGTTGCAAGATAATTCAGGGAGCCTTTGTAATCTGCAGGATCTTAGTGGAGCCTTTACTATCTTCTCAATGGGCTTCTTCTTATTCCTTTTTTTTTTGGTACTATGGATGGAACCTAGGTGTATTCTACCTACCAGCTATACCCACAGCCCTTTTCATTTTGAAATAGAGTCTTGCTAAGTTGTTGAGGCTGGCCTCAAACCTGGGATCCTGGAACTTTGGACTTCTGAGTTGATACTGGAATGAGTTAAGACTCTGGAGGATGGACAGAGTGAATGCATTTTGTATCTGAGAAGGAGGCCAGGGCAGAGCACTGCAGTTTGGAGGTCTCTACCTAAATCCATGCTGAAGACTAATCCCCAGTGCTAAGTGTTAAGAAGTGAGACCAAGTGGGGCTGCCAGGAGGTGACTGGGTCATGAGGGCTCTCCTCTCAAGAACAAGTGGTTCATGTGTTGTCTCAAGAGAGCTTTGCTATAAATAGAAACAGAAGGAACCTCTCTGACTTGCTTGCTCTCTCTAGCCATGGTCTGATGGAGCAGGGGGACCCTCACCAGTTGCTGAGCAGATGTATGCACCAAGACCTCAGACCTCAAAACCATGAGCTAAGCATATCTCCTTCCTTCCTTCCTACCTTTCTTTCTTTCTTTCTTTCTTTCTTTCTTTCTTTCTTTCTTTCTTTTTTTCCTTTCTTTGGTGGTACTGGGGTTCCTGAAAGCCCTTCTACATCCGGGCTACACTCCCAGACCTACTTTTACATTTTTATTTGGAAACAGGGTCTCCTAAGCCAGCGTGTGCGGCTGGCTTTGAACCTGCGCGATCCTCCTGTTTCCACCTCCCAAGCGCGGGGATTACAAGCGTGCGCCACCACGCCCGGCTTCCTTTCTTTATACATTTCCCAGCCCATGATATTTAGTTAAGCCACAGAAACAGACTAAGATAGGAATATTCTATGGGTGTACTTTCTCATTTTCCCTGTTGTTAAACCATGTGTTCAAGTGTGCACCAAGAGCCAGGCAAGTGATCATTAGTGGCCCATGAGAGCGGTGAAGAAGGTTGTATCCAGCATTTTATAAAAAATGGAATTAAGAGAAGAGACATTTCAGAGGACCAGAGTCTGTCCCCAGCCAGCAGTAAGTATTGTTCTGGGAAACTTTCACTGTGTGTGGGTCCTAGATTGTGATTAAAAAAAAAAAAACACAACTCTTTGATAGCCCATAAAAGTGTAAAAGCCATGATGGGAGACAGCAATGTCTTTTAGTTTAGTGGCTTTGTTTTTCCGGTGTCCTTACTTGGAAATCACCCTCGCCCTGGACTTTCCCAAAGTGCCTGTGTCTCATCCTGACCTGAAGGGTGACGACCACTGAGCTCCCATACTGGGGGAAAGAGGACTCCTAGAGAGGCCTGGCCTTGAGGCAGGGAACTTCCGGTTCCTTGCTCCTGTCCACCAACTCCTGGGGCTGTGAGTGTCCCGCCTCCTGTCGCCCCCACCTGCTGACAGGGTTGGTGGGACATGAACATGGGGCAGGGGCTTGCCACCACCCCTCCCCCTGCACACAGGGACAGCGGGCAGCTGGGGCTTCAGAGCAGGCTGGGATGATGCAAACTTGAGCTGCCAGAGGAGTCACGTGGTCTGCTGGGAATCCTCCCTAGATTTAATGTGGCCAAACTAATTACATCATAAATAATTTCTATTTTCTGTCCAGATGCTCATAAAACCTGAGCCAGTGCTCTGTGTGTGTGTGTGTGTGTGTGTGTGAGAGAGAGAGAGAGAGAGAGAGAGAGAACAGAAGAGTGTGATGGTGCCGAGGGGAGCCTTGTTTTACAGAGAGAGAAACAGCTCCAGAGCAGAGCAGGCCGCAGGGCCAGGAAGCCACAGTCACAGAGGGAGTCTAGACACTGACGTCCAAGCAGGGAGCCGGAGTGCCCAACTTCCCCGCCCCAGACTTCACAACACTCCTGGGGCAGTAATAAGAAGTCAGTAATAGAGAGGTAAGATAGAAGAAATGAAAGAAATATGCAGACATGAGATGTAAAAGAGAAGGAAAATGTAACTTTAGTATTGAAGGATGTGGAAAATTTCCCAGTACCCTCACTCTCCAACCAGACCTGTTAGTCCCAGGTTTCTGAGGAATCGCAAGTCTTTACTAATTACTCCAGCACTGCCAGCTGTCCTCAAAGAGGGATCTGTTGGTCAGGTGACAGAGACCACAAAAAAAGATCCTCAAAGGTGGCCAGACACCATGCTAGAAACTCACAAAATACTTTGAACTGTAAATTATTCAACCAGGAAGAGTGAAGCAGGGAAGATGTCTGTTGGTCAGAGGCAGAGGTCACACAAAAGGGAAGTCTCCTTGGGCACTGCTGGCCATCCCAGGATAGTCTGAACACAACAGACACCCACTGATAAAGCAATCAAGGCCTCCTCAGGACACAAAAGATCAACACACTCTAAATCACCCTGTGACTACCAGAGCAAGGCTGTCCTGACATACCTCCTGCTCCCCCAGACGCCTCTCTTGGTGGTGTGTGGGGGGTTCTGAGGATTGAACCCAGGGGTACTCTACCTTTGAACTACACCCCCAGCTGTTTTTGTTCTTGTTGTTGTGCCAGTATTGGGAAATGGCTTTGTACTAATTTCAAAATGTATTGGAAAATAGCTTTGCTATTAATTTCAAATGTAAAAAGTAGTCAGAACCTGGGTGCTCCTGGCACTCAGGCAGGGAGGGGAAGCAGCTGTTATAATGCAAAGGTCAGTACACAAAAGAGTTGTAGCCCAGGGCCTTCATATTTTAAAGACAAGTTTATAGAATAAATAACTTCTAGCAGATGGATAAAACTCCCTAAGACTGCAGGAGGATGGTACAGGCCTTCCTTAAAGAAGGCAGATACCATGTGACCCCTGACTTTGTTAATAAAATACCACATCTTGGTTGTAACAAAGGCTTGGGCTGAGGGTGGGCCCACACCTGCATTAGGTCTGGAGCAAATGGAAAGACCAAACAGGATGGGAGATAGTAGATCCTCGTAACCATGTCAAAAGGTTTGTACCGGAGATAAGGAAGACACAACTGCTTAAGCAAAGACGGAAGATAATGAATCTTTATAAAAACTACTCTACATCCAAAAACTTCAGTCTTATTTTCAAGGCACTCCACTACGTCGTCCCTCTCTGGTGCAGTGCTTTAATAATTCTGTCCCTTCTTTCTACCTTTGTAATAATAAAAATTGCTTAAGCTTGCAGCAGAATAGTTCTGGCTATTTTTTCTAAATCAGCTAAGAACAAGAACCCACGGTTCCATCTCACACCATTACAGTTTCGGTGCCCAACAGGGGCACGGTTACAGGTGTACCGGGGATTGAACTTTAATAGGGCACTACTGTGGCCAAGCCCCAGGTGCTCCAGGTCTGATAGGTTATCTTTCAGAGTGAACGGGAATCGGATTCCTGGCATTGAGGGGCTCGGAGCTGCTGAATCTCGTCTCTGAGCGCCTCCTCTGTGTCAGGGCTTGTGCTGGGCTCTGGGGTGACAGCTGTGACCACAACAGGTCCACAAACATGGCCATCTCCAAAAGAGGAAGCAGACAGGGTGGTGTGATTGGGAAAGGGGGCCAGGGCTGGGGAGGGCCGCTCTGAGGAGGGACACGTGGCTGAGGCTGGCCTTGCAGGCCACGAGGGGAGCAAGCTTGGTTTGTCAGAGGTACAGGGAAGAGGAAGTGAGACTGGACGGGGGAGGGAGAGGAGGCTGCGGCTTGAGGGAGGATCTGTAGGCAGCCCTGGATCCCCAAGAGCAGAGGAAGGGATGGGGGCAGGGGTGGGGGCCTCCTGGCTCCTGGAGAATCTGGCCGCAGCCTAGCGGCTGCCCCCTATAACCAACTGAGCCCATTGGCTCCCTCTGAGCAGGAGGGTGGGGCTCCTTCCACACGGGGCCTGTCTATAGACACCCCTCCACGCGTGCGTTGTGGCCACCCATCCATCACACAGGTGCTTCTGCCTCAAACACTATCTACTTATCCCTCAGGCTCTGCTACCAACAGGGCCTCCTCTGAGATGGCGCCCTGACCACCCATTGACCTATTAGCAGCAAAACTGTTCTTCTCAGTACAGCAGGGCAGGCCAGTGCTCCCAGGGGCTCCATCCATAAAACGGATAGATTTTCCAGATAAGCATTCACTGCCGCTTCTGTTTTTCCTTTGGAAGTAAGCTCACCTCTTTGTTTGTGTACCTAGACGGGGCCAACCCCATTCCCAGATCCAGCATCCTACTGGTCTGGTCAGCTGTAAGGCTGGAGCTGCTGGGGACTTTCTTTGCTTCTAGAAGGAGACAACCTGCATGAAAATGAAATTGATTTGGAGGAAAGCGGAGAGTGAGAGGCCCGGTCCTCAGTGAATTAGCTCGGCATCAGGACCCAGCCATACCTGAACTCCAAGCTCCCCTAGACTCTCCATTATAATAACTAATAAATTCCCTTTGGGCTCAAGCCCACTTGGGCTGCAGTCACTTGTGCTAGAAGCCCTGATGGGTGGATGACAAAGCCCCAAGGTTATGCAGGCAGCCCAGTTTAGGTCTTCTCCTCTGTGTGATGTGGCAGGGGCTTCCTTCTCAGAAGCCACGCCCCTCGAGAGGCTCCAGCCCCCGACACCTGCGAGAAGCCTGTGCAGCCTGGAGTGGAGTGACTGCAAAGGCAGCCGCGCCACCAGAGGCAGGAGCTGGGAATCTGCATTATTTATAAGCAAACCCGTTTCCTTTACTCTCCTGCAGAGCCATCATTTTACGAGGCTGCTTATTAACTCCGTCCCTGTGTTCAGGAAAAGGAGCCTCAGCAGCCAGTCAGTTTTCTGTGAGAGGAAGGCTCCTGGGAGCTGGTAAGGAAGAGGCTTGGGCGGGCATGTATTTTTCTCTAAAAAAGTAAAGCAGGAGAAATAAACCTCTTTTTTTTTTTTCTCTTCCCAGAGAAAGCCTGGCAAAGCGGGGAGTATCAAATTGAACTCTCAAATGTTTGGTCTAAAGCAAGTTTGTAGCAGTTATATGTTTTCTTTCCCCTACATCCTTGTGGGAGAAGAAGGGATGGTGGTGACATTCTTTTGGCTTAACAGAGGAAAAATTCACAAATACTTTCAGAGTGTGCATGCCAATATAAGTATTATTCTCAAGACAATAAATTATTAAGCAAGACAACAAATCAGAATTACAAATTTTGGAAGGTTAAGGTTTCCTTTCACAAGATGATCTTTGAAGTCCCGGTGGCCTATAAAGAATATATCGAGGTCAGGCGTGGTGGCGCACGCTTGTTATCCCAGCATTTGGGAGGCAGAGACTGGAGGATCGCAGTTCACAGCCAGCCTCAGCTAGTTAGTGAGGCCCTTTGTAACTCAGTGAGACCCTGTTTCAAAAATAAAAAGGTTAAAATATAGGGTTGGAGATGTAGCTCGAAGGTACAATGCCCCTGGGTTCCATCCCTGGTACGGCACACACACACACACACACACACACACACACACACACACACACAAAATAGAGAGAGAGAAGAGTTTATGATGCTGATGATTTTCTACAGCTGCAAAGAGAGGAGCCATTTCTCCCTCATCTTTTGTAATTTCTCTCACCAGCAGCTCCGAAGAGCCACCTAAAATCTTCAATAATTGGAATCCCCTTGGTTAATACCAAGAACAAAATCAGAGAGGCTAAACACTTCAAAGAAGTTAAAGAAATGGGAAGAGTAAACTGTAAAAACAAAAAGGAGGAGGAGGAGGAGGAGGAGAAGAAGAAGAAGAAGAAGAAGAAGAAGAAGAAGAAGAAGAAGAAGAAGAAGAAGAAGGGGAGGAGGAGGAGGAGGAGGAAGAAGAAGAAGAGGAAGAAGAGGAAGAAGAAGAAGAAGAAGAAGAAGAAGAAGAAGAAGAAGAAGAAGAAGAAGAAGAAGAAGGGGAGGAGGAGGAGGAGGAGGAAGAAGAGGAAGAAGAGGAAGAAGAAGAAGAAGAAGAAGAGGAAGAAGAAGAAGAAGAAGAGGAGGAGGAGGAGGAGGAGGAGGAAGTCGACTAAGGCTGTAGTGCTTTGCATCTGGAAGAAATGACGGCTGGAACTGTGGCAGCAATACTGTCACCATGAGGATGGCATTGCCAATGTACCAAGGAGCTTGAGTCTGAGGACACCATTCAATTGAAGCATTGACACCATTAGAATCCCATTCCCTCTGTGGCACTGGTTATTTTGTAAAATAATAAAGGCCTTTAGTTTTTCCGTCTAGCCACCAACCACAGAGTTTAATTAAGGTCACTACCAAGTGTGACTGTCATCAACCTTAATAATTTAACTGCAAAGACATAAGAATATCAGAACTACAGTTGCCTTTGGAGGTGTGCTGGAGTAGACATCAGAGAAGGTACTTAAGGAAAATTTATAGGCTGATGGAAATTTTTTATGTTAATAGGGGTTTGTAGGTTTACATTACATAAATGTATGTATTGGTCAAAATTTAGCTTTTTTTTTATTGTGATACTGGGATTGAATCTAGGGGAATTCTACCTCCAAGCTACACTCCAGCACTATTTTTTTATTCTTTATTTTAAAACAGGATCTCACTAAGTTGCTGAGAGCCTCACTAAGTAGCTGAGGCTGGCAGCAAACCTGTGTGATCCTCCTGTCTCAGCCTCCCAAGTACTGAGATTACAAGCATGCGCCACCATGTCTGGCTAAAATTCAGCAACATCTTAAATGTGTGTTTAAGAGATAGGCATTTTATTTCAAGCACATTTCCTTCAAAAAAGAACTGTAAACATTGAAATCTAGTTAGTGATAGAACGCTGACATTTTTTGAGATAAACAGTATTGATATCAATAACAGTATTGTTATTGATAAACAGTATTAAAATCCCTCACTTTAAAACCCTTCAAAGAAATCAGATAGATTGTTCAATAGAGGGATGAACTAACAGACATGTGACAAGACAAATACAGGAAAATGTTTAGCAGTTACAGAATTTAGATGGTAGGTATATGAGCGCAAGGATAAAATTACGCAACTTTTCTGTAGGTTTGAAGTCTTTTATAACTAAAAGCTAAGGGATCTGGACGTGATGGCGCGCGCCTGTTACTTAAGAGACTGAGACAGGAGGATCACAGGTTTCCAATAACACACACACACACACACACACACACACACACACACACACACGTGGAGGGGACAATGCCTCTATAGTCATCCCTCAGTGTGCACGGGGATTGGGTCCAGGATCAAGCTCGCCGTGTAACAGGATGCTCAAGTTCCCCATACAAACTGGTGTGGCATCCGCATGTGGTCTTGGCATATTCTTCTGTACACTTCAAGGCATGTTCAGATGACCTGCCCTAATACAACGGGAATGCTACGTAAAGTCATTGTACTGCATGTTTAGGGAAATTGACAGGGAAGAAAGGTCTGTGCATGTTTAGTACAGACACAGTGTTTCCACCCAGCCCCTTGGTTCAGATGCAGAGCAGGGCCCGCCTGCCAGCTGTATAGAGTTGGAAGCCAGGTCCCCTACTGTGGCAGGCGCCCCACGATCATGTGCAAACCAGGAAGAAATCTGTGGCTCTCAGTGGCCTTCGGACTAGGCCCCTCTTCCTACTCGTGTGCCCCCCAAGCAGGGCATTGTCAGCGGCTGGAGACCAGCAGGCCCCAGATGGGCTGAGGAAAGGGCGAGAAGTGCCAGAGGGTTGGGCGTGTGCGCACTCCTGCGGTCCAGTTCCAGCACCTGGGAGGCTGCGATGGGAAAGTCGCAGGTTTGAGGTAAGTCTCAGCAACTTAGCAAGACCCTGTCTCAAAATTAAAACTATAGTAGGGCAGGAGGTGGAGCTCGGGGGTGGAATACCTTGGGGTTTAACCTCAGTGCAAAATAAATAGATAGATACAGATGAATAGATAGATGATAGATAGATAAGTAAATAAATAGAAGGGCAAGAGGAAATAGAGATGGTTTCATACTGAAAGTTACAAAGATAGCTAATAGAGAAACCGCAAAGATGATGGTAATCCTGGGGACAGCGGCAGGGACACAGGCACCCCCTGTCCTGTGGGTACCTGTGCTTCATACGGTCTGCCCTGGCTTGGCACAATCGCCAGCTCTGCAAGGCAGATACTGTTCTTTTTTTAAAGTTATTTTGTTTGTTTGTTTGTTTATTTATTTATTTATTTTGGTGGTACTGGGGTTCCTGGAAACACTTCTACCTCCGGGCTACAGTCCCAGACACCAATTTTTTATATTTTTATTTGTAAACAGGGTCTCTTAAGCCAGCGCGGCTGGCTTCGAACCTGCACGATTCTCCTGTCTTCGCCTCCCAAGCGCGGGGATTACAAGCGTGCGCCACCACGCCCGGTGTGATATTGTTCTTCTTGTTTACGGATGTGGAAGCTGAGCCCCAGGGTGAACGAATCGTGTCATTACATGGGAGGAGGCATGGTACGAATCAAATTCTCCCCTTGTGGGGCAGGAAATCAACAGAGAACAGCTTTGTGGGTAGCATTGATGAATCTCAAAACAACGGCATAAACAGCTGGTTAAGAAAGGCCCACCCCAGAAACCAGGCCCGCTGTCTGTCTGTAGAGGAAGGAAGGGCTGGGTGGGGAGAGACAGAGTGGCAGGTACAGTGGCAAAGCCTGCAGGTCTGCCATTCAGGATGAGAGGCAGCACCTCCGAGGTGTGGATTCTACAGGGCTCCCTTCCAGCAACTCTGAATGTCACCACGTCTCACTTAGACAGTGTCTGCATCCCCTGACGACGGCTGAGCAGAAGGACAGTAAATTCAAAGCAGAGAACTGAGGTCTGAGGACCACCCTGGGCACTTCCCTGGACACCCTCCCCATATGCGGCACAACCACAGCCCACCTGCAGCAGGAGACATCCGCAGTCCGTTCATTTGGTCCTCCGCATGAGCCCCAGGGGGCACTGGCCTCTTTTGCCTATGGGGAAAGCAGAGAGCAAGGTCATAGCCTTGGGGACCCCCTATGAACCTGCTGTTGAGAAAGAGCCCTGCAGAATAAGGCCACCTGGACCTGCAATCAGCCTCCCCCAAAAGCGAGTTCTGTCCTGGTTCTTTCTCAAGTGCTCTTGCTTGAACTTCAGCCTCATTAGCCACATGTTGGCCAAGGAATGTGCTAAGGACATCAGGGGCAGAAGCGGCACGAAGCCACAAGCACCAGGACTCGGCCTGGAGGAACTGCCGTGGTCTTCTCGCCGGGGTGGGCATGGGGCTCGCCTCCATCTATAAAATGGGGATAATGGGAGCCTCACTAGAGAGTCGACTGAGACCGACGGGGATTCAGCATGTGGAAGAGCTGGGACACGAGTCTTTTCTAATGTTGGCTATTGTGAGAAATATGATACAGCTTTGATAAGAAGAAAAAGATCAAAAGTGGTGCAGTGGTGCAGTGGTGCGCGCCCATACTCCCAGCTCTCAGGAGGTTGAGGCCGGAAGATCAGCTGAGTCCAAGAGTTCCAGACCAGCCTGAGCAACGCAGAGCTCATCTCCCAAACAAAAACAAGTAAACAAATAAATGTCGAGAGAGAGGAAGAGGAAAAGATAGATTTTTTTTTAAGTTTAATCTGGCCGGTCGTGCTGGCGCACGCTTGTAATCCCTGCGCTTGGGAGGCCGAGACAGGAGGATCGTGCTGGTTTGAAGCCAGCTGCTCTGGCTTAAGAGACCCTGTTTCCAAATAAAAATATAAAATAGGTCTGGGAGTGTAGCCTGGAGGTAGAAGGGCTTCCAGGAACCCCAGTACCACCAAAAACAAAAACAAAAACAAAAAAGTTTAATCTGGGCATGGTGACACATACCTGTAATCCCAGTACTTGGGCCTGAGATAGGAGGATCACAGGATTGAAGCCAGCCTCAACAATTTAGGGACAGCCTGTTTGATTTTATTTTATTTATTTATTTTGCAGTACTGGGGATTGAACCCAGGGGCATTCTACCTATGAGCTACACCCCTAGGCCTATTTTTAATTCTTTGTTTTTAAACAGGTTCTCACTGTGTTGCAAAGGGCCTCCCTAAGTAGCTGAGGCTGTCTATGAACTGCGATCCTCGTATCTCAGCCTCTGAAATACTGAGATTACAAGCGTGCGCCACCACGCCGGGCTAGGACACCCTGTTTTAAAATAAGAAAAATTTTGCCGGGTGTGGTGGCACACACTTGTAATCCGCGCGCTTGGGAGGCAGAGACAGGAGGATCACGCAGGTTCGAAGCCAGCCGCGCGTGCTGGCTTAGGAGACCCTGTTTCCAAATAAAAATATAAAAATAGGTCTGGGAGTGTAGCCCGGAGGTAGAAGGGCTTCCAGGAACCCCAGTACCACAATAAATAAATAAATAAATAAAATAAAATAAGAAAAATTTTGCCGGGCGTGGTGGTGCACGCTTGTAATCCCAGTGCTTGGGAGGCTGAGACAGGAGGATCGCACGGGTTCGAAGCCAGCCTCAGCTACTTAGTGAGGCTTTCAGCAACTTAGTGAAACCCTGTTTCCAAATGAAATATAAAAAAGGTCTGGGAGTGTAGCCCGGAGGTAGAAAGCCTCTGGGTTCCACCTCCAGTACCACCAAAAATAAAAAAAAAAAAAAATTTTTTTAAAGGGTTGGGGATATATCTTGGAGATAGAATGCTCCTGGATTTAACCACTTATATCCAAAAAAATAAAAAATAAAAAACATTTAAAGAAAGGGAAAAGAAAGCCTATTAGTAGCAGAGAGGAAGAGGAAGGTGCAGCAAAGAGGAGAGGTAGAGAGGGGTGTGAAGGAAACATGAATCAGGTAGACTTTCCAGAGATTTCCACAATAAAAAAAAAGTTTAGTCCTTAAAGGAGTCGGTAGCAGGGTGGAGACTGCCATCCAGTTTGCCAGGTCCACGTCCTCCCAGATCCACGCAGCCCTACATGGAGCAGCAGTGGGCTGCGTGCGGCCGGCCTTCCCTCCGGGTGCCTTGGCGCCCCTCTCCCACTCGGGACCATTGTCCCCGGCACACGGGTTGTCCGTGCAGCAGGTCGCGCCTGGTGCCTTTGTGAAGCAGCAGGCGGCTTTCCACTCGGAAGATGTTGTTACGTTTACCCAGTTCGCACTTGGCAGACAAATCAAAAGGCTATAAATAGTCCTGTCTTGGTTTCTTATAAATGCGTTAAATAAGACTTGGCGCCTCGCCCGGGCTTCCTGTCAGGGTGGTGGGCGAGGGCTGTTTGGCAGGGGTCTGCCAGGCATCAGGGTCACAGTCACGTACAAGTGCATACAGCAGGACATAAAAGAAACCTCAGCTGCCCTGGGGCACCAGACGTCCCTCCGCGCCCATGCCCTCCTTGGCACAGGCTCACGGCAGCCACTCTGGGCCCCGTGAGCCCTGCCCAGTGACTCAGGTCCAGCCGCTGGCCTGGTCGCCTCGATTCACCCCTCCGGCTCAGCCTGCATTTTGTCAGTCTGTCTACAAATGCATTCTGGGAAGTCGGGTGTGGTGGCACACTCTTACAACCCCAGTACTTGGGAGGCTGAGACAGGAGGAGTGCAGGTTCAAAGACAGCCTCAGCAAGTAGTGAGACTCTCATCGGCCTAGCGAGACCCTGTTTCGCAGTAAAAAAAATAAAAAGGGCTGGGGGTGTAGCTCGGATGCAGAATGCCCCTGGGTTCAACCCCACAAAAACAACAACAAAAAACAAATGTATTTTGGGAAGGCTGTGCCAGGTGGTGTGGAGGAGGAGGGAGGCAGGTGCAGCGCTGGTGGGCCCTCCTGCCTTACTACCTTGGAGACCAGCCTGGCCCTGGCTCCGGAGCAGGGTCCCAGGGCAGCAGGTACAGGTTCTGGACTCCACTGCCTGGGTTCAAGCCCTGGCTTCCCCGTGTGTGACCCCAGCTTATGGATGACTCGGTGCCTTAGCGTCACCAGGTGGGGATGGAGCTGGTGCTGCCTAGCTCACAGGGCTGCTGGAGGAATTGAACAAATGTGATGGCGATGGCGGCAGTGGCACTGGCTCCTGACTGGCACTGAGGGCAGAGCCAGGCGGGGCACCTTCTGACTTCAGGACTTGTTGCCCTCAGCGGCATTCTGCTTGAACTACACGGTAGATGAGAGATAGGGCTCTGGAAACATCTCGGAGGGACTTAACACACAGCCTACCACTCCCAGCCAGCACAACCTTAGACACGGATCCCATTTTTCTATGCTCAGTTTCTTCATCTGTAAGCCAGAGTGCTGATTATGCTCAGTTTCCTCATCTGTAAGCCAGAGTGCTGATTGTTTATCCTCAAAGAACATTGTGAGGATAAAGTAAGTTAATAGCCAAGTGTGGTGGTGAATGCCTGCATTCCCAGTACTTGGGAGGCGAGATAGGGGGCTTGCAGGTTCGAGGACAGCTTCAGCAACTTAGCAAGGTGCTCTATAACTTAGTGAGATCCTGTCTCAAAATAAAAAGGGGTGGGGGTGTAGTTTGGAGGTAGGTTGCTCCTGGATTCAGTCCCCAGTACCATGAATCCAATGCCATGAATAAATAAATAGAATAACACCTGCCGAGTACTCAGAGCAGTGTTCCGCACATAGCAAGCACTATTATTATTGCTGCTATTGATGATACTGTTGTAAGACGTGTGCTCTCTCCCCTCCAGAGTCGTTGGGTTGGTGTGAGGTGATGCCAGAGCTGTTGAAGGACATACCATCTTCTCTTGGGGAGCATCTGCTTGAGGATTAAGGCAATGAAGAAAGAAATGGAGTAGAGAGAGAGAGGAGGACAACGTTGAAGGACGTCGTATAAACATCTGGACCTAACTGTGCCTGAAGCAGAACCTACTGCTGGACTCCTTGATTCTGAGAGCCCGTAAATTCCTTCTAAGCGAAACTGCTTGCTTGAATTTCTGTTACTTGCAGCCAAATGCATAGTGACTAATGCCAAAGGCTGGGGAGGGGGTGGTGAAATGATAGACAGGGAGCCTGTGTGAGATGCTGGGCTGCTGAGGAGGGGAAGAGAATGATGCAGCTTGGGAAGAGCAGGCCAGTGCGTCTCCGGGGTTGCAAGGCCAGCTCGTTACCTACCGTCTGTGGGAGGGTGACCGGAGACGACGCAAAGCCTTCACTCCACCGTGCGACTTTGCCATTCTTCCCATCAAGAGATGGTGGGAGAGAGCTGACCTTGAAGCTGGTTTGACTGATAGAACGTGGCGAAAGCAACTTTGTGCTGGTTCCAAGCCTGGGCTTTGGGAAAGCTTGCAGCTTGCGTTGACCATCTTGGATCCTTGCCATGACCTCGTGAACATGACTGGGAGGGCCTGCTGGAGGATGGGCGGCTGGAGGCCCCCAGATGACTGCCAAGCAGCCCCCTGAAGCAGAGCCATTTAGCTACCACAGGTGAATCAGAGGCCAGAGTGAGGCCAGCTGTGGCTAAAAAACACCCACCTGCAGGATGGAGAGAAGTACAGTGATGTTTCTGCACTGAGTTTTGTGTGGCTACTTATGTAGTGGTAGATCATGGCTACATCTGGTTCAACCCAATTTTGCCCAGGGACCTGCCCAGATCTTGACCTTACCTTCACAGGGCACGTGGATGCCTCTCGGCACAGTCCCTGGTGACAGCGGGCTTGGTCTGTGGCCGGGCCTCAAGTGGTCTTAAAATATCCACTTGCTTCCTTGAACTCCTGCCACCACCTTGTGGACAAGCCTAGGTTGGCCTGCTGATGACCTCTAGCCCGGCCTGCAGACAACAGACCCCCAAATGAGTGAGAGATCCCGGCCAGCCAAGATCAGCAGAGCCAATCCCAAGTCGCTGCTGACCAGAGAAGCATGAATTGCCCCAGCTGAGACCAGCACTGCCCAGCTCATTGGCACACTTTTAAACAATAACAAGTGACTGCCCAGTTCATTTGCACACTTGCAAACAACAAAATGCTTGAATTTTGTTCAAAGACTCTGCTGGGGGAGGGAACGCTTCTGCTTTGCAATTCATAAATGACACATGAATTTTGTCCCATGGGCAAATAATTTCCCCTTCTGGCTGTCTGCTCCTCCTGTGAACAAGAATCATTGGGATGGTCTTGAAAGGGCTGTGAGCTCATGATACTGAAGCTCTTGGCACAAAACCTGGCTAGCTTTGTTCTTTTTTTTTTTTTTATGATACTGGGTTTTGCCCCAGGGGCATTCTACCTCCAAGCTAAGCCCCCAGTTATTTTATTTTTTATTTTGAAACAAGACCTCACTAAGTTGCTGAGGCTGGCCCTGAACTTGTAATCCTTTTTGTCTCAGCCTCCCAAGTACTGCGATTACAGATGTGTGCCACTGCACCTGACTTAGTTCTTTTAGGCTACTATAATAATTTACTATAGATGGTGTGACTTAAACAAGCCTTTATTTCTCAGAGTTCTAGAGGCCAGGAAGTCCAGGTCAAGGTGCTGGCAGATCTGGTGTCTGGGGAGGGCCTGCTTCCTGGTGTGTAGACAGCCATCTTCCACATCCATGCAGAACAGAGAGCAGAGACAGAAAAGGCAAGTTCCTAGTGTTTCTTATAAGGACACAATCCTATCATGAGGGCTCCACCCTTAGGACTTAATTACCTCCCAAACCTGCATCCTAACACTATCCCATTGGGGGTTAGGGTTTCAGCATATGGATTTTGTGGGGGAGGGTATTGGGGATTGAACTTGAGGACATTCTACTTCAGAGCTATACTCCCAGCCCTATTTTATTTTATTTTTATTTTATATATTTTTGTATATGTATATATTTTAGTGTATATATTATGTATATATTTTAATGTATATATTTTTATTTTATTTTTTATTGATGCACTATATTCATACATCATAGTGGGATAAAAAAAAAACTCTTGTAGACATAAATGCACACATCACCCAGTTAGGCCCTACCCGATCCCCACCCCATTCCCTCCCCATCCCTCCTTCCCATGCTTGGCTTAGTGGTTGACATCTAGTATTATAGCAATTTATCCAAAATTAACAATGATAATCTCACATAACAGTTTCATTTGTCTGCTACCAAGCTTTTGATGACTTAAAGATAACATTTCATATTTCTTTTTGCTTTCTTTCTTACCAAAAAGTATTTTTTCTTTTTAGGTAAAACTATCACACATTTATTTATTTATTTTTCAGAAAAAATCTGTCCTAATATGGAATATGGACTCTAGATACCCAAAACGATCTCAAAAAAGAACAAAGCTAGAAGATGTATATTTTCTGATTTCAAACCTTATAAAGCTACAATAATTGAAACAGGGTAGTACTGTTGTAAAGGCAGATATATAAACCATTGGAGTTAAATAAAAGCCTAGAGATAAATTCTTCCATATATTGTCAAGTTATTTTTGACAAGGTTTCCATGAACATTTGATGAAGGAAATAATAATCTTTTAACTAAATATTGTTGAAAAATGATAATTACATGAAAAAGAATAAAATTGGACCCTTACCTAACACCATATACAAATATTAACTCAAAATAGATAAAAGACCTAAATATAAATCTTAAGACTATAAACTTTTAGAAGAAAATCTGGGTCATAAGATCTCGCAACATTGAAATTGGCAGTGATTTCTTGGGTATGATTTCAATGGCACAGGCAACAGAAGGGTAAACAAATTCCCTAAAAAATAAAAAAAATATTGTATATCCAAAGACAATGTAAACAGAGTTAAAAGTTACTGATAGAATGGGATAAAATATTTCCAAATGCTATATCTGAAGATATATTAATATTCCAAATACAAATCCTAAAAATTAGCAACAATAAAAGCAAACAATACAATTTAGAGATAGGTAAAAGACTAACATAAATACTGAATCTCCAAAGATAACCAATCTCAATTGTCTGTTGGATGAAAAATCTTGTTTCTCTGGTTCAGGTGTGTGTTATCTATTTCTTCTTTGTAGTTATTCTCTTTGAGTATTTTCTCTAGTGCTGGTTTTGAAGACATAAATTCCTTCAGTTTCTGTTTGTCGTGGAAGCTTCTTATTTCCCCATCTAAATTGATAGAAAGTTTTGCTGGGTAGGAAATTTTTGGCTGGAAGTTGTTTTCTTTCAGAGTTTGGAATATGTTACTCCAAGCCTTTCTGGCTCTCATAACCTGGTTTGGGAAGTCTGGAGTGATTCTAATTGGTTTGCCTCTGAATGTCACGTGGCCTTTTGTTTTTGTTGCCTTTAAGATTCTCTCCTTGGCTTCCACATTGGTCATTTTGACAATTATGTGGCGTGGGGATCCTCTTCTCCGATCCTGTCTAAAGGGAGTTCTATAAGTTTCCTGGACCTGTGTATCAATCTCTTGCTCTATGTTTGGAAAATTTTCTGCTATTACTTCCTTGAAGATATTGTTGATCCCTTTGGTTTCACCTTCTTTTCCCTCCTCTATTCCAATTATTCTTAGGTTAGCTCTCTTAAAATGGGCCCATATTTCTTCAATGTCAGATTCCTGCTGTCGGATTTTTTTTCTAACTTAGAAACTATGCGTTCATTTTTGGATTGCTCATCCTCTTTTTTTTTTTGTGGTACTGGGGTTCCTGGAAGCCCTTCTACCTCTGGGCTATACTCCCAGACCTATTTTTACATTTTCATTTTGGAAACAGGGTCTCCTAAGCCAGCGCGCGCGGCTGGCTTCGAACCTGCGCGATCCTCCTGTCTCTGCCTCCCAAGCGCGGGGATTACAAGTGTGCGCCACCATGCCCGGCTGGATTGCTCATCTTCTAAGAGCGAGATTCTATTCTCCATGTGTTCTAATCGATTGTTTGTACTTTGAATTGAGGCCTTTACTTCATTAATTGCATCCTTTATCTCTTTTTGGCTCTCTCTGAATTCTTTTAGAAACACCTCTATTATTTCTACAGTTATTTTCCTGATTTGATCATCTAGAAATCTCTGATTTTCTGTTTCATCAGGTTCTGATGTTTTGGGGTTGTAGGCATTCACTGCTCCATTGTTATTTCTCTTTCCCATGATTTTGGAAGTTTGTGCCTTCTCTGGGTTCTTCCCTTGGGTCACTACGACTTCACTTAAGGTGCTCTGGATCTCGAGTCTGTGGTATCTCAGTCCCCACTACTCCTTTACTAGGTTGTATGGCAGAGTCTCAGACCCTGGGAGTCAATCGAGGCTGCTTTAGACCATGGGGGATGCCAGGTTGGGCGTTCTCCTATGGTGTGATATCTCTGCCACCGCCACTCCCCCACTGGGTCAAGTCCCTGGGAATGCAGTACTGGGATTTCTCCTCTAGGGGCCACAATTTGACTCACTGTTGTTGTGTGTGCTGATGGAGCTGTCGTGGACTCGGTGAATTCGCTGCTGCTGCCGCTGGTGGCAATATGGCGCCGCTGCCATATCCTCGGCTGTGAGGCTGGCGTATTTCCTCTCTGTTTTTGAGCTCTGCTCTGAGTCCCTGCATGGTGTGCTGAGCCCAGCCCCTGGGAGCTTTAGACGCTCCCTGCGCCGAAAAATCTGCTGAAATCTGCCCGGCTGGTCTGCAGTGACTCACCTCGGCTCGCTGTCCGCCGCTCCTCTCTGGAGCCTGGTGGGCTGTTGAGTGTGTTGGTTTGGTGCCGTCCGGTGAGCTCACTGCTGCCGTTGGCAGTTTGGTGCTGCTGCCACATCCTTGGCCATGAGGCTAGCGTATCTCCTCTCTGGCTCTGAGCTCCGTTCTGATTCCCCTCCTCTCTGGGGCCTGGTGCTGCAAGGAAAGATGGCATCCATGCGGGTCCGAACCACGGCTCCAGCTGCAGCACTGCGGTCTGGTTTCTTTCTGGTATCTCGTTTTTCCAGCCCTCTTTTTGTCTGTCCCTCGTATTTACATTTTTTGTTAGTCTGCTGATGGTGTTTTCTGACTATGAAAGGCGCTGATTTTGTGGTAATAGAGATTGGTTGTTAGCAGGCTCATAAGCCCCGCTCATAAGCTCTTTCGCCATCTTCTTCTTCTTCTTTTTTTTTTCCAGTGGTACTGGGGCTCCTGGAAACCCTTCTACCTCCAGGCTACACTCCCAGACCTATTTTTTAATATATTTTTTGGAAATCCCTGTCTCCCAAGCACGGGGATTACAAACGTGCGCTACCATGCCCGGCCTGGATTCCATCGCGCCATCTTCCCGGAAGTCACATAATGAATCTTATTTTTATTTTGAAACAAAGTCTCACCAGATTGATGAGAGTTTCACTACTTGCTGAGACTGTCCTCAAACCTGCAAATCTCCTGTCTCAGCCTCTCAAGTACTAGGATCACAAGTATGTACCACCACATCCAGCCAGCATATGGATTTTTCAGGGATAAAAATATGTAGCCCATAATATTGGCAGAGGTTGAGAAGTTAATGGCCACTCTTTTATTTTTATTTTACTTATGTGCTTATTATTCATTCATCCATTTATTGTAGTATTGGGGGTTGACCCCAAGGGCATTCTACTCCTGGGCTATTTACTCAGCCTGATTTTATTTTTTTCTTTACTGTGTGTGTGTGTGGGGGGGGTATTGGGGATGGAACCCAGGGGCATCCTACCTCCAAGATATATCCCCAGCCCTATTTTTTATTATTTGTTTTGAAACAGGGTCTCACTGAGTTTCAAAGGGCCTCACTAAGTAGTAGCAGAGGCTGTCCACAAACCTGGATCCTCCTGTCTCAGCCTCCCAAATGCGAGGATTACAAGCATGCACCACCAAGCTGAACTTATTTATTTTCAAAATATGTTCTCATATTTTCAAAATATGTTCTCATATTCCTGTCTCAGCCTCCCAAGTACTGGGATTACAGGCTGACCATTGTTGTTAAAAAGGGGTACAATGAAGGGAGAGAGAGAGAGAGAGAGAGAGAGAGAAGAGAATTGACACATACTCCTCTCATCCCGAGTCTCCTCTTTCCAGCCAGCTGAGGAGCATCCTAAGGTAGATGCTGGTGGCCATGGATCCCTCCTCTTCTTGGCCCTTAAAGTCACTAACACAGAGACATTCCTTGGCAGGAGAGCCACAGGCCGTCAGAAGTACCAAGACCATCTTACCACGGTGGGTAGCAGCACATGGTTCTAACAAGCTCCAGACTCAGACCTGGATTCTTAGCTGGTCTCTCTGCTACTTCTCTGGCATGTGAACTGAGTAGCCAATACAACACTTCCAAGTTCCTATGCCATCCCAGTGACACAGGGATAATCACGCCTACCTCCTCATTCGTTTCTTCCTTCAACCTCTGACATACATTTATTGAGTTCTTCCCATATTCCAGCTCTTTCAGGAGCTGGGGATGCTATGAGCAAACAACAATCCCTGACTTCATTGAACTGTCAGTTTAGCAGGTTAAAGAAAAATATTGGCCAGGCATGGTGGCGCATGCCTGTAACCCTAGCACTTGGGAGGCTGAGAAAGGAGGATCCCACGTTTGAGAGCAGCCTCAGCAGCTTAGCAAGACTTCCAGTAACCTAGCAAGTGACTCTGTTTCAAACTCAGAGGTAGAACATCCCTGGGTTCAATTCCTAGTTCCAGAGAGAGTTGAGAGAGAGAGAGAGAGAGAGAGAGAGAGAGAGAGAGAGAGAGAGAGAGAAACAGAGAAAGACAGAGAGAGAGGAGATATTGATCACATTGTGACAGAAACAAGTGAAAATTACAACAGTGACAAGTATGTGGGAAGGAGAGTGTATTTGTCTGGATGGGCTGGGTTATACTGTAGTAATAAATAGCCTCCAAACTTTAGTGCCTTACAATAACAAAAGTAAGTTTACTTCTTGTTTCTCTTTATTGTGTGTGTGGTATTGGGAATGAAACCTAGGGGCATTCTACCTCCAAGCTACACCCCCAGCCCTATTTTTTTTATTATATATATATATATATATATATATATATATATATATATATATATATATATATATATTGGTGGTACTGGGGTTCCTGGAAGCCCTTCTACCTCCGGGCTACACTCCCAGACCTATTTTTACATTTTTATTTGGAAACAGGGTCTCCTAATCCAGTGCGCGGCTGGCTTTGAACCTGCGCGATCCTCCTGTCTCTGCCTCCCAAGCGCGGGGATTACAAGCGTGCGCCACCACGCCCGGCATTTATCATATTTTGAAATAAAGTTTCACTAAATTGTAGAGGGCCTCACTAAGTACCTGAGGCTGGCCGTGAACCTGTGATCCACCTTTCTCAGCCTCCTAAGCACTGGGATTACAAGTATGTACCACACATGGCTTTCTTTTTTCTTTTCTTTTCTTTCTTTTTTTTTTTTTTGGTGGTACTTGGGTTCCTGGAAGCCCTTCTACCTCCAGGCTACACTCCCAGACCTATTTTTTTATGTTTTTATTTGGAAATAGGGTCTCCTAAACCAGCGAGGCTGGCTTCGAACCTGCAGGATCCTCCTGTCTCCGCCTCCCAAGTGTGGGGATTACAAGGGTGCGCCACCACTCCCAGCTCTTTTTTCTTTTTGATACTGGGGATTGAACTCAGGGGCATTCTATATTCAAGCCATACCCCCAGACAACCTCCCCCCCCCCCTCCTCCTCCTCCTCCTTCTTCTTCTTCTTCTTCTTTACTGGGAATGGAATCCAGGAGCATTCTACCTCCGAGCTACACCCTCAGCCCTATTTTTTAGTCCTTTTTATGTTTGAAACAGAGTCTCACTGAGTTGTGAAGGGCCTCACTAAGTAGTAGCTGAGGCTGTCCACGAACCGTGATCCTCCCATCTCTGCCTACCGAATGCTGGGATTACAAGAGTGTGCCACCATGCCCGGTTTATTTTTTAATTTGAAACAGGGTCTTCATAAGTTGCTGATGGTCTTAATATGCAGCAGAGGCTGGTCTTAAACCTGTAATCCTCCCAAATACTAGGATTACAGGCATGCGCCACTGTATTTGACACAAAATTGTATTTCTTTCTTACATGCTGTGTCTGTTGTGGGTCAGCTGAAGTCTCCTCAGCTCCTCAGTCCAGGTTGACCAAACAGCCTTTATCTTGACTTTTGTAGGTTCTGCACAAAGGGGAAAAGAACTGTAAAGTATCTTGCTCTGGCAGTTCATTGCGGTGGTTTGGAAGTGACTCATCATTTGCGCCCACAGCTCATTAGCTGGGGTTAGTTGCATGGCCCTTCTCACCCTCAGGAGGCCAGGAAGCACCATCCTACTCAGTGTGTGGCAGGCAGGAAGCCAGGCAGATTCAGGAGCTGCACTAGTGACTGACTAGGCGTTGTGGGAAGGTTTCCGTGGGGCACCGCGCAGGAGCTGAGGCCTAACGAGGAGGAGCCAGCTGAGAGGAGGGAAAGGAGAGTTTTCTAGGTGGTGCCAAGCAATGAGTAGGAGCAGCTTAAAGGCAACCAGTTTGGCTGGATCCCAAAGGGAACAGGGCGGGGCACACGGGGCGCAGCCAAGGGCAGCAGTAAGCCGTGGCCATCAGTGCATGACCTGGGGCCGCCAGGAGACATGAGTCTGATTCAGGAGCCACAGATGGCCATCACCAAGGCTGTAGGCAATGGAAGCTCCTCTTGAGAATCCAGGGAGATTCTCGAGAATCTTGAGAACCCACATGGAGGCCAAAAGCCTCCCAACAGGGGTTCATGTACTTCCCAAGAAGTGTGCACTGAGCTGCGTTGAGAAGTATATGGACTCTCTGAAAACTGAGTAAGACTGGCAGCTTCAAAGTCTTATTTTTTATCTAATGTGAATTGAGGCACATGCCTGAGCAGAGAAGCAATGAGTATATATAAGGCTTAGAAATTCAGAGAAGTTAAGCCGGGCGTGGTGGCGCATGCTTGTAATCCAGCATTCGGGAGGCTGAGACCAGAGGATTGCGGTTCGCGGACAGCCTCAGCTACTTAGTGATGCCCTCTGCAACTCAGTGAGACCCGATTTCAAAATAAAGAATAAAAAAAAAAAGGGTAGGGGGTGTAGCTCGGAGGTCAAATGCTCCTGGGTTCCATCCCCAGACCTGCAAAAAAAGAAAAGAAATTCAGAGAAGTTAATTAGTTAATTAATCTGTGTGTGTGTGTGTGTATTACTAGGGATTGAGCCCAGGAGCATTCTACCACTGAGCTACACCTCCAGCCCTATTTTTTATTTATTTTTATTTATTTATTTAGTGGTACTAGGCGTGGAACCCAAGGGCCTTCTACCTCTGTGCTATACTTCCAGGCCTATTTTATATTTTATTTGGAAACAGAGTCTTACTAAGTAGCTGAGACTGGCTTTGAACCTGTACAATCCTCCTATCTCAGCCTCCCAAGTACTAGAATTACAAGCATGAGCCACCACATCGGCTTATTTTTACTTTTAAACTGGGTCTTGTTAATTTGATGAGACTCTTGTCAACCTAGTTGCTGAACCTGCAATCCTCCTGTCAGATGCTCCACAACTTGCCTCCTCTTCCTAGGCAAACTGGGAGACCAGAAGACCACATTTCCCAGATTCCCTTGCAATTGAGTGGGGGACCATGTGACTGAGTCCTGGCCAGTGTGATATGGACAAAACAAATGACATTCCTAGGGCCAGCTCTATTCCTCATATCTGATTCTATGTTTTCTCAGTTCATTCTGCAGTAACCTTGGAAACTAGGATTTCATATGCAAGTCTTGATACCCAAATCACCTGACTCAGATGAAAAAAAACTCCTAAGATACATCTGATTATAATGTGATCAGAAAATAAAGTGGGCCGGGCGTGGTGGCGCATGTTTGTAATCCCTGCACTTGGGAGGCTGAGAAAGGAGGATCACGCAGGTTCGAAGCCAGCCTTAGCTACTGAGTGAGGCTCTCAGCAACTTAGTGAGACCCTGTTTCCAAATAAAATATAAAATGGGTCTGGGAGTATAGCCTGGAGGTAGAAAGCCTCTGGGTTCCACCCCTAGTACCACCAAAATAAATAAATAAATAAATAAATAAATAAATAAATAAATAAATAAAAAATAAACTGGGTGTTTATTTATTACTACACCAGAACACTCCCTATATTGACCAACACAGAATGACATACAGGACTCTTTCAATACAGTAACATTTGCCAGGACAATCTCATGATACAGAAAGTTCCTTTATTCAGAGCTGCAAAGTATCTGGTTATGGAACAAATAGGGACCCAGTCCACGCTCTGTTCACCAAACCAGTACCCTGATATGGTGCTGTGTTCATGCAGAGGAAGTTTTATACATTTTTACTAAGGTGACACATAGGCTAGCGGCAGCCTCATCTACATTTCTGTAGCCTCAGAAAAAAGGGGGGGCATTTATTTCCCTTGTTCCCCTTTCTTTCATCAGTAGGTTGGAGGAACCAGACGGCCAGGCCAAGCACGGAGTCCTCCGCCACCCCCTCATCCATGGCACACATGTTTGAAGACTTCTAGTGGATTCCCAAAACCACAGATCGTACTGAACCCTCTACATACTGTGTTTTTTCCTACATAGATACCTATATAGAGAAAAAAGGATGTACTATATACCTATAGTAAAGTCCATTTTATATATTACACATGCTAAGAGATTAACAATAATAATGAAATAGAATATAACATAATAAAATAGAATATTTATAATTATAACAATAAGAACTACTTAAAACTTATTTATTTCTGAAATTTTCTATTTAATATTTACAGACCACAGTTGATTGTGAATAACTGAAATCACAGAAAGCAAAACTGCAGATAAAGAAACTTTACTGGAATTGCATTTATTAGCAAGTTTTTCCCCAAAAAGAAGACTCTGGAAATTCTACATATATATGAAGATTGGAAAAGCAGACCCTGAAGGTATGTGTATATTCATATAAATATATGAAAATAGCATGGGATGGTTAGCCAGGCGTGGTGGCGCACACTTGTAATCCCTGTGCTTGGGAGGGTGAGACAGGAGGATCGCACAGGTTCAAAGCCAGCCTCTGCTACTTAGTGAGACCCTATTTCCAAATAAAGTATGAACTAAGTCTAGGAGTATAGCTCGCAGGTAGAAAGCCTCTGAGTTCCACCCCAAGTACCACAAAAAAAACCAAAAAAACTAGCATGGATGGTTAAACATGGACTAGCCAGCCACAGTGGCGCACTCCTTTGTCCCCACTACTCAGGCTGAAGTGGAGGATGGCTTGTGCCAGAAGTTTGAGACCAGCCTGAGAAACACAGTGAGATCCCAGCTCAAAACACAAACAAAAATGGAGCACGTGGGGTGGGGGTGGGTGGGAGTACACCGTGTTTTACACTGCTGTGCAGCGAAACAGAAGGTGGCAGGGCAGGCCACACCATTTCCACTTGGTGGGGAAAGCTTCTCATTGTCCCATGGGTCATGTGCAAGGTGGCTACTCTTTTCTGCCTTAACCTGGAATTACCCCACCCTTACCTGTAAAGAACTCCACCAAAATCAGAATCACCACTTTAAATAAACAACAGATGCCAGGCGATCTTGAAACTGAATCCTGGTACTTGCCCCAGTTTGCCAAATCAAATAAGTGGGACAAGCCTTTGGAAAGAAGGAACAAGAAATTTTATTGATTTGCTAGCAAATTGGAGAAATCAGTCAACTCAAACACTTAGAACCAAATCCTGGATTCTCCCCAAACAAAAGAGTCAAGCCCCCTTTAAGAGTTAGCTCTTTGGGTCACACTGGTGTCCTTGTCAGAGGGGTGCAATTCATGCCTGAGGCATCCTTGTGTTGGTTCTTCCTCAGATCCACAGGCACTAGGTCTCCACTTCTTTGGTCAATAAACTGACAAAAGTATGTTATTCCTTAATAGGGGGAGGACAAAAAGAAGGGAAGAAGAAAAATGTCAGCTTTGAAACAGACCATCTGTTAGCTGCCAGGGTTGGGAGCAGGCCCAGTACATGGTGGTGCACACCTGTAATCCCAGTGCTTGGGAGGCTATGATGGGAAGGTTGTGGGTTCAAGGCCAGCCTCAGAAACTTAGTGATTAAAAAAGGCTGGGAGTGTGGCTTAGAGGTAGAATGCCTGTGGGTTCAATCCTCAATACCAAAAATAAATAAATATGTATTTTTAAAAAGAGAAATGGATATCAGATTATGTCTCTCCACTGCTCAGAACTCTCAGCTGAACTGACAGCTCCCTTCTCATTTCTGGGAAAGCTCTGACCCTGGTCCACAGGGTCCTACCGCATCTGGCCTGGCCCCTGGATACCTCCTCACTGCCTACTTTTGCTCACCATGGCTGCCTTCCTCTACTAGCAAACACCCTCCCCAAGCCCTTCTATTTTTTCCCCCTGTGGTACTGGGGATAAAACCCAGGGGCATTCTACCTCCAGCTATACCCCTAGCCCTATTTTTTATTCTTTATTTTGAAACAGAGTCTCACTGAGTTGCAAAGGGCCTCACTAAATAGCTGAGGCTGTCCACAAACAGCGATCCTCCTGGCTCGGTCTCCCAAATGCTGGGATTACAAGCGTGCGCCACCATGCCCGGCTCCCCAAGCCCTTCTATATGCTGCCTCTGACTGGAATTGCTTTAGGTTGGCTGAATAATGCCTCCTAACAATGTCTGCATGAGCCCCAAGAACCCATGAATATGCCACCCCTGGAGACCTTCTGAGAAGGTGTGGAAAACCTGCCTCAGGGTCATTCTATCCAAGGGAGAGAAAGAAGGGTGCTTGTCCTCCAGCTTCTGCCCCTCAAGGATAAAGACTGTTCCCGGAGGCACAGGCTGCCCACATGTGGCTCTCAGGTCCATAGCCCAGTTGTGCCAGGGCAGTGGGGTAGGTTGTAACCAAACAAGTAAAGTACTTGGAGACAGCATGGGAGACATATGGTTTATTGGGGGAAGTTTACAAGAAACAGTGTCTGCTCTAAGAAGAGTCCAGTGGCAACAGGATGACATATAGCACCTCTGTCCCTCAGAGTCCTTCACCAAGCAGCACCTCCTCCCCTTCATGGTGTTTTGTCCCCTGGCAGCTGGCTGGACAAGCGGCACGTATCCTTCCCACCCCCACTGCAGTGACGTCATCAGCATCGGCTCAGCTTGCTTGTATGCCCAGCATGCTAAGGAGCACCTGTTCTGCACACATGCAAGAAAGCAACTTTCTACAAACAACACTAGCTCGCCTAGCACCCAGCACATACGCAAGAGGCCAGTGGCCTTCAAGACAACACGTATTTGCACTTTCTGGCCCGGCTTGTTCTCTTTGTTCCCTTAACCTGGCTAGGTTTTGGGGAACAGAAAGGGAACATTCAGGGACAAGGTGTTTACTCATCCCTCTTTCCTTTAGGGACAATATGCCATGAGATATTATGGAAGGACTCACCTTGCCCTGGGCAGTCAGAAAGGTTTCTAGAGAAGGTAAGATCTCAGGTGGGTGCTGGAGGATGAATAGGAATATTAAGAAAAAATACAGTTGCATATTAATTCCGCAAACTTTTTTTTGTGTGTGTGGTACTGGGGATGGAACCCTTCTACCTCCTGGGCTACACTCCCAGACCTATTTTTATATATTTTTAAATTTGGAAACAGGATCTCTTAATCCAGCCAGGCTGGCGTTGAACCTGTGTGATCCTCCTGTCTCCGGCTCCCAAGGGCAGGGATTACAAGTGTGAGCCACCACGCCCGGCTTCAGCAAACTTTCATGGCAAACTGTGCATGTGATTGCTAAAGCTATGGAAGACTTTTGGTGGACCAAGGGATATGTATTGCTACATCACAACTTGCCATGAACATAATATCTTAAAATAGCATCCATTTATTATCTCAGTTTCTGTGGGTCAGGAGGTCAGGCACAGCTCAGTGGCCTCGACTACATTTCATGAATCTACGATGAAGGCATTGACAAGGCTGCATTTTCATCTGGAGAAGGGTATGTGTCTGAACTCAGTCAGCCTCTGGCTGAGTTCACCTCCTGGCTGTGGTGAGGGTGTGGGCTTTTTACTGACTGTCAAGTAGAGGTCATCGTCAGGTTCCAGAGCCTACAGCTCCTGGCAGCATGGTACTTAAACATGGATATTTTGTCAGTGAGCTTTCCACTACTGTAACAAAATACCTGAGATAATCATCTTATAGGGAGGAAAGGTTTATTCTGGCTCACAGTTTCGGAGCCCATGTTCATTAGCCCAGTCGCCTTGGGGCTGATGGTGAGGCAGCACACCGTGGTGGGAAACACACGGTGAAGAAAGCTGCTCACCGCATGGCAGCCAGAAAGCAAAAAGAGACTGGAAGTGGCCAGATCCCAACATCTAATCTGAGGGTATGCTCCCAATGACCTGACTTTCTCCTACTAGGCCCCACCTTCCAAAGGTTCCACCACCTCCCAATAATGCTAAGCTGGGCACTAACCTTTAACACATGGACCTTTGGGGATACTTATCCAAACCATAGCAGCTGCTCATGTCATCAAACCTTAAGCCTCTCTAGTCTGCTAAAATGCGTCTTATATAGCTTCATCAAGACAGTGACGGCCCAAAAACTTTGCTATACACTGTTTTCATTAACATTCTCATTGCTACCACACAACTTAGAGGAAGAAGAAATGTATTCGCTCACAGTTCTGGAGACTTCAGTCCATGTTACACCAGCTACCAAGCAGGCGCCAGGGCTGCAGGCCTGCAGGCCATCAGGGCAGGGAGCAAGAGGATCAGGGAGCAGATGCTGCCCAGGACACACACAGGACCCGGCCATGCCCCCAGGGACCCTTCCCCAGGAACCAAGTCCTGCCTCCAACATGGCTGCCTCGGCTACCAAGTGAGGTCTGGAGGGCATTTTAAATTCAAACTAAGCGAGGTGCTGTGGCACACACCTGCAGCCCCAGCGCATGGGACGCTGAGACAGGAGGATCGCAGGTTTGTGGCCAGCTTCAGCAACTAGCAAGACTTTCAGCAACTTAGACTCTGTTTCAAAATAAAAAAATAAAAAAAGGGCCGAGGGTGTAGATCAGAGGTAGAACACCCCTAGATTCACAAACACTCTGAACTATAACACACTACTGCTTAGAAGCAAAGTCAAAGGGAGGAGATCACACAAAGACGTGAACACCAGGTGTGGTCACGGGGCTGTAATGGGGTCCACACGGGAGCTGCCGACTTGGCAGCCAGTTTTAAAACTGACATTCTCCCTCCTCCTCTCTTGTTGTCCTCCATCTTTCCTTCTCCCCCTGTTAATAATATGCTCTTACCAGTTTACTGACTGAGGAATGAAGAACCAGTGCCTAGAAGGCTGAGAAAGAATCAGTTCAAGAAGAGCGTAGACAAGAATTGTGTCTCTTTTTCCTTCTGTGGTACTGGATATTGAACCAAGAGGCATTTCACCTCTGAGATGCAACACCAGCCCTTATTACTTTTTATTTTGAAACAGGGTGTCACTAGGTTGCAGAGAGTCTCACTAAGTTGCTGAGGCTGTCCTCCAACCTGGAATTCTCCTATCTCAGCCTCCCAAGTACTGGGATTACAGGTGTGAGTCACCATACCCAGCCTGAATTATGTCTTTCTGATAAGCACACCTGCATGATCCTGAGAAGATAGCTAAAAGGAACATTTTTTTTCCCCTCTGTTCAGGGAGAACCAGGGTTGTTTTATTATTGTTTTGGGTTCACTAGTTTCTCTAATTTGCTAACAAGTTAATAAAATTTTTCTTTTTTCCCAAAGGATTGTTCCAAAGTGTGTGTGTGTGTGTGTGTGTGTGTGTGTGTGTGTGTGTGTGTAGTACTGGGGTTTGAGCCCAGGAGCATTCTATCTTTGAACAATACCCTAGCCCTTTTTATTTTGAAACAGGGTCTCACTAAGTTGCTAAGGCTGGCCTTGAGCCTGCCATCCTCCTGCCTCAGTCTCCCAAGTGCTGGCATCATAGGCGCGTGCCACCATGCTTGGCTGTCCCGATTACTTGATTTGGCAAATTGGGGCAAGTACAGAATTTTGGTTACAGGGTCACCTTAGGGGCTGCCTGCCACAGTGTGCCACCAACACTCTCGCCTGTGGGCTGTGAGGCCTTTAGGACTGTGTGCAGTGGCCTGGGCACAGACCCCTGTCTGGCTCTCACTAGTCCATCCAGCTACTACAGTCGGGACTGCTGTGGGTGCAGGACACGGGGGCTTCCTAGGAGCTGGAGAGCCACAGCTATCTCACTCTCCCATGCTGTCCTCTCTCCAAGCTGTGTGACCTCGGGCAGGGGGCTGACCCTCCTATGCCTGCTGTTCTCAGCTGCACATGGAGGCTACTGGGAACAGCAGCTGCATAGGCAGCTGTGGAGGCATGACATTTAAGCAGTATTTGAGTTTCGACCATACCAGGAGGGCCAAAAATATTTGCTATCATCATCATTGTTATTCTTGGCCTCTGCTTCCCAGTGAGCCCCCATTAATTCTTAGGGAGCATTCTCTAATTCTGCAGGAACCTTTGAAGTTCAGTACCATTTGAGTGTATGAGTGTCTGTCACACAAGGGCCAAAGTTCTGCTCTGGGAGCACTTCATGTCTGTCCTGTCATTGCTCCATGGTGCAATTTTAGGGCAATGAATTTTAACAGGCATAAATATTTCATTTCTGATTCTTGCACTCTACTAAACAGTGCAGATGATTTCTGGGAATAGCCGGGCCTGGTGGTTCCCATGGATCAGCTGAGCAGGGCCTGGCACCTTGTCCCAGTGGAGGATTTTTGAGGGCTCCTGCTAGAGCAGGAGCCAGGAAAGGGAGCTTGCCTGGGCCACCCTGTGTTCAGACTCAGTTTGCTCTCAGCACAATCAAGGAGGGTAGGAAAAGGAGAGAGGAGAGAAGGCAGTAGGGCCCAGTGCAGACCTGAGGGGCAGAGGGCCCTCCCTCCCATACTCCCTCTTGTCCTTGGGGGAGTGCATCGAGAGAAGACACGATTGGCCACACTGGAGGCTCCCCCAAGAATGGCCTTGCTGCCTCTCTCTTCCCTCCCTCTGAGAGCCAGGCCAGCTGGGATTAAACTGGAGCACCTGCTGGGCAATGACTGGATGACAGTCTTGCTCAGGTTCCTCCTCTGCACATTGCATTCGCAGGGCCAGTCCCAAGGTGTGTGTGTGTGGGGGGGGGGGTCACAGTTGCCTCTGGCGATTGCCTGGGGTCTGCGTTGGTCCACGGGACCTCTCAGAGGCTGATGTGGATGGGAATGAGTTGGGGGGTAGCTACAGAGGGGTCCTTGAAGGCAAAAAGGAGCAGGAGACCCAGTTCCTTTGGGCACAGAGGCTCATTTTATTTCATCAGCAGATCACTGGTTTTTTTGCCACGGGCAAGGCGGAGGCTCTTGAACATCAGCCAGACCAGACCCAGCACAGTGCACACCAGCAGCAGCAACTTCAGCCCCTTGAAAATGGAGTCTGCCTGCTCCAGCGGGACCTGGTCCTCCCCATCCTGGTCACTGTTAAAGCGGTGGCTACTCTGGGGCTCCTGGCCACTTGACATATCCTGGGAATGGAACTGAGCTATGAACTCCTGGTCTACAAAGCACCTGTAGGTGCCTGGCTGGAAGATCTGCAGGTTCTTGCCACCTGTGGCAAAGTCCAGGAAGAAGTTAAACTGCTGGCCAGAGAGATGGTTCTTCCAGGTCACAGGGACACCATTGACTTCCCAGAGGATGGGCCTGCAAGAAGAACAAGGTCAGTGGCACGACCCCCGAGAGAAAGTGGGCACGACATCAGAAGGGAGGTGGAGACCGCCTGGGTGGCCTGGGCCAAGGCCGCCGCCTCCTTGAGCAAATCTGACACTATGGGAGCATAATGATTGTGCACATGTCATCATTTGAAGGACCTGGCAAGAATGCCCCCAAGTGATGGCTTGTTCCCTTTCTCTGCCTAGCTTGATCTCCCCCACCTCCCCTCATGCACTGTGCCCGGCCGCACAGGTACCCTAGACATCCTTCAGACGTGCTGGGCAGTCCATTCCATCTGACTGAAATGCTGTTCCCCAACCCACAGGGCCCTCTCATCTCCTTTTAGTCTTGACTGAAATGGCACCTTCTCAGAGAGGAAATATACAATAGGGTGTGGTGGTAGAATTCCCTTGGGTTCAGTGCCCAGTACCAAAAAATAATAAAAAATAAAGATAAATAGAATAATATATATTTTATTTGTCCTGAAGTAAAAATATAGTTATCACTCCATGTGGGCAGGGGTGTTGGTCATTTCTGTTCTGAACTGTTTCCTGGGCCGGGCACCTTGAGCAGTGAGTGGGGAAGGTGTGTCCAGTGAATAAATGAATCAGGCCCCCACCATGCCCAGCATGGCCAAAGAACAGAGGGACCTTCACTGGGTAATAGCGAAACAAGACCAATCATCACAAACACAATTGCTAAAACCTAAGTAGAGCCTGGAACTATCTGTGAGCACAAATAGTGGCCTGCACTTGACTGTGATTAGCCCTCCTAAATGTTACAGCAACCCCCTCAAGGCCAGGACGGCAGGACCTCTGCACTGACATGGGCCATGTCTTGCCCAAGTTCACATCCTTCCCAGAAGCTCAGAATATAACCTTTCTTGGAGCTGGGCTTTTGCAGACATAGTAAGTAAAGAAGAGGTCATCTCGGAGCAGGTAGGTTCTTGATCCAGTACGACGGGTGTCCTTATGAGAAAAGTAGACAGACAGGCACCCACACAGGAAGAAGACCAGGTGGAGATGACAGACACAGGGATTGCAGGGACGCAGCTACGAGCCAAGAAGGCAGAGCATCTCTGGCTGCCGCCCGCAGCTAGGAAAGGCAGGGAAGGATTCTACGCAGCCACCTGGAAGAGGCACGGCCCTCCTGACACTGTGGCTTTAGATTTCCAGCCTCCAGGATGAGAAATAAGTCTCTGTGGCTTTAAGCCACTCTAAGAAGCAAGGGGGCCCCTTGATTCCTTTGGGACTTCCCTCCATTCTTTTCTCATTCCTGGTGACTTGGGCACTCCTTATAGAGCAAGTGACATAGAGTAGGTGTGCTTACGGAGGACACAGACTGTTCCTGCACTCTTAACATGTGTTGTTCTTGGGGAACAGGAGCTGCTTTTATACTTACAGGGGAGGAAGGAAGGATGAAGGGAAACAAAAAGATCTGAAATATAGATACAGAGAGGGAGAGAGGGAGAGAGGGAGAGAGAGAGAGAGAGAGAGAGAGAGAGAGAGAGAGAGAGAGAGAGAGAGAGAGAGAATGAGAATAATCACAGCTGGAATACATCAAGAACAAAGAAAACCCAGCCAGGCCATGGTGGCCCATCCCTGTAATTCCAGTATTTGGGAGGCTGAGACAGGAGGATCACAGGTTTAAGGCTAGCCTCAGCAATTTAGTGAGACCCTGCTTCAAAATAAAACAGAGCTGGGGGTGTAGCTTGGAGTTAGAACGCCCCTGATTTGATCCCCAGTACCACAAAAGAAAACAGAAAAAGAAAAGGAGAAAGAAGAGCAATCCTGATGGGGAGGGGAGGCCGGATTCCACAGAGCCTATGGTTGCGAAGCCCCATATATGGCTCAGGTTCAGCCTCACCAAGGTCCCACACAGGAGCGGCTGCTGTGGGTACCTAGAGAGGGTGAGGGGACTCTGTAGCCAAACATATGGGTCTGCACTACCACCTCCCACCACAGCCGGCACCCCTGAGTCACAGACTCCCCATCTATTAAATGGACTTCCTTGTAGTCCACAGCTCCTAAGGCAGGAGGATAGAGAGCCTGCCCAGGGCCCGCCTGCTGCCAATCCTCAGCACCCATTGAGGGAGGGCAGGGGAGGTGGATTGGGAGTGGGGGGCGAAGGGGAACTTTTCCAGGAGCTCCAGGCAGGAGTTCAGGAACTTGGGTCCAGCCTCTGGAAGCAGGCACTGAAGCCACTATCCTTTTCTCTGGAGCTTACTGACCTTAAGATGAGTCAAGCATCCTCCTCCCAGTTTCCCAGGCTTCCCCATCCCTGCCCTGCCACTCTTCCGGGCTCTCCTCACCCCCACTCTGTCCACTCTGGGCTGCCTTCCCTGTGGCTTCCTGAGGGCAGGGCCCAGCACTCCCTTGATGACCAGCAAGCCTGCAGGATGCCCTACATTGGACCCCTCCTCCTGTTCATAGCTGAACACCAAGGCTCCCAGACCAGGCCAGGCCAGGGCTGGTACCCAGATTCTATCACCTGTAGATTGATCCGAAGGGGCAGGTGAGCTGCAGAGACTCGGCGTTGAAATTGACACTGTCGTAAGAGACAAACCGTGTTTGGAGTTCACTCTCAGGCTTGCACGGCACATTGCAGGCCTCCACCTGCATCTCGGCCCGCAGGCGGTTGGACCAAAAGGGCATGTCTTTGAAAAAGAACCCACAGGGGATGGGTTCCTCCAGGGGATTCTCCACATAGCAGTAGCCCAGGCGTTTGCGCTCGCCCACGGACTCACACTGGCCACATTCCTGCCAGGGATCCCACTGGGTGAAGATGATTTTCTCGTGGCCGAGGCTCAGGGTCTCATTTTTCAACGGCTCCTGACGCAGGTCTTTGTGTGTAATGTAGATAAGGTTGGCATCCTGGAAGTCGATCTCGTACTGTGCCAGTCGGAAGCCGTTCTTGTCCAGGCAGATGTAGAGGCCCGTGTGGATGGACAGTGGGCTTTTAATGTGGAGATCTCCTTCAGCAGTCATTTCCATGTTGAGTGAACTGGTGCTATCGGCCAAATCATTCTGGTTTTTCCCAAAGAAGTAGTCCCACTTTGCCTCCTTATCCTTGCACTCTAGGATTATGTCATTGCCAGACAGTAGAGCCTTTTGGCATTTTTTGCCTTTGGGACAGCTGAAGAAATCGTAGAACCCCCATAGGGGGACCGCAAAGCTGAGCAGCAGACATGGGGTGGCCAGCATGGTGTACTGGGACTGTGGCAATAGGCCGGTCCCCACTGCAGACATTGTGACATCCCGGGCAGCAACAGAAACAGCAGCCCACTGCAGGCAGCGATGAGGCTGCCATCCCCTTTGTTTTGTAAGAAGTTGATAGCCTTGTTTGATTGGTGTCCAGCCTCCCTCCCATTTGGCTGGGAGAGGAGGAAACTTACCTTGTCTATTCAGGGTTTTCTTTATAGCCTGCTTTCCCAGGGGGTGAGTCTACCTACCCAGGGATGGTGATGGAGCACTGGTGTCACGTGTGAGCATCTGACACTTTTCTGAACATATACTGTGTTCAGGCATACAAACTTAGCACTGCAGACAGGGTGGTGAGCAAATCATACCTGGCTACAGTTCTGACTTCCTGCACCTCTCCCACCAACCTCTTCCCTCCAGCCATGCTCGGCCCTCCTCCTATCTCTGAACATGTCAGCCAAGCAGAGGAGCTCCTGTCTCAGGACCTTTGCATGTACTGCTCCTTGGTTCTTCTCCCAAATACCTGCATAATTCAATTCGTCAAACATTTTTTCAACAAACATTTTTTTCAGTTTCTCCCTTTCTAAACCCGTTTCTAAATTATTTCTCAGACCTGAAATTAAAAATTATTGTGCAAGGCCAGACGTGTGGAACATGCTTGTAATGCCAGTACTTGTGAGGCTGAGACAGGAGGACCATAGGTTTTCAGCCAGCCTCTACAACTTAGCAAGCCCTCCACAACTTAGTGAGACCCTATTTTAAAGTGAAAAACAACATACAGGACTGAGGGTGTAGCTCAGAGGTAGAACACCCCTGAGTTCAATCCCCAGTTACACATACAAACACACACAACACGCACACACACACACAATATATATATATATATGTGATATTTATATATGTGATATTTATATATGTGATATTTATTTATTTATTTTTTGGTGGTACTGGGGTTCCTGGAAACCCTTCTACCTCCGGGCTACACTCCCAGACCTATTTTTACATTTTTATTTGGAAACAGGGTCTCCTAAGCCAGCGCGTGCGGCTGGCTTCGAACCTGCGCGATCCTCCTATCTCCGCCTCCCAAGCGCGGGGATTACAAGCATGCGCCACCACGCCTAGCCTTATATGTGATATTTATATCACACACAAATATATACACATTAAATATATATATATATATATATATATATATATATATATATATATATACCCAGACCCACAAAAAATAAAATAAAGACAAAAAAAGAAAATCAAGTTTTCAGGTCTGGGGATGGAACCCAGGGGCATTTGACCTCTGAGCCACACCTCCTGCCCTATATTTTTATTCTTTTTTTACTTTGAAACAGGGTCTCATTGAGTTGTAGAGGGCCTCTCTAAGTAGCTGAGGCTGTCCACGAACCACAATCCTCCAGTTTCAGCCTCCCGAATGCTGGGATTACAAGCGTGCGCCACCACGCCCGGCCTTGATTTTCTGTCCTTCATTCATTTCATAATGCTCACTGAATGCTCACCATTTGCCAGCTGCTACTACTATAATTTTGAAACAGGGCCTTGCTAAATTAGAGGCTGTCCTCAAACCCCAATCTTCCTGTCTCAGCCTTCTAAGTACTGGGACTCTATTTGCATACCGCCACGCCCGGCTCACAGGTGTGTTCTCTAACATCCCACAGCCTCTTGTGCTTAGGAACATTCCACCACATGTGTCAACACTGTGTATAGAGGGCCATTGCAAATAAATTCACCAACACAAAAGCATCACACAGAATAACACTGACTAGATAAACAAAGCTGCGTGCTAAGAGTAGGACAGCCAGAAGAAGACAGCAGAGTCACTGTGCTCCACCTTAGCAGGGCTGTACTTTGAGCGATTCAAATGTCTCACCCTCTGGAGTCTGGAGTCACAAATCAATGCCATGAATAGGCAAATTTTCAAATACAGAATTTGCCAGTAACAAGGATTGACTGTAACCATGATTGTTCAAAAGAAAAACAACAGGGAAGGGGGGACAGGAAAATGAAAGTGGTATGCGGGTGAGAGTATTTTAGGAAGGTAGCCAGGCCTGTCTCTGCACCCTCGCCTCTGAGGAAGTGAGGTTCCCAAACACCTGGATGAAAAGAGACAAGAACCATGTGACTGCCTGGTTAGTGTGTGTGTGTATGTGTGTGTGTGTGTGTGTGTGTGTGTGTGTGTGTGTGCACGTGTGTGTACGTATTGGTACTAGAGATTGAACCCAGGTGCATTCTACCTCTGAGCTACACCCCAGCCCTTTTTATTTTATTTTATTTTTATTTGTTTTCGAAGCAGGGTCTTGCTAGGTCAATTCCTGACGCTGTCCTCAAACTTGTGCTTCTCCTATCTCAGCCTCCTAAGTACTGGGATTACAGATATGCACTGCTGCATCCATCCTGGTTTTGTGTTTGTTTGTTTGTTTGTTTGTTTGTTTGTTTGGGTCTGGTTTTTGTTGTTGTTGTTGTTGTTGTTTTTGCGGGTCTTGGGATGGAACCCAGAGGCATCTGACCTCCGAGCTATGCCCCCTGCCCTATTTTTATTCTTTATTTTGAAACAGGGCCTCACTAAGTAGCTGAGGCTCTGCGAACCACGATCTTCCGGTCTCAGCCTCCCGAATGCTGAGATTACAAGTGCGTGCCACCACGTCTGGCTTGGTTGGTGTATTTATTTATTTATTTATTTATTTATTATTTATTTATTTATTTAAGTGGTACTGGGGATGGAACCCTTTTACCTCTGGGCTACACTCTCAGACCTATTTTATATTTTATTTGGAAACAGGGTCTCTTAAACGAGCAAGGCTGGCTTTGAACCTGCACAATTCTCCTGTCTCGGCCTCCCAAATGTGGGGATCACAAGCATGCGCCACCACACCTGGCTTGGTTGGTGTACTTAAAGGGCATGGAAAGCCTGGCATGGTGGTGCATGCCTATAATTTCAGTACTTGGAACACTGAAGCAAGGGGATCACAGGTTTAAGGGTAGCCTCAGAAACTTAGCTGGGTCTGCTGGGTGTGGTGTTGCATGCTTGTAATCCCAGCATTCGGGAGGCTGAAACTAGAGGATCACAGTTCGCGGAGAGCCTCAGCTACTTAGTGAGGCCCTCCACAACTTAGTGAGACCCTGGTTCAAAATAAAGAATAAAAATAGGACAGGGGGTATGGCTCAGAGGTCAAATGCCCCTGGGTTCCATCCTCACACCCACAAAAGAAAAGAAAAAGAAAACAGAAAAAAAGTAACTTAGCTGGGTCTTCAGAAACTTAGTGATATTGTTTGAACATATAAAGGCTGAAGGTGTACCTAGAGGTAGAATGCTCCTGGATCTAACCCCCAATAAATAAATAAGTAAATAAATGTATTTCACGGAGATTATAGGGTCTAAAGAGTGGACAAGGGAGAGATCGTGAGGTCAGAGGTTCATCGAGGTATTTGCTAAGGTATCTACCACTGTTTACTACAGCTGACAGTCTTGGTTACACTCCTGCCCAAAGAGAGCTCTCTACAGGCTTTTTTTGGTATAAGATGTATGTTTATACTCTGGAGCTATTGCTTCTATGGTGTCTTGCTGCTGTCCCCATCCCGGGAGCTGGTCACACATCTCCTTTGTTTTTAGATCTAAACCATCCTTGCTTTCCAGGACCTTATGAAGTCCTTCTATGACACATTAGGTTCGACTCCCATCCATCCTCTCTATCTCCTTCCTTCTTTCTATCTTTGTCTCTCTTTTCTCAGTCAGGTAATCTTTTCTCGACAGATAGGAGGGGCTGAGAAGGACCACTTCCAGCTTTCATTTTTGTCTAGGTAACTAGACACTAACTAGCATGGATCAGTGTGAAAAAATGTTATTAGATCCCCTACTGTTTTTAGAATATTTAAACCATCAAGCAACATGTAATATTCAAGAGATGGCTTATGAAATTCCAGATTCTCTGATATTCTTTAAATAGTGTGCGTCAGACTTCTGCCCATTGCTATAATCAAATAGCTTGTATCAGACCAACCTTCTGGTTAATAACAACTGTGGACATTAAGATAACTCTGATTAATATGTCTGAGAGATGACAAGATAAGGAATTTGCACCTAGATAGAAGAAAATCAAATGAAAATATTAAAATTAAATAATAGCCAGGCATGTTGGTGCACACTTGTAATCCCCGTGCTTGGGAGGCTGAGACAGGAGAGTTACACAGGTTCAAAGCCAGCCTCAGCTGGTTTAAGAGATCCTGTTTCCAAATAAAATATAAAATAGGTCTGGGAGTGTAGCCCAGAGGTAAAAGACCCCTGAGTTTCATCCCCAGTACCACCAAAAAAAAAAAAACCAAATTAAATAATAAAATTTGTTAAATTAAGAATTCACTAGGGGCCGGGCGTGGTGGCGCACGCTTGTAATCCCCGCGCTTGGGAGGCGGAGACAGGAGGATCGCGCAGGTTCGAAGCCAGCCGCGCATGCTGGCTTAGGAGACCTTGTTTCCAAATAAAATTGTAAAAATAGGTCTGGGAGTGTAGCCCGGAGGTAGAAGGGCTTCCAGGAACCCCAGTACCACCAAAAAAAAAAAAAAAAAAAAAAAAAAAAAACCACACACAACAAAAAAAAGAATTCACTAGAAGGGTTAACAACCTACAACCTACTTATTAGACATTAACAGAAGAAAGGATTAGTGCAATAAGAGATGGTCAGTAGAAAAATATCTATACTGAAGTATGTAAAGGAAAAAAAGATAAAATACACAGAAAAGTATAAAAGAAACACATACGATACCGTGAAAGTTCTAATGTATATGTGACTGGAGACTCAGATGAAAAGAGACAGACTCAAAGCAATATTTAAAGAGCTACTGACTGAAAAATTTCGAAGCTGATGAAAGACATTTAAGCACAAATTCAAGATCTTTGAATCCCACACGGAATGAATATAAAGAAAGCCACGCCAAGCACAGTGGCAAACGAACTACATATTTTAATGAAAGACAAAGATTTTCATATTTAATAGCAAAACAATAATCTAAATATATACTGCTTAAGTAGATTTATTTAGCTGGGCACGGTGGCACATGCCTATACCCCATGCTACTTGGGAGGTAAAGAGAGGACAGCAGGCTAGAGGCCTCAGCAATTTAGCTGGACCCTCAGCAACTTAGCAAACCCTTGTTTGAGGAAAAAAATATAAGGACTGGGGAGATACGTTGGAGATATATATATATATATATATATATATATATATATATATATATGTCTTTTTTTTCCTGGACAGAAACTGGGCTCAAGGTCACACACATACAAGGCAAGCACTCTACTACTAGGTCAACCCTAGCCCTGGATTAATTTTTTTTAATTTTTATTGGTGCATTATAGTTATACATCTTAATGGAATAAAAAGATGGTGAAGACATACATGCCCTGAATTAAGTTTAAATAAAGAATGTAGGAAAGTTGAAAGTAAAAACATGGGGAAATATGTGAATACTAAAAGAAAAGTGGTGGAATATCTATATTAATAACATAAAAAGTAAGCATAAAAAGGCAAAAGTGATAATATTATAGAGACATTTTAATAAAATAGTCAATCAAATAAGAACATATAACAATCCTAATTTTTTTTGTGTGTGGTACTAAGAGTGGAACCCAGGGGCTTTTCCACCTCCAGGCTATACTCCCAGACATATTTTATACTTTAATTGGGAACAGGGTCTCACTAAGTTGCTGAAGGCCTCACTAAGTAGCTGAGGCTGGCTTCGAACCTGTGCTATCCTCCTGTCTCAGCCTCCCAAGCGCTGGGATTACAAGCATGCGCCACCAGGCCCGGCAACAATCCTAAATTTGTACGGACTAAAAGTATATAATGCAAGCTGGACGCGGTGGTGCACGCTTGTAATCCCAGCATTCGGGAGGTTGAGACCCGGAGGATCGCAGTTCGCGGACAGCCTCAGCTACTTAGTGAGGCCTCTGCAACTCAGTGAGACCCGGTTTCAAAATAAATAATAAAAAATAGGGCAGGGGGTATGGCTCGAAGGTCGAATGCCTCTGGTTTCCATCTCCAGACCCGCAAAAAAAAAAAAAAAAAAAAAAAAAAGGATATAATGCAAAAACCTAACAGTTTTAAGTGTTGAAATAGACAAATCCAGGCCGGGCGTGGTGGTGCATGTTTGTAATCCCCGCGCTTGGGAGACAGGGATTTCAAAAAATATATATAAAAAATAGGTCTGGGAGTGTAGCCTGGAGGTAGAAGGGTTTCCAGGAGCCCCAGTACCACTGAAAAAAAAAAAAAAAGAAGAAGAAGAAGATGGCGACGGAGAAAAGCGGGGCTTATGAGCCCCGCTAACAACCAATCGGTATTACCACAAAATCAGTGCCTTTCATAGTCAGAAAACACCATCAGCAGAGAAACAAAGAATGTAAATACAAGGGACAGAGAAAAAGAGGGCTGGAAAAACGAGATACCAGAAAGAAATCAGACCACAGTGCTGTGGCTGGAGCCACGGCGCGGAGCCACGCGGACGCCATCTTTCCTTGCAGCACCAGGCCCCAGAGAGGAGGGGAATCAGAACGGAACTCAGAGCCAGACAGGAGATACGCTGCCCTCACGCCCGAGGATGCGGCAGCAGCGCCATACTGCCAACGGCAGCAGCGAGCTCACCGGACGGCACCAAACCAACACACTCAACAGCCCAACAGGCTCCAGAGAGGAGTGGCGGACAGCGAGCTAAAGTGAGCGGCTGCTGATCAGCTGGGCGGCATTCGGCAGATTTTTCGGCGCTGGGAGCGTCTAAAGCTCCCAGTGGCTGGGCTCAGCACACCTTGCAGGGACTCAGAGCAGAGCTCAAAACCAAAGAAGAAATACACCAGCCTCACGGCCGAGAGCGTAGCAGTGGTGCCATATTGTCACCGGCGGCAGCAGCAGCAAATTCACTGAGTCCACTACAGCTCCATCAGCACACTCAACAACTGTGAGTCAAATTGCGGCCCCTAGAGGAGAAATCCCAGTACTGCACTCCCAGGGACTTTACCCAGTGGGGAGTGGTGGTGGCAGAGATATCACACCATAGTTGCAGCTCCCAGTAGGAGAATGCCTAGCCTGGCACCCCCATGGTTTAAAGCAGCCTCGGTTGACTTCCTGGGTCTGAGACTTTGCGATACAACCCAGTAAAGGAGTAGTGGGGTCTGAGATACCACAGACTCGAGATCCAGAGCACCTTAAGTGAAGTCATAGTGACCCAAGGGAAGAACCCAGAGAAGGCACAAACTTCCAAAATCATGGGAAAGAGGAATAACAATGGAGCAATGAATGCCCACAACCCCACAACATCAGAACCCGATAAAACAGAAATTCAGAGATTTCTAGAAGATCAAATCAGGAAAATAACTGTAGAAATAATAGAGGTGTTTCGAAAAGAATTCAGAGAGAGCCAAAAAGAGATAAAGGATGCAATTAATGAAGTAAAGTCCTCAATTCAAACTACAAACAACCGATTAGAACACATGGAGAATAGAATCTCACTCTTAGAAGATGATCACTCCAAAAATGAACGCATAGTTTCTAAGTTAGAAAAAAAATCCGACAGCAGGAATCTGACATTGAAGAAATATGGGCCCATTTTAAGAGAGCTAACCTAAGAATAATTGGAATAGAGGAGGGAAAAGAAGGTGAAACCAAAGGGATCAACAATCTCTTCAAGGAAGTAATAGCAGAAAATTTTCCAAACATAGAGCAAGAGGTTGATACACAGTTCCAGGAAACTTATAGAACTCCCTTTAGACAGGATCGGAGAAGAGGATCCCCACGCCACATAATTGTCAAAATGACCAATGTGGAAGCCAAGGAGAGAATCTTAAAGGCAACAAAAACAAAAGGCCACGTGACATTCAGAGGCAAACCAATTAGAATCACTCCAGACTTCCCAAACCAGGTTATGAGAGCCGGAAGGGCTTGGAGTAACATATTCCAAACTCTGAAAGAAAACAACTTCCAGCCAAAAATTTCCTACCCAGCAAAACTTTCTATCAAATTAGATGGGGAAATAAGAAGCTTCCACGACAAACAGAAACTGAAGGAATTTATGTCTTCAAAACCAGCACTAGAGAAAATACTCAAAGAGAATAACTACAAAGAAGAAATAGATAACACACACCTGAACCAGAGAAACAAGATTTTCCATCCAACAGACAATTGAGATTGGTTATCTTTGGAGATTCAGTATTTATGTTAGTCTTTTACCTATCTCTAAATTGTATTGCTTGCTTTTATTGTTGCTAATTTTTAGGATTTGTATTTGGAATATTAATATACCTTCAGATATAGCATTTGGAAATATTTTATCCCATTCTATCAGTAACTTTTAACTCTGTTTACATTGTCTTTGGATATACAATATTTTTTTATTTTTTAGGGAGTTTGTTTACCCTTCTGTTGCCTGTGCCATTGAAATCATACCCAAGAAATCACTGCCAATTTCAATGTTGCGAGGTCTTATGACCCAGATTTTCTTCTAAAAGTTTATAGTCTTAAGATTTATATTTAGGTCTTTTATCTATTTTGAGTTAATATTTGTATATGGTGTTAGGTAAGGGTCCAATTTTATTCTTTTTCATGTAATTATTATTTTCAACAATATTTAGTTAAAAGATTATTATTACCTCCATCAAATGTTCGTGGAAACCTTGTCAAAAATAACTTGACAATATATGGAAGAATTTATCTCTAGGCTTTTATTTAACTCCAATGGTTTATATATCTGCCTTTACAACAATACTACCCTGTTTCAATTATTGTAGCTTTATAAGGTTTGAAATCAGAAAATATACATCTTCTAGCTTTGTTCTTTTTTGAGATCGTTTTGGGTATCTAGAGTTCACATTCCATATTAGGACAGATTTTTTTCTGAAAAATAAATAAATAAATGTGTGATAGTTTTACCTTAAAAGAAAAAATACTTTTTGGTAAGAAAGAAAGCAAAAAGAAATATTGAAATGTTATCTTTAAGTCATCAAAAGCTTGGTAGCATACAAATGAAACTGTTATGTGAGATTATCATTGTTAATTTTGGATAAATTGCTATAATACTAGATGTCAACCACTAAGCCAAGCATGGGAAGGAGGGATGGGGAGGGAACAGTGTGGGGATCAGGTAGGGGCTAATTGGGCGATGTGTGCATGTATGTCTACAAAAGTTTTTTTTTATCCCATTATAATGTATGAATACAGTGCACCAATAAAAAAAATTAAAAAAAGAAAAAGAAATAGACAAAACCACAATCACAGTTGGAGGTTTTACTATACATTTCTCGATAACGAATGAAGCATCTAAACACAAGTTTCATACATGCAGAAGATCTGAACCACTTGATAGACAAATGACCTAATTCATATACATGGAACACTGTACTTCGTAGCCGCAGAACAAAGTCACTTCAGTCACATGAAACTCTTACTAAAGATGACCATATTAGATCATAAAGCAAGTCTCAATAAATGTTAAAAATCAAATCATTTTCGTTCAGTAGAATTAAGTTGGACATAAATCTTAAAAGAGATAACACACCGGGCGTGGTGGTGCACGCTTGTAATCCCAGCATTCGGGAGGCTGAGACAGGAGGGTCATGGTTCACAGACAGCCTCAGCTACTTAGTGAGGCCCTCTGCAACTCAGTGAGACCCTGTTTCAAAATAAAAGATAAAAAATAGGGCAGGGGGTATCAACCTCTGAGCTACACAAAAAAAGAGATAACAAGAATTTCCACAGATATCCGAAAATTATGCAGATTAATATCTAAATAATACACAGAGTCAAAAGAGAAATCACAAGTGAAAGCAAGAAGTATTTTTAATCCACCGGAGATAAAAATATAGCTTATTAAAACTTGTGGGATGCCAGGTGCGGTGGCACACACCTGTAATTTCAGTACTTGGGAGGCTGAGACAGGAAGATTGAAGGTTTGAGGGCAGCCTGGGCAACTCAGCAAGATTGTGTTTCAAAACAGAGGGTTGAGCCGGGCGTGGTGGCGCACGCTTGTAATCCCGCTTGGGAGGCAAAGACAGGAGGATTGCACAGGTTCGGAGCCAGCCTCGCTGGCTTAAGAGACCCTGTTTCCAAATAAAACTATAAAATAGGTCTGGTAGTGTAGCCCGGAGGTAGAAGGGTTTCCAGGAACCCCAGTACCACCAAAAAAATAAATAGATAAAAATTAAAAAATAAAGTGTTGAGGGTGTAGCTCAGAGGTGGAAGGCCCCTGAGTTCAATCCCCAGTACAAAAAAAAAAAAAGGTTAATATTATGATCTCAGTAGATGACAAAAATGCATTGATAAGATCAAACGCTCATCTATGGTTCACTGTCAGCATATAGAAACAGTGGGGAAATTTTTTTTAATTTGATAGTGTTTTTATTAAAAACCCAGAGCTAAATTATATTGAATAGTTTAATATTGAGAATAAGACAAGCATATCTGCCACCAATTTTTCTATTCAGCATTTTAAGTGAAGTTAGCAAAATAATTTAGATGCACGGTCATATCAAATATCAAATATAATATAAATATTAATAACAAAGAATTAGAAAATAAAAATTTAAAAAGACAAAATTTGTGATACTATGAAAAAAGTAAATGCTTATAAATAAATGTAGTAAAATATATGTAGGGCCTCTACATTAATAACTGCATATTCTTGCATGAAATTAAAGAAATATGATATAATGAAAGCATTTATCATGTTTACGGGTGAGAAGACTTGACATTGGAATAGATTGATTTTTCCCAAATTTATCTTTAGATTCAATGAAGTCCCAATTAAAAAAAAAAAGTTTTAGGGGTTAAAACTACAAACTGATTCCAAAATTTGTATAGCAAGGTCCAAGAATAGCCAAGATAATCTTGAAGAAGACTGGAAGTTGGCACCACCAGATATCATGACTAATTGAAAAGGCATAATAATTAAGGAATAGTCACACTGGTACAAGAATGGATAGACAAATTGTATTCATTGGGCCCTATCAGGAGACAGAAACTACACTAGCAACTATGTTGGCATTAGCATGGGCTTGAGTATCTACATCTCTAGATTTTTACATTTGAATATCAGGTGCCCGTGTGGGGAGGGACAATGTCATTTAAAAAATTATTTTTTGGTACTAGAGATTGAACCCAGGGGCATTCTACCTCCAAGCTACACCCCCTAGCCCTATTTTATTTTTTTATTTTAAAACAGGGCCTTGTAAAATTGCTGAGAGCCTCACTAAATTGCTGAGGCTGGCCTCAAATCTGTGATCTTCCTGCCTTAGCTTCCCAAGTACAGGGATTACAGGTGTGCACCACCCCCACCCGGCTAGGGACTAAGTCACTTTTAGTTACAACTGTGTCCCCAGCATCTACCTGCCCAGGGCCCAGCTCAGAGGCAGCATCGGGAAATTCTTGCTGAATGAACATCTGAGAGAGCCAGAAAGAAGATGCCTTCCTGTACAGACTGGCAGGAAGGCTACAGGCTGAGAGGGGAACCCCTAGCCCAGGTGGGCACAGAAGGGCAAGCCTGGAGAAAGATGAGAGGTAGGGATGCTGCCCTAATCCTGTCACCTGTAGACAGAAGCCATAGGGCAGGTGAGCCACACATTGGAGGTCAACTTGCCCAGCTGGTAAGTGTCAAAGATGAAGTATGGCTGGCTGATTTCCTTGGTGAGGTCACAGGGTTCAAGACAGGACTCCACCTGCAGTTCAGGCCGCAGACGACTGGACTGCACCATCTCCTCTCTCAGGTAGAGCCCACAGGGGATGGGCTTCTCCAGGGGCTCCTCAATGTAGCAGTAGCCCAGGCGTTTATGCTCACCTGGCTGCCCACAGCGGTTACAGTCCTGCCAGGGCTCCCACAGGGTAAAGATGAGCACCTCACCCTCTAGGTTCAGGGTCTCATTCTCCAGCGGCTTTTGGCCCAGTTCTTTGTGTGTAATATGCAGGGTGGTGACATCCTGAAAATCAATCTCATATTCCACTAGGAGAGTATTGTCATTGTCCTCGCAGCGATAGAGACCCGCCTGTGAGGGCTGAGGGCTAGTCAACTTCAGGCTGCCCCCTGGCAGTCTCTTTATGTGAGGCAGTGAGTCCACTAGGAAGAGATTCTCCCCCAGAATGGAAGAGAAGTACCAGAGTGCTTGCACATGGTCACAGTGGAGAACAACGTCATTGCCCGAGAGTAGAGCCCGCTGGCAGAGACTCTTGTACGAACAACTGATTAATGCCTGAGCCCACAGAGGGGGGAAGGAGGCACTAACCAACCACAGGGAGGCCAGCATGGTGGACCTAGAGACTACGGAAGGAGCCACCTGGGCATTGTGAAGTCACCACAGAACTCAGGAGTCGTCCCTGTTCAGCGGAATGAACCTTGGTCCAAAGGGCTAATGGAGTGTACTCAGCGTGCGTCATCAATGTAGACTGTAGAGTAGAGGGCAGAAACTCCAACATCCACACAGAAATCAAATGAGTGAACTTGAGTCAGAATAAGTAAACTCAAAAGGCAAATTAGAGGCCAATTATTACCCAGTTATTTAATATATCTAATATATGTTGACGGAATGGCATAAAAAGTCTTCATGCTCATCAGCAAGGATAAGGGGACACACACAGAAATCACTGGTCTGTACCATTTCTGAAATTCAATGGGGAGACACTACAAGGGCTTCCTATCTTGTAGATGGGGGGGGGCATGTTTCTTAATTAGCTTTGGATCAGCTCTCGGGTGTGGGTAGGAGCTTCCCAAACCATGCTCTCTGGTGCTCCAGTCTCTATTCTCCAGGAGATATTTTCTTTCCCATCTCCTTGGAGAGATCTGAAATGGCATTGGAAGTTGTTCCTCCTTGAGACATCTATTTTTCTAAGCATACTATCTGACTCCCCAAAGTTTGAGACCTAAGGATTCTTGTAAGCCCCCAGGTAACTGTGTGTGTGTGTGTGTGTGTGTGTGTGTGTGTGTGTGTGTGTGTGTGTGTATGTGTGTGTGTGTGTGTATGTTAGATACATTATGCACATATTTTTTAATTTATTTTTATTGGTGCATTGTAATCATACATCACATTGGAATACAAGACTTGAGAGGATATACAAGCACACATCATCCAATTAGCCCTCATCCAGTCCCCATCCCATTACCTCCCCCTCCCTCGATCCCATGCTTGTTTGGTGATTAACTTTGATACATATGTTTATGTACCTCCTGCTTTTTAAAGAGGCTCCATCCTCCCCTATTCCATACCCTCTGATTGGTCACCTTAATTGCTTCACTATAGGGCCCTTTCTATAGCTCGACCACTTCCTGTTGCCCCTTTCCTCCTAGTTATTGCTGATTAGGGGAAGCATCTGGTTTTAATTTCCTGTGGTATTTCTCTGTGCATGCCACGTTGCAAATACCGATCCCACTCTTGACGGCCCCAGTTGTGGCCTGGCTACCCGGTGGACTGATCCAGACCTTGCTGGCTCAAGCAGCAGCCTTGCCTCATGGGAGGCCCCGATTCTCGTCTTGCTGTCCCCCAACTGGCCTAACCCCTCAGCTGGCTCCGATCCCAGCCTCAGAGGCCTCAATAGCGGCCTTGCCTCATGGAAGGCTCCAATGCTGGCCTCGCTAGCTCCAGCACCGGCCTAACCCCTTGGCAGGCTCCAATCCCGGCCTCAGAGGCCTCAATAGCGGCCTTGCCTCACGGCAGGCTCCGATCCCAGCCACGCTGACCCTGGCACCGGCCTAACCCCTCGGCAGGCTCCAATCCCGGCCTCTGAGGCCTCAATAGCGGCCTTGCCTCACAGAAGGCTCCGATGCCGGCTTCTGGCCCCGGCACCGGCCTAAACCCTCAGCAGGCTCTGATCCCGGCCTCGGAGGCCCCAGCACCAGCCTTGCTTCACAGCAGGCTCCAATCCCAGTCTCGCTGGCCCCAGCACTGGCCTAACCTCTCGGCAGGCTCCGATCCCGGCCTCGGAGGCCTCAATAGCGGCCTTGCCTCACAGAAGGCTCCGATGCCGGCCGCTGGCCCCGGCACTGGCCTAACCCCTCAGCAGGCTCCGATCCCGGCCTCGATGGCCCCAGCACTGGCCTAACCCCTCTCGGCAGGCTCCAATCCTGGCCTCGGAGGCCTCAATAGCAGCCTTGCCTCATGGAAGGCTCCAATGCTGGCCGTTGGCCCTGGCACCAGCCTAACCCCTCGGCAGGCTCTGATCCCGGCCTTGGAGGCCCCAGGACCGGCCTTGCCTCATGGCTGGCTCCGATGCCGGTCGTTGGCCCCGGCACCGGCCTAACCCTTCGGCAGGCTCCAATCCCGGCCTCGGAGGCTCCAGTGCCAGCCTTGCCTCACGACAGGCTCCAATCCCAGCTTTGCTGTGTTCGTTGCTGGCCTCACCCCTCGGCAGGCTCTAATCCAAGCACCCTCTTCACCCAACCATTTGTCCCACATTCTCGAGGGTGCGTGGTGGTAGCATTCTGCCTCTGGGGTCATTATTTCAAAGGTTTCAGGTGTAATGCATCAGATCTCTGCCTCCCCTTAGTACTGGCCACTGCCATTGCCACTGCCTCCACCATTTCAAATCTTTCCCAAGCTCTTTTTCCACTCTGAATGTTGTCCAGTGTTCCTAAGCATGCGCAATGGTAGCATTCGACCTTTGGTGTAATTTCTCCAAAAACAAAATAAGGTTGGCAGCCTCCGATTTCTGCTTCTCCTGAATACAAGTCTCCACTGCCAACGCAGAGACTGCTTTCAGCACCACCTTTCTCCTTGGTCTCCGCTAAAGTCTCTCTCCTTACAGGTGATGTCCAAGATTCTTAACAATGTAGAGAAGAAGCAGTCCTCCTTAGCGGGGAATTTTTCCAATAATTCCAGTTCATTTGGATAAGTTTTGTCTGCATCTCCAGTATCCTGGCATCCGCCACGGCCTCCTTGACCCCTCTCCAATATTTTCCTTTTTTTTTCTTTTCCTTTTTTTCAGGGTCCTTCTGGGTGGAAAGGGGGTCGCCTAGGGGTGCCCCACCAGCACCTGCCCACCCGCCCAGGGTCAGGGCCAGAGGCCCAGACCACAGGGTCCTTCCAGGTGGGGAGGGGGTCGCCTCAGGGTGCCCCACCAGCGCCTGCCCACCCGCCCAGGGTCGGGGCCAGAGGCCCGAACCTATGCACATAATTTTAAATCTCTGTTTCTCTGCCACATTTGCAGGTACCTTAAACTCTATAAGAAGCCAGGCATGGTGGTGCACGCTTGTAATCCCAGTATTTGGGAGGCCGAGACAGGAGGATCGAAGTTCACAGACAGCCTCAGCTACTTAATGAGATCCTTTGCAATTCAGTGAGACTCTGTTTCAAAATAAATAATAAAAAGTCGGGCTGGAGGTGTAGCTCGGAGTTAGAATGATCTTGGGTTTCATCCCCAGTACTGAAAAAAAAAAAAGCTCTATAAGCCTTCCTTCATCTCTTCTTTCATTGAGACATTTGTGCACTGGAAAGAATTATCTGACATTAGCTTAATTTATTCAGAGATTTTAACAATGATTAATAATGATTTAACTAGCACCATACTTGCCAAAAGCTGAGTTCTCTCAGCCTTTGTCTTTCAAAGGCTTTCTCAATTTCAGCTAATTTTGGCCAACATCCACTTCTAAAATACAATATTCCAGCTGCTTCCCCTAAAGCTACAAGTTCATTATATTTTCTGCTTTCCAAAGTATCTCCAGCAATGGTCTCTATCCTCCTGTTTTCTGATAATTTTCCTTGTTCCCCATGTATCTAATCCAGTGCCATCTATTTTTGGTTTTGATTACAGCAGCACCTACTAATTTTGGTATCAATCAAAATAGGCTAGTATAATAAACTTCTCCCAAATCTCAATGACTTACAATAACCAAGGGCTGCTTCTCACTCATGCTCTACTTCCATTGTGGACAGAGGTTTCAGCCCCAGCCTTCACCTCTGGATGCCTCTCACATGTTCACTCATTGCACACATAATTGTGCTCACCCACCTTGCACCAGGCACTAAGGCTCCAGGCAAGGTCCCCAAGATCCTGGAGTTTACATTCCAATGGGGATGGATTAGTCAGGATAGGTTAAACTATTTTATGTGAGAAAAGAATTCTGGAATCTTAGTAGCTCAAAAAATTCTTTTTTTCATGCTATACACACAGGGCTGGTTAATAGAGAACTCTACAAGGTCCCATAAGGTACCATCTGCAGCATCACAAGTTGCTACGGCAGGAGAGGGAAGGTAAATGAGTGATGTACTAGCAATTAAATACTTTGGCCTGGGAGAGGCCCACATTATTTTTGCTTATGGGCCACTAATTAGAATTAATCACATAGCCCCACCTAGCTACAGAAGGGCTGTATGGTAGGGTGGCACGTGGAATGTTTTCCTGAGTGATAACTGTCTTTACACTGGGAAAAGAGGCAACAACAACAAAAGTGACTAATGAGACATCAGATTAAATGCTTTGAAGGAAAAAAGTGGGGAGAGAGAAATTGGGACAGAGATTTTTATGAGATGAATTGTGTCCCCCAACCCCAAAATCATGTTGAAGCCCTACCTTGGTGTCACAGAATGAGGCTAAATTTGGAAATAAAGCAATTAAAAATGTAATTGAGCCGGGCGTGGTGGCGCACGCTTGTAATCCCCGCGCTTGGGAGGCAGAGACAGGAGGATCACGCAGGTTCGAAGCTAGCCGCGCGCTGGCTTAGGAGACCCTGTTTCCAAATAAAAATGTAAAAATGGGTCTGGGAGTGTAGCCCGTAGATAGAAGGGCTTCCAGGAACCCCAGTACCACCAAAAAAAAAAAAATGTAATTGAAAACCAGGCATGATGGCATACACCTGTAATCCCAGTACTTGGGAGGATCCATAGGTTTGAGACCAGTGTGTGGTAACATGGAGACACGCTGTTTCAAAATAAAAAAAAATAAAGTAAAACCAGGCGTGGTTGTGCATACCTGTAATCCGAGTACTTGCAAGGCCAAGATAGGAGGATTGTAGGTTTGAAGAAAGCCTCAATAAGTAGTGAAACTTTCATCAACCTAGAGAGAGACCCTGTTCCAAAATAAATAGGATTGGAGGGTATAACTTAGAGGTAGAAAGCCCTGGGTTCAATCCCCAGTGCCACATAAACAAACAAACAAACAAACAAACAAATAAATAAAGCAAAATGGGTCGTGGTGTTAGATGGAACCCGGGGGTTCAATCCTTATTCTCTCATTCTCTCTCTCTCTCTCTCTCTCTCTCTCTCTCGCTCTCGCTCTCGCTCTCGCTCTCTTCTCTCGCTCTCGCTCTCTCGCTCTCTTCTCTCTCGCTCTCTTCTCTCTCGCTCTCTTCTCTCTCTCTCTCTCTCTCGCTCTCTCGCTCTCTCTCTCTCTCTCTCTCTCACACACACACACACACACACACAGAAATTGAGTTAAAATGGGGTATTTGGGGTAGTCTCTAGTCCAATGTGATTGATATCCTTCTAAGAAGAGAAAATGAGGACACAGGCGACAGAGGGTTTATGTCACCCAGTCTGTGATGGTGTTTGCTGTGGCAAACTAGTATAGAGACTATTTTCAAAGGGTAGGAGAGAAGGCCTCTCTGAAGAAACTTCATTTGGGCAAACCTCAATAAAATGAGAAGTGAAATCTAGATTAACCACACAACACAAGCCAGCCCTTGAGGTAGGAGAGACTGGCCCTGGCCAACACCCGAGAACAGTGAAGAACACTGGGGAGAGTTGGGTTATTTGACTCACTGCTGCAAAGGAAGACGCCACAGGGAATGGTGCAGTTGAAGCAGAGTGGAGATAGGTCGGGCTGGGGGAAAGTCTCTGCCCTGTACCTGCAGCTTACATATGTTCTTGTCTTCCAGAGGGAAAGAATTCAGATCAGGAGGGGGGAGATTGGAGCCCAGTGTTTAACAGAAGACAGGGATAGGCAGCAAAGCTCCTGACTAGGGAAGGATTCCGAAAGGGACATGCTCCTGTGAGCCACTGAGGAGTCACCAGTCAGGGCCCAGCCCCAGCACTTCCTGGGCTTCCATGTCCACTTGGTCAAGGAGTCAGGCACCAAACCTCTGATGCCACTGCTCCTCACTGCTCTGGGTTGGCTTTAGGGAGGCTAGCTTATATGGACTGGCAAATCAAGTATTAGTCCTCTATTAGAGGGGTAATTGGCAAAGATCTCACATTCTGTAGGCTTTCTCTTTAGACTCTTGATGGGTTCCTTTCATGAGCAGAAACTCTTTAGTTTAATGCCATCCCATTTATTAATTCTTGTTTTAATTTCCTGAGCTATGGGGGTTTTGTTGAGGAACTTTCTCCCTGTGCCTATATGTTTGAGTGTTGGACCTATGCCCTCCTCTAGTAGCTTCAAAGTCTCTGGTCTAATTTCCAGGTCTTTGATCCATCTCAAGTTGACTCCTGTGCAGGGTGAGAGGTAAAGATTTAGTTCTATTTTTCTACAACTGGAAAATGTTCTCTCAACACCATTTGTTGAAAAGGGTTGCTTTTCTCCAATATATGTGTTTGGCACCTTTGTTAAAAATCAATTGGCTATAAGTGTGTGGATTTGTTTCTGTATCTTCTATTCTGTTTCATTGGTCTATGTGTTTGTTTTTGTGCCAATACCCGAGAAAAGGAGTGGTGATAGTGGGCATCCTTGTCTTGTTCCTAATTTTAAAGTGAATTCCAGCAGTTTTCCCCCATTCAATATGATGTTGGCTGTGGGTTTATTGTATAGTGCCTTAATGATGTTGAGGTGTGTTCTTTCTGTTCTGATTTTCTACAGTGTTCTTAACATGAATGGGTGTTGGATTGTGTCAAATGCTTTCTCAGCATCTATTGAGACGATCATGTGATTTTTGTCCTAGTTCTATTTATGTGGTGAATAACATGTAATTATTTGCATGTTAACCAAGCCTTGCATTCCTGGGATAAAACAACTTGGTCATGGTACACAATTTTCTTGAAGTGATTTTGGATGTATATGGCTAGTATTTGTTTAGAATTTTTGCATCTGTGTTCATCAATGATACTGGTCTGTAATTTTATTTTATCTTATTTTATTTAATTTTGGTACTGGGGATAGAACCCATGGGCATTCTACCTCTGAGCTACCCCCCAGCCCTATTTTCTTATTCTTTATTTTGAAACAGGGTCTCACTGAGTTGCAGAGGGCCTCACTAAGTAGTTGAGGCTGCCCACAAACCACAGTTCTCCTGTCTCATCCTCCCAAATGCTGGGATTACAAGCGTGCATCACCACGTGCAGCTTTTCTTTCTTTCCTTTCCCTTCCCTTCCCCTTCCTTCCTTCCTTCCTTCCTTTCCTTCTTTCTTTCTTTCTTTCTTTTTTTGCAGCACTGGGCATGAAACCCAGAAGCATTCTACCTCTGACCTACACCTCCAGCCCAATTTTTTTTTTCTTATTTTGAAACAGGATCTCACTGAGTTACAAAGGGCCTCACTATGTAGCTGAGGCTGTCCACAAACTGCGATCTTCCTGTCTTAACCTCCCAAATACTGGCTCTATTTTTTTGAGAATCTTTATTTGGCTTTAGCATTAAGCTGATACTGGCTTCATAGAAGGAATTTGGAAGAATTCCATCTCTTTTGATTTCACAGAATAATTTGTGAAGTATTGGGTTTAGTTCTGTAAAGGTTTTGTAGAATTCAGCTAGGAATCCATCTGGACCTGGGCATTTCTTTGATGGAGGTTTTTATTGTTGTTTCTATCTCTTTGCGTCCTATTGGTCAGATTGGATTTTCAATATCTTCTTGGTTCAATTTAGGTAGGTTGTGCATGTCTAGAAATCTGTCAGTTTCTTCCATGTTTTCCAGTTTACTGTGATATACATTTTTGAAATAGTTTCTGATAATCCTCTGGATTTCCCCACTGTCTGTGGTGCTATCTCCTTTTTTATTTCTGATTTTATTAATTTGGGTTAATTCTCTCTTTTGGTTAGGTTGACTAGGGGTTTTATCAATCTTGTTAATATTTTCAAAGAACCGGCTTCTGTTGATTTTTTTTCTCTCTTTCATCAATTTCTGCTCTGATTTTAATTATATCTTCTACTGATTTGGGGATTAGACTGTTCCTGTTTTCTAGGTCCTTGAGGTGTGTCATTAGGTTATTTATTTGGTGATGTTCTTTTTTCTTAATGTGGACACTCAGTACTATAAATTTTCCTCTTAACATCACTTTCCAAGTGTCCATAGATTTTGGTATGTTATGTCTCTACTTTTGTTTAATTATAGGAATATTTTTATTTCCTCCCTATTTCTTCTGTGATCCAGTCTTCAATCAATAATGTTTCATTCAGCTGGGCGTGGTGGCGCACGCTTGTAATCCCCGCACTTGGGAGGCTGAGACAGGAGGATCGCGCTGGTTCAGAGCCAGCCTCGCTGGCTTAAGAGACCCTGTTTCCAAATTAAAAAAAAAAAAAAAAAGGTCTGGGAGTGTAGCCCGGAGGTAGAAGGGCTTCCAGGAACCCCAGTACCACCAAAAAAAAGAGTATCATTCAGTCTCCATGTATTTATGCAATTTCTTTTGACCTTCCTGTTGTTGGTTTTTACTATCATTCCATTGTGATCTGAGAAGATGCAGAAAGTTAAATTATATTTTTTAAATTTACTGGTACTTGCTTTGTGGCCCAGAATTTGGTCTATTTTGGAGAAGTTTCCATGAACAGCTGAGAAAAATGTGTATTAGGCTGTTGTTGGTTGAAATATTCTGTATATGCCTATTAAATTTGTTTGGTTTATTGTTATTTAGATCTGAAGAGTTTTTATTCATCTTTTGCCTGGAAGATTGATATAGTAGTGTGAGTAGTGTAGTGAAGTCTCCCAATATTATTGTATTTGGGACCTGATGTCCCAAAGAGTTTGTTTTATAAAAGTGAATGCATCCACATTTGGGACATAAATGTTTATTATCATTATATCTCCTTGTTGGATTGTATCTCTTATTAATAAGAAGTGACCTGCTTTGTCTCTTCTGCTGTTTTAGCTTAAAGTCTGTTTTGTTGGATATGAGCACTGCTATCTCTGCTTGGTTTTGGTCTCCATTTGGATAGTATGTCTTTTTCCATCCTTTCACTTTTAGCATATGAATATCTTTGGCTGTACGGAGAATTTCTTGCAAGCAGCATACAACTGGGTTATGTTCTTTATCCCACATTGCCAGCCTATCCCTTTTAATTAAGGAGTTAAGAACTTTGACATTCAGTGTTATTATTGAGATATGATTTTTGTTTCCTATCAATTTGAATTCTATTTTCTGTTTGATGTAGTGTTATTTCTCCTTTGCTTAGTTACCCATCTGGTGGAGTTTGCCCTTCCTCTGGTTCTGTTATTTGCTTCCTTTTTATTCTTTGTGTTTTATTTATTTAAGTATTTTCTCTAGTGCTGACTTGGTAGCCATAAATTATTTTAGTTTCTGCTTATCTTGGAATGTTTTTATTTCTGCATCCATTTTGAATGATATCTTTGCTGGATTTAGAAGTCTTGGTTGGAAGTTGTTTTATTCCAGGGTCTGGAATACTTCATACCAGTCCCTCCTGGCATTCATGACTTGGGATATAAATTCTGGAGTGGCTTTTATTGTTTTTACCCCTAAATGTTATTATGTTAGTACAGCAAAACTGTACCAGTGTGAGATGTAGTGGTGGGTTCTTGTTCTGAACTATTGTAGAAAAAGAATAGCCTGAATTCTTCTGCTGTAAACTTAAGTAATTTTATTATTATAAAGGCAGAAAGAAGGAAGAGAAATTAGATTAAAGCACTACACCAGATGGGATGTTGTGGAGTAATGATATAGAGCAGTATGTATGTATGTATGTATGTATGTATGTATGTATGTATTTAGTGGTACTGGGGTTCCTGGAAACCCTTCTACCTCCAGGCTACACTTCCAGCCTTATTTTATATTATTTTTATTTGGAAACAGGGTCTCTTAAGCCAGCAAGGCTGACTTCGAACCTGTGCGATCCTCCTGTCTCCACCTCCCAAGCACGGGGATTACAAGCATGTGCCACCATGCCTGGCTATAGAGCAGTTTTTATAGAAAATTTTATCCCGTATCTTTGCTTAACCAATCATCTTCCTGACCCAACTAGATCTGCCCCGACTCTAGGACAAGTCTTTTTATGTGGGAATTCCTTCCTGTAGGCCTGCCTTTAGGTACAGACCCAAGCCTTTTGTTATGCCCTAAAATATGTTAATTGATTATGAGAGTCAGGGATCTCTTGAAGGCTTGTGGCATCCTCCCACATCCTTGGGGAATTTTTGCTTGTCTGCTAGAAGTTATCTGTATGTAAAACTTGTCTTTACAGTGCAAAGGCCCTGGGCTACCTCTATTGTTCTCCTTGGTGCCAGGATCTCTGCAGGGTTCCCTCTCTGCCTGAGTACCTGCGTAACACTCAAGCTCTGACTATCTTAAAATTAATGCCAAAGCATTTGAAGTCAATACATTTTGAAATTTCTATCAAAAACTTTTCCTAATACTGGCACAAATGCTACCCTTATCTTGTTCTCACTGCTTTAAGATTCTTTCCTTGGCCTTTGTGTTAATCATTTGATTATTACAAGGCTTGGGGAGGCCCTTCTTTGATCTTATCTTGTTGGTGTTCTGAAGTCTTCTGTATGTGGATGTCCCAGTCTTTTTTACATGTTTGGAAAATTCTCTGAAATTATTTCTCTGAAGAGGTTTCTGAGACCTTTTGTTTGTGCTTCTAAACCTTCTTTAATGCCTATTATCCATAAATTAGGTCGTTTCATATTTTCCCATATTTCCTGAATATTCAGGTTGCTTTGTTGTATTGTCTTCTCTATACTGTTAACTGTGTTTTTTTTATTTTGAATGAACTGTCTTCCAGGAGTGTTACTCTGTTTTCCATTTGGTCCAGCCTGCCAGAGGTGGTTTCCATTGCGGTCTTTAATTGATTTATTGACTCTTTCATTTTGCTCAAAGCCTCTTTTTAGTTCTTACTTAGGGTCTCGATTCTCTACTGATATGCTCTTTCATTTTCTGTACACTTTCTTCGAGGGCTTTCATCATATTGAAAGTCAAAGTTCAGAATTCTCCTTCTGGCATTTCCTGTAGGTCAGTATTGGTGATCTCTATTGTTGTTGAGTCATGGAGGTTTATTGCTTCCTCACTGCTCTTCATTCTCATGTTTTCAGAATTCTCAGGTTTGTATTCCTGTTGTCTTGGCATCTTCTTCCTCTTTGTGTGTGAGCCCTATATCTATTGATTATACCTTTATAATAAGGTCTATGCTGGGGTATATATTGGCTTCTATGAATCTCTCTCATATAATAATAGAACTTTTGAGTTTGTCCCCCAGGGCCTCTTTAACAAGATATAATTATTAGTTCAGGCAAACAGGAATCTCTGATTGGCTGTGGGGCCACCATGTTCTCCAGGCCCAAACCGTATGGCTAGAGATTATGATATTCTGTTCAAAGCCTGCAACCTGCTGGTTAAAATTTAATGCTCAACAGACACCACCTAATTGTAAACCCATGAAATTGTAGCACACTGGCTTCTATGGTAAGTAGGCCTAAGCTTAGTAGGGTGAATGATTGCTATGTTCCAAGCTTGTGGCCTGGCTCACTGAGCTTTGGTGGTCTCTGGGACACTACCACGGGCCTGCTGGTTACAATCACATGGAGCACTGTCAGTCACTGGCATGTATACATACCAGGCACAAACTCTGCTGGTGGAGAGAGTGTTGAGTTCCCAGCCTGTTGCTGTGGTCATGTGAACCCCTGCCAGCCCCTGGCCTCCTTGCTTTTAGGGCTCAAGCTATGCTAGGGAGAGATTGTGCCCTTCTGCACCTAGGGCTTGAGTGGCTCAGTTATTTATGCCCAGTGACACTGCTGTTCTGGGAAGTTGCAATGATGTGAGACTTTTTGGCCTTCGGCTTTGGTGCTTGTAACACCCAAACATAGCCAGGCAGCAGTTTATAGCTTTCTGAGCCTGCAACTCAGTAGGCTAAGTTATTTCACCCCACAGACACCATGGCTGGGTGTTCTATGATCACTGGAGACCCTGCAAGGGTATGGCAAACTGCATACTTGGTCCTTTCCACCTCAATGTCTCTGAGGGCTGTCTGATAATTCATATTTCATGTCTGACTATAGCCCCACCCCATCCCCTCCATAGGGGTGATTTGCAAACTCACAGGTTCCATTACTCTGCTCTTGCCATTCATGTCACTGTGGCCACACAGGGCCATCTCCCACTGGGATGGTATGTAACTCACTGTCTTGATGAGTGCTAGCTGGGTCTCGGCAGGCAGAGATGAGTTTGGCTACAGCTGTGGGATCTAGTTGGGCCATCTGGGTGGTCAGGTGTTTGTCAAACATGGAGGAAAAAAGTGCAACTTCTTTTAATGATGATGTGTAGTTGCTGGCTCAACAAGGTTCTGCTGCTTCTTTGCTGGAGTTAGTCTCTGATTGTTGCAGATCCCCGCAGCCACCAAACCCCACGTGGGCTCTGCAAAATGGTGCTGCAGCCAATCTCTACTCACCAGGCAAGACATGTGGAGCTCCTTTCAGTACTCGGCTCTCTCTGCTGCCTTCAACTCCTTCACATTTTGACTGTTGTTATTCTGTTAAGTTTGGGCTGCTTTTCCTCCCTTGCTAAGAAGCAGTCTTCCTGCTGGTTCAGTTCTGAGTCTTTAATCCCCAGTGTGACTAACTTTACTTTATTTAGAAGGGGAGAATGAAGCACAGTTTAAACTGTAACTGGCAAAGAAGCAGTAGTCACCTGGGCATTGGTGACATACCCCTGAAATCCCAGTACTTGGGAGGCCAACACAGGAGGATCACAGGTTCAAGGCCAGCCTGAGCAACTTAGTGAGACTCTGTTGCAAAATAAAAATTTAAAAAGGCTGGAGGTAGGCAAGGCATGGTGGCACAAACTTGTAGTACCAGCATTCGGGAGGCGTAGACTGGAGGATTGTGGTTTGTGGACAACCTTAGCTACTCAGCGAGGCCCTTTGCAACTCAGTGGGACCCTATTTCAAAAAATAAAAAGACTAAAAAATAGGACTGGGAGTGTAGCTCAGAAGTACAATGCCCCTGGGTTCTATCCCCAGTACCTCCAAATAAATAAATAAATAAATAAATAAATAAATAAATAAATAAGCAAGCAAGCTGGGGGTGTAATTCAGAGGTAGAATGCCATTGAATTAAATCCCCAATACAAGAAAAAAGAAAAGCCATCTCTGAGGAAGCCAAGTGGGTGGACTTAATAGACAAAGACTTAAACAACTGCCTTAAAGCTGCCCAACAACCCTGGCGTGGTGACATACACCCATAATCTCAATATTTGAGAGTTTGAGAAAGGAAGATCACAGATTCGTGACCAGCAACTTAGCAAGATCCTCTGCAATTATTGGCAAATTTCTCATCTAAATCCTTGGAAGCCAGAAGGTGGTGAGCTGATACATACAAAATTCTAAAAGGAAAAAGAAAAACAAAAACTGTGCACCAAGAACTCTATACACAGGAAAACTATCCTCCAATGATGAAGGAGAAATGAAGACACCTCAGATGAACAAAAGCAGATGGAATCTGTTACACTACACCTGCCCTCGGAGAAATGCTAAAGGGAGCCCTTCTTTGAAATAAAAGGATGACATATAGTAACTTAAAGCCATATGAAAAAATAAAGATTTCTGGTAAAAAAAAATAAACACATTCAATAATAAAATCTAATGTTGTAACTTTGACTTATAATTTCAATTCTACTGCTTTCATTATAGAAAATAAAATGCTTAAAATAAATTTTTATTGGAAAAAATGTATGAAGGTATAGTCTACGACACCAACAACAATAACAGGGGATACAGAGCTATACAGGAACAGAAGTTAAGTTTCCATTTAAGCTAAGCTGCTATAAATTCATTTTTATTATTTTAATTTTTATTTGTATAAGCTACAATAAATTCAAATTTGAGTGTTATAAATTTAGGATGTTATATGTAATGAAATTCCTATCATAACCACAAATAAAATACTATAGAATGTATACAGTATAAATAAGAAGGAAATTAAAACATTTTACAACAGAAAAAAATAAGGCAGGAAAGAAGGCAATAATAAATAAAATGAGGAAAAAACTATACAGCATATAGAACACAAGTAGAAAAATAGCATAAGTCCCTCCTTGTAGTTATGTATTTCTTTATTCATTTATTTGGTACTAGGGAATTGAACTCAGGGGCATTCTACCTCTGAGCTGCATTCCCAGTCCTATTTTATTGACTGACTGTGCTGGGGATTAAACTCAGGGGCATTCTACTTCTGAGCTGCATCCTCAGTCCTATTTTATTTTTTATTCTGGAACAGGCTCTCACTAGGTTGCTGACAGTATTTTTTATTTTTGTTGTTCTGACACAAGGTCTCTCTAGGCTATACAAAGTCTAAGTTTTGAGGCTGGTTTCAAACGTGTGATCCTCATGTCTCAGCTTCCCAAATACTAGGATTATAGGAATACACCACCACACTCAGCACACTATTCCACTTTTTGTTATGACTACAGTAAATACAAAGGCAATTAAGTAGGACACAGAGGACTGAAACAATATAGTACACCAACTAGACTCAATAGGTACAAAGAACACTCTACCCAACAAAAAGTACAAACACATGGGGACATCCACTAAGGAAGACTACATCTTAGACACAAATTTTCAATAGATTTTAAAAGATAAGTATACAATGTATTTTCTTTGACTACAACATGATGAAATAAAAATAACAGAAAATATTGGAAAATTCAATTTTTTTGTAGAATTGATGTGAATTTTTTTTTTAATTTTATTTTATTGGTGCACTGTATTCATACATCATAGTGGGATACAAACTTTTGTAGACATACATGCACACATCGCCCAGTCAGCCCCCACCCGATCCCCACCCCATTCTCTCCCCATCCCTCCCTCCCATGCTTGGCTTAGTGGTTGACATCTAGTATTATAGCAATTTATCCAAAATTAAAAATGATAATCTCACATAACAGTTTCATTTGTCTGATACCAAGCTTTTGATGACTTAAAGATAACATTTCAATATTTCTTTTTGCTTTCTTTCTTACCAGAGAATATTTTTTTTTAGGTGAAACTATCATATATTTATTTTTCAGAAAAAAATCTATCCTGATATGGAATATGGACTCTAGATACCCAAAACAATCTCGAAGCAAAAACAAAGCTAGAAGATGTATATTTTCTGATTTCAAGCCATATAAAGCTACAATAATTGAAACAGTGTAGTACTGTTCTAAAGGCAGATATATAGACCATTGGAGTTAAATACAAGCCTAGAGCTAACTTCTTCCCTATATTGTCAAGTTATTTTTGACAAGGTTTCCACGAAGATTTGGTGGTGGAAATAATAATCTTTTAACTAAATATTGTTGAAAAATAATAATTACATGGAAAAGAATAAAATTGGACCCTTACCTAATCCCACATACAAGTATTAACTCAAACTAGATAGAAGACCTAAATATAAATCTTAAGACTATAAACTTTTAGGACAAAATCTGGGTCATAAAACCTCACAACATTGAAATTGGCAGTGATTTCTTGGATATGATTACAATGGCACAGGCAACAGAAGAATATACAAACTCCCTAAAAAATAAAAGAAAATATTGTATATCCAAAGACAATGTAAACAGAGTTAAAAGTTACTAATAGAATTGGATAAAATATTTCCAAATGCTATATCTGAAGGTATATTAATATTCCAACTAGAAATCCTAAAAATTAACAACAATAAAGGCAAACAATACAATTTAGAGATAGGTAAAAGACTAACATAAATAATGAATCTCCACAGATAACCAATCTTAGTTGTCTGTTGGATGGAAGCTCTTGTTTCTCTGGTTCTGGTGAGTGTTACCTATTTCTTCTTTGTAGTTAATCTCTTTGAGTATTTTCTCTAGCGCTGGTTTTGAAGACATAAATTCCTTCAGTTTCTGTTTGTCATGGAAGCTTCTTATTTCTCCATCTAATTTGATAGAAAGTTTTGCTGGATAGGAAATTTTTGGCTGGAAGTTGTTTTCTTTCAGAGTTTGGAATATGTTACTCCAAGCCCTTCTGGCTCTCATGACTTGGTTTGGGAAGTCTGGAGTGATTCTAATTGGTTTGCCTCTGAATGTCACTTGGCCCTTTGTTTTTGTTGCCTTTAAGATTCTCTGCTTGGCTTCCACATTGGTCATTTTGACAATTATATGGCGTGGGGATCCTCTTCTCGGATCCTGTCTAAAGGGAGTTCTATAAGTTTCCTGGATCTGTGTATCAACCTCTTGCTCTATATTTGGAAAATTTTCTGCTATTACTTCCTTGAAGAGATTTTTGATCCCTTTGGTATCACTTTCTTTTCCCTCCTCTATTCCAATTATTCTTAGGTTAGCTCTCTTAAGATGGGCCCATATTTCTTCAATGTCAGATTCCTGCTGTTGGATATCTTTTTCTAGATTAGAAACTATGCATTCATTTTTGGATTGCTCATCTTCTAAGAGCGAGATTCTGTTCTCCATGTGGTCTAATCGGTTGTTTGTGCTTTGAATTGAGGTCTTTACTTCATTAATTGCATCCTTTATCTCTTTTTGGCTCTCTCTGAGTTCTTTTCGAAGCACCTCTATTATTTCTACAGTTATTTTCCTGATTTGATCTTCTAGAAATCTCTGATTTTCTGTTTTATCAGGTTCTGATGTTGTGGGGTTGTGCACATTCATTACTTCAGTGTTATTCCTCTTTCCCATGATTTCGGAGGTTTGTGCCTTCTCTGGGTTCTTCCCTTGGGTCACTATGGCTTCACTTAAGGTGCTCTGGATCTCGAGTCTGTATTATCTCAGACCCTACTACTTCTTTACTGGGTTGTATCACAGAGTCTCCGACCCAGGGAGTCGATAGAGGCTGCTTTAAACTATGGGGGGTGCCAGGTTGCACGCTCTCCTATGGTGTGATATCTCTGCCACCACCACTCCCTCACTGGGTCAAGTCCCAGGAGGCACAATACTGGGATTTCTCCTCTGTGGCCCGCAATTTGACTCACTGTTCTTGAGTACGTAGATGTAGCTGTACTGGACTCGGTGAATTCACTGCTGCTGCCGCCGCCGGTGGCAATATGGCGCCTCTGCCACGCCCTCGGCCATGAGGCTGGCGTATTTTTTCTTCTCTGGTTTTGATTTCCACTCTGAATCCCTGCAGCGTGTGCTAAGCTCAGCCACTGGGAGCTTTAAATGCTGTCTGCGCCGAAAGATCCCGCCTGGCTGTTCCGCATCGGCTCACCTCGGCTTGCTGTAGCCGTCCGCTGAGTTCGCCGCTGCCGCCGGCAGTATGGCGCTGCTGCCGCGTCCTCGGGCACGTGTGTCTTCTCTGTGGCCCTGAGCTCTGTTCTCAGTCCGCTTTCTCTCTGGAGCCTGGTGGTTTTTTTGTTTTTCTGGTGATGGTGTTTTCTGGCTATGAAAGGCGCTCTTTTTGTGGTAATGGAGATTGGTTGTTAGCGGGACTCTTAAGCCCCGCTTTTCTCGGTCGCCATCTTCCCGGAAGTCGGTCTTGATGTGAATTTTTATGTAGAGTTTTTTTTTTTTTTTAATGTATGTATGCCTGTGTGTGTGGTGCTGGGGATTGAACTGAGCTACATCCTTGTCCCTTTTTCTGTTTTTTAAAGTTTTGAGCTGGGCTTGGTGGCACATGCTGTAATCCCAGCATTTGGGAGGCAGAGACTTGAGGATCACAGTTTGTGGACAGCCTCAGCTGCTTAGCAAGGCCCTTTGCAACTAAGTAAGACCCTGTTTCAAAAAATAGAAGCCTAGCCGGGGCGTGGTGGCACAAGTTTGTAATCCCCACGCTTGGGAGGCTGAGACAGGAGGATCACACGGGTTCAAAGCCAGCCTCAGCTACTTAGTGAGGCTCTTAGCAACTTAGTGAGACCCTGTTTCCAAATAAAATATAAAAAAAAAAGGTCTGGGAGTATAGCCCGGAGGTAGAAAGCCTCTGGGTTCCACCCCCAGTACCACCAAAATAAATAAATAAATAAATAAATAAATAAATAAATAGGGCTGGGAATGTAGCTTGAAGGTAGAATGCCCCTTCGTTCCATCCCCAGTACCACACACACACACACACACACACACACACACACACACACACACTTTTCAGACAAGTTCTTACTAGGCTGTCCAGGTTGGCCTAGAATTTGCAATCCTGCTTTCCTGGGATCACGCTTGGCCACATGTAGATATTAACTAACGTGCTTCTAAACAAGCAATAGGCCAAAGAAATCAGAAAGTTAGAAAATACCTTGAGAAAATGGAAGATGAAAACAAAATATACTATACAGCTAAGGCAGCATTCAGAGAGAAATTTTGTTAATGTCTGTGTTTAAAAAATAAGGAAGATCTCATGATAATAGCCTGTCTTACTCATGACTCAAGATAATAGCAAAAGTAGATCAAACAAAACCAAGAGCTAGCACAGGAAAGAAAAATGATAAAGAGTAGAACATGGACACATAATAGAGAAAAAGAAAAAGAGAAAAAAGTCACAAAACAAAAAGCTGTTTCCTTGAAAAGATTAACAAATTCACAAACCTTTGACTAGACTAATAAAGAACAAAAAGAAGACACAAATAACTAAAATCAGAAATGTAAGTGACACAATTACTAACAATCTTATAGAAATGAAAGATTATAAGAAATACTTTGAGCCGGGCGTGGTGGCGCACACTTGTAATCCCAGCGCTTGGGAGGCTGAGACACTCCGGAGGATCACACAGGTTTGAAGCCAGTCTCAGCTACTGAGCGAGGCTCTCAGCAACTTAGTGAGACCCTGTTTCCAAATAAAAATATAAAATAGGTCTGGGAGTATAGCCCGAAGGTAGTAGAAAGCCTCTAGATTCCACCCCCAGTACTACCACCAAAAAAAAAAAAAATACTTTGAATAATTTTATACCAACAAATATAGAAGAAATGAATAAATGTCATGAAATGCACATTTACTAAAACTGACTCAAGAAGTAGAAAACCAACAGATCTGTAACAAGTAGAGACTGAATCAGTATTTATTTATTTGTTTATTTATTTTTGTGGTACTAAGGATTAAACTCAGGAGCATTCCACCTCTGAGCTATACCCTCAGTCTATTATTATTATTTTGTTTGTTTGTTTGTTTGTTTGTTTGTTTTGAAACAGTCTCACTAGGTTTCTGGAAGTCTTGCTAAATTGCTAAGACTGGCCTCAAACTTGCAATCTTCATGTCTCAGCTTCCCAAGTACTGGAATTATAGGTATGTAGCACCATGCCCCGCCTGAATCAGAAATGTAAAATCTCTCTGCAAAGAAACTAAGAAAACAATTCCATGTACATTAGCATCTAAAAGAATTAAATACTTGGGGGATAAAGCTAACCTAGGAGGTGAAAGGATGCTAAAAGTTCAGGAATATATGAATTAATAGAAACACAACCTGTGTTCATAAATAGAAGACTTAACACAGTTAAAATGTCTATGTCACCCAAACTGATCTATAGATTCAACATAACACCATTCAAAATTCCACCATGTTAGCCGGGCACGCTTGTAATCCCAGCATTCCGGAGGCTGAGACCAGAGGATTGTGGTTGGCGGACAATCTCAGCTACTTAGTGAGGCCCTCTGCAACTCAGTGAGACCCGGTTGCAAAATAAAGAATAAAAGGCTGGGCGTGGTGGCGCACGCTTGTAATCCCTGCTTGGGAGGCGGAGACAGGAGGATGCGCAGGTTCGAAGCCAGCTGCGCTGGCGTAAGAGACCCTGTTTCAAAAATATAAAATAGGTCTGGGAGCGTAGCCCGGAGGTAGAAGGGCTTCCAGGAACCCCAGTACCACCAAAATAAATAAATAAATAAATAAATAAAAAATAAAGAATAAAAAATAGGGCAAGGGGTGTGGCTCAGAGGTCAAATGCCCCTGGGTTCCATCCCCAGACCCGCAAAAAAAAAAAAAAAAAAAAAAAGGAAAAAAGTTCCACCATGTTTTTCAAAAAAGTGGAACTATATCCTTAAGTTCATATAGAATTGCAAGGGCTCCCAAGAGCCCAACAATCTTGACAAAGAAGAATAAAGTTGGAGGACTCACATTTCCCAAATCTGAATTTACTACAAAACTACAATAATTAAAACAGTGTGATACTACCATAGGGTAGACAAGTAGACCAGTGTAATAGAATAGAGGACTCAGAAACAAACCCTCATATATATAGTCAATTTATTCTTGACCAGGAAGCAAAAACCATTTAATGGGGAAAGGACAATCTTTCCAGTAAATAGTGATGGGAATACTGGATATTCATACACAAAAGAATGAAGTTGTATCCTTATCCTATATAATAAACAAAAATTAAAATGTCTCAAAGACCCAACTTAAGAGCAAAACTATTAAAAGAAAACACTGGGAAAAAAGTCTTCACAACATTGGATTTCACAATGACTATACAGGCATGACACCAAAAGTATAAGCAAGAAAATAAATAAATGAGTTGAATTTGGTCAGACTAAGAACTTTTGTTCATCAAAGAATACTATCTTTAAAATGGGGGGGAAAGAGCCGGGCGTGGTGGTGCACACTTGTAATCCCAGCGCTTGGGAGGATGAGACAGGAGGATCACACAGGTTCAAAGCCAGCCTCAGCTACTTAGTGAGGCTCTCAGCAACTTAGTGAGACTCTGTTTCCAAATAAAGTATAAAATAGGTCTGAGAGTACAGCCCGGAGGTAGAAAAGCCCCTGGATCCCACCCCCAGTACCACCCCCCAAAAAAAATTGGGGGGAAAAGGAGAATGGAGAAAAGAATTGCAAATCACATACTTGACAATGGATTAATATTCAGAATATATAAAGAACCCCTACAACTTGACAACAAAAACAACTCAATTCTAAACTGGACAGAAATAGACATTTCTCCAAAGATATACAGAGGATAAGAACATGAAAAGGTGCTCACATCATTAGTCATTAGAGAAATACAGATTAAAACCACAGTGAAATGCCTCTTCAAACCATCCAAGATGGCTGTATTCAAGAAAATGAATAATAGCTAGTGTTGGGGGGTGTGGAGAAATGGAAACTTTCATGCATTGCTGGTGAGAATATAAAGTGGGACAACTTTGTGGAAAACAGCTTAGCAGTTCTTCAAAGGTTAGAAATAGAACTACCCCACAGCCAGCAATTCCACTCCTGGGTGGAATCCAAAAGAACTGACAGCAGATATCTATATGCCAACGTTCACAGCTGTACCATTTACAATAGCCAAAAGGTGGAAACAACCCAAGATAAGTAAAATGTGGTGCATACATTCCACTGTGGTATACAATGGAGTACTATTTAACCACAAAAAGGAATAAAATTTTGATTTTTTGGTGTGTGCATCTGGTACTAGCAATTCAACCCAAGGGCATTCTACCTCTGAGCTATACCCCAAGCTCTATTTTATTTTTTTGCTTTGAAACAGGTATCTTGCTAGGTTTCTGAATATTTCTATGTTGCTGAGGCTCTCCTTGAACCTTTGATTAAAACTCCTGTCTGACTCCCAAGTACTGGTATTACAGCTGTATACCACTGCACCCAATTGAAATTTTGATTTTTTTTTTTTTTTTCTGGTACTGGAGTTTGAAACTCAGGGGCATTCTACTTCGGAGCTACACTCCAGCCTTACTTTATTTATTATTATTATTTTTTTATTTTTATTTTTTTGGTGGTACTGGGGTTCCTGGAAGCCCTTCTACCTCCGGGCTACACTCCCAGACCTATTTTTACATTTTTATTTGGAAACAGGGTCTCCTAAGCCAGCACGCGGGGCTGGTTTCGAACCTGCGCGATCCTCCTGTTTCTACCTCCCAAGCGCGGGGATTACAAGCGTGCGCCACCACGCCCGGCTATACTTTATTTTTATTTTGAAACTGGGACTCACTACTTACTGAGGCCGTCCTTGAACCTGCAATCCTCCTATCTCTGCCGCCTAAGTACTGGGATTACAGGTGGGTACCACTATGCCTGGCTCAACTTTTTTTTTTTTTTTTTTTTTGATGTGGTACTGGGGATTGAGCCCAGGGGCATTCTAGTCCCCAGCCCTATTTTTATTTTTATTTTTTTAATTTGAAAACAGTTTCTTGCTGAGAGCCTCACCAAGTTGCTGAGGCTGGCTGTGAACCTGCAATCCTCCTGTCTCAGCCTCCCAAGTACTGGGATTACAAGCGTGCACCACCACACCTGGCTTGATTTTGACACATGCCACAACACAAAAGGACCTCGAAAATATTATGCTGAATGCATATATCACTGAATTTACCTTTGCTGAAATGGCTAAATGATCTTATGGCTGTATATCTTACCATACTATGTTTAATTCATTAATTTGCAAGTTCAGAGCCTCGGGATTACTAGGCAAGGGCTCTATCCCTGAGCCATATCCCCAGCACTACCACGATGATTTTTTTAAGTGGCGAAGGCATGTGAACGGCAAGAGATTTCCTAAGAAGTGGCGTGGGAAGGAGTCGCTGCAAAGGTTTTTAGTAAAGCACTAAGGTTCATGTCATCGGCTGCAGGGAGGGTCTTCTAGCAGGGCAATAGTACCGGGAAAGCGCTTGAGGTGCGAGTCTGTGAGGCCCATTCGGGCACAGCGAGGAGGCCAGTGTGGCTGAGGCTGACCAAAGCAGAGGCAGTAAGGGGGGTTGGTGTTGGAGAGGAACCCCAGGCCACTGTAATTACCTTGGATGGGGAGAAGCGCCCGGGGACCACCCAGGATGCGCTCCCCCTTGGCGCCACCGGGGGGCAGCAGAGGCGCGCCTCGCAGGCTGCAGGCCGCGCCCGCCCTCGGCCGCAGGTGGCCAGTTCCTGGGACTCTCAGGGTGGAAACAGGTCCCAGAGCCTGGCGCCTCCGATCGGCCCCTTTAAGAAACCAGAGTCGGCGGAGGCCTGACGCGGGCCCGGGGCCGAACCACGAGCAGGGAGCGGGAGGGGGCGGGAACTTCCCAAGTCCAGTTCGCACTTTTCTGAGTCCCCTCGGGCGTCCCTGAGGGGGGCAGAGCTTCACTGCCCGGAACTTGCTTTGAGTCTTTAAGTTATCTGGGAGGCACACCGCTCCGCCGCGCGTCCCCGACCCGGGCCGGAGGACCGCCGGCCGAGCAGAAGGGCGCCGAGGGGGGCGCGCGAGGGGCGCAGGTGCGCGCAGCCGGCCCCGCCCGGGCACCTGGCCGGCCCACTTCCGGGGAGGGCCCGCCCCGCCCGCCCCGCCCGCCCCCTGCCTACCTGGGCCGCTCCATTCCGCGGCGCGGGGGGGGCCGGGCGTCCGCGAGCTTCGCCCGCGAGCTGCAGCGTGCGCCTCCCGCTCGGCCGGCGTTCGTGGGACTCCCGGGGCGCGGCGGCGCGGACTTGGAGGCGGGAGCGGGAGCGGGAGCGGGACGCGGAGGAGCGCGCACCCCTCGCGGCCATGGCGCCCGCCGCGCCCCCGACCCTCCCGGGGCTGGGAGGGGACGCGCGGGCCGGGCGCGCCCAGACGCCCGCGATGGCGCCCGCGGCCCGGCCGCGCTCCTGGGGGCGCCGCTCGCACCCCGCCGCGGCGGTCTTCGCGGGGCTCCTTCTCAGCACCTGGTGCCCAGGTACGGGGTGCGGGCCCGGCTGCTGGGCTCGGCGGGCGGCGGCACCGTTCCCTGCGGCCCCGGAGGCGGGAGGACGAGGGGATGCGGGGGGGGGGGCGCAGAGGCCTGGACCCCCAGACCCGCCGGGCCGGGGAGACCCTGCGAGCCCGGAGGGGGGGTCCCCCGGCGTCGGGGAGCGCCCGGCCCATGGCAGCGAGGCCGCAGGAGTGAAGCTCCCGGGATCGCCGGCGCGGGCAGGACCCTTTGTGGGGCCTGATGGCCGGACGTGCTGGGGTGGGGGCTTGGGCTACCGCGTGGCCTCCAAGTGTTGGGGTATCGGGGACCCGGTACTGAAGGGCTGGATCCGACGCTTCCTGAGAGAAGAGACCAAGAAGCAGTGGCCAGACTTGGAGTGGGTGTGGGATCGGGGGCTTCCCTCCCGCCTCGCGCGGGTGTGCGGTAGGACGGACTTATGGACCCGAAACCGTCTTCCGCGGGAAGCTCTCCGCTGTCCCACGTTCCCCTGGCGGAGGCGAGGGGATTTGTATTTCAGCGGGCATTTGTCGGTGTTTGAGATGGCTCTGGGTTGGATGAGGCAGGAGGCTGGTGGAGATGTTGTGGGGCCTTAGCCACCCCATGAGGTAACAGGTCACCCAGAATTCACAAATCCTGAGTAGCTAGGAACCTTTGGCAGGGGGCACTAGGGCTGTCCCATTTGTACCATTCATGCAGAAACCCGGTTTCTGTGAGAGTGGGAAAGGGTAGAGGAGACTGGGGTGAGTCAGAGGCCACAGTCTGGGGAGAAGGATGGCCGGAACAGTCCAGGAAAATGGCTGTGTGACCTCATACCTGCCTCTTTTCAGCCCTGTGGGTCTATAAAACGGGCATGATTATGGGAGCTGCCTCATTGGTCCTGGAGATTAAGGAACAATGCGTGCCAGGCGCTCGGTGAAACTATGCTTATAAGCGTCAGGCTGATGACAAGGAAGTCTCTCCTCTCTGTTGCACCGTCTCCCTGAGCTCCAGCCGTCTCCACTCACTCTACTTTTCCCTTCAGCCCCTACCAGTGCCATCCAGGTGACTGTGTCTGACCCCTACCACGTAGTGATCCTGTTCCAGCCCGTGACCCTGCCCTGCACCTACCAGATGAGCGCGACCCTCACGGCGCCCATCGTGATCTGGAAGTACAAATCGTTCTGCCGGGACCGGGTTGCTGACGCCTTCTCCCCAGCCAGCGTGGACAACCAGATCAATGCCCAGTTGGCAGCAGGCAATCCTGGCTACAACCCCTATGTGGAGTGTCAGGACAGTGTACGCACTGTCCGGGTTGTGGCCACCAAACAGGGCAACGCTGTGACCCTGGGAGACTACTACCAGGGCCGGAGGATCACTATCACAGGAAGTACGTGGGGCGAGGGCAGAGGGGGCTGGGTGGTGGGGCTGGTGCCCTGGCCCCCAACCTGTGTCCTCATCTGGAAGCTCTTGTGCGCTAGTACCTGAGAGAACTGACTAAGGAAGGGATCCATCCAGCCATCCCTTTATTTTCACAGTACAGATATATTGAGCACTTGCCACGTAACAGGGGCTGTTAGTCCCTGAGAACTCAGTAGTAAGTAAAACCATCAAATCACTTTCCTTACATTACAGAGGGAGATAAACACAACAGATGCTGTCAGGTGCTTGTAGAGCAAGAGAACTAGACATGGAGAGGGGCAGGAGTTCATTCCGTAACTGTATTAGTAATATCAGCAATGGGAAATAAACTTTAAAGAAGTTATTTAGCAGGACATGGTGGCACATACCTGTAATCCTAGCACTTGGTAGGCTGAGACAGAGGGATTGCAGGTTTGAGACCAGTGAGATCCTGTTTTAAAATAAAAAATAAAATAGGGCTGAGGGCATAGCTCAGATAAAGCCCCCACTGGGTTCAACCCCCCAGTACCACACACACACACACACAAATTGCTGAGTGTGGTGACATGCTTGTAATCCCACTACTTGGGAGGCTGAGACAGGAGGATTGCGGGTTCATAGATAATCTCAGCTACTTAGGCCCTCTGCACCTTACTGAGACCCTATTTCAAAATAAAGAATAAAAATAGGGCTGAGGTATAGCTTAGAAATAGAATGCCCCTGAGTTCAAAATTCAGTACCTTGCTGGGCGTGGTGGTGTACACTTGTAATCCCCGCGCTTGGGAGGCAGAGACAGGAGGATCGTGCAGGTTCAAAGCCAGCCTTGTTGGCTTAAGAGACCCTGTTTCCAAAGAAAATATAAAATAGGTCTGGGAGTGTAGCCTGGAGGCAGAAGGGTTCCATCCCCAGTACCACCAAAAAAAAAAAAAAACCCTCAGTATCATGTGCATGTGCGTGCGTGCGTGCGCACACACACACACATACACACAAGAGAAAGAAAAGTTAGCAATTTATAAAGGGCCTTCTATGGGCCAGACTCTAATCTGGGTTTATGTGGATTGACTCTTTTAGATCACACAGTAATTGAATGGTTTGATTCTATTGTCATTTTGCCAAGGCCCAGAAACATAAAGTATCTTGTGTAGGGTTGTATAACTGGCAAGAGCTGTATTCCAACCCTGCCACTCTGGGCAGGGTCTCCAGGCTTCTGGCTTGTCATGGTGGGGAAGGGGTGGTACAGAGGCCATGATGGGTGTGCTCATGGAGCAAGTGATTTTAATAGAGAACGCCCAGAGCTTGCCAGGCTCACACATGCACACATTTTTCAAAAACATTTAGAATAAGTGAATTTTATGTAGTTTTTAAGTGCTACAAAGAAAGTAACCAGGCATGATGGTGCGCTTGTAATGCCAGCATTCGGGAGGCTGAGACAGGAAGATCTGGGTTCATGGCCAGCCTAGGGGTGGTGTAGCTTGGAAGTAGAATGACCCTGGGCTCTACCCCCAGTACCGCAAAAAAAAAAATAGCATTGGGTGTTGTGTTACATAGAAGGACTTAGATATGTCTCTCTTAGAAACTTCTTTCAATGTGATTTGAGGAGGTGCTGGGACCAGGCTCTAAAGAATTCAGAAGGCAGAGAGTAAGGGGATGAGCCCCAGTGAGCCAGGGTTGAAGGCTTACACGTGGAACTAATGGACTAGAATTTTGTAGCCAGGTATGGTACTACATGCCTGCAATCTCAGTACTTTGGGAGACTGAGACAAGATGATCTCAGGTTTGAGGGCAGCTTCAGCAGCTTAGTGATACCCTGTTTCAAAATAAAAAATACAATAGGGCTGGGGTGTAGCTCAGATGTGGGATACTCCGTAGTTCAAACCTAAGTACCAAAAAAATTTTTTTTAAGAAAGATTGATTCCTGGGCATGGGGCAGAGGGCAGAGCAAAGAGGGAAGGGAGGATCCCTTTGCAGACCCCAAGCAGCCAGGCTGTGTGGAACATGCCTCCCACTTGGCCATATCTTAGAGGAAAGGCAGGGTTCCAGGACAGCCTGTCATTCTTGTTCTGGGGAGGGGCCAGGCTTGCCCTGAATTTCCATGGCAGCCTAGCCCTAAGCAGCCTGCTGTTTTTGAGGTCAGAGGGCTTTTTAGAGGTTCTCTCTATAGGGGCCCTCTCCCCTCTGTTCTAGGGGCCACTCAGCCTGGATCAGGCATTGCCCCCACCCCCCAGCCTCTATCAGGACAACCCAAGTACAGAGAGTGCCCTTGAAGGCTAGCTGGAAACAGGCCTCTTCCTCTGGTAGGCACAGAACTCCAGAGTGACCTGTAGCTCTATTGGGGGCAGGGGGAGGAGGACCCTTCCTGCTCCGGGGGCCCCAAAGGCCTGGCCTTTCAAACTGCCTTAGCCACGCTGGTGTTCGATATAGGCCATGACAGCTAAATGCCCATTGTGTGTGTCCTTTTGGGAAACGGAGTAGTCCTGGGGGCTCGCTCATCTCAGCTTTGAGGACAGGGAGAAGCAGATTTCTCTGTGGTGTTTTGAGGGTCCTGGTTTTGAAAGCAGAAGTAGTCCTGGGCATACTAGGTACCCCTGCACTCCGTGGGTCCTGCCCCTCTTCTGTTCTTCCTGCTTCGGAGGCAATGTTCCTACCTCCTCAGGCTAGTTGGGTCCGTGCATCCCCCACTCTTGGCAGCAAGAGAGCCCTTCAGACCTCTGAAGGCTTACCTGTGCTGGGTGTAGATAAGGAACCAGGGACCAGACTCCTGGAGGAGCATGGAGTTCCCACCAGAGACCAGGGCCTCTTTGCCTGTACCTAAAACAATTAAAGCAGTGCCCAGCCCCTATGATCTGAGGGCTAGCAGTGACCAGGAACAGGGTGCGTCTTAAAGGAAGGAAATGGGTCCAGACCTTAGGATCAACCAAAAGAAGCGGAAAGCCCTATTTTTTTTTTAATGAGTTCTGAAACATGCAGGTCAAACAAAAACATCAAGGCCCAGATCTGGCTCCGGAAGCCCTGGGTTTTAACATATGGCCTGTAGAATTATTTGCATGGTAGGAGGTTCCTCCTCAGCTTTGGGCAGGGACCATCTCTTCAGCTTTGGTGTTGGAGAGGTGTGGTTCAGCTTGTAATCCCAGTACTTGGGAGGCTGAGACAGGACAATAGCAGGTTCAAGGCCAGCCTCAGCCACTTAATGAGGCCATCCACAACTTAGTGAGATCCTGTTTCCAAATAAAAAATAATAGGGCAGGAGGTGTAGCTCAGGTAGAATGCACATACACACTCTCTCTATCCCCATCTCTATCTATCTCTCTGTCTCTCATTGGCCACTCTGCCTTAGGCCAACAGAGTGGGCTATAGGGGTGAAATCCCAGCCTGGGAGTCCAGTAGCTTTGTGCCACTGGCCCCTTGCCCCCAGCCCTCCTCCATGATACCTCTGTGAGACCAGTTACTGGGTGCCCCAGTCCATGGCACTGGCATCTACTAATGTATCTCAAAGATACAAATGGGCAATAACAGCCAAGAGGGCATTGTAGAAAAGCAGCGAGTGTGTAGGAGAGTCTGATGTTTTTGAGGAGTTGGTGAAAGTGTGGATCTGTTACATACAGCACAGACAGAAGTGCTCAGTGAATGGTGGCTCTGTGCCTAAGATGGAGGACAGCTGCGTCTTCCACTCCTCTGCATCGGCCTTGAGGGTCACCTCTGCTGGCCTTTTCTGGTCTCATTTAGAACTGCATGCCCTCACCTCTATGCCTGGTGCTTTCTGTCTGCCTGTACTGGGGATTGAACCCAGGGATGTTCTACCTCTGAGCTACACTCCCAGCCCTGTTTTATTTTTTGTTTTCGAAAAGGGTCTCTCTAGGTTGCCAAGTCTCTCTGTGATACTGAGGCTGGATTTGAACCTCTGATCCTTCTGTTTCAGCCTCTTGAGTACTGGGATTATAGGTGTGTACCTCTGTGTCTGGCTTCTTCCTGCTCTTAATTATTGAGGACCTCAAAACTTTTTTATTTTTACAGCTAGCAAACTGGGAGGGATTGTAGGATTTCAAATGACTATAATAAACTCATTATAAAAGTAACAATTTTTATGAAAAAGTAGCCCTATATTTCAAAACCCCCAAAATGGTTTTTTTTTTTTTCATACTGGGAATTAAATCCAGAGACATTTTACCTCTGAGCTATACCTCCAGTCCATTTACCTATTTATTTAGCAGTACTGGAGATTGAACCCAGGGGCATTCTACCTCTGAGCTACACCTCCAGCCCTAATTTTTATTCTTTATTTTGAAACAGGGTCTAAGTTGTGATGAGTCATGAGGCAAGCCACAAAACTGCAATCCTCCTGTCTCAGCCTCCCAAGTACTGGGGTTATATATTTTATTTTTAAACACTCAGTAAGTTGAATCACTCACTAAGTTGCCAAGAATCTCAATTGCTGAGGCAGGTCTCAAACCCATGATCCTCCTGTCTTAGCCTTCAAGTTCTGGGATTATAGGCGTGTAAACCCCCAAAATCTTAAAGAGTGGCATTGTTTTTTGTTTTCTAAAGCCTTGCTGAATAGAAGCAGCTGGATCCTCAAAGCTGCTTTCAGGCTATTGTGAGATCACTCACATGTCCCCTCCTCTCTGAAAATGCCACCATTTACTTGGAAGAGGTTAAGAAGAAAGGCAAGTAATATTCAGTATTACAGTGAAAATTACTTTGGCCTCAAGGATTCCCGAAAGGGTCTTGGGGAACGACAGGTGCATAGGCCACGCTTGGAGGAGCACTGCTTCCAGCATACGGCAGGGGGGGGGGGTGCCTCGGGTACTGCTTGCGACGTAGGGTGCATTCCCTGCTTCTTTGTTTGCATCAAGTGTCTTATTTGAATGCAGCCATGTGCCTGAATACTGGAGTCTGCGAAGATTGCTGAGGAGGCCGGGGTGAAGGGGGGTGTTCGTCTCTGCACCTGGGTGACCTACGTCAGCAGTTGGGCAAGAGGGCTGTGAGTCAGGATGGCTAGGGAACCCTCCTCCATGAGGAGGAGCCAGCCTGGAGAGGGTCTGCAGGCACGCCGCAGGAGACAAAGGAGCAGGAGCTCACACTGCCGCAGGTCTGAGCCAGTGTGTTGGGGACAGCATGGAGCCTGGAGTGTGGGAGGCCCAGCAAGCGAAGGAGATGGTGGGACGAGGCTGGTGCAACAGTGGCCAAGGGCCATGCGGACTGGAGAAGGCATTGGGGATGCTGGGGAAGGAAGAGGCCCATGTTCTTCCATTCCTGCAGCTCTTGGTGACATGTTCCAGTGGGTGCAGGGACACCCACAGTTATTTCTCAGAGCTGTCCTGCAGGATGACAGCAGGTCCCTGGGCCAGGCAAGGCAGTGGGAACCAGAGGGGCCGCAGAGAAAGTAACCCGAACTGCAGGCTCTCCTGCTGGGATGCTTATCTCTCACCTCTTCCTGTCCCATGCTGGTGATGGCTGAAGGGATTTAACTAATTAGGGCCTGAGGAGTACAGAGGAAACCGGATGTACTAAAAGACTTTCATTAGCGGCATAATTAACAGGCTCATTGCCTGGGGCTGCTTCAGAGGGTGCTTCCCCAAGCCCAAGCCTTGGGCCTCACCCTGAAGAGGGAGGGAGGGAGGGAGGGTGGCCCTGGGAACTGGGAGCACCAGTCTCTCTCCCACACCTCACACCCACTTTCCCAGTGCCTGGGCTTCTCCTCCTATCTGGTATCTGGCCCGGCCACCGCTGCCTCCTTGCTCTGGATGCATCCCCCGTCTGTACCAGGCGCCTGGCCCTTGTTGGGCTGGCAGACCTTGGCTTTGGGAAGTAAGGGGGTGGAGGGTCTATTGAAGCACTGGTCCTGGGGGTGGCCTGTCCTAGCTCCACCATCAGGCGCCGCACCAGGTGTCTTGTGTACCCAGAGGGGATAGTGGCAACCACCTCTCAGGCTTCTTGAAGTAACCTGTGTTTGGTATTCAGAACAGTGCGGAAAGAGGTAGCATGCCTTGGAAAGAACTCATTTTCAGCTGGGTGTGGTAGTGTACACCTGTAATTCTAGTACTTGGGAGACTGAGACAGGAGAATCGCAGGTTCAAGGCCAGCCTCAACAACCTAGTGAGCCCTCCTGTTTCAAAATAAAAAGGGCTGAGCGTGTAGCTCAGAGAATGCCCCGTGGGCTCAAATCCCAGCACCCAAAGAAAGAAAAAAGAACTCGTTTTCACTGGATTGATTGACGGCCTGCCCCCTTGTTGCCTCCCCTGCATGGCCTGCTGCCCCTCCCCTGGGCGCCCTCCCCTGAGGTATCCTCACATGTATGTCTCCTCCTGACCCAGATGCTGACCTGACCTTTGAGCAGACGGCGTGGGGGGACAGTGGTGTGTATTACTGCTCTGTGGTCTCAGCCCAGGACCTCCAGGGGAACAATGAGGCCTATGCAGAGCTCATCGTCCTTGGTGAGTAGGGCTGTGCCCTCAGGGCTGGGGTGGGCTGCTTCTGTCCCTGCTCTGTGTCCTCCGTCTGCCCTCCAGCTGTCGCCTGCTTGCTGCCCCCTCATGGCACCACCAGTCACTTGAGCTTTTCTATGCCCTGCACCCCAGGAAGGATCTTCGGCGCTGTGTTTCAAGCCAGCCAGAGCCACAGTAAGGGTGGAGAGAGCCGAGGCCTCTCTCAGTCTCACTTAAAGTCCCAGCCGCGATCAGAGGTGATGGGCGGCAAGAGGACTGACTGTGTGCACGTTGGGATCTGTGGGGCTTCACTCCAGGCCCGGCCAGTACTGAAGCCTGAGGGTGCTCACAGTCCTAATAGGAAATATGTATGTACATAGAACCTGCACCCCAGTTCTCTTGCATACTTTAGCTCATCTCTAGGTTACTTCTTTTTTTCATATAGTACTGGAAACAGGGTCTCGCTAAGTTGCTGAGGCTGGCCTTGAACCTGCGATCCTCCTGTCTCAGCCTCCCATGTTACAAGCCTGCTGTACCGTGGCAATGCCCGGTTCTAGGTCGTTTTAATACTTGAGACAATGTAATTGCTGTGGAAGTAGTTGTTACACTGTACTGTTTAAGGAATAATGTCAAGGCTAAAAGTTTGAGTATGTTTGAAAGGACACTTTTTCTTCTTCAACATCTCAATATTTTCAATCCACCCTGGATATGGAGGGCCAACTGTCTAAGTACAAAGAAGCCAGACCCTCCTGTCATATCCCTAGGGCTATGGGGCACCCAGAGTCCCTTACTAAAGCATGGGAATCTTGTCTTCTGCCCTGCTGGGATGGCTGCGTGGCTTACCACAGTGTGCGGAGAATGAGGCCAGGGGCAGACAGGGTGTCCTCCAGCAGCCCAGGCTGGCTGGGAGGCCTCCGAGCTGCCTGGAAGGGTGCCACATGGGCCAGGGGCAACTTGGTCCAGTGTGGCATGTGCAGATGCCGTGAGCCATTGCATGCGTGTGTGATGGGGAAGCAGGGTCGAGGGCACTCATGCTACAAGACGAGCTCACAAGCGAGTGGTAGAACCCGCTGGGGAGATGCACATTTGGCAACCCATTTCTACTCTAAAACGTTATGCAGGCTCTTAGAGGATTTGTTCAACGTTCTTGTGGGTTTTGTCTGTGGTGGTTTAGTGTATGAGAACTTGGAACTGGGAACTTTTTAAAGCACAGGGTATACAAACACACAACCAAGTAGCCGTTGGGGCAGTGATGTCATGGACAGAGACTCTGGAAAACCCCGCTGCACCCTCCGGAGAGATCAGTGAGGCAAGTAACGCTGGTGTCAAGGAAAGAGTTTTGGCCTCATGCACAGGACCGTGCTGATCCCCTCATCTCTGGAGAGAGCCTGAAGGATCGATGTGTACGCACATTCGTGGGGCACAGCGCTCCCAAGGCACCCAAGAGAAGCACAGACTGGGTTAGGAAGTGTGCATGTGTGACAGCGCGTGAGGAGAGGATAGAACCCTCCCGGTCACGGAAGCACATGGCTCACTCTTTCTTTTGTTACTGCAGATTGAGCCCAGAGGCATTCTACTTCTGAGCTTAGACCCTCAGCCCTATTTTCCACTTGAAATGAGGCCTCATTAAGTTGCTAAAGGTCTTGCTAAGTTCCTGAGGCTAGCTTTGAAATAAGACAATCCATTCTTACATGCTCAGTATATTTTTTTTCAGGTTTGGAAACCAAATTAAAACATTTTGGTGGGCCGTAGGGTGCTGTGCCTGCCATGCCAATTGCAACAGGACTGTTGCTGTCACCTGGGCTGGTTGTTCTCATTGGGATATGTGTTGGAACTTAGGGCCTGTGAAAGTGGATAGAAGCCTTCATACCCAACAGCTCCCACATGTGGGCAGGGGTGGAGGGTGGTACCACACACCAGGCCCCTCCTAGACCACCAGCCCCCTTCCCGCTGCAGGGCACACCTGCCACCAAGTGGCCTGCATGCTTTAGGGGCCAGGCAGCCCAGCTGGCTCTGACCAGCATAATCTCCTGTTCTCTTTTGTCCCTCCAGGTAGGACCTCAGGGGTAGCTGAACTCTTACCTGGTTTTCAGGCGGGGCCCATGGAAGGTATGGGGGGGCAGAGTCCTCAGCTGGGCTTTTCTTGGGAGCCCCAGCATACCGCTTTTCTCTCTGGTGTTCTTCCCACCCCTACTAACCCCGCCTGACTCTGTGGCATCTAGTGGCCTGGCTGTGGGCTTGGGGATGGGCTAGAGCTGGCGAGGAGGGGTGTGTGGGGTGCAGGCAGAGGCTCATGTGACTGGTGCCCACTGTGTTCTTCAGGGGTTCAGGTCTGGGCCACAGCTCTCTCCCCTCCTAAAAGCTATGGTCCATCTTTCTCTAACCAGTGTGCCTCTTGTTTTCTATCTTGTCCATCGGCTCCCAGGGAAAGGTCCTAAGATTGCCTTGGGTTGTAGGAGGCTAGGTGTCCCTCTGCTGCTATGCCCCGACCTCTGGCACGTAGAAGCTAGTGAGGGTTGCAAGTTCCCCAGCAAACTTTGCACAGACACTGCTGTGCCCCAGTGTTGGCTCCGCACCGCCCCTGCACAGCCTGTCCATGCCTTTCCGTCACTGTCCTTCCATGGCTGTCCCTCTCCACCCATTTCCACCAGGCCTCCCAGCTCAGGGCTGATCTCGTCTCTCTGCAGACTGGCTCTTCGTGGTTGTGGTGTGCCTGGCTGCCTTCCTCATCTTCCTTCTCCTGGGCATCTGCTGGTGCCAGTGCTGCCCACACACCTG